>NC_053037.3:10966434-11566434 GCF_002575655.3 Aegilops tauschii subsp. strangulata | reverse complement strand
CTATTTATATGAATAATATCTTTTATGGTCATGCATCCTTGAAGAGTGGTCTATTTTTGTTGAATCTCGATAGTAGTGATACACATATTCATAATGTCGAAGCCAAAAGATGCAGAGTTGATAATGATAGTGCAACTTATTTGTGGCACTGCCGTTTAGGTCATATCGGTGTAAAGCGCATGAAGAAACTCCATACTGATGGACTTTTGGAATCACTTGATTATGAATCACTTGGTACTTGCGAACCATGCCTCATGAGCAAGATGACTAAAACACCGTTCTCCGGAACTATGGAGAGAGCAACAGATTTATTGGAAATCATACATGCAGATGTATGTGGTCCGATGAATATTGAGCCTCGTTGCGGATATCGTTATTTTCTCACCTTCAGAGATGATTTGAGCAGATATGGGTATATCTATTTAATGAAACATAAGTCTGAAACATTTGAAAAGTTCAAAGAATTTCAGAGTAAAGTTGAAAATCATCGTAACAAGAAAATAAAATTTCTACGATCTGATCGTGGAGAAGAATATTTGAGTTACGAGTTTGGCTTACATTTGAAACAATGCGGAATAGTTTCGCAACTCACGCCACCCGGAACACCACAACGTAATGGTGTGTCCGAACGTCGTAATCGTACTTTACTAGATATGGTGCGATCTATGATGTCTCTTACTGATTTACTGCTATCGTTTTGGGGTTATGCTTTAGAGACGGCTGCATTCACTCTAAATAGGACACCATCGAAATCCGTTGAGACGACTCCTTATGAACTATGGTTTGGCAAGAAACCAAAGTTTTCGTATCTTAAAGTTTGGGGTTGCGATGCTTATGTGAAGAAACTTCAACCTGATAAGCTCGAACCTAAATCGGAGAAATGTGTCTTCATAGGATACCCAAAGGAGACTGTTGGGTACACCTTCTATCACAGATCCGAAGGCAAGACATTCGTTGCTAAGAATGGATCCTTTCTAGAGAAGGAGTTTCTCTCGAAAGAAGTGAGTGGGAGGAAAGTAGAACTTGATGAGGTAACTGTACCTACTCCCTTATTGGAAAGTAGATCATCACAGAAACCAGTTTCTCCGACACCTACACCAATTAGTGAGGAAGTTAATGATAATGATCATGAAACTTCAGATCAAGTTATTACTGAACCTCGTAGGTCAACCGGATTAAGATCCGCACCAGAGTGGTATCGTAATCCTGTTCTGGAGGTTATGTTGCTAGACCATGACGAACCTACGAACTATGAAAAGCGATGGTGAGCCCAGATTCCGCAAAATGGCTTGAGGCCATGAAATCCGAGATGGGATCCATGTATGAGAACAAAGTATGGACTTTGGTTGACTTGTCCGATGGTCGGCAAGCCATTGAAAATAAATGGATCTTCAAGAAGAAGACTGACGCTGATGGTAATGTTACTGTCTATAAAGCTCGACTTGTTGCGAAAGGTTTTCGACAAGTTCAAGGGATTGACTACGATGAGACCATCTCACCCGTAGCGATGCTTAAGTCTGTCCAAATCATGTTAGCAATTGCCGCATTTTATGATTATGAAATTTGGCAAATGGATGTAAAAACTGCATTCCTGAATGGATTTCTGGAAGAAGAGTTGTATATGATGCAACCGGAAGGTTTTGTCGATCCAAAGGGAGCTAACAAAGTGTGCAAGCTCCAGCGATCCATTTATGGACTGGTGCAAGCCTCTCGGAGTTGGAATAAACGCCTTGATAGTGTGATCAAAGCATTTGGTTTTATATAGACTTTTGGAGAAGCCTGTATTTACAAGAAAGTTAGTGGGAGCTCAGTAGCATTTCTGATATTATATGTGGATGACATATTGCTGATTGGAAATGATATAGAATTTCTGGATAGCATAAAGGGATACTTGAATAAGAGTTTTTCAATGAAAGACCTCGGTGAAGCTGCATATATATTAGGCATCAAGATCTATAGAGATAGGTCAAGACGCTTAATTGGACTTTCACAAAGCACACACCTTGACAAAGTTTTGAAGAAGTTCAAAATGCATCAAGCAAAGAAAGGGTTCTTGCCTGTACTACAAGGTGTGAGATTGACTAAGACTCAATGCCCGACCACTGCAGAAAATAGAGAGAAGATGAAAGATGTTCCCTATGCTTCAGCCATAGGCTCTATCATGTATGCAATGCTGTGTACCAGACCTGATGTGTGCCTTGCTATAAGTTTAGCAGGGAGGTACCAAAGTAATCCAGGAGTGGATCACTGGACAGCGGTCAAGAACATCCTGAAATACCTGAAAAGGACTAAGGATATGTTTCTCGTTTATGGAGGTGACAAAGAGCTCATCGTAAATGGTTACGTTCATGCAGGCTTCTAAATCGCAAACCGGATACGTGTTTACATTGAACGGTGGAGCTGTCAGTTGGTGCTGTTCTAAGCAAAGTGTCGTGGCGGGATCTACGTGTGAAGCGGAGTACATAGCTGCTTCGGAAGCAGCAAATGAAGGAGTCTGGATGAAGGAGTTCATATCCGATCTAGGTGTCATACCTAGTGCATCGGGACCAATGAAAATCTTTTGTGACAATACTGGTGCAATTGCCTTAGCAAAGGAATCCAGATTTCACAAGAGAACCAAGCACATCAAAAGACGCTTCAATTCCATACGGGATTTAGTCCAGGTGGGAGACATAGAAATTTGCAAGATACATACGGATCTGAATGTTGCAGACCCGTTGACTAAGCCTCTTCCACGAGCAAAACAAGATCAGCACCAAGACTCCATGGGTGTAAGAATCATTACTGTGTAATCTAGATTATTGACTCTAGTGCAAGTGGGAGACTGAAGGAAATATGCCCTAGAGGCAATAATAAAGTTATTATTATTTCCTTATATCATGATAAATGTTTATTATTCATGCTAGAATTGTATTAACTGGAAACATAATACATGTGTGAATACATAGACAAACAGAGTGTCACTAGTATGCCTCTACTTGACTAGCTCGTTGATCAAAGATGGTTATGTTTCCTAGCCATAGACATGAGTTGTCATTTGATTAACGGGATCACATCATTAGGAGAATGATGTGATTGACTTGACCCATTCCGTTAGCTCAGCACTCGATCGTTTGCTATGTTGCTATTGCTTTCTTCATGACTTATACATGTTCCTATGACTATGAGATTATGCAACTCCCGTTTACCGGAGGAACACTTTGTGTGCTACCAAACGTCACAACGTAACTGGGTGATTATAAAGGTGCTCTACAGGTGTCTCCAAAGGTACTTGTTGTGTCGGCGTATTTCGAGATTAGGATTTGTCACTCCGATTGTCGGAGAGGTATCTCTGGGCCCACTCAGTAATACACATCACTATAAGCCTTGCAAGCATTGTGACTAATGAGTTAGTTGCGGGATGATGTATTACGGAACGAGTAAAGAGACTTGCCGGTAACGAGATTGAACTAGGTATAGAGATACCGACGATCGAATCTCGGGCAAGTAACATACCGATGACAAAGGGAACAATGTATGTTGTTATGCGGTCTGACCGATAAAGATCTTCGTAGAATATGTGGGAACCAATATGAGCATCCAGGTTCCGCTATTGGTTATTGACCGGAGACGTGTCTCGGTCATGTCTACATAGTTCTCGAACCCATAGCGTCCGCACGCTTAACGTTACGATGACAGTTATATTATGATTTTATATGTTTTGATGTACCGAAGGTTGTTTGGAGTCCGGGATGTGATCACGGACATGATGAGGAGTCTCAAAATGGTCGAGACATAAAGATTGATATATTGGAAGCCTATGTTTGGACATCGGAAGTGTTCTGGGTGAATCGGGATTTTTCCGAAGTACCGGGAGGTTACAGGAACCCCCCGGTAACTTAATGGGCCTTATTGGGCCTAGGTGGAAGAGAGGAGAGGAGGCCAGGGCAGGGCCGCGTCCCCCTTCACCCCCAGTCTGAATAGGACAAGGAGAGGGGGGCGGCGCCCCCCCTTCCTTCCTCCCCTCCACCTCTTCCCCCTTCCTCTCCTATTCCAGCATGGAAAGGGGGGGATTCCTACTCCCGGTAGGAGTAGGACTCCTCCTAGGCGTGCCTCTCCTCCTTGGCCGGCAGCCTCCCCCTTGCTCCTTTATATACGGGGGCAGGGGGCACCTCTCTACACACAATTGATCTATGATCGTTTAGCCGTGTGCGGTGCCCCCCTCCACCATATTACACCTCGATAATATCGTAGCGGTGCTTAGGCGAAGCCCTGCATCGGTAGAACATCGTCATCGTCACCACGCCGTCATGCTGACGAAACTCTCCCTCAACACTCGGCTGGATCGGAGTTCGAGGGACGTCATCGAGCTGAACGTGTGCTGAACTCGGAGGTGCCGTGCGTTCGGTACATGATCGGTCGGATCGTGAAGACGTACGACTACATCAACCGCGTTGTGTTAACGCTTCCGCTTTCGGTCTACGAGGGTACGTGGACAACACTCTCCCCTCTCGTTGTTATGCATCACCATGATCTTGCGTGTGCGTAGGAAATTTTTTGAAATTACTACATTCCCCAACAAAACCCAACCATAGCATTAAGATATATTGGTCCCCCTTCAATCCCGTATGCATCAATTTCTATGCTAGGTTGAAGCTTCTGTCACTCTTGCCCTCCAATACATAGTCCTATCAACATACAACTAACCCTATGGTGTGATCCACGCGCGCACTCATATGATGGGCACCAAAGGATAGCAACATAACCACAAGCAAATTAAATCAATCATAGCAATTCATCAACCACCGATAGGACAACGAAAATCTACTCAGACATCATAGGATGGCAACACAACATTGGATAATAATATGAAGCATAAAGCACCATGTTCAAGTAGAGGGTACAGCGGGTTGCAGGAGAGTGGACCGCTGTAGTTAGAGGGAGGAAGGTGATGGAGATGTTGGTGAAGATCGCGGTGATGATGATGGTGGCCACGGCAGCGTTCCGGCGCCACCGGGGGAGAGGGGCCCCCTTCTTCCTCTTCTTCCTTGAACTCCTCCCTAGATGGGAGAATGGTTTCCCCTCTGGTCCTTGGCCTCCATGGCATGGGAGGGGTGAGAGCCCCTCCGGGACTGGATCTATCTCTCTGTCTCTCTCTGTTTCTGCGTTCTGCAATTCTGCCCTGGCACCGTTTCTTTTATATCTGGAGATCCGTAACTCCGATTGGATTGAAACCTTTGCCCAGATCTTTTTCCAAAAATTAGCATTCTTGCGGCCGAAGAAGGGCATCAACCGCCTTACGGGGGGCCCACAAGGGTCAGGGGCACGCCTGCCTGGAGTGGGCGTGGGCCCCACCCTCGTGGCCACCTCGGGCACCGTCTCGCGTTGATTTTACTTCCCAAAATTCACAAATATTCCAAAATAATTCTCCATCCGTTTTTATCCCGTTTGGACTCCGTTTGATATGGGGTTTCTGCGAAACATAAAACATGCAACAAACAGGAACTGGCACAGGGCACTGGATCAATATGTTAGTCCCAAAAATAATATAAAAAGTTGCCAAAAGTATATGAAAGTTGTAGAATATTGGCATGGAACAATCAACAATTATAGATATGACGGAGACGTATCACCAGCCGCCGCGGGCGTCGGCCCGTCGTGACGACGCTTGTGATAACATCTCCATAGCGTCGTCCGACCCGCGGATCCTCTGCGACCAGCGCCAAGTCCTTCGGGAAAGAGCTCACGAAGACGCTCGAACCACTATCGAGCGCCGGCGCAAAATGCGCCGCCAGTCGGACAAGCGGGCGGGACCCGCAATGGACCACCCGGCACCGGGGGGCTCCGGCGGCCTACCGTACGAGGTGGGCTGCCCGGCCTTTACCCGTGAGCTGCGGCAGTTCTAGTGGCCGTCCCACCGCACGTTCAAGCCCGACGTCGGCGAGAAGTACACTGGCAAGACCCATCCGTCCGAGTTCCTCAGCATCTACACCATCGTAATGCAGGCTACTGGAGCTCGTGACGACAAGGTGCTTGCCAACTATTTCCCGCTGGCGCTGAAGCCCAATGTGATGTCTTGGTTGATGCACTTGCCGGTGGATTCCATTTCTTCCTGGTCGGATCTGTGCCATGAGTTGGTTGGCACCTTCATAGGAGGCCACTAAGCTCATATCCAGGCCTGTGATCTGCATATCATCCCCCAGAAGGAAGGGGAAACCCTGCGCAAGTACATCCAGAGATTCAGCCGGGTGCAGTACAACATCCCCGACGTTCATCCCGCCGCTGTGATCAGCACGTTCCACCAGAACGTGCGCAACCGCAAGATGCGCGAAGAGCTGGCGATGACCAAGGTTAAGGATGTGGCCGAGCTTCACGTTCTGGCCGACAGGTGCACCCGGGCTGAAGAAGGAAGGAAGTACCCCGGCGAAGACGCCGGCGCGGAAACCGACTCTACCGATGAAGACGCCGCTACCCCGACGAAGAAGGGTCGACATCGCAACAGGAAACGAAAAGGCAAGGCCGTTCTTGACGTTGAGGGAGCTGACGACACCGGTGCCGGCAAGAAGGTCAAGGCAGACGCCCCCAGCAAGGAGATTGCCGGGTGCACCGCCTGCCGGGCCTTGGCGGCTACCAACAAGCCAGGAAGCTCCGGCAAGCAATACTGCAAGATCCACCGCACCAAGGGCCACGACCTCCAGAACTGCCGACAAGTCGAGCTGTTGCTCAGAAGCAAAAGGCTGAGTACGAGAGGCGCGACAAGGAGAAGGACCAGGACGGTGCCGAGGGATCCGGCAAGAAGCGTGGCAGCCAAGGAGGCCGCCCCGGCAAGGACAACCAGCAAGAGAGGCGCGCCCGGGCCGCGACAAGAAACAAGAAGACGATGATCACGACGAGGACGACGAGTCTGGTGAGCAAGGGTTCCAGAAGGCTACGGAGGCCATGTGCGTCGATGGCGGCGCCTCGCTGCATACCTCTCACCGCCAGCTGAAGCAGTGGGCGCGTGAGATTACAGCAGCAGAGCCATCGTTCGACGCTCAGAAGCCGCTGAAGTGGTCCAGCACGCCCCTCATCTTTGACACCGAGGACCACCCTGACCGCACTACCGCGGTCGGGTGCTTGCCATTGTTGGTCTCACCAACGATACGCAACCTCAGGGTGAACAAGATGTTGGTTGACGGCGGGGCCGGTCTGAACCTGATCTCGCCTGCCGTGATCAAAAAGTTGCAAATCCCTGATGGAGACCTCAAGGAAACAGGCACGTTTCAAGGGGTCAATCCATGGAGGAGCCAGCCGAAGGGAAAGGTCACACTGCCCATGACATTTGGAGGAGAGTTGAACTCCAGGACGGAGAGGATCATCTTCGACGTGGCCGAGATCCCCTTGCCCTACAACGGGATCCTCGGCCGCCCGGCACTAGCCAAGTTCATGGCGGCGTCACACTACGCCTACAACATGCTAAAGATGCCCGGACCATTGACCATCATCTCCGTCCCCTTCGACAAGAAGGACGCGCTGATTTGCGTTGATTTGCGCCGACCAACACCACCGATTACCTGTCAAAGCATGCCGCATTCAAGCTACCTGTGGAACCGGGTACCTTTTTGCTCCGGCTAACTCAACCATCCGTCGAACCATCAGCGGGCCAGAACAAGCGGAGGAAGTCAGGTGCCGGCAAGTACTTTCCTACCGAGCCCCTTGGGGCTGCCGGCAAGGGTGCTGCCACGGAAGCTGAGCCTGCCCAAGAGCAACTCGCTCCGGCAGGGCGTCAAACCCTGGTCGTAGAGACAACCACTCCCATGGCAGAAGAAATGCCTTTAGCCATTGCCGTCAAGCCCCAGGCTCCGGCATGGGCACAGCATACCGTCCAATTCCTCCAAACAGGGGAGCTTCCTGAGGAGCAGGAAGAAGCGGAAAAAGTAGCCCGTCGGTCCGCCCTGTACCAGTTCGTCGATGACGTCCTGTACAGGAGAAGGCCAAACGGTGTGAAATTGAAGTGCATCCCCGGGAGGAAGGACTGGAGCTGTTGGCGGAGATACATGGAGGCATATGTGGCTCCCACATAGGGTCAAGGGCCCTTGCCAGGAAGGTGTTCCGGCAAGGTTTCTTCTGGCCCACCGCTCTCCAGGATGCGACGGCACTAGTAACCAAGTGTGAAGCGTTCTAGTTCCATTCAAAGAAGCTTCATCAACCAGCTCAAGCCCTTCAAACAATCCCTCTACCTGGCCATTCTCGGTCTGGGGGCTCGATATACTGGGCCCTTTCCCCCGCGCTGTCGGGGGCTTTGAGTACTTGTACGTTGCAATCGACAAGTTCACAAAGTGGCCGGAAGTGGAAGCAGTGAGAAAGGTGACTGCTCAGTCAGCCGTCAAGTTCTTCAAGGGACTGGTCTGCCGTTTTGGTGTGCCAAACAGAGTCATCACCGACAACAGCACGCAGTTCACAAGCCACACCTTCATGCAGTACATTCAAGACCTCGATAGCAAGGTCTGTTTTGCCTCCGCGGCACACCCACGGAGCAACGGCCAAGCGGAGAGGGCAAATGCTGAAGTATTGTGAGGCCTGAGAACGAAGACCTTTGACAAGTTGCACAAGAGTGGAAGGCACTGGATTGATGAGTTGCCGGCGGTTCTTTGGTCGATCAGGACGACGCCAAATCGAGCCACTAGCTAGACACATTTTTCCCTGGTCTACGGGGCAGAAGCAGTTCTCCCCACGGAACTCATATACGGGTCACCTCGAGTGCTCGCTTATGATGAGCTTGAGCAAGAGCAGTTGCGCCAAGATGACGCAACGCTCCTTGAGGAAGATCATCTTCGGGCGGCTGTGAGAGCAGCATGCTACCAGCAAGCCTTGCGCCGCTACCATAGCCGCAGGGTTCATGCCCAAAGCTTTGAGGAAGGTGACCTTGTTCTTCGGCGCGTTCAGTCGGCCAAGAATTCCAACAAGTTGACGCCAAAGTGGGAAGGCCCTTATCGGGTAATGCGAGTCACCAGGCCCGGCGCAGTCTGCCTGGAGACCGAAGATGTTGTCCCAGTGAGCAACTCCTGGAACATCGAGCATCTTCGCAAGGTTTACCCGTATGGCGCGGCTTGCCGGGCCTCCCGGCAAGCCACCTTTTGTACAAGCTTTGCCGGCAAGGCCTGTGACCCTTTGTACAAAGCCAGGCGCAGACCCTAAGCATAAATAAATGAAGCGCTGGCGCCCTAAGTCATAGCATGCATCCTAGGTCGAGTCTCTTCCTTGGTTAGGGTTGATAGTGCTCAGCATCGACTAACCCCTAGCTTAGAGGTCGAGTGCGCGTCTATCTGTTTCTCTTCTGTCCTCTTTTGGTTCGCAGGGCACATGAGCACTTCTGCTGAGCTATTTGGAAGAAAGAAAACGGACCGACGTCCTGACCCCGGCAAACCAGAGTTGCTGGGGGCTGCAAGCACAAGGATCTAACCGCGGCAAGATGAGATTGCCGGGGAGGCTGCAGATCCAGATAATTCTTTTATCCTCTGTCATGCATTTCGAAACAGGACTGGGGCATGTGAAACCTTGTTTTTATCTCTAAGTTGTCGTCCTCCCCTTTTTCCTATACCTAAGGATTATTTCCTGGGTCCGGATTTGGTTGTAGCCACGGCGGCAAGGAGGTAGAACGAGGAGCCTAAAGCCCACTTCATCCCTGCCTCCGCCAAGAGCGCGAGAACGGTCGAGTGGAGTGGGGGGGACGGCAAGGCCTGTTGCCGGGCGAAAAACGTTTATCTAAACAATAACAAGGATTCGCTCCTTGTCGCGGGATTTCCCCACGAACGAAAAACCCGGCAAGCATCCCTTTTTCATTAAAAACATCCCATACAGGTACAGTTCGTACGGAATGAAAAACATGAACAAAGGGGATTACAAGCTTTAAATTTAACAAGGCCCAAAGGCTTACAGATTAAAAAAGAGATAAGGTGCCCGTGATCCCTTTCTTGTCCCTCGCCTCAGGAGGTAGGTCAAGGAGGCGAGAGGAAAAAAGGGGCGCCTAGGCAAGCTACGAGAGTAGAAAGCACCAAGAGAACACCTCGGTGGCCGCCCACGGGAAGGCCGCTGATGACGGTGCCGGGAAAGGAGCTGGAAGACGAGGCAGCAGGACCGGCAGTACGCGACGAAGGCGTCGGTGCCCGCGTACTCCGAGTTGACGGCCTTGCTTCCCGCCCTCTTCCTCTTCCGCAGCCTCCCGACGCCAGTCGCCCAAGGAGACGGCCTCAAGAAGTTCAAGGAGCTGGCCCCACCCCGGCAAAACTCTGCCGGAGGAGCGGCCAGGTGCAGATGCTGCTGCTGCCGCACCCGCCCAGGCGCGGGGCGTCCGACGCCTAGTCGGACTCATCCCCGTCATCTGCCCCGCTGTCCTCCTCATCACTTTCGCTCGAGGAAGAGCTTCCATCGTCGGAATCTCCATCAGAGGAGCTCTCCACGGAGCACTTCAGGAGAGTCCCGAACTCTCTGAAGACCTTGACGGAGAGCAGACCGTCCTCCATCAATTTGAAGTAGAGGACGAGCCCCGCCGTCAGGCTATGGATGCGAGCGAACGTGTTCCATCCACGGAGGATGTACATAACCCGAGGAGCCGGGAAGTCGATGTCGACCCGCGTGCCCCCGTTCCCACAGCCCCTCATGTGCAACCTGAGGGTCTGGGGCAGGTCACGCTTCATCACCCGAGCAAACGCGGCGGGGAGACGAAGGCGACGACGCGGAGGCCAGCGCAGCCTGATGAAGAACTCGCAAGGCTGGTCTTCAACGTGGCCCTCCATCGGGAAGGGCATCATTGGCGGGGGCAAGGCCGGCGCGCCGCCCCGTCCTCCTCTTCCCCGAGCACTACGGCCTCTGCCCCGGCCTCGCCCCCTCCCCCTTCCCCTCGCGGCCGGTTCCACCACCGCGGGCTCAGGTGGAGGAGGGACGCGCTGTCGAGCGGCGACCCTCGCCGCCACCGTCAAGGGACCAGGATTCCCCTTCTCCATGGCGAGTGAAAGGGAGAAGCACAAGCAAGAGAAGATAGATGACAGAAGAGTGTGGGGCGCCATCCCCCCTTCCCCCTCTTTAAAAAGAGGCGGGGTCGGGGCTCGGCCGCCCCGCTCGGCCAATCCAACCACCAGAGGCGCAGGGAATCAGGACCGACCCGCTGCCCCAACCAGCGACGGCCCGGTTTCCGGCCTCCACCGCTTACCACCCCAGGCGCATGAGGGACGCGTGGCGGGCGTCAAGAACCAAGGGGGCGGGTGAAGCGACCTCTCCCCACCCCGTGGTCGTGGGGAGTGGATGCCTTGAAGACCGCGACCCGGCCCCATTCAGTAAATGAGTCGCGCCTCCATGCCTCCCTCCTTTTACGGGGAAGGCGCGAGCCGCCTCTTTACTATGATATGACGCATGCGTGTGGAAACCGCCTCACGCATGCCGCCCACGTCACGCAAACCCCTCAACGCCGCGCTGCGCACGCGGGTCGTGGGAAGCGCAGCGCGTGAAAAGTCTTACCGCAGTAAAAACCGCCCCGCCTGCCCGCACACCATTTTTGGGCCTGGCCCAACAACGTGTCGCGCTTATGTGTGGCCCAGGCCAGGGGGCTCCTGTCGGTGTACAAAAAGAGGGGTGCATTGTTGTACCCCTACACCTGTGCACGGGCAGTCGGAGCCGCGCCTACGGTCGCGCCAAACAGAGCAGGGGAGGTGAGCCAAGGAAAGACCGAAGCCCAAGACAATCAGAGCAACGCCAAGGACAAGACCACAAAGAGCAGAGGGACGAAGCGGGTTCCCTCGGCAAGACCCTTGCCGGGGGCAGCCTCAGCAGCCCCGGCAAGACCCTTGCCGGGGCAGCTCGCCCCACACCAACAGAGCGAGCCACCCTTGAGCCCACAGTCCCCAACGCCATCATCCATGTGGGGCCAGGGCTCGGGAAGGCACCTTTGTGGTGGCATGCAGATCTTTGTGAAGACATATTCAAGATTAGATGAGGATTAGAAGACGACGATCCTCGGCAAGATCCTTGCTGAGGAAGGCCACCAGACCCCCAGCAAGGCCCTTGCCGGGGACGACAGCACGCCACGGCAAGACCCTTGCCGGGCCGCACGGCAAGACCCTTGCCGGGGCGCCAGCAAGGACCTCACCAAGGACGCCAGCAGGGCCACCGCCAGGCCCGCGCCAACCAAGCTTCCACCGCCGTTCGCATGCAGCTGCCAGCCCAACTAGTTGGGCGGGCACCTGCGTGGCAACATGCAGCCCCCAGGCCAACTCATCGAACGCCTGCGTGGCGGCATGCAGATCTTCGTGAAGGCTCCACCACCGCGCCACCTCAGCTGCCTGCCTGCCTACATGGCACCACGCGCCTCACTGGCCAGGGCGCATGTCAAAGCGAGGAGGAGCGGCGATGGACGGGACGGGCCTCGCTCCCGTCCCCAATAAAGCAAGGGGACACCTAAGCTACGCATTAAATGTGTCTTGTCCTGTAATACGAGCGATAAGCTCAGGGCACTGTGCGCCTTTCCACCTCCTGTGTGCCACTGTGGCAGCCCCTTTCGACTATAAAAGGAGGCCCATGGCATACTGGAGAAGGATTCGGCTCTTTCGAACCACGCACTCACCACAGCTAGTTCGAGAGCTCAAGAACTCTCTGAAATACACCCACCAAAGCAGGACTAGGGTTTTGCGCGTCCTCACGGCCCGAACCTGGGTAAACGATTCTTGTGCTGTCTACTAATCCTGCTCTTCTTGCAACCCTGCGCCACGGCAACCGTAGTAGGGATTCTTGTGATCCCATAGGTGTCGTTCCACACCGACATCTTTGGCGCTCCAGGTAGGGGGCGCAATTGTGAGAATCTGGTCCAGTAGTTAGCCTAGCAGTTCTTCGTCGCCATGGCTCCTAAGAAGAAGACGGCCACGGCGATCGACTTGTTGGGAGCCGAACGGCCCGTGTCGATGCGGACGAGCAGTGGCCCGGTCACGGACAGGACCCGGGCACGGTCCGCGAGCACCAGCATCGCCCAGGTAGTCGGAGCCTGGCGAGCGGCGTCGTTCGCGCCCCAGACGACCGGCTACACGTCGACGGATCCAAGGACGGAGCTGGGGCCCCCGGAGGCGGCGCGGGGCCCTCCAGGGGTGTCGTTGTGCCACCTCCGGGTGCCGCAACGACCTCCAGGACGCCCACGCCGGTGACCATGGTGTGCGCGCCGAGCAAAGTCACCACGTTGGTGACCCTGGGCACCGCCATGGGAAGAGCCATGTGTGTCATCCGCAAGATGAAGGGGGCCAGCACGCTCGCCGAAGCGCTGGCGAAGATGGCACGCAGCCGATGGGTCGTAACGGAGCTCCTTCTAACGTAGTTAGAAGTTGAAGCGCGCCGCGATCCACGCAGCTGTCGCCGCCGACCATGCCGGCGGAAGCTTTGGCACGCGTGCAGCTGCTCCTCGACTTCCCTCCTGCTGTGGAGAAGCTCGACGAGTGGAGGGCCACCATCCGAAGCCTCGTCGCCGTCCCAAACAAAGACGATCCGCGACCGGCGGGGCCCTCGGGTCGGCGCTCCACCCAGCCACCACATGCTGGCGCTGGGAGGACCGGGGGGCTGCGGCCACGATGCACTGTCCTCCTCCTCGCCAGCTGATAACCCACAAGTGTAGGGTATAACTGTAGCCTCTTTTGATAAGTAAGAGTGTCAAACCCAACGAGGAGCTAAAGGTAGAACAAATATTCCCTCAAGTTCTATCGACCACCGATACAACTCTACGCATGCTTTACGTTCGCTTTACCTAGAACAAGTATGAAACTAGAAGCACTTTGTAGGTGTTTTTGAATAGGGTTGCAAGAAAGTAAATAGCACGAGAATAAAAACTAGGGGCTGTTTAGATAAAGACACAACTAAAGTTAGTATAGAGATTGTGGAAAAGTGGTGGTAGGAGTTGCGAAATTGTCCCTAAGCAATTGACTACTTTACTAGGCCGATAGCAAGTTTTATGTGGGAGAGGCCACTGCTAGCATGTCATCCCTGACTTGGAATTCTATGCACTTATGATTGGAACTATTAGCAAGCATCCGCAACTACTAACATTCATTAAGGTAAAACCCAACCATAGCATTAAGATATATTGGTCCCCCTTAAATCCCGTATGCATCAATTTCTATTCTAGGTTGAAGTTTCTGTCACTCTTGCCCTCCAATACATAGTCCTATCAACATACAACTAACCCTATGGTGTGATCCACGCGCGCGCTCATATGATGGGCACCAAAGGACAGCAACATAACCACAAGCAAATTAAATCAATCATAGCAAGTCATCAACCACCGATAGGACACGAAAATCTACTCGGACATCATAGGATGGCAACACATCATTGGATAATAATATGAAGCATAAAGCACCATGTTCAAGTAGAGGGTACAGCGGGTTGCGGGAGAGTGGACCGCTGTAGATAGAGGGAGGAAGGTGATCGAGATGTTGGTGAAGATGGCGGAGGTATTGGTGAAGATCGCGGTGATGATGATGGTGGCCACGGCAGCGTTCCGGCGCCACCGGAGGAGAGGGGGAGAGGGGCCCCTTCTTCCTCTTCTTCCTTGACCTCTTCCCTAGATGGGAGAAGGGTTTCCCCTCTGGTCCTTGGCCTCCATGGCATGGGAGGGGTGAGAGCCCCTCCGAGATTGGATCTATCTCTCTGTCTTTCTCTGTTTCTGCGTTCTGCGATTCTGCCCTGGCACCGTTCCTTTTATATCTGGAGATCCATAACTCCGATTGGATTGAAACCTTCGCCCAAATCTTTTTCCAAAAATTAGCTTTCTTGCAGCCGAAGAAGGGCATCAACCGCCTTACGGGGGCCACGAGGGTCAGGGGCACGCCTGCCTGGAGTGGGCGTGGGCCCCACCCTCGTGGCCACCTCGGGCACGGTCTCGCGTTGATTTTACTTCCCAAAAATCACAAATATTCCAAAATAATTCTCCGTCCGTTTTTATCCCGTTTGTACTCCGTTTGATATGGGGTTTCTGCGAAACATAAAACATGCAACAAACAGGAACTGGCACTGGGCACTGGATCAATATGTTAGTCCCAAAAATAATATAAAAAGTTGCCAAAAGTATATGAAAGTTGTAGAATATTGGCATGGAACAACCAAAAATTATAGATACGACGGAGACATATCTCGCCCTCGAGTAGGTAAATGATAAAAAAGATAATTTTTGATGTGGAATGCTACCTAGCATAATCTTGATCACATATCTAATCATGGCATGAATATTAAGACACGAGTGATTCAAAGCAATAGTCTATCATTTGACATAAAAACAATAATACTTCAAACATACCAACCAAGCAATTATGTCTTATCGAAATAACATAGCCAAAGAAAGCTCATCCCTACAAAATGATATAGTCTGGCTATGCTCCATCTTCACCACAAAAAGCATTCATATCATGCACAACCCCTATGACAAGCCGAGCAATTGGTTCATACTTTTTAACGCGCTTCAGCCTTTTAACCCTCACGCAATACATGAGCGCAAGCCATGGATATAGCACTATAGGTGGAATAGCATATGATGATGGGGGTTATGTGGAGAAGACAAAAAAAGAGAAAGTCTCACATAGACGCGGCTAATCAACGAGCTATGGAGATGCCCATCAATTGATGTCAATGTGAGGAGTAGGGATTGGCATGCAACGGATGCACTAAGAGCTATAAGTGTATGGAAGCTCAAACTGGAAACTAAGTGGGTGTGCATCCAACTTGCTTACTCATGAAGACCTCGGGCATTTGTGGAAGCCCATCATCGGAATATACAAGCCAAGTTCTGTAATGAAAATTCCCACTAGTATATGAAAGTGATAACTCAAGAGACTCTCTATATGAAGAACATGGTGCTACTCTGAAGCACAAGTGTGGTAAAAGGATAGTCACATTGCCCCTTCTCTCTTTTTCTCTCATTTTTTTATTTTTTTTCCTTTTTTTTCTTTTTTTGTTTTGGAGGGCTTCTTTGGCCTCATTTTTTTGGGATTCTTTGGCCTCTTTTATTTATTTTTTAAAGTCCGGAGTCTCATCCCGACTTGTGGGGGAATCATAGTCTCCATCATCCTTTCCTCACTAGGGCAATGCTCTAATAGTGATGATCATCACACTTTTATTTACTTCCAACTCAATATTACAACTCGATACTAGAACAAAGATATGACTCTATATGAATGCCTCCGGCGGTGTACCGGGATGTGCAATGATATAGCGTAGCAATGACATGAAAAACGGACAAGGCATGAAAACAGCATGCTAGCTATCTTACGATCATGCAAAGCAATATGACAATGAATGCTCAAGTCATGTCTATGATGATGATGGAAGTTGCATATGGCAATATATCTCGGAATGGCTATGAAATTTCCATGATAGGTAGGTATGGTGGCTGTTTTGAGGAAGATATAATGAGGCTTAGATGTGATAGAGCGTATCGTATCACGGGGTTTGGATGCACCGCGAAGTTTGCGCAAACGCTCAAGGTGAGAAAGGGCAATGCACGGTACCAAAGAGGCTAGCAATGATGGAAGGGTGAGAGTGCGTATAATCCATGGACTCACATTAGTCATAAAGAACTCATATACTTATTGCAAAAGTTTATTAGCCCTCGAAGCAAAGTACTACTACGCATGCCCCTAGGGGGATAGATTGGTAGGAAAAGACCATCGCTCGTCCCCGACCGCCACTCATAAGGAAAGCAATGAAAGAACACCTCATGCTCCGACTTCGTTACATAACGGTTCACCATACGTGCATGCTACGGGACTTGCAAACCTCAACACAAGTATTCCACAATTTCACAATTACTCAACTAGCACGACTCTAATATAACCACCTTTATATCGCAAAACTATTGCAAGGAATCAAACATATCATATTCAGTGATCTACAAGTTTTATGTAGGATTTTATGACTAACCATGTGAATGACCAATTCCTGTGATCTCTCTAATTAGATATAAGTGAAGCAAGAGAGTTTAATTCTTTCTACAAAAGATATGCCCACGCTCTAAAAAATATAAGTGAAGCAAAAGAGCATTCTACAAATGGCGGTTCTCTAGATAAAGAGAAACAGGAAATCCAAACTTCAAATGATATAAGCGAAGCACATGAAGCATTCTATAAAGCCATACTCAAAAGATATAAGTGAAGTGCAATGAGCATTCTATAAATCAACCAAGGACTATTTCGTACCAGCATGGTGCATAAAAGAAAAGTGAAAACTAAGTGCAAAAGACGCTCCAAGATTTACACATATCGCATGAACGAAACGAATCCGGAAACATACCGATACTTGTTGAAGAAAGAGGGGATGCCTTCCGGGGCATCCCCAAGCTTAGACGCTTGAGTCTCCTTGAATATTTACTTGGGGTGCCTTGGGCAGCCCCAAGCTTGAGCTCTTGCCTCTCTTCCTTCTTCTCACATCGAGACCTTCTCGATCATCGAACACTTCATCCACACAAAACTTCAACAGAAAACTCGGTAAGATCCGTTAGTATAATAAACCAAATCACTACTCTAAGTACTGTTGCAAACCAATTCATATTTTGTTTTTGCATTGTGTCTACTGTAGTATAACTTTTTCATGGCTTAATCCACTGATATAAATCGATAGTTTCATCAAAACAAGCAAACTATGCATCAAAAACAGAATCTGTCTAAAACAGAACAGTCTGTAATAATCTGAACATTCACCATACTTCTGATACTTTAAAATTTCTGCCAAAATTAGGAAAAATAAAAAATTTGTATAGAAAGACAGTGCAAAAAGAATCAGAACCATTTGACGTTCCAGTAAAAAATGTAAAATCGCGCACTACAGCCAAAGTTTTTGTCCTGCACTGCACAAACCAACAAGCATCGTAAACATCCTAAAGGCAAACCTTGGCACATTATTTTTAACATAAATAAAAGCACACAACAGAAATAAATGACTCTCTAAAACTTCCGGGTTGTCTCCCTGGTAGCGCTTTCTTTGAAGCCATTAAGCTAGGCATATAGTGCTCAAGTAGTGAATCCACCCGGATCCCAAGGTATATCAAAGCCAATTTTAATTAACAATGATTTGTAATTTAGTAGTGAGCACAAAGAAACATATATCAAGTAATGACGAAGTCTAACTCTCTTCCTATGCATCGGCATGTCATAAAAGAACAATTCATGCACACATAGTAAAGGCCAATGCATAGTATAAACAGTTTCTTGCAATTTTTTCGTGTTGGAAACATGGAGAGGCGGAGATGTAGTTCCTCTCTCATAATAATTTCAAGTAGGAGCAGCAAGCACATGCATATTATATTCATCAAAATCATCATGTGCAACGGTAAAAGGCAAACCATCAATATAATCCTTAATAAGGGCAAACTTCTCCGATATAGTGTAGTCGGGAGAATTCAAAAAGATAATAGGACTATCATGCGTGGGTGCAGTAGCAACAATTTCATGTTTAACATAAGGAACTATAGCAAGTTCATCTCCATAAGCATAATTTGTTGGGGAACGTAGCAGAAATTCAAAATTTTCTACGCATCACCAAGATCAATCTATGGAGTTCACTAGCAACGAGAGGGAAGGAGTGCATCTACATACCCTTGTAGATTGCGATGCGGAAGCGTTGCAAGAACGCGGATGAGGGAGTCGTACTCATAGCGATTCAGATCGCGGTTGATTCCGATCTGAGCACCGAAGAACGGTGCCTCCGCGTTCAACACACGTGCAGCCCGGTGACGTCTCCCACGCCTTGATCTAGCAAGGAGAGAGGGAGAGGTTGGGGAAGACTCCGTCCAGCAGCAGCACGATGGCGTGGTGGTGATGGAGGAGCGTGGCAATCCTGCAGGGCTTCGCCAAGCACCGTGGGAGAGGTGGAAGAAGAGGGGTACGGCTGCGCTATGAAGGACATTGTCTCATGTGTATGGCAGCCCCAAAACCTCAACTATTTATAGGGGGAGGGGAGGGGCTGCGCCCCCATCTAGGGTTCCCCCCAAAGGGGTGCGGCTAGCCCTAGATGGGGCTTGGTGGCGGCCAAGGGGGGGAGAGAGGGGGGCGCCCCACTAGATGGGCCTTAGGCCCATCTGAGCCTAGGGTTTCCCCCTTCCCCCTTTCCTGCGCCCTGGGCCTCTTGTGGGGGGGCGCACCAGCCCACCTGGGGCTGGTCCCCTCCCACACTTGGACCACGCAGCCCTCTGGGGCCGGTGGCCCCACCTGGTGGACCCCTGGGACCCTCCTAGTGGTCCCGGTACATTACCGATAGCACCCGAAACTTTTCCGGTGACCAAAACAGGACTTCCCATATATAAATCTTTACCTCCGGACCATTCCGGAACTCCTCGTGATGTCCGGAATCTCATCCGGGACTCCGAACAACATTCGGTAACCACATACAAACTTCCTTTATAACCCTAGCGTCATCGAACCTTAAGTGTGTAGACCCTACGGGTTCGGGAACCATGCAGACATGACCGAGACGTTCTCCGGCCAATAACCAACAGCGGGATCTGGATACCCATGTTGGCTCCCACATGTTCCACGATGATCTCATCGAATGAACCACGATGTCGGGGATTCAATCAATCCCGTATACAATTCCCTTTGTCTACCGGTATGTTACTTGCCCGAGATTCGATCGTCGGTATCCCGATACCTTGTTCAATCTCGTTACCGGCAAGTCTCTTTACTCGTTCCGTAACTCACATCATCCCATGATCAACTCCTTGGTCACACTGTGCACATTATGATGATGTCCTACCGAGTGGGCCCAGAGATACCTCTCCGTTTACACGGAGTGACAAATCCCAGTCTCGATTCGTGCTAACCCAACAGACACTTTCGGAGATACCTGTAGTGCACCTTTATAGCCACCCAGTTACGTTGTGACGTTTGGTACACCCAAAGCATTCCTACGGTATCCAGGAGTTGCACAATCTCATGGTCTAAGGAAATGATACTTGACATTAGAAAAGCTCTGAGCAAACAAACTACACGATCTTGTGCTAGGCTTAGGATTGGGTCTTGTCCATCACATCATTCTCCTAATGATGTGACCCCGTTATCAACGTCATCCAATGTCCATGGTTAGGAAACCGTAGCCATCTATTGATCAACGAGCTAGTCAACTAGAGGCTTACTAGGGACATGGTGTTGTCTATGTATCCACACATGTATCTGAGTTTCCTATCAATACAATTCTACATGGATAATAAACGATTATCATGAACAAGGAAATATAATAATAACCTATTTATTATTGCCTCTAGGGCATACTTCCAACAGTCTCCCACTTGCACTAGAGTCAATAATCTAGTCCACATCACCATGTGATTAACACTCATAGGTCACATCACCATGTGACCAACATCCAAAGAGTTTACTAGAGTCAACAATCTAGTTCACATCACTATGTGATTAACACTCAATGAGTTCTGGTTTGATCATGTTATGCTTGTGAGAGAGGTTATTAGTCAACGGGTCTGAACCTTTCAGATCCGTGTGTGCTTTACGAATATCTATGTCATCTTGTGGATGCTACCACGCGCTACTTGGAGCCATTTCAAATAACTGCTCTATTATACGAATCCGGTTTACTACTCAGAGTCATCCGGATTAGTGTCAAAGTTCGCATCGACGTAACCCTTTACGACAAACTCCTTTTCACCTCCATAATCGAGAAAATTCCTTAGTCCACTACATACTAAGGATAAATTCGACCGCTGTCATGTGATCCATTCCCGGATCACTATTGTACCCCTTGACCAACTCATGGCAAGGCACACTTCATGTGCGGTACACAGCATAGCATACTGTACAGCCTACGTCTGAAGCATAGGGGACGACCTTCGTCCTTTCCCTCTCTTCTGCTGTGGTCAGGTCTTGAGTCTTACTCAATACTCACACCTTGTAACACAGCCAAGAACTCCTTCTTTGCTGATCTATTTTGAACTCTTTCAAAATCATGTCAAGGTGTGCGTTCTTTGAAAGTATCATCAGGCGTCTTGATCTATCTCTATAGATCTTGATGCCTAATATGTAAGCCGCTTTTATCCAGGTCTTCCTTTGAAAAACTCCTTTCAAACAACCCTTTATGCTTTCCAGAAATTTTACATCATTTCGGATCAACAATGTGTCATTCACATATACTTATCAGAAATGTTGTAGCGCTCCCACTCACTTTATTGTAAATACAAGTTTCTAACAAACTTTGTATAAACCCAAAAACTTTGATCACACCATCAAAGCGTATATTCTGACTCCGAGATGCTTGCTCTGGTCCATGGAAGGACCGCTGGAGCTAGCATACCTTTTAGCATCCTTAGGATCGACAAAACCTTTCTGATTGTATCACATACAACCTTTCCTTACGAAAACTGGTAAGGAAACTTGTTTTGACATCCATCTGCCAGATTTCATAAATGCAGCTAATGCTAACATGATTCCGACGGATTTAAGCATCGCTACGGATGAGAAAATCTCATCGTAGTCAACTCCTTGAACTTGTGGAAATAATCTTAGCCACAAGTCGAGCTTCATAGACGGTAACATTACCGTCCACGTCCGTCTTCTTCTTAAAGATCCATTTATCTCGGATTTCATGGCTTCTAACCATTTGTCGGAATATGGGCCCACCATCGCTTCTCCACAGCTCATAGGTTCATCGTTGTCCAACAACATGACTTCCAAGACAGGATTACGCATTACTCTGAAGTAGTACGCATCCTCGTCGTCCTACGAGGTTTGGTAGTGACTTGATCCGAAGTTTCATGATCACTATCATAAGCTTCCACTTCAATTGGTGTAGGTGCCACAGGAACAACTTCCTGTGCCCTGCTACACACTAGTTGAAGTTATGGTTCAATAACCTCATCAAGTCTCCACCATCCTCCCACTCAATTCTTTCGAGAGAAACTTTTCCTCGAGAAAGGACTCGTTTCTAAAAGCAATTACTTTTGCTTCCAGATCAGAAATAGGAGGTATACCCAACTGTTCTGGGTATTCTATGAAGATGCATTTATCCGCTTTGGGTTCGAGCTTATCAGCCTGATACTTTTTCACATAAGCATCGCAGCCCCAAACTTTTAAGAAACGACAACTTAGGTTTCTATAAACGGTGTCGTCTCAACGGAATTGCGTGGTGCCCCCTTTTAAAGTGAATGCGGTTATCTCTAATGCCTAACCCATAAACGATAGTGGTAATTCGATAAGAGACATCATGGCATGTACCATATCCAATAGGGTGCAGTTATGATGTTCAGACACACCATCATACTGTGGTGTTCCAGGCGGTATTAATTGTGAAACACTTTCCACAATGTCTTAATTGTGTGCCAAACTCGTAACTCAGATATCTCTATGATCATATCATAGACATTTTATCCTCTTGTCACGACGATCTTCAACTTCACTCTGAAATTACTTGAACCTTTCAATAATTCAGACTTGTGTTTCATCAAGTAAATACACTCAGCATCTACTCAAATCATCTGTGAAGTAAGAACATAACGATATCCACTGCATGCCTCAGCACTCATTGGACTGCACACTTCAAATGTATTACTTCCAACAAGTTGCTCTCTTGTTCATCTTACTGGAGACGAGGCCTTTCAGTCATCTTGCCCATGTGGTATGATTTGCATGTCTCAAGTGATTCAAAATCAAGTGAGTCCAATCGATCCATCTGCATGGAGTTTCTTCATGCATATGTACCAATAGACATGGTTCGCATGTCTCGATCTTTTCAAAAAACGAGTGAGTCCAAAGATCCATCTACATGGAGCTTCTTCATGCGTTCTATACCAATATGACTCAAGTGGCAGTGCCACAAGTATGTGGTACTATCATTACTATCTTATATCTTTTGGCACGAACATGTGTATCACTGCGATCGAGATTCATTTTAGGTGCAAGACCATTGAAGGTATTATTCAAATAAACAGAGTAACTATTATTCTCCTTAAATGAATAACCGTATTGCGATAAACATAATCCAATCATGCTCAACGCAAACACCAAATCTCGATGGTAGAGGGAGCATGCGATGCTTGATCACATCAACCTTGGAAACACTTCCAACACATATCGTCATCTCACCTTTAGCTAGTCTCCGTTTATTCCGCAGCTTTTATTTCGAGATACTAACACTTATCAACCAAACCAGTATCTAATACCCTGGTGCTGCTAGGACTACTAGTAAAGTACACATTCATATAATGTATATCCAATACACTTCTGTCGACCTTGCCTGCCTTCTCATCTACCAAGTATCTAGGGTAGTTCCGCTTTAGTGACCGTTCCCCTCGTTACAGAAGCACTTAGTCTCGGGTTTGGGCTCAACCTTGGGATTCTTCACTAGAGCAGCAAATGATTTGTTGTTTCATGAATTATCCCTTTTGCCCTTGCCCTTCTAGAAACTAGTGGTTTTACTAACCATCAACAATTGATGCTCCTTCTTGATTTCTACTTTCGCGGTGTCAAACATCGCGAGTTGCTCAAGGATCATCATATCTATCCCTGATATGTTATAGTTCATCACGAAGCTCTAATATCTTGGTGGCAGTGACTATGGAGAACCATCACTATCTCATCTGGAAGATTAACTCCCACTCGATTCAAGTGATTGTAGTACTCAGACAATCTGAGCACATGCTCAACGATTGAGCTTTTCTCCCTTAGTTTGCAGGCTTAAGAAACTTGTCAGAGGTCTCATACCTCTTGACGTGGGCACTAGTCTGAAATCCCAATTTCAGTCTTCGGAACATCTCATATGTTCTACGATGTTTCAAAACGTCTTTGGTGCCACAATTCTAAACCGTTAGCATTACGCACTGAACTATCACGTAGTCATCAAAACGTGTATGTCAGATGTTTCGCAGCATCTACAGACGACGCTGAGGTTCAGCACACCGAGCGGTGCATTAAGGACATAAGCCTTCTGTGCAGCAATGAGGACAATCCTCAGTTTACGGACCCAGTCCGCATAATTGCTACTACCAACTTTCAACTAAATTTTCTCTAGGAACATATCTTAACCAGTAGAACAAAAGCGCAAGCTATGACATAATTTTCAAAGACCTTCTGACTATGTTCATGATAATTAAGTTCATCTGATTAATGAACTCCCACTCAGATAGACATCCCTCTAGTCATCTAAGTGATACATGATCCGAGTCAAACTAGGCCGTGTCCGATCATCACGTGAGACGGACTAGTCATCATCGGTGAACATCTCCATGTTGATCGTATCTTCTATACGACTCATGCTCGACCTTTCGGTCTCTTGTGTTCTGAGGCCATGTCTGTACATGCTAGGCTCGTCAAGTCAACCTAAGTGTTTTGCATGTGTTCCGAGGCCATGTCTGTACATGCTAGGCTCGTCAACACCCGTTGTATTCGAACGTTAGAATCTATCACACCCGATCATCACGTGGTGCTTCGAAACAACGAACCTTCGCAACGGTGCACAGTTAGGGGGAACACTTTCTTGAAATTATTATAAGGGATCATCTTACTTACTACCGTCGTTCTAAGAAAATAAGAAGCATAACATGATAAACATCACATGCAATCAAATAGTGACATGATATGGCCAATATCATTTTGCTCCTTTGATCTCCATCTTCGGGGCACCATGATCATCTTTGTCACCGGCATGACAACATGATCTCCATCATCATGATCTCCATCATTGTGTCTTCATGAAGTTGTCACGCCAACGATTACTTCTACTTCTATGGCTAACGCGCTTAGCAATAAAGTAAAGTAATTTACATGGCGTTATTCAATGACACGCAGGTCATACAAAAATTAAAGACAACTCCTATGGCTCCTGCCGGTTGTCATACTCATCGACATGCAAGTCGTGATTCCTATTACAAGAATATGATCAATCTCATACATCACATATATCATTCATCACATCTTCTGGCCATATCACATCACATAGCACACGCTGCAAAAACAAGTTAGATGTCCTCTAATTGTTGTTGCAAGTTTTTATGTGGCTTGTATAGGTTTCTAGCAAGAATGTTCCTTAACTACGTAAAACCACAACGTGATATGCCAATTTCTATTTACCCTTCATAAGGACCCTTTTCATCGAATCCGTTCCGACTAAAGTGGGAGAGACAGACACCCGCTAGCCACCTTATGCAACTAGTGCATGTCAGTCGGTGGAACCTGTCTCACGTAAGCGTACGTGTAAGGTCGGTCCGGGCCGCTTCATCCCACAATGCCGCCGAAACAAGATAAGACTAGTAGCGGCAAGAAGAATTGGCAACATCTACGCCCACAACTGCTTTGTGTTCTACTCGTGCATAGAAACTACGCATAGACCTAGCTCATGATGCCACTGTTGGGGAACGTAGCAGAAATTCAAAATTTTCTACGCATCACCAAGATCAATCTATGGAGTTTACTAGCAACGAGAGGGAAGGAGTGTATCTACATACCCTTGTAGATCGCGATGCGGAAGTGTTGCAAGAATGCGGATGAGGGAGTCGTACTCGTAGCGATTCAGATCGCGGTTGATTCCGATCTGAGCACCGAAGAACGGTGCCTCCGCGTTCAACACACGTGCAGCCCGGTGACGTCTCCCAAGCCTTGATCCAGCAAGGAGAGAGGGAGAGGTTGGGGAAGACTCCGTCCAGCAGCAGCACGACGGCGTGGTGGTGATGGAGGAGCGTGGCAATCCTGCAGGGCTTCGCCAAGCACCGCGGGAGAGGAGGAAGAAGAGGGGTAGGGCTGCGCTATGAAGGAGATTGTCTCATGTGTATGGCAGCCCCAAAACCTCAACTATTTATAGGGTGAGGGGAGGGGCTGCGCCCCCATCTAAGGTTCCCCCCAAAGGGGTGCGGCCAGCCCTAGATGGGGCTTGGGGGCGGCCAAGGGGGGGGGAGAGGGGGGCGCCCCACTAGATGGGCCTTAGGCCCATCTGAGCCTAGGGTTTCCCCCTTCCCCCTTTCCTGCGCCCTGGGCCTCTTGTGGGGGGGGGCGCACCAGCCCACCTGGGGCTGGTCCCCTCCCACACTTGGCCCACGCAGCCATCTGGGGCCGGTGGCCCCACCTGGTGGACCCCCGGGACCCTCCCGGTGGTCCCGGTACATTACCGATAGCACCCGAAACTTTTCCGGTGACCAAAACAAGACTTCCCATATATAAATCTTTACCTCCGGACCATTCCGGAACTCCTCGTGACGTCCGGGATCTCATCCGGGACTCCGAACAAAATTCAGTAACCACATACAAACTTCCTTTATAACCCTAGCGTCATCGAACCTTAAGTGTGTAGACCCTACGGGTTCGGGAACCATGCAGACATGACCGAGACGTTCTCCGGCCAATAACCAACAGCGGGATCTGGATACCCATGTTGGCTCCCACATGTTCCACGATGATCTCATCGGATGAACCACGATGTCGGGGATTCAATCAATCCCGTATACAATTCCCTTTGTCTACCAGTATGTTACTTGCCCGAGATTCGATCGTCGGTATCCCGATACCTTGTTCAATCTCGTTACCGGCAAGTCTCTTTACTTGTTCCGTAACTCACATCATCCCGTGATCAACTCCTTGGTCACACTGTGCACATTATGATGATGTCCTACCGAGTGAGCCCAGAGATACCTCTCCGTTTACACGGAGTGACAAATCCCAGTCTCGATTTGTGCTAACCCAACAGACACTTTCGGAGATACCTGTAGTGCACCTTTATAGCCACCCAGTTACGTTGTGACGTTTGGTACACCCAAAGCATTCCTACGGTATCCGGGAGTTGCACAATCTCATGGTCTAAGAAATGATAATTGACATTAGAAAAGCTCTGAGCAAACGAACTACACGATCTTGTGCTAGGCTTAGGATTGGGTCTTGTCCATCACATCATTCTCCTAATGATGTGACCGCGTTATCAACAACATCCAATGTCCATGGTCAGGAAACCGTAACCATCTATTGATCAACGAGCTAGTCAACTAGAGGCTTACTAGGGACATGGTGTTGTCTATGTATCCACACATGTATCTGAGTTTCCTATCAATACAATTCTAGCATGGATAATAAACGATTATCATGAGCAAGGAAATATAATAATAACCTATTTATTATTGCCTCTAGAGCATATTTCCAACATAATTCATATTGGCATCTTGGCCACAAGCATAGCAAGCATCATCAAAAAGGGATATTTCAAGAGAATCAACGGGATCATAATAGTCATCATAGCAATCATCCTTCGGTAAGCACGAAGGGAAATTAAACAATGTATGAGTTGAAGTGTTACTCTCATTAGAAGGTGGGAACAGGTGATCAATCCGCTCTTCCTCCTTTTGTTCTTCGCTCTCCTCCTTATTCATCCAATGAGCTCACAGTTTCATCAACTTCTTCTTCCATAGATTCCTGCAAAATATTAGTCTCTTCTTGGACAGCGGAGACTTTCTCAATAAGTGCATTAATATCGGAATTGTATTCATAATTCTCACAGCAATATTTGAGGATAGCTAAATTTTCAGGTCTATAAGCAGCATCATCAAAATCTTCAAACTCTTTAAACATAGATTCAATTTCATAAGCACCCATAAAAGCAACAAATTCTTCTATTTGTTCCGCATCATAGTAATCATATATACCATTAGCATAAGAAGCTAAGGTTTTATTGTCATTAAATTTGCATGAAAAGGGAAGGTGTGGAGCCTTCATCCTAGAGCAACAAGTATAATCATAACTCAAGCGTACTTGCCGAGCATACCACTTCAATATATGAATTTGATCCCATAATAGTTTCCCTTTTTGAGTCAACCGATAATCCCTAAAGTATTCACGTTGATCCAACGTTACTCCCATTACATAGTTGAATGGGGTTTTCTCAGGATTATCAAAGTAGTACATAATATCTTTCACATAACCAGCATCGAGGGTTTTAGGAGGTTCCTCATCTCCATGAGTAGCAAGTACACCTAATTTTTTTGGTATTTCGTGTTCCATATCCATAACTAAAGATAAAGAACAACTAAGAACAGCAAATAAAAATTACTTAGTGATAAAGCAAACAAGCACACACGAGAATATTCACCCCACGCTATTGCTCCCAGGCAACGGCGCCAGAAAAAGGTCTTGATAACCCACAAGTGTAGGGGATAATTGTAGCCTCTTTCGATAAGTAAGAGTGTCGAACCCAACGAAGAGCTAAAGGTAGAACAAATATTCCCTCAAGTTCTATCGACCACCGATACAACTCTATGCACACTTTACGTTCGCTTTACCTAGAACAAGTATGAAACTAGAAGTACTTTGTAGGTGTTTTTGGATAGGGTTGCAAGAAAGTAAAGAGCAAGAGAATAAAAACTATGGGCTGTTTAGATAAAGACACAACTAAAGTTAGTATAGAGAGTGTGGAAAAGTGGTGGTAGGAGTTGCGAAATTGTCCCTAAGCAATTGACTACTTTACTAGACCGATAGCAAGTTTTATGTGGGAGAGGCCACTGCTAGCATGTCATCCCTGACTTGGAATTCTATGCACTTATGATTGGAACTATTAGCAAGCATCCGCAACTACTAACGTTCATTAAGGTAAAACCCAACCATAGCATTAAGATATATTGGTCCCCCTTCAATCCCGTATGCATCAATTTCTATGCTAGGCTGAAGCTTCTGTCACTCTTGCCCTCCAATACATAGTCCTATCAACATACAACTAACCCTATGGTGTGATCCACGCGCGCGCTCATATGATGGGCACCAAAGGATAGCAACATAACCACAAGCAAATTAAATCAATCTTAGCAATTCATCAACCACCGATAGGACAACGAAAATCTACTCAGACATCATAGGATGGCAACACATCATTGGATAATAATATGAAGCATAAAGCACCATGTTCAAGTAGAGGGTACAGCGGGTTGCGGGAGAGTGGACCTCTGTAGTTAGAGGGAGGAAGGTGATGGAGATGTTGGTGAAGATTGCGGTGATGATGATGGTGGCCACGGTAGCGTTCCGGCGCCACCGGGGGAGAGGGGGAGAGGGGCCCCCTTCTTCCTCTTCTTCCTTGACCTCCTCCCTAGATGGGAGAAGGGTTTCCCCTCTGGTCCTTGGCCTCCATGGCATGGGAGGGGCGAGAGCCCCTCCGAGGTTGGATCTATCTCTCTGTCTCTCTCTGTTTCTACGTTCTGCAATTCTGCCCTGGCACCGTTTCTTTTATATCTGGAGATCCGTAACTCCGATTGGATTGAAACCTTTGCCCAGATCTTTTTCCAAAAATTAGCATTCTTGCGGCCGAAGAAGGGCATCAACCGCCTTACGGGGGGCCCACAAGGGTCAGGGGCGCGCCTGCCTAGAGTGGGCGTGGGCCCCACCCTCGTGGCCACCTCGGGCACCGTCTCGCGTTAATTTTACTTCCCAAAAATCACAAATATTCCAAAATAATTCTCCATCCGTTTTTATCCCGTTTGGACTCCGTTTGATATGGGGTTTCTGCGAAACATAAAACATGCAACAAACAGGAACTGGCACTAGGCCCTGGATCAATATGTTAGTCCCAAAAATAATATCAAAAGTTGCCAAAAGTATATGAAAGTTGTAGAATATTGGCATGGAACAATGAAAAATTATAGATACGACGGAGACGTATCACCAGCTGCCGCGGGCGTCGGCCCGTCGTGACGACGCTTGTGATAACATCTCCATAGCGTCGGCCGACCGGCGGACCCTCCGCGACCAGTGCCAGGTCCTTCGAGAAAGAGCTCACGAAGACGCTCGAACCACCGTCGAGCGCTGGTGCAAAACGCGCCGCCAGTCGGACAAGCGGGCGGGACCCGCTATGGACCACCCGGCACCAGGGGGCTCCGGCGGCCTACCATACGAGGTGGGCTGCCCGGCCTTTACCCGTGAGCTGCGGCAGTTCTAGTGGCCGTCCCACCGCACGTTCAAGCCCGACGTCGGCGAGAAGTACACTGGCAAGACCCATCCGTCCGAGTTCCTCAGCATCTACACCATCGCGATGCAGGCTGCTGGAGCTCGTGACGACAAGGTGCTTGCCCACTATTTCCCGCTGGCGCTGAAGCCCAATGTGATGTCTTGGTTGATGCACTTGCCGGTGGATTCCATTTCTTCCTGGTCGGATCTGTGCCATGAGTTCGTTGGCGCCTTCACAGGAGGCCACTAAGCTCATGGCCAGGCCAGTGATCTGCATATCATCCCCAGAAGGAAGGGGAAACCCTGCGCAAGTACATCCAGAGATTCAGCCGGGTGCAGTACAACATCCCCGACGTTCATCCCGCCGCTGTGATCAGCACGTTCCACCAGAACGTGCGCAACCGCAAGATGCGCGAAGAGCTGGCGATGACCAAGGTTAAGGATGTGGCTGAGCTTTACGTTCTGGCCGACAGGTGCGCCCGGGCTGAAGAAGGAAGGAAGTACCCCGGCGAAGACGCCGGCGCGGAAACCGACTCTACCGATGAAGACGCCGCTACCCCGACGAAGAAGGGTCGGCGTCGCAACAGGAAACGAAAAGGCAAGGCCGTGCTTGCCGTTGAGGGATCTGACGACACCGGTGCCGGCAAGAAGGTCAAGGCAGATGCCCCCGGCAAGGAGATTGCCGGGTGCGCCGCCTGCCGGGCCTTGGCAGCTACCGACAAGCCAGGAAGCTCCGGCAAGCAATACTGCAAGATCCACCGCACCAAGGGCCACGACCTCTAGAACTGCCGACAAGTCGAGCTGCTTGCTCAGAAGCAAAAGGTTGAGTACGAGAGGCAGGACAAGTAGAAGGACCAGGACGGTGCCGATGGATCCGGCAAGAAGCGTGGCAGCGAAGGAGGCCGCCCCGGCAAGGACAACCAGCAAGAGAGGCCCGCCCGGGGCCGCGACAAGAAACAAGAAGACGATGATCACGACGAGGACGACGAGTCTGGTGAGCAAGGGTTCCAGAAGGCTACGGAGGCCATGTGCGTCGATGGCGGCGCCTCGCTGCATACCTCTCACCGCCAGCTCAAGCAGTGGGCGCATGAGATTACAGCAGCAGAGCCGTCGTTCGACGCTCAGAAGCCGCTGAAGTGGTCCAGCACGCCCCTCATCTTTGACACCGAGGACCACCCTGACCGCACTACCGCGGTCGGGTGCTTGCCATTGTTGGTCTCACCAACGATACGCAACCTCAGGGTGAACAAGATGTTGGTTGACGGTGGGGCCGGCCTTAACCTGATCTCGCCTGCCGTGATCAAAAAGTTGCAAATCCCTGATGGAGACCTCGAGGAAACGAGCACGTTTCAAGGGCTCAATCCGTGGAGGAGCCAGCCGAAGGGAAAGGTCACTCTGCCCGTGACATTTGGAGGAGAGTTGAACTCCAGGACGGAGAGGATCGTCTTCGACGTGGCCGAGATCCCCTTGCCCTACAACGGGATCCTCGGCCGCCCGGCACTAGCCAAGTTCATGGCGGCGTCACACTATGCCTACAACATGCTAAAGATGCCCGGACCGTTGACCATCATCTCTGTCCCCTACGACAAGAAGGACGCGCTGATTTGCGCTGATTTGCGCGGACCAACACCACCGATTACCTGCCAAAGCGTGCCGCATTCAAGCTACATGTGGAACCGGGTACCTTTTTGCTCCGGCTAACTCAACCATCTGTCGAACCATCAGCGGGGCAGAACAAGCGGAGGAAGTCAGGTGCCGGCAAGTACTTTCCTACTGAGCCCCCTGGGGCTGCCGGCAAGGGTGCTGCCGCGGACGCTGAGCCTGCCCAAGAGCAACTAGCTCCGGCAGGGCGTCAAACCCTGGTCGTAGAGACAGCCGCTCCCATGGTGGAAGAAATGCCTTTAGCCCTTGCCGTCGAGCCCCAGGCTCCGGCATGGGCACAGCATACCGTCCAATTCCTCCAAATAGGGGAGCTTCCTGAGGAGCAAGAAGAAGCGGAAAAAGTAGCCCGTCGGTCCGCCCTGTACCAGTTCGTCGATGACGTCCTGTATAGGAGAAGGCCAAATGGTGTGAAATTGAAGTGCATCCCCGGGAGGAAGGACTGGAGCTGTTGGCGGAGATACATGGAGGCATATGTGGCTCCCACATAGGGTCAAGGGCCCTTGCCGGGAAGGCGTTCCGGCAAGGTTTCTTCTGGCCCACCGCTCTCCAGGATGCAACGGCACTAGTAACCAAGTGTGAAGCGTGCCAGTTCCATTCAAAGAAGCTTCATCAACCAGCTCAAGCCCTTCAAACAATCCCTCTCTCCTGGCCATTCTCGGTCTGGGGGCTCGATATACTGGGCCCTTTCCCCCGCGCTGTCGGGGGCTTTGAGTACTGGTACGTTGCAATCGACAAGTTCACAAAGTGGCCGGAAGTGGAAGCAGTGAAAAAGGTGACTGCTCAGTCAGCCATCAAGTTCTTCAAGGGAATGGTCTGCCGTTTTGGTGTACCAAACAGAGTCATCACCGACAACAGCACGCAGTTCACAAGCCACACCTTTATGCAGTACATTCAAGACCTCGATAGCAAGGTCTGTTTTGCGTCCATGGCACACCCACGGAGCAACAGCCAAGCGGAGAGGGAAAATGCTGAAGTATTGCGAGGCCTGAGAACGAAGACCTTTGACAAGTTGCACAAGAGTGGAAGGCGCTGGATTGATGAGTTGCCGGCGGTTCTTTGGTCGATCAGGACGACGCCAAATCGAGCCACTAGCCAGACACATTTTTCCCTGGTCTACGGGGCAGAAGCAGTTCTCCCCACGGAACTCATATCCGGGTCACCTCGAGTGCTCGCTTATGATGAGCCTGAGCAAGAGCAGTTGCGCCAAGATGACGCAACGCTCCTTGAGGAAGATCGTCTTCGGGCGGCTGTGAGAGCAGCATGCTACCAGCAAGCCTTGCGCCGCTACCATAGCCGCAGGGTTCATGCCCGAAGCTTTGAGGAAGGCGACCTTGTTCTTCGGCGCGTTCAGTCGGCCAAGAATTCCAACAAGTTGACGCCGAAGTGGGAAGGCCCTTATCGGGTAATGCAAGTCACCAGGCCCGGCGCAGTCTGCCTGGAGACCGAAGATGTTGTCCCAGTGAGCAACTCCTGGAACATCGAGCATCTTCGCAAGGTTTACCCGCAAGGCGCGGCTTGCCGGGCCTCCCGGCAAGCCAACTTTTGTACAAGCTTTGCCGGCATGGGATGTGACCCTTTGTACAAAGCCAGGCGCAGACCCTAAGCATAAATAAATGAAGCGCTAGCGCCCTAAGTCATAGCATGCATCCTAGGTCGAGTCTCTTCCTTGGTTAGGGTTGATAGTGCTCAGCATCGACTAACCCCTAGCTTAGAGGTCGAGTGCGCGTCTATCTGTTTCTCTTCTGTCCTCTTTTGGTTCGCAGGGCACATGAGCACTTCTGCTGAGCTATTTGGAAGAAAGAAAACGGACCGACGTCCCGACCCCGGCAAACCAGAGTTGCTGGGGGCTGCAAGCACAAGGATCCAACCGCGGCAAGATGAGATTGCCGGGGGGGCTGCAGATCCAGATAAGTCTTTTATCCTCTGTCATGCATTTCGGAACAGGACTGGGGCATGTGAAACCTCGTTTTTATCTCTAAGCTGCCGTGCTCCCCTTTTTCCTATACCTAAGGATTATTTCCTGGGTCCGGATTTGGTTGTAGCCGCGGCGGCAAGGACGTAGAACAAGGAGCCTAAAGCCCACTTCATCCCTGCCTCCGCCAAGAGCGTGAGAACGGTCGAGTGGAGTGGGGGGACGGCAAGGCCTGTTGCCGTGCAAAAACGTTTATCTTAAACCATAACAATGATTCGCTCCTTGTCGCGGGATTTCCCCACGAACGAAAAACCCGGCAAGCATCCCTTTTTCATTAAAAACATCCCATACAGGTACAGTTCGTACGGAATGAAAAGCATGAACAAAGGGGATTACAAGCTTTAAATTTAACAAGGCCCGAAGGCTTACAGATTAAAAAAGAGATAAGGTTCCCGTGATCCCTTTCTTGTCCCTCTCCTCAGGAGGTAGGTCAAGGAGGCGAGAGGAAAAAAGGGGCGCCTAGGCAAGCTACGAGCAGCAGAAAGCACCAAGAGAACACCTCGGTGGCCGCCCACGGGAAGGCCGCTGATGACGGTGCCGGGAAAGGAGCTGGAAGACGAGGCAGCAGGACCGGCAATACGCGACGAAGGCGTCGGTGCCCACGTACTCCGAGTTGACGGCCTTGCCGCCCGCCCTCTTCCTCTTCCGCAGCATCCCGACGCCAGTCGCCCAAGGAGACGGCCCCGAGAAGTTCAAGGAGCTGGCCCCACCGCCGGGAAAACTCTGCCGGAGGAGCGGCCAGGTGCAGATGTTGCTGCTGCCGCACCCGCCTAGGCGCGGGGCGTCCGACGCCTAGTCGGACTCATCCCCGTCATCTGCCCCGCTGTCCTCCTCATCACTTTCGCTCGAGGAAGAGCTTCCATCGTCGGAATCTCCATCAGAGGAGCTCTCCACGCACCACTTCAAGCAAGTCCCGAACTCTCCGACGACCTTGACGGAGAGCAGACCGTCCTCCATCAATTTGAAGTAGAGGACGAGGCCCGCCATCAGGCTGTGGATGCGAGCGAACGTGTTCCATCCACGGCGGAGGTACATAACCCGAGGAGCTGGGAAGTCAACGTCGACCCGCGTGCCCCAGTTCCCACAGCCCCTCATGTGCAACCTGAGGGTCTGGGGCGGGTCACGCTCCATCACCCGAACAAACGGGGCGGGAAGACGAAGGCGATGACGCGGAGGCCGGCGCAGCCTAATGAAGAACTCGCAAGGCTGGTCTTCAACGTGGCCCTCCATCGGGAAGGGCATCATTGGCGGGGGCAAGGCCGGCGCGCCGCCCCGTCCTCCTCTTCCCCGAGCACTACGGCCTCTGCCCCGGCCTCGCCCACGGCCTCGCCCCCTCCCCCTTCTCTTGCGGCCGGTTCCACCACCACGGGCTCAGGAGGAGGAGGGACGCGCTGTCGAGCGGCGACCCTCGCCGCCACCGTCGAGGGACTAGGATTCCCCTTCTCCATGGCGAGTGAAAGGGAGAAGCAGAAGCAAGAGAAGATAGATGACAGAAGAGTGTGGGGCGCCATCCCCCTTCCCCCTCTTTATAAAGAGGCGGGGTCGGGGCTCGGCCGCCCCGCTCGGCCAATCCAGCCACCAGAGGCGCAGGGAATCAGGACGGACCCGCTGCCCCAACCAGCGACGGCCCGGTTTCCCGCCTCCACCGCTTACCACCCCAGGCGCATGAGGGACGCGTTGCGGGCGTGCAGAACCAAGGGGACGGGTGAAGCGACCTATCCCCACCCCGTGGTCGTGGGGAGTGGACGCCTTGAAGACCGCGACCCGGCCCCGTTCAGTAAATGAGTCGCGCCTCCATGCCTCCCTCGTTTTACGGGGAAGGCGCGAGCCGCCTCTTTACTGCGATGTGACGCATGCGTGTGGAACCCGCCTCACGCATGCCGCCCACGTCACGCAAACCCCTAAACGCCGCGCTGCGCGCGCGGGTCGTGGGAAGCGCAGCTCGTGAAAAGTCTTACCGCAGTAAAAACCACCCCGCCTGCCCGCGCACCGTTTTTGGGCCTGGCCCAACAACGTGTTGCGCTTATGTGTGGCCCAGGCCCGGGGGCTCCTGTCGGTGTACAAAAAGAGGGGTGCATTCTTGTACCCCTACACCTGTGCACGGGCAGTCGGAGCCGCGCCTACGGCCGCGCCAAACAGAGCAGGGGAGGTGAGCCAAGGTAAGACCGAAGCCCAAGACAATCAGAGCAACGCCAAGGCCAAGACCACAAAGGGCAGAGGGACGAAGCAGGTTCCCCCGGCAAGACCCTTGCCGGGGGCAGCCTCAGCAGCCCCGGCAAGACCCTTGCCGGGGCAGCTCGCCCCACACCAACAGAGCGAGCCACCCTTGAGCTCATCCACGTGGGGCCAGGGCTCGGGAAGGCACCTCTGTGGTGGCATGCGGATCTTTGTGAAGACATATTCAAGATTAGATGAGGATTAGAAGACGACGATCCTCGGCAAGATCCTTGCCGAGGAAGGCCACTAGACCCCCGGCAAGGCCCTTGCCGGGGACGACAGCATGCCACGGCAAGACCCTTGCCGGGCCGCACGACAAGACCCTTGCCGGGGCGATCGGCAAGGCCCTCACCAGGACGCCAGCAGGGCCACCGCAGGCCCGCGCCAACCAAGCTTCCACCGCCGTTCGCATGCAGCTGCCAGCCCAACTAGCTGGGCGGGCACCTGCGTGGCAACATGCAGCCCCCAGGCCAACTCATCGAACGCCTGCGTGGCAGCTTGCAGATCTTCGTGAAGGCTCCACCACCGCGCCACCTCAGCTGCCTGCCTGCCTACATGGCACCACGCGCCTCACTGGCCAGGGCGCGTGTCAAAGCGAGGAGGAGCGGCGACTGACGGGACGGGCCTCGCTCCCGTCCCCAATAAAGCAAGGGGACACCTAAGCTACGCATTAAATGCGTCTTGTCCTGTAATACGAGCGATAAGCTCAGGGCACTATGCGCCTTTCCACCTCCTGTGTGCCACTGTGGCAGCCCCTTTCGACTATAAAAGGAGGCCGATGGCATACTGGAGAAGGATTCGGCTCTTTCGAACCACGCACTCACCACAGCTAGTTCGAGAGCTCAAGAACTCTCTGAAATACACCCACCAAAGCAGGACTAGGGTTTTACGCATCCTCGCGGCCCGACCTGGGTAAACGATTCTTGTGCTGTCTACTGATCCTGCTATTCTTGCAACCCTGCGTCCCGGCAACCGTAGTAGGGATTCTTGTGATCCCATAGGTGTCGTTCCACACCGACAGCACGCTTCTGGCTTTCCCCCTAGTTAGATGGATCAAAGCCCATGGAGGCCATTTTCGCGATCTCTGCCAACAAGAACAAGTCTGTGCGAGAAGCCTTGCTTGAAAATCAATTGATCCAATGGATCAACATGTCTGGAGGCCTCTCTCTGGAGCACATTGAACAGTTATGTGCCCTTTGGGGGAAGCTCACTACGGTACACCTGCAGGATGAGCTACCTGATGATATCAAGTGGAACCTCACCACTGACGGTATTTATTCCTCGGCCTTCGGCCTATAGGGCCCAATGCGAGGGTGCGGTCGCCTCCAACATGACCACCGTGGTGTGGAAGAATTAGGCACCGCCCAAGTGCAAGTTCTTTGTGTGGCTTGTTCTCAATGATAGAATCTGGGCGGTCGACAGACTGCAAAGAAGAGGATGGCCCAACTGCAATTTGTGTCAACTTTGCAAGAGAGAGCCAAAGACCGCAGCTCATCTTCTCTTCCAATGCAGGTTCTCTGCCCGCATTTGGACAGCTGTCAAAGTTTGGGTGGATGCCCCCGAACTGGATGTGACGGCCTGGAACAGGATCCCCACGGTCAAAGAGCAATGGTCGGCAGTGGTCATTATGCGTGGCCACAGGAGGAAGGCGATTTCATCACTCATCATGCTTGTTACTTGGGAAGTGTAGAAAGAGAGAAACGTGAGGGTCTTCCAGCATGTATGTAGGTTGCCAAACATGTTGGGCGAGGCTATTAAAGCGGAGGCGAGGCTCTGGATTATCGCATGGGCAAAGCATTTGGGATTTTTTATGCCGCAAGAGTAGGCTTGTGTTGTCTTTCCATTTGTGTGAGGTGTAACAGCCCTCTGCAGGCTTTGTTATTGCCCTTCTTTTTAATGAGATGAGACAAAGCTTTTGCCTCCATTTAAAAAAAAAGAGGAACATTAGTCTAGCTAAGATGGTGCGACAGCGAACTGCTTGGCGTCGAAACTTTTCCGGATGAGATAGCTAGCATACTCAAGTCTGAATCTAATCATCTTTGTGAATAATTAATAAAGTGATTGCATGCATCGAGATCATTACATCAGTAGTTCTGAAGCCACCATCTCGGCAACATCTATCGTAACTCCTATCCACTTGATGAAGGGGTGCCGAAATCCGAGCCGGATACCAAACATACTTCGCACCAAATCCTAACATCGAAAGCTGCAGGCCCCAACCAAGTTACAATGCCGAGTCTAGGACACACACCGGTCAAGCGCACTCTCAGAGGTGACCGCCGTCGTCTTCCACCTATTCATCTTCGGAACAGGAACCGATGCATCAACCTTGCCAAGCATGTCGTCGACGCCACCACGATGCCACGCAGCACCACCTCCCTGCGCTCGTCCATCAAGACGCATCTGCCACCGAGACTTTGCTGCACCATGCCGCCAAGACCCGCCATCGTCGACGTGGTAGGTACGACACTGCACTACCTCCCAATCCAGATCGCCGCCAACGCCACAGTGTCAACCAGCCACACAGCTCCCAAGGCAGCGCCTTCAAGAAGGAAATGACGCCGAAGACGCCGTCGCCGCCCACTGTAGTTTAGGCATTCACCCGGAAGATAAATGGCGTGGTGGAAGTGGAGGACGATCTGACGAGCGTCTCCATGGAAAAGAAAACGGCGCCCTCAGGCGTCGCCGCCACCGCGGATGAAAGGCCAGCTAGGGATTTCTCCCGATCTGAGTCCCCACCTCCAGGTCCAACCGCATCGAGGATCGGCAGTCTTGCGACCCAGATCCATACGGAGAAGCACACCAAGCAGGGAATGAAGGCTACAAGACGCCCCGATCCAGATCAGGCACCTCCAGGCGAGTCCGACCGCCGGGCACCCGCAATGTCCCAAACGACCGGATGGATCGCACGGGACGGCCGGATCCGATCCAGGAGCTCGCCCCGGATCCACGCGTAGGCGGGGAGCTCCTCCGAGCGGCCGTACGGATCAGGCGGATCCCATCTACGCACCCACATGAGCACGCCAAGCTCCCCGCCACTAGCTTCCTTGGCTGCGTCCAGGGCTTGCCCAGCACCAGCCTCAGGCAACGGCGAGGAAGGGAATGGAGCGGGCGGCGGCGCGAGATCTGTTTTTTTCCTCATGCACTAGCCTATCCTTGAATGAGGCTCAACTCAATTTGTCTCAGCTTGAATAATAAGTTGTGAATCCGGTGCTCATTCAGCTAGTGACTCCCGGGGACCTGGGCCGTTGGATCGGATCGGAGATCCAAGGGTCTGATCCAACAAGGATCTTGAGTTCAAGAAGGCACAGTTCCCAGTGGTTCGATTAGCAACCAATTTGTAAGCTTTGTGCTCCAGACATCCTTTCCATCGATTTAGCGTAGCTCAAAATATGGAATGGTTGACTTCACACACACAGACAGAGACCAACAAGAGCATGTGCGTACTAGGCCTCCCCTAGCGACGACGCCCCCCTCCGCTAGGGGACGGAGAAGCCTTTTGTGTTCAAATCAAATTGCAAAATTACCCAGGTCTCCTCTAGTCACTAAGCTAAGTGTGGCACCTGACTTAGTATGTTCGGCTTACATAATGCCGGCAATTAAGGATAAGCCAAGATCTTTCCATGGGGACTCGGCTTATCTATAAGAGCATCTCCAGCCGTTCGGTCCCCAAGGGTGCCGAAAAAAAGCCGTCTGGGGCGAACCGGCGCTAGATTGGCGCGTGGGGGCGACTCCGTTCTCAGTCGTCGGCCCACAGGTCACCGCGGGCTCGGTGATATTTCATACAATTTTTTGCAAACTCGGCGATCTTTCACGAACTCGGCGAAATTTCATTAAAATTTGTACAAAAAATATAAAAACATGCAAACTACGCCTACTACTACGCCAAACTACGCCTCGCCGCCACTGCGCCCGCGTCCACCGCCCGCCATCTACATGCCGAGAAGCCTGTAAAAGCGGGTGCAGTCGCCGCCCTCGTCATCGTGGTCGTCGTCGCGCGCCCCGCCGGAGCCGCCGTCGTCCCTGCTGCACCCCTGGCCAGGGTCGCTGACACGCGGTGGCGCGCTGGACGGCCCGGCCTCGTCCTCCTCATCGTTGTCGAGGACGATGACGCCGCCCTCCTCGCGCCCGCGACGCCGGGCCTGGAGCTCCGCGTATGCCCGGCGCTGGCGGGTCACCTGCTCGCGGACGTAGTCCTCCCTCGCCCACTTGAGGGCGGCCTCGTCGTGGGGGCCACCATGTCTGTGTGCTCCGGCTTCACCGGGAGCAGCCCCGGCTCGGTCTTCGGCCAGACCAGGCGAAGGGAGCACGGGGAGGGACGGGAACACTCATTGATGACAAGGGCGCCGCCGCGGGTGCGGCGCCGAAGCGGCGTCACCTTCGACTCAGGCTTGACGGGGCGGAGAGCCGGCGAGCCGGAGGAGAGCGAGCCGGAGCCCGACGACGTCCCCGGCTCCATTCGGCGCGGCCTCCAGGAGCTGCCACGCCGGCGAGAGAAGGACGGCCGCGTCGGGTACTCGAGGCGCGGCACGTTGCCGATCTCGATGTGGTTGAGGACGGCCTCGAGGGTGCAGCCTGGCACGCCCCACCACTCGCGCCGCCCGTCGGTGTTGAGGCGGCCACGGGGGATGATGCCGTTGACAGAGGCGATCTACTCTTGGCGGCGGCGCTCGAAGTACATCGTCCACAGCGTTTCGTTGTCGGCGGCGTACCCCGGCTCGTTCCGCTGCTCCTCCGTCAGGGAGGAGCGGATGCGGGCTATCTCGGCCCGCCGAGCCGCCCCTTTGGGCACAGGTGGCACCGGGACACCGTCGGCGCTCTGTTGGGGATCCTTGCAGAAATCAAAAAATTGCTACGCATCACCAAGATCCATCTATGGAGTTTACTAGCAACGAGAAGGAAGGACTTCATCTACATACCCTTGAAGATCGCGAGCGGAAGCATTCAAGTGAACGGGGTTGATGGAGTCGTACTCGTCGTGATCCAAATCACCGATGACCGAGCGCCGAACGGACGGCACCTCCGCGTTCAACACACGTACGGAGCAGCGACGTCTCCTCCTTCTTGATCCAGCAAGGGGGAAGGAGAGGTTGATGGAGATCCAGTAGCACGACGGCGTGGTGGTGGAAGTAGCGGGGATCCCGGCAGGGCTTCGCCAAGCACAAGCGGGAAGGAGAGGTGTCACGGGAGGGAGAGGGAGGCGCCAGGGGCTAGGGTACTGCTGCCCTCCCTCCCCTCCACTATATATAGGGTCCCTGGGGGGGCGCCGGCCCCTGGGAGATCCAATCTCCAGGGGGGCGGCGGCCAAGGGGGTGGCTTGCCCCCCAAGCCAAGTGGGGCGCCCCCCCCCCACCCCCAGGGTTTCCAACCCTAGGCGCAGGGGAGGCCCAAGGGGGGCGCACCAGCCCACCAGTGGCTGGTTCCCATCCCCAATTCAGCCCATGGGGCCCTCCGGGATAGGTGGCCCCACCCGGTGGACCCCCGGGACCCTTCCGGTGGTCCCGGTACAATACCGATAACCCCCAAAACTTTCCCGGTGGCCGAAACTGGACTTCCTATATATAATTCTTCACCTCCGGACCGTTCCGGAACTCCTCGTGACGTCCGGGATCTCATCCGGGACTCCGAACAACTTTCGGGTTTCCGCATACTAATATCTCTACAACCCTAGCGTCACCGAACCTTAAGTGTGTAGACCCTACGGGTTCGGGAGACATGTAGACATGACCGAGACGACTCTCCGGTCAATAACCAACAGCGGGATCTAGATACCCATGTTGGCTCCCACATGTTCCACGATGATCTCATCGGATGAACCACGATGTCGAGGATTCAATCAATCCCGTATACAATTCCCTTTGTCAATCGGTACGTTACTTGCCCAAGATTCGATCGTCGGGATCCCAATACCTTGTTCAATCTCGTTACCGGCAAGTCACTCTACTCGTAACGTAATGCATGATCCCGTGACCAACCACTTGGTCACTTTGAGCTCATTATGATGATGCATTACCGAGTGGGCCCAGAGATACCTCTCCGTCATACGGAGTGACAAATCCCAGTCTCGATCCGTGTCAACCCAACAAACACTTTCAGAGACACCTATAGTGCACCTTTATAGTCACCCAGTTACGTTGTGACGTTTGGTACACCCAAAGCACTCTTACGGCATCCGGGAGTTACACGATCTCATGGTCTAAGGAAAAGATACTTGACATTGGAAAAGCTCTAGCAAACGAACTACACGATCTTTGCGCTATGCTTAGGATTGGGTCTTGTCCATCACATCATTCTCCTAATGATGTGATCCCGTTATCAATGACATCCAATGTCCATAGTCAGGAAACCATGACTATCTGTTGATCAACGAGCTAGTCAACTAGAGGCTCACTAGGGACATGTTGTGGTCTATGTATTCACACATGTATTACGATTTCCGGATAACACAATTATAGCATGAACAATAGACAATTATCATGAACAAGGAAATATAATAATAACTATTTTATTATTGCCTCTAGGGCATATTTCCAACAGTCTCCCACTTGCACTAGAGTCAATAATCTAGTTACATTGTGATGAATCGAACACCCATAGAGTTCTGGTGTTGATCATGTTTTGCTCTAGGGAGAGGTTTAGTCAACGGATCTGCTACATTCAGGTCCGTATGTACTTTACAAATATCTATGTCTCCATTTTGAACACTTTCACGAATGGAGTTGAAGCGACGCTTGATATGCCTGGTCTTCCTGTGAAACCTGGGCTCCTTGGCAAGGGCAATAGCTCCAGTGTTGTCACAGAAGAGAGTCATCGGGCCCGACGCATTAGGAATCACCCCTAGGTCAGTAATGAACTCCTTCATCCAGATTGCTTCTTGCGCTGCCTGTGAGGCCGCCATGTACTCCGCTTCACAAGTAGATCCCGCCACGACGCTTTGCTTGCAACTGCACCAGCTTACTGCCCCTCCATTCAAAATATACACGTATCCGGTTTGTGACTTCGAGTCATCCAGATCTGTGTCGAAGCTAGCGTCGACGTAACCCTTTACGACGAGCTCTTCGTCACCTCCATATACGAGAAACATATCCTTAGTCCTTTTTAGGTACTTCAGGATATCCAGATCTGTGTTCCATGCCGGGATTACTTTGGTACCTTCCTACCAAACTTACGGCAAGGTTTACATCAGGTCTGGTACACAGCATGGCATACATAATAGACCCTATGGCCGAGGCATAGGGGATGACACTCATCTTTTCTCTATCTTCTGCTGTGGTCGGGCATTGAGCCGTGCTCAATTGCACACCTTGCAATACAGGCAAGAACCCCTTCTTGGACTGATCCATATTGAACTTCTTCAATATCTTGTCAAGGTACGTACTTTGTGAAAGACCAATGAGGCGTCTTGATCTATCTCTATAGATCTTGATGCCTAATATATAAGCAGCTTCTCCAAGGTCCTTCATTGAAAAACACTTATTCAAATAGGCCTTTATACTTTCCAAGAATTCTATATCATTTCCCATCAATAGTATGTCATCCACATATAATAAGAGAAATGCTACAGAGCTCCCACTCACTTTCTTGTAAACACAGACTTCTCCATAAGTCTGTGTAAACCCAAATGCTTTGATCATCTCATCAAATCGAATGTTCCAACTCCGAGATGCTTGCACCAGCCCATAGATGGAGCGCTGGAGCTTGCATACCTTGTTAGCACTCTTAGGATCGACAAAACCTTCCGGCTGCATCATATACAATTCTTCCTTAAGAAAGCCGTTAAGGAATGCCGTTTTGACGTCCATTTGCCATATTTCATAATCATGGAATGCGGCAATTGCTAACATGATTCGGACGGACTTCAGCTTCGCTACGGGTGAGAAAGTCTCATCGTAGTCAACCCCTTGAACTTGTCGATAACCCTTAGCGACAAGTCGAGCCTTATAGATGGTCACATTACCATCCGCGTCTGTCTTCTTCTTAAAGATCCATTTGTTTTCTATCGCTCGCCGATCATCGGGCAAGTCAGTCAAAGTCCATACTTCATTTTCATACATGGATCCTATCTCGGATTTCATGGCTTCTAGCCATTTGTCGGAATCTGGGCCCGCCATCGCTTCTTCATAGTTCGAAGGTTCACCGTTGTCTAACAACATGATTTCCAAGACAGGGTTGCCGTACCACTCTGGTGCGGAACGTGTCCTTGTGGACCTACGAAGTTCAGCAGTAACTTGATCTGAAGCTTCATGATCATCATCATTAACTTCCTCCCTAGTCGGTGCAGGCACCACAGGAACATCTTCCCGCGCTGCGCTACTTTCCGGTTCGGAAGGGGTGACTATCACCTCATCAAGTTCCACTTTCCTCCCACTCACTTCTTTCGAGAGAAACTCTTTCTCCAGAAAGGACCCGTTCTTGGCAACAAAGATTTTGCCTTCGGATCTGAGGTAGAAGGTATACCCAATGGTTTCCTTAGGGTATCCTATGAAGACGCATTTTTCTGACTTGGGTTCGAGCTTTTCAGGTTGAAGTTTCTTGACATAAGCATCGCATCCCCAAACTTTTAGAAACGACAGCTTAGGTTTCTTCCCAAACCATAATTCATACGGTGTCGTCTCAACGGATTTCGACGGAGCCCTATTTAAAGTGAATGCGGCAGTCTCTAAAGCATAGCCCCAAAATGAGAGCGGTAGATCGGTAAGAGACATCATAGATCGCACCATATCCAATAGAGTGCGATTACGACGTTCGGACACACCGTTACGCTGAGGTGTTCCAGGCGGCGTGAGTTGTGAAACGATTCCACATTTCCTTAAGTGCGTACCAAATTCGTGACTTAAATATGCTCCCCCACGATCTGATCGTAAGAACTTTATTTTCCTGTCATGTTGATTCTCAACCTCACTCTGAAATTCCTTGAACTTTTCAAAGGTTTCAGACTTGTGTTTCATTAGGTATACATACCCATATCTACTTAAGTCATCAGTGAGAGTGAGAACATAACGATAGCCACCGCGAGCCTCAACACTCATTGGACCGCACACATCGGTATGTATGATTTCCAATAAGTTGGTTGCTCGCTCCATTGTTCCGGAGAACGGAGTCTTGGTCATCTTACCCATGAGGCATGGTTCGCACGTGTCAAATTATTCGTAATCAAGAGACTCCAAAAGTCCATCTGCATGGAGCTTCTTCATGCGCTTGACACCAATGTGACCAAGGCGGCAGTGCCACAAGTATGTGGGACTATCGTTACCAACTTTACATCTTTTGGTATTCACACCATGAATATGTGTAACATCACGTTCGAGATTCATTAAGAATAAACCATTGACCAGCGGGGCATGACCATAAAACATATCTCTCATATAAATAGAACAACCATTATTCTCGGATTTAAATGAGTAGCCATCTCGCATTAAACGAGACCCTGATACAATGTTCATGCTCAAAGCTGGCACTAAATAACAATTATTGAGGTTTAAAACTAATCCCGTAGGTAAATGCAGAAGTAGCGTGCCGACGGCGATCACATCGACCTTGGAACCATTCCCGACGCGCATCGTCACATCGTCCTTCGCCAGTCTCTGCTTATTCCGCAGCTCCTGTTTTGAGTTACAAATATGAGCAACCGCACCGGTATCAAATACCCAGGAGCTACTACGAGTACTGGTAAGGTACACATCAATTACATGTATATCACATATACCTTTGGTGTTGCCGGCCTTCTTGTCCGCTAAGTATTTGGGGCAGTTCCGCTTCCAGTGACCACTTCCCTTGCAATAAAAGCACTCAGTCTCAGGCTTGGGTCCATTCTTTGGCTTCTTCCTGGCAACTGCCTTACCGGGCGCGGCAACTCCCTTGCCGTCCTTCTTGAAGTCCTTCTTACCCTTGCCTTTCTTGAACTTAGTGGTTTTATTCACCATCAACACTTGATGTTCCTTTCTGATCTCCACCTCCGCTGATTTCAGCATTGAATATACCTCAGGAATGGTCTTTTCCATCCCCTGCATATTGAAGTTCATCACAAAGCTCTTGTAGCTCGGTGGAAGCGACTAAAGGATTCTGTCAATGACCGCGTCATCCGGGAGATTAACTCCCAGCTGAGTCAAGCGGTTGTGTAACCCAGACATTCTGGGTATGTGCTCACTGACAGAACTGTTTTCCTCCATCTTACAACTAAAGAACTTGTCGGAGACTTCATATCTCTCGACCCGGGCATGAGCTTGGAAAACCATTTTCAGCTCTTCGAACATCTCATATGCTCCGTGTTGCTCAAAACGCTTTTGGAGCCCCGGTTCTAAGCTGTAAAGCATGCCGCACTGAACGAGGGAGTAATCATCAGCACGTGACTGCCAAGCGTTCATAACGTCTTGGTTCTCTGGGATGGGTGCTTCACCTAGCGCTGCTTCTAGGACATAATCTTTCTTGGCAGCTATGAGGATGATCCTCAGGTTCCGGACCCAGTCCGTATAGTTGCTGCCATCATCTTTCAGCTTGGTTATCTCTAGGAACGCATTGAAGTTGAGGGCAACGTGGGCCATTTGATCTACAAGACATATTGTAAAGATTTTAGACTAAGTTCATGATAATTAAGTTCATCTAATCAAATTATTCAATGAACTCCCACTCAGATAGACATCCCTCTAGTCATCTAAGTGAAACATGATCCGAGTCAACTAGGCCGTGTCCGATCATCACGTGAGACGGACTAGTCAACATCGGTGAACATCTTCATGTTGATCGTATCTTCTATACGACTCATGCTCGACCTTTCGGTCTTCCGTGTTCCGAGGCCATGTCTGTACATGCTAGGCTCGTCAAGTCAACCTAAGTGTATTGCGTGTGTTCCGAGGCCATGTCTGTACATGCTAGGCTCGTCAACACCCGTTGTATGCGAACGTTAGAATCTATCACAGCCGATCATCACGTGGTGCTTCGAAACAACGAACCTTCGCAACGGTGCACAGTTAGGGGGAATACTTTCTTGAAATTATTATAAGGGATCATCTTAGTTACTACCGTCGTTCTAAGCAAATAAGATGTAAAACATGATAAACATCACATGCAATCAAATAGTGACATGATATGGCCAATATCATTTTGCTCCTTTTGATCTCCATCTTCGGGGCGCCATGATCATCTTCGTCACCGGCATGACACCATGATCTCCATCATCATGATCTCCATCATTGTGTCTTCATGAAGTTGTCACGCCAACGATTACTTCTACTTCTACGGCTAACGTGTTTAGCAATAAAGTAAAGTAATTTACATGGCGTTATTCAATGACACGCAGGTCATACAAAAAATAAAGACAAATCCTATGGCTCCTGCCGGTTGTCATACTCATCGACATGCAAGTCGTGATTCCTATTACAAGAACATGATCTATCTCATACATCACATATATCATTCATCACATCTTCTGGCCATATCACATCACAAAGCATATGCTGCAAAAACAAGTTAGACGTCCTCTAATTGTTGTTGCATGTTTTTATGTGGCTTCTATAGGTTTCTAGCAAGAACGTTTCTTACCTATGTAAAACCACAACGTGATATGCCAATTTCTATTTACCCTTCATAAGGACCCTTTTCATCGAATCCGTTCCGAATAAAGTGGGAGAGACAGACACCCGCGAGCCACCTTATGCAACTAGTGCATGTCAGTCGGTGGAACCTGTCTCACGTAAGCGTACGTGTAAGGTCGGTCCGGGCCGCTTCATCCACAATGCCGCCGAAACAAGATAAGACCAGTAGTGGGAAGAAAATTGACAACATCTACGCCCACAACAAGTTTGTGTTCTACTCGTGCATAGAAACTACGCATAGGCCTGGCTCATGATGCCACTGTTGGGGATCGTTGCAGAAATCAAAAAAATTCTACGCATCACCAAGATCCATCTATGGAGTTTACTAGCAACGAGAAGGAAGGAGTGCATCTACATACCCTTGTAGATCGCGAGCGGAAGCGTTCAAGTGAACGGGGTTGATGGAGTCGTACTCGTCGTGATCCAAATCACCGATGACCGAGCGCCGAACGGACGGCACCTCCGCGTTCAACACACGTACGGAGCAGCGACGTCTCCTCCTTCTTGATCCAGCAAGGGGGAAGGAGAGGTTGATGGAGATCCAGCAGCACGACGGCATGGTGGTGGAAGTAGCGGGGATCCCGGCAGGGCTTCGCCAAGCGCAAGCGGGAAGGAGAGGTGTCACGGGAGGGAGAGGGAGGCGCCAGGGGCTAGGGTACTGCTGCCCTCCCTCCCCCCCACTATATATAGGGTCCCTAGGGGGGCGCCGGCCCCTGGGAGATCCAATCTCCAGGGGGGGCGGCGGCCAAGGGGGTGGCTTGCCCCCCAAGCCAAGTGGGGCGCCCCCCCACCCCCAGGGTTTCCAACCCTAGGCGCAGGGGAGGCCCAAGGGGGGCGCACCAGCCCACCAGTGGCTGGTTCCCCTCCCCACTTCAGCCCATGGGGCCCTTCGGGATAGGTGGCCCCACCCGGTGGACCCCCGGGACCCTTCCTGTGGTCCCGGTACAATACCGATAACCCCCGAAACTTCCCGGTGGCCGAAACTGGACTTCCTATATATAATTCTTCACCTCTGGACCGTTCCGGAACTCCTCATGACGTCCGGGATCTCATCCGGGACTCCGAACAACTTTTGGGTTTCCGCATACTAATATCTCTACAACCCTAGCGTCACCGAACCTTAAGTGTGTAGACCCTACGGGTTCGGGAGACATGTAGACATGACCGAGACGACTCTCCGATCAATAACTAATAGCGGGATCTGGATACCCATGTTGGCTCCCACATGTTCCACGATGATCTCATCGGATGAACCACGATGTCGAGGATTCAATCAATCCCGTATACAATTCCCTTTGTCAATCGTTACGTTACTTGCCCGAGATTCGATTGTCGGTATCCCATTACCTTGTTAAATCTCGTTACCGGCAAGTCACTTTACTCGTACCGTAATGCCTGATCCCGTGACCAACCACTTGGTCACTTTGAGCTCATTATGATGATGCATTACCGAGTGGGCCCAGAGATACCTCTCCGTCATACGGAGTGACAAATCTCAGTCTCGATCCGTGTCAACCCAACAAACACTTTCAGAGACACCTGTAGTGCACCTTTATAGTCAACCAGTTACGTTGTGACGTTTGGTACACCCAAAGCACTCTTACGGCATTCGGAAGTTACACGATCTCATGGTCTATGGAAAAGATACTTGACATTGGAAAAGCTCTAGCAAACGAACTACACGATCTTTGCGCTATGCTTAGGATTGGGTCTTGTCCATCACATCATTCTCCTAATGATGTGATCCCGTTATCAATGACATCCAATGTCCATAGTCAGGAAACCATGACTATCTGTTGATCAACGAGCTAGTCAACTAGAGGCTCACTAGGGACATGTTGTAGTCTATGTATTCACACATGTATTACGATTTCCAGATAACACAATTATAGCATGAACAATAGACAATTATCATGAACAAGGAAATATAATAATAACCATTTTATTATTGCCTCTAGGGCATATTTCCAACAAGCTCAGCCTCCACGCCCCCGGCACACGCATGTCCGGGGGCGCCGGAAACTCAGCCTCGTAGAGGAGGCGCGCCTCCGGCTCTTGGAGATGGCGGTGGCCGAAGCCGTTCGCCGCCGCGCCGTCGCCTGGAAACGTCTCGGCCATTTGTTCGTCGGTAGGAAGGGGGGTAGAGGGTTGCTTTGTGCGCCGGAGAGGGGGGGAAATGTGAACTGTGGCGTCCACCAGCGGGGAGGTCGCCTTTTATAGCTGCAGCGGGGCGGCGAGAGGCTGCATGCTGGGCGACACGTGGCGGGAGAGGGAGGGATGCGCGTCGCGGTGCCTTCACTGCGCTTCCCGTGAGGCGTCAATGGAGGCTGTCCGGCGCGGCAACACGGCATCCTTCGCATTGATTCCTGCGGGAACCAAGGCGATGAGGACGACGAAGCGGCGCCTCGCTGACTCGGCCGGCCCATCCTCGTTCGTGCCAAAATCGCTCGCCCCGGTGCCCCCGGGCGCCCCCCAGCATGCCCGGTTCGGCTTGGGTCCGCCGGCACCAGTTTCGGCCCAAACCGACAAAAAACGGGCTCCTGGGAGCGCGACTGGGCCGATTTTTGGGCGCCGGCGCGAAAATATCTCCTGGGGAGCCTGTTGGAGGCGCGGCTGGAGATGCTCTAAGCCTATTTCCAAACCCTATCTCTCGGCAACATAAAGGCACATGACGGCCGCCCGATGGAGACGGAGTGCCAGGAGGCCCCTCTATAAGCCGATTGCCACTTCGGGTTAATTTTTCTGCCCTGGGCAACCCCATGCTGCCATGTGCCAAGATATAAACCGAGTGTATTACATAAGTTCACAGCTTATAGTTAAGCCAAGAACCTGCGTTCATGCATGGCTTAAAAGTACGTCGTGTGCCCTGCTCGGCTTTATTTCCCTACCCGGAGCAACCACATGCCCATCTATAAGTCGAGTGTGTTAGTACACGACCACGGCTTATATCTAAGCCTGAGATCCTCGTACGTTTGGCACGGCTTATCCTGAGTGTGTTAGTACACGACCATCAGAGCGGACTTTTGGATGAGTTGGTTGCAGCATGAATTCAATGTGGTATCCGAGCCAAGAGGTCTTGAGTTCAAGACCCTGCTTACGCAGTATTAAATAAAACGATTCTGAGCCTAGACGTGAGGGAGGTGTTGTAATATATTGCCCGCCTCCCTCCATCAGTTCAGACATTTGGATGAATTGGCTGGAGCATGAATTCAATATGTGTAAGCTGAGGTGCCCTCTCGTCTTCTACATGCACTGGCAATTTCATTTGGTCAGGAACTAACACATATCTAGTAAGCTGAGAGGTATACTCAGTTTAAATGTGTAAACCGAGAGTCAATACTGCCTTATATCACATAAGTCTTTTTCTATTGGGACAACCCTACAATTCAGACATCATATATACATATTCTACAATTTTTCTGCCCTGAGCAACCCCATGATGCCATGTGCCAAGATATAAACCAAGTGTATCACAGCTTATAGTTAAGCCAAGAACCTACGTCCATGCATGGCTTAAAAGTAAGTCATGTGCCCTGCTCGGCTTTATTTCCCTACCCGGAGCAACCCCATGCCCATCTATAAGCCGAGTGTGTTAGTACACGACCACGGCTTATATCTAAGCCTGAGATCCTTGTATGTTTGGCACGGCTTATCCTGAGTGTGTTAGTATATGGCCATCAGTTCGGACTTTTGAATGAGTTGGTTGTAGCATGAATTCAATATGGTATCCGAGCCAAGAGGTCTTGAGTTCAAGACCCTACTTATGCAGTATTAAATAAAACGATTCTCGGCCTAGACGTGAGGGAGGTGTTGTAATATATTGCCCGCCTCCCTCCATCAGTTCAGACTTTTGGATGAATTGGCTGGAGCATGAATTCAATACATGTAAGCTGAGGTGCCCTCTCGTCTTCTACATGCACTGGCAATTTCATTTGGTCAGGAACTAACACATGTCTAGTAAGCTGAGAGGTATGCTCGGTTTAAATGTGTAAACCGAGAGTCAATACTGCCTTATATCACATAATTTTTTCTCTATTGGGACAACCCTGCAATTCAGACATCATATATACATATCCAACAATAAATGTCCAACAAGCAATATAAGCAACATATACATAGCACCACTGAGAACTTAGCATATATAACAAGTTCACAACTAAAAGCATGAGTCCAAGCTCAGAACCAACCATTTCCAATTTCCTGATAAACAACCATACAGGTCCATTTACTAGTTAAGTTCACAAGCAAGCATAAGTTCCATGTTCAGAAATAAGAATAAGTAAGATACGAAGTTCATAAACCAAAAGCACCACACACTCTTTGAGTAGAAGATGGTCTCCATGGACACGAACTCTAGATATACCTCTTCACAATGTTCATATTATGCCGAAGCATCTACAAAAGGATGACAATAAACAATTTCATCAGATCATGTTGTTGGTCATGTCTTGTAGAAACGAAGTAATATTCACCCAGATGTACTAATCGTGGACATGATAATATCAATACAGTAGACAAACTTGACAAAGATTATCAAGTTTTTAACCCACCAAACCCGATCTGACATGTACCCTTGCTTACTCTAACATTGCTCTTCGCTCTGAGCACAGACTTGGAGTAAGCATCGTATCCCCCATGCCTAGTCTTAAACCCTTGAAATGAGATGTTGTAACCAGACACCTGTTCATGGCATGTCTGCCATGAATTGCATAGTCATGTGCACCTCCCAATGTACGCCACACATCACTTCATCTACCAAGACAGAAGAACAAGATTTGCTAAGTGGGAGCAGCAACGCAAGGATAGAAGAACAAAATGGAACATAAGCAACGTACGCATTAATGATTCATATACCCAAAAGCATCAGAAGTTATACTCAAGTTCAACTCTAATTAAACATTAGCAGCTACATTCACTACATCCACATCAATATCTAGCTTGGCTACTCCAAGAATGGAGATCTACTCAGAGTCGTAGTCGTTGAAGCCGGTGATCGTGGAGTCAGACTAGGTGGGCATCTCCCAGTGGATAATCGGCGAACTCGACGGGGTCCAGTCATTGCTAACCTTAGATGACGCTTCTTTCTTTTTGAGCTTGTAGAAAAACTTCTACTGCTCGGCACAAAGGCAAACCATTATCTAGCAAATGCCCTCAGTCTTTCGCTCATCCTTGAGGGACTCGTAGACTGCATGATTCTCAGCAAGGAGTTGTGGGTTTGTTTGAACTAGCATGGCCAAGTAGTCCTCACTGACATATGCTGGTCGATGACATGCGTCATGCGATCCACCTCCTTGGCCAGGGAGTCAACCCTAAAGTGAAGGGAATCATCGGGCAATGCCATGTCCTCGAGGCCAATGCTAAGACCTAATAATTCATTAACGAAAATTGTGTCACGAAGGAAAGATAACATAGGTATTGAACAACAAAGCATAATTTTCTTCTGGTTTATTGACATAAAAAAACGACGCTCATCCTTCCCCCTAAACCCCTAACCTAGAAGGCTCACTTATTTAGCATGTGGGTTGAATTTCAGTCCGTCGAGGCTCCCTTCAATAACTCTCATCTCTCAACTGGTAGTATATATGATGGGTAGTCCCTCACTGGCATTTCGACTATCAGTGATGGTTGTTACTCCACCCTTCTTGCATTACCAAAGTCTCAAACGAAGATACGAGGAGCAGTGACTCCCCCCCCCCCCCCCCCGCCGCTTTACCAAGGTCTTAGAGGAGGAGAAGAAAAAGGATGACCTCGTATGACAGCAGATATGATCCTTGCTCCTAGAACATCTATTGCAAAAGGAGCACCATCAAACTAAAAGTCAACACATACTCCCTCCATTCCCTTATACATTATACAAGGCCACTATCAACAAGGGCTCCCGTCCCTCCCCGTGCTCCCTCCGCCTGGTCAGGCCGAAGACCGAGCTGAGGCTGCTCCCGGTGAAGCCGGAGCACACAGACATGGTGGCCCCCGATGACGAGGCCGCCCTCAAGTGGGCCAGGGAGGACTACGTCCGCGAGCAGGTGCTCCGCCAGCGCTGGGCATACGCGAAGCTCCAGGTCGAGCGTCGCAGGCGCGAGGAGGGCGGCGTCATCGTCCTCGACAGCGATGAGGCGTATGCCCGGCGCTAGCAGAGCACCTGCTCGTGGACGTATTCTTCCCTCGCCCACTTGAGGGCAGCCTCGTCGTCTGGGGCCACCATGTCTGTGTGCTCCGGCTTCACCGAGAGCAGCCCCGGCTCGCTCTTCGGCCGGACCAGGCGGAGGGAGCACGGGGAGGGACGGGAACCCTCGTTGATGACGAGGGCGCCACCGTGGGTGCGGCGCCGGAGCGGCGTCTCCTCCGGATCTGGCTTGACGGGGGGGAGAGCCGGCGAGCCGGAGCCCGACGACGATGACATCCCCGGCTCCATTCGGTGCGGCGTCCAGGAGCTGCCATGCCGACGAGAGAAGGACGGCCGTGTCGGGTACTCGAGGCATGGCACGTTGCCGGTCTCGATGTGGTCGACGACGGCCTCGAGGGTGCAGCCTGGCATGCCCCACCACTCGCGCCGCCCATCGGTGTTGAGGCGGCCTCGGGGGATGATGCCGTTGACGGAGGCGATCTGCTCTTGGCAGCGGCGCTCGAAGTACATCGTCCACAACGTTTCGCTATCGGCGGCGTACCTCGGCTCGTTCTGCTCCTCCTCCGTCAGGGACGAGCGGATGTGGGCGATCTCGGCCCGCCGAGCCACCCCTTCGGGCATAGGTGGCACCAGGACGCCGCCGGCGCTCAACCTCCACGCCCCCGGCACACGCATGTTCGGGGGCGCCGGATACTCAGCCTCGTAGAGGAGGCGCGCCTCCGGCTCTTGGAGATGGCGGCGGCCGAAGCCGTTCGCCGCCGCGCCGTCGGCTGGAAACCTCTCGGCCATTTGTTCGTCGGCGGGAAGGGGGGAGAGGGTTGATTGTGCACCGGAGAGGGGGGGAAATGTGAAGTGTGGCGTCCATCGGCGGGGAGGTCGCCTTTTATACCCGCATCGGGGCGGTGAGAGGCTGCATGCCGGGCGACGCGTGGCGGGAGAGGGCAGGACGCGCGTCGCGGCACCTTCACTGCGCCGCCCGTGATGCATCAATGGAGGCTGACCGGCGTGGCAGCGCGGCCGCCTTCACATTGATTCCTGCGGGAACCGAGGCGATTAGGACGACGAAGCAGTGTCTCGCTGAATCGGGCGGCCCAGCCTTGTTCGCGCCAAAATTGCTCTTGGGGGGGTGCCCCCGAGCGCCCCCCAGCACACCGGGTTCGGCTTGGGTCCGCCGGCGCTAGTTTCGGCCCAAACCGACGAAAAACGGGCTCCTGGGAGCGCAATTGGGCCTATTTTTGGGCGCCTGCGCGAAAAATTGCCTGGGGGGCCTGTTGGAGGCTAGGCTGGAGATGCTCTAAGCCTATTTCCAAACCCTACCTCTCGGCAACATAAAGGCACATGACGGCCGCCCGATGGAGACGGAGTGCCAGGTGGCCTCTCTATAAGCCAATTGCCACTTCGGGTTAATTTTTCTGCCCTGAGCAACCCCATGATGCCATGTGCCAAGATATAAACCAAGTGTATCACAGCTTATAGTTAAGCCAAGAACCTACGTCCATGCATGGCTTAAAAGTAAGTCATGTGCCCTGCTCGGCTTTATTTCCCTACCCGGAGCAACCACATGCCCATCTATAAGCCGAGTGTGTTAGTACACGACCACGGCTTATATCTAAGCCTGAGATCCTTGTATGTTTGGCACGGCTTATCCTGAGTGTGTTAGTATATGGCCATCAGTTCGGACTTTTGAATGAGTTGGTTGTAGCATGAATTCAATATGGTATCCGAGCCAAGAGGTCTTGAGTTCAAGACCCTACTTACGCAGTATTAAATAAAACGATTCTGGGCCTAGACGTGAGGGAGGTGTTGTAATATATTGGCCGCCTCCCTCCATCAGTTCAGACTTTTAGATGAATTGGCTGGAGCATGAATTCAATACATGTAAGCTGAGGTGCCCTCTCGTCTTCTACATGCACTGGCAATTTCATTTGGTCAGGAACTAACACATATCTAGTAAGCTGAGAGGTATGCTCGGTTTAAATGTGTAAACCGAGAGTCAATACTGCCTTATATCACATAATTCTTTTTCTATTGGGACAACCCTGCAATTCAGACATCATATATACATATCCAACAATAAATGTCCAACAAGCAATATAAGCAACATATACATAGCACCACTGAGAACTTAGCATATATAACAAGTTCACAACTAAAAGCATGAGTCCAAGCTCAGAACCAACCATTTCCAATTTCATGATAAACAACCATACAGGTCCATATACTAGTTAAGTTCACAAGCAAGCATGAGTTCCATGTTCTGAAATAAGAATAAGTAAGATACGAAGTTCATAAACAACAAGCACCACACACTCTTGGAGTAGAAGATGGTCTCCATGGACACGAACTCTAGATATACCTCTTCACAACATTCATATGTAGAAACGAAGTAATATTCACCCAGATATACTAACCATGGACATGATAACATCAATACACTAGACAAACTTGACAAAGATTATCAAGTTTTTAACCCACCAAACGCGATCTGACATGCACCCTTGCCTACTCTAACATTGCTCTTCACACTGAGCACAGACTTGGAGTAAGCATCGTATCCCCCATGCCTAGTCTTAAACCCTTGAAATGAGATGTTGTAACTGGACACCTGTTCATGGCGTGTCTGCCATGAATTGCATAGTCATGTGCACCTCCCAATGTACGCCACACATCACTTCATCTACCAAGACAGAAGAACAAGATTTGATAAGTAGGAGAAGCAACGCAAGGTTAGAAGAACAAATGGAACATAAGCAACGTACGCATTAATGATTCATATACCCAAAAGCATCAGAAGTTATACTCAAGTTCAACTCTGATTAAACATTAGCAGCTACATTCACTACATCCACATCAAATATCTAGCTTGGCTACTCCAAGAATGGAGATCTACTCAGAGTCGTAGTCGTTGAAGCCGGTGATCATGGAGTTAGACTAGGTGGGCATCTCCCAGTGGATAATCGGCGAACTCGACGGGGTCCGGTCATTGCTAACCTTAGACGACGCTTCTTTCTTGTTGAGCTTGTTGAAAAACTTCTACTGCTCGGCACGAAGGCAAACCATCATCTGGCAAATGCCCTCGGTCTTTCTCTCATCCTTGAGGGACTCGTTGACTGCATGATTCTCAGCAAGAAGTTCTGGGTTTGTTTGAACTAGCATGGCCAAGTAGTCCTCACTGACATATGCTGGTCCATGACATGCGTCATGCAATCCACCTCCTTGGCCAGGGAGTCAACTCTAAAGTGAAGGGAATCATCGGGCAATGCCATGTCCTCGAGGTCAATGCTAAGACCTAATAATTCATTAACGAAAATTGTGTCACAAAGGAAAGATAACATAGGTATTGAACAACAAAGCATAATTTTCTGCTGGTTTATTGACATCAAAAAATGACGCTCATCTTTCCCCCTAAACCCCTAACCTAGAAGGCTCACTTATTTAGCATGTGGGTTGAATTTCAGTCCGTCGAGGCTCCCTTCAATAACTCTCATCTCTCAACTGGTAGTATATATGATGGGCAAACCCTCACTGGCATTTCGAGTATCAGTGATGGTTGTTACTCCGCCCTTCTTGCATTACCAAAGTCTCAAACGAAGATACGAGGAGCAGTGACCCCCCCCCCCTCCCGCTTTACCAAGGTCTTAGAGGAGGAGAAGAAAAAGGATGACCTCGTATGACAGCAGATATGATCCTTGCTCCTAGAACATCTCTTGCAAAAGGAGCACCATCAGACTAAAAGTCAACACATACTCCCTCCATTCCCTTATACAAGGCCATTATGGAAAATACATTTTGCATCTATACAAGGCCACTAACTGTAATTGAGGCGAAAATTAATGATGTTTTCTTGTACTACCAACTTGTTTAATACTTGCATGCATGTAGTCATAATGACAATGTGCTACTTCCTTCTCATTCCTTCCTTGCATGCATGCGGGCATATTAATTATCTCGATTAGTGAAAAGAAAATTGAGCTTGCAAAGCAGTCATTGGCGATGCAGACCTATGGCCCCTAAACTGCATGCGGGCGTATTAACAAACTGGTAGCTGTAATTTGAGTTTGTGGCCTTGTATAAGGGAATACAGGGAGTAGATCGAATAGCGATGCAGACCTATGGCCCCTAAATCCCTAACAAAGAAGGCTCATCTTCGACAACTCGACACCATTTCATCCTAACCCTAACCTACACCCCTTCGACGAGTCTTCTCCCCCCTATCCCTTGCACCTAAACCCCTTCGACAATCCATTGCATACGGTTGCTAATTCATAAATATAGGTAAACACTAGGTTCCAAGATTGGAAGGGAGGCAAAAAATTCTTACCCTCGAAGCATGATTGGCCGGCAATTAGGTAGAATAGTACATGCGCCATGGCTGTGCGATCAGTAACAAAGATTTTGGGTCTCTCCTGCACAAACATTTGCGATGAATTTTTCACCCATTCAGACAAGACAGGAAAAAAAATAGGTGGGGGTCTTAATTCATGTAGCAATCACAATCATTTTTATAAGTTAATAACATTTTACGTTGGACAATATGTTAATATGTTTTAATTCGTGAACATCTCTTGTAATAGATGATTTTTTTATTCCAAAACAATTTTTTTAAAAAATTATGGAAACCTATTCATTTTGAATCTTGGATTATTATATTTTCAATCAAAATAAATCCCACAATCGGTTAAAAACCAACCGGAAAAAGATACAAGAGTAATCTGGTGAATGACAATCACTCAGGGCCGGGCGAAGCAATCTAGGATGCATCGAATTAGGCCGGCCCAAGGAGCGACCAGTCTATACATTTGCTCGACCATTTGAGCATCAGATAGGTGCTCCCATGGCAATCCTATTTGGCGCGCGGGTCACAGGTTAGCGGCCGCGCATGCATCCCCTGCTTCCACTCTGCCTACGTTTGGACCGGCCCAACATAGCTCGTTTCTGGTTTAGGCAAGGTTCTAGAACCATCCCAAACTGTTTTTCTTATTTTACTTCTTTTTTATTCGGTTTTTTCTGCTTTTTCATTTTCCTGTTTTCTTTTCTTTTTTCATTATTCTTTTCCTTTCAATTTAGTTATTTCTTCGTCTTCTTTATTTTTTATCTCATTCTCCATTTAATTTATATTTTGTGAACAATTTTCAAATTTTGAACATTTCTATAAATAGTAAAATGTTTTGGAAAGCATAAACATGTTTTACATCGGTGAACAGTTTTGGACACCATGAACATTTGTTCATAACTACGCGATTTTTTAAAAAAATTGAACATTTTTTAAACTTGTGAATACAATTTATCAGCGAACAATTTTGAATTGATTAATTTTTCTAAAATTTGGAAACAATTTTATAAATTGGCAAAAAAATTTGATCGGCAAACTTTTTTTAACATGTTTCTAAAAACCATATAACATTTTCTGAACACCCGAACATATTTCTATTTTCCTGAACATTGTTTTGTGAGATTGTGATGGTGGAGCATTTTTAAAAAATGAGGATTTTTCAAATTGGCAAACATTATTTTGAACCTCGTGAATTTTTATAAAATATATGAACACTTTATAAATAATCATAATTTTTTTATCCTTGAACATTTTACGATTTCTTTAACATGTTTTCAAAATTCACATTGTCTGGAATTTTGGAACCTTTTGCAATCACCAAGTCTTTGAAAGAAGAATAAAACAAAACAAATAAGAAAAAACAAGAAAAAACAGGGCGCATCCAGCTCCACAAATGGGCCGGTCCAAAGTGGCGCGTTGGGGAAAGGAGGGTTGGTGCTGGCTCGTTCGCCATCGCGCACAATGCTTAATAGTTGGAAAATTAGGTGGATAAATCTTCTCGTGACAAATAGGTGGACATTTTTTCTTCAAAAGGACTACTTGTCGAGTCAAATTGACGAAAAAGACCACCTCTGGAACGAATACGCACAAAGGACCAGCCCCATTGTGGCGGCAGGCACGCCAGCCGACATGTGGCACCCGCCGTCACACACGGATGTGGTAACCACTTTTGAGCGTCAACAGAACCCCTTATGCCGGCAGGGCCCAACTGCAAGACCACGTTCCTTCACAGCTTGCCAGCGGCCGCCGATTCCTGTAATGGGTTGCCTGCTGCCTGGGACTGTAATGGCAGGGGCAGCCGCCTCCGCGTATGGCGGCATGAGCCACGTGTCGGCTGGCGCGTCTGCCGCCACGACCCAGCCAGTCTCTTTTGCCAGTTCGTTCCAGAGGTGATCTTTTTTGTCAATTCGACTTGGCAGGTGGTCTTTTTGGATAAAAATTCATATGAGCCACCCCAAAGTGTCTCAATAACATAATCTTTGATTTTTTTAATAAAACTAGTTTAGCAATTAAAATTTAAAAGAATAAAAAAATATTAAAAATCAATTATAAAGCCATAATATATTAAACTGAGGAAAGACAATCACTCAAGACAAATAGGCGTCCGTACACCTCACCTTCAGTGAGTCCACCATCGGACTCGTTGAACGGGCGACAAAGATGAGCGGGCCCACGCGCGTGGCAGGCGACAATCTCTTTTTCCTGTTTTCGGTTTTCAGTTTTTCTTTATTTTTTTACTTTTGTTTATACTTTAAAATTCTAAATATGTATATAGGAAAATGGTTGAACATGTTTATATTCCCAGGAGTACGGAATATTAATATATATATTACGAAAAACACTTTAGAAAAAATATTTGAAAAAAATGTTGAACCAGTATTTGAAAAATATTGAACATGTATTTGAAAAATGTTGAAAATGATTTCAAAAGGTTAGTCAAGCATATGAAAAAATGTTGAATGTAAAAAATAAAAGTTGTTGATCATGTATTAAAAATATCTTGAAATAATGATCATGTACATAAATGTTTTAGATCAAGTTTTTTTTCAAATGTTGAACATGTATTGGAAAAAATTTAATAAAGCATTTTGGAAATGTTAAATGTGTATATAAAAATGTTGACCATGTATTAAAAAAAGAGGAAAATTTCTTATCCATCCGTACTAATAAAGCAAGGTGCGTTTCTCTGATTTTTTTCATCCATTCACTATCGAAAAGATTTTTTTTTTCTATTCGAGGTGGTACTAAATTTTTGTCCGTTCCTCTATTATAAAAGAAAAAAGCCCGAATTTCTTACATGGGCCGCCCATGGTGTGGCCTGGCAAAGCCAGAGCAACTATTTTCGTGGCCGTCCAGGTGAGAGAAACCTATTTATCGCATAAAGCATCAAATAGCCTCAAATTCGCAGATGGCGCCCAACCTGGGCTGAAGCTTTTTTGTGTTATATTTTAATTTTATTATCCTTTTCTTTCTCTTTTTCTTTCCGGTTTCTTTTTTTTTCCTTTGAAGTTTATTTTTCTTTCTCCCTTTATTCATAAATTGAAAAATTTCAAGAAAGTTCATATTATCACAAAAAATCGATTTTTTTAAATGTTCACAATTTTTAAATACATTCCATTTCGAAAAACGTTCAGAATATAAAATCTTTGTTCTCATACCAAAATTGGTTCAGATTTTAAAAAAATGTCACATTTTTTCTTTGTGTTTTCCGAAGTTGTTTAAGATTTTCCAAAGGAAATAGCATTTAATTTTTTTCCCAAATACGAAAATTATTCTTGTTTTGGTAAATTTTGTGAAAATTCAGAATAATGTCCGAGTTTTAAGAAACAAATTTTCAAAAACTATTCTGAATGTTCAAAATATGTTTCCCTTGTCAAAAATCACATATTTAAAAAATATTCGTGTTATTATAAAAGGTTCAAGTTTTCAAATAAAATTGTGAATTTCAAACGCTTCAAATTGTGTTGTGTATTTTTGGAAGTAAGGAATTTCAAAAAAATCTTTGGGATTTTCAAAATTATTCAAGTTACTTAAAACAAAAATTGTTTCCAATCTAACATTGGAGTATGATTTTAATGGTTTGAGCTGGCCATTGGTTGGTAGGACTCGTTTCTTTGAGTGGCTAGGAGCACGTAGTCGGGTCTTTGAGAGCACTATTTCGATCTTTCAACTCATCAGTTTTTGAATTTTTTCGCACCTTACAAACAGGTCGTCTTGGAGCCTACCAGTGTGCTGGCCCATACACGAACTGATGTGTGTCCCACGCGCTATTTGACACAACTAGCGTCATATAGTAGCCCCCACGCAGTGGGCCCAGGAAAAAAATTGCTCCGCCGCACAGCCAGTATTTAGCCTCAGCCGCACTCCCCTACTAGGTCGTCCGAGGGAGCAACTTTTTTTCTTGGGTCAAAAAAGAGATTATGTTGGTTTAGCTAAAAAACATTGTGGCCACATGAGCGCTAAAATAATCAAAGAGAATAAACCCTATTAAAAAAGGGACATTGATGTCTAACTATGCACTAAATATGCTAATGAAATGAGATTTATACGCTACAATTAGTAATCCATCCAGTTACGCCATCGTAAGCGAGAGTGGTCGAAGCAACCGTGCCCGAAGGTCGCCGCATAGCTATCAAATGAGGAGGCAGACACAACCCCAAGACAGAAGCGGATCCGGAGGAAAAAGACACGAGTTAGATGGTTGCCACCACACCGAGTAACCCCACCACTATTAAGTTCTCGCGGGACAAACATGACTCACAAGAAGATCATAACTCCTCTCTTTATCGCACATCTATGGAGATCAATTTTTGGTGGACACATCAATTACCTCTCCCATTGCTTCTCGCAAAGAAATATATCTCTTGTTGCAACGCACGGGCATATGTGCTAGTCATATATAAATGTTAATCAAGCATCTAAAAAATGTTGCACAAGTATTGGAAAAATGTTAACCAAGTATTTGAAAAATGTTAAATGTGTATAATGTTGATCATGTATATGAAAAAATGTTAGCAAGAAATTGGAAATTTTTTAAAGTATGTATAGAAAAATGTTGACCGCATATTTCGGAAAAATGTCAATCTTGTATTTGAAAAATGTTGAAAATGTGTATAGAACAAATCTTGACCATGTGTTCAATTTTTTTTAAAATTTGTATTGGAAAAATGTTAAACCTATATTATTATTTTATATATATTAATAATGTAGAGTGAAATTCAAAACAAACATAAGAAAAAAAGAAAAAAACTCAAGCAAAAAACAAAAGAAACGAAAAAAGAACACAAAAAACCGATGGGAAACGAGGAAGATAAACCAAACCGAAGAAAAAAGAAAGAAAGGAAAAAACCTGGTAAAACCAAGAAAGAAATAAAGAAAATCAAAGAAAAAAGAAAAAAACCAATGAAACATGAGAAAAAATGGAGAAAAACCGGTGAAAAAACAAATGAAAAAACCTAGAAAAAGTGGAGAAGAAACAGTGAAAACCCCGATTTGTTTAGACTTAGGTAGCCTTGCCCTACTACTCTCACGAACCGACGACGAGCCCAGTTGCTTGGCGCAGTTGCTCTAAACTAGGAGGCCATGGCGCAATGCATTCTCTCTTCGGGTTTTTTTTCTTTTACTGTGCGTGTGCGTGAATGGGCCGGCCCGATTAGCGTAACCCTTTAGCGAGCGATCCTTCCATCTCGCTTAACGCGAGATATAGTCGCCGCGAGGACCAAGTGCTCTAGGATACACCGAATTGGGCGAGCCGAGGGAGTGAGCGCTCTATGCTTTTGCTCGACCATTTTTTTGTGCTTCAAATAAGTGGTCCTGCCATAAACATGTGGGCAAACATGCATACACCCCCAATATGGGTGGTCCCAATGTGTCCCAATAACATTAAATTTTTATACAATTGCTTATAATATCTGTGAAAAAGTTATATTTATAATATCGTAGAGAAAATGAAATCACTAGTTAAGGGTCCCGTTTTCAAAGGGCATTCCCCACCTCTTTAGGCGCTGAAAAGTGGATGCATTGCATGTGCCACTTGTCACAACCTGACACTTTTTCTTTTTTTGGCAGATTCATTTATTCAAAACGTTTTATCTTTGGAACCATGTGTTTATACCAAATCATTTTCAGCGTTACATATTTCGCGTCGGGATGGTCGAAACTAAATCCCATGTTAATAGGTTTCAACGAACTTTTTTTCACGAAAAACCGAGAAACCAGAAAAACAAAATCTCAACATAGGAAGAAACGAATACCAAAAAGTTCCAACAACAAAAACCGAGAAACACTGGCAACCGAAAAGAAAGAATACTAAGAAAACCTGAGAAAAAAGGGAGCCCCTAAGCACGGTTGTTGTTTTCACTTTTTTCTGAAAGCACATGCTGCGGGTTTCTCTTTTTCTTAGGGAAACACATGTAGTGCTTCTCGCGGAAGCACTATGTTTCTCGTTCACGCATAGGTTGTGTTTTTCCCTTTAAGAAGCACATTTGTGATTCTCGTGGAAGCACAAAGTGTTCTTCTGACGGAAGCATTGGTTGTGCTTGTCATGGAAGTAAATATGTGCTTCTTGCAGAGACACTGGCTGTGCTTCTCGCAGAAGAAAATTTGTGCTTCCACGAGAAACATAATGGTTGCTACCTTTTGTTACTGCGACACCCTGTAGACGGATGTTAATAAAGTTGTTCTTCCAAACAATGGATCACACGCGCCCCAACAGCCTCTACCTAACCGCCTACGCGCCCGCCACCTGTCGGCAGACTCCTGAGAAGCAAGTGCGCGCGAAGCGGTTGAGGGAGCTTGGGCTTGACGGCCTTGAGCTTGCTAGCGACGTGGAGAAACACCATGCCAGGAAAGGTAGCTTCCCGGCAGCCTGGGTCTTGATCTTGAGATGATCTTCTCTGCCCGGAGATCATCTTTACGGTATTATTTACCATGACTTGTGCATCTTGGGATAGATCTAAATTCTGCCATGTCCTTCCCGGCACGGAAGCTGCATCTTGCCGGTGCGTAGTCAGGGGTATTGACACCTATTGTTCAGTACACCGATAAGAAGCACTTTTTTTAAGGAAGCATGGCTATGTTTTGTCAAAAATGAAACAAATTTTTTCTCCAAAACCAAGGAGAACCACGCAAAAACTGAAAAGCCGAAAAAACCCATCTAAAATCCAAAAACGCATGCAAAAAACTCAGAGGGGCACCCAGCACACGATACGTGATGGCGCCCGGATGCATCATTTGACCCGCTCTAAGGCCAAAAAGAATTGATCCTTAGGGGAGCCCCAAAGGATAACCTTTGGTTAGTTGCTTCTTAGATATAGAAACCAAACTCGAATGGGGAAACCATAAGAAAAATTGAAAAGGGAGAAACAACAAACATGAAAAGGTATGGTGAAACAGATAAATTGCTAACCGAAAACGTGCCCCCTACACGTTTGGGCAACTTGCATAATATAGGATTAGCCTGGTTTAATGTCCACAGAACGATCCACCCAGCAACTTGCAAAATATAGGATTAGCCTGGTTTAACGTCCACAGAATGATCCACCCACACCAAAGCAACGTCAAGCTACTTCGCAAGACCAAACCGACGAACATTTCTTCACGACCGTGCATAAAAATGGACGGATACGGATTGAAAGCATCTGTCGATGTGCCTTACTGACAACTCAAGGTTTCTTCACGACCTAATTATCACACGCCGACGTGCGCCGCCGACGTTGAGGACCAGATGCAGGACATGAACACTCGTACGATTCAAGGGACGGGTCTGCGCCTACATGCATACTATACATATATCTCTTGATTGCCACGCAAGCCATGGCTTGGCTGCACGGCCAGGCACTTTTGCACGCTACGTGCTTCATTGAACCAATCAGGGTGGCCTTGCTTAATCCTCTAGCGGCGTACTAGTAGGTACGAATTGACCGCAGTGAAGACTATATAAACAAACGATCGTCAGACCACCACAGCAGCTCACAACCGTCAGCAACAGATCAATATAGACACACTGAACAAACGCTTCCATTAATTTAGGCCACAAGTTCATCAAACTTCAAGAGCTAGCGGCCGATATGGCTCCAGCTCGATTTGTTGCAGGGATGCTGCTGGCGGCGATCGCCAGTGTGCTCTCCGTGGCCGCGGACAACCCGACCACGCCCTCCCAGCAACCCTTCGTCTGGCAGAAGGCGCATGCGACGTTCTACGGCGGCGCTGACGCCTCTGACACAATGGGTAATCAATTCAACTCACGCCTCTACATCTATCTACTGCGTGCATGCCTGGTTGATCTTGTTCTTCTGTGTATTAACACTTGCGATGGGTTCTATATATTGCATATTGCAGGTGGCGCGTGCGGGTATGGTAACCTCTTCTCTGAAGGGTACGGGACACGCACGGCGGCTCTGAGCACCGTGTTGTTCAATGACGGCGCCGCATGCGGGCAGTGCTACAAGATCGCATGCGACCGAAAGCGCGCGGATCCGTTGTTTTGCAAGCCTGGTGTGACGGTCACCGTCACGGCCACGAACTTCTGCCCGCCCAACGATGCCCTCCCCAATGACAACGGCGGCTGGTGCAACCCACCGCGGCCGCATTTCGACATGGCCCAGCCGGCCTGGGAGAAGATCGGTGTTTATAAAGGTGGCATCATCCCCGTCATGTACCAGAGGTATATATGCTTCTTACAAGTTCAAAAGTTAGTTCAGAGTCATCGGAGCCACATAACTTTAACTTTTTTCTATGTCACTGCCATACACATGCAGAGTTCCATGCGTGAAGCGGGGTGGCGTGAGGTTCGTAATCAATGGTCACGAGTACTTCAATCTTGTGCTTGTGAGCAATGTTGCTGCAGCTGGCTCTATCAAGTCCATGGATGTCAAGACCTCTGATTCCGACGAGTGGACGCCTATGGCACGCAATTGGGGTGCTAACTGGCACTCGCTTGCGAACCTCACCGGCAAGATGCTCTCCTTCAGACTAACCAACAGTGATGGACATACGCTTGTGTTCAATGATGTTGTGCCAAAGGGATGGAACTTTGGGCAATCATTTGCTAGCAAATTGCAATTCTAGTGAGCAATGTCTGCCGAGTGATGGATTTGTGGTAATTACGCTGCGTCAAATGCAAGTTGTGTAATTGTGTGTTGCTTGTATCCCTGATTTAATTTTACAATTCAATTTGTTCATACTCACTGTGTAATTCTTCTGGTGTATCTAAGACCATGTTCATTCCATCAATTGTGTATTCTTCAAATTAACTTCTATAATGCATTCTGTGAATAGATTATGTCATTCTAGTGCTATGCATGGTAACTCACGCTTATAAGAAAGAAACACTATTCGAATCGAAACTCAAGTTTGTGTTGTTGAATGGTCGCAAGTAGGGAAAAACTGCACAACTGAAAATTCTAAGAAATGAGTTGTTGATTCTATTGCCAACAATGTGTTCTAAGGGCGTCTGGTTATGAATAACATGACTATGAACACGATCAATATGGTAGACATCAGTACGGAATGGCTCATCCAAAAACTTGAGGGGCATAGATGCATGGGATAGAAGGGAGAGGCCATCCTCCATGATAGATTTATTTTTGTGTTCAGCGGGTCAGTTCTGATCATGTGCATTAGGGCACGAAACATGATGGGAGATGCCTATATGCTCAAAAACAGATTTAATTTTTAATATTCACGCCCCCAATCTGTTTGTTCTGCGTTAATTTTCCTATCAAACAAATAGTTAACATGTTGCTGAAAGAGATGAATTTTTTTAAATCATCGGATTTATTTATAAGGAGATAGATTGAACCGAATATGCTAAAATCATCAATAAAACAGACATGATATTCTTGTCTACAAATTGAAATAGGCACGGGGCCCCATACATTCGAGAAAATAATCTCTGAAGGAGTTTCCTACTCACTAGTCGGTCAACACACATCACAAACAAGGTGATGTTTTTCATTCGACACTAGAAGACTATGATCTCGAAGGATTTTCTAGACCACCGGCAGGGAGGGGTGACCTAGACGCCTATGCCACCATAAGGCAGATGGTTTGATCATGCCTAGTACTTGTTGTTCCTTGACTCTAGATTGACCAGCAAATGGAAAAAGACCCTGCCTACTCCTAGCACGTAGAATTGTATCTCATTTTTCTGATCCTTAACAGGAAAGAATTCAGCTAAATTTCAAGGTACGCATGATTATCTTTCATTAGTTGATAAGTGTAAAGAAACCATGTTAGACAAATGTCAACAACCCTTCGTTGTACCCAAGGGCACCCCAACCGTTAGGGTTTCTTGTGCCTCCCGTCGGCGCTGCCACTGATCTACCTTGTCTCATATGGTTTTACGGTCATGGAGGTGTCGTGCATCTTGGTCCTTGCCAGCGGGAGGGCTCTATTTTACAGGATTTTTTGAGTTTTTTTAGGGTTTGTATCCTGCTTAGAGAGAAAAGGCGGCGGCTCTCTGAAGATTGAATAAGGTTCTCCTCGCCTAGTCCCCATTCCGGTGGTGCTTCTAGAATCATCGGAGGGTGGTGCAGGTTATAGAGCCACTGGTCAAGGCGTGAACTCTTAAGAAGATGGCAGATCTATTCAGGAGGTGCAAGAATGAGTTGAAATCAAAGCTTGTCGACAAAGGGAAGACTCCAGAATTCACCGGCCGATTTGAGAAGATAAGAGATCACTGGCCCGCATTTGTGGCGTACAAGACATCGGACAAGAGTAAGAAGATGTCAGAGACAAACAAGATAAATGCTGCAAAGAAGCAGTATCACCATCGCACGTGGTCAGGTGGCTACCTCAAAGCCTGGCCATTTTGGGACAAAGCTGAGAATGACCTGCTTGCTACAGTGGTCGAACCAGAGACATTGAACTGGCCAAACCGTTCAAGGAGTTGGTTCTTCAGGGTTGGGGGAACTTTGGACCCTGAAACAGGGGAGTGCCGTTGAAGGGACGATCAACTTGCAATACCCGTCAAGAAGCTTTAGAAGTATATCACCGTAGCACAGGAAGGGGCGTTCATTCCCGGCAGAGAGAAGGACGAGCTGACTGAGGCCCTTAGGAATCCTGAGCACCCTGGATGAACACGAGGCACATCAGGCTCCATTCTGTGGGTGGTTGGGTTTCCCGGCGCAGGAGGTTACAGAAGCCGGGAGAGAAGGAGGAAAGCGGAGCTGAGTGAAATGCAAAAGCTCAATGCAAGACTAGTAAAGCTAGAGGAACTTGAGAGCCAGCGAGCTGCCGGTCAACCATCGCAACGGCACGAAGCTACCCCGCCATCTCAGTGGTGTAGCAACGTGGCTTCCACGGAGCTCGTTCAGCCTGACTTCACGGCTCCTAGTTACCCCGTGGATACTATCACGGAGGCTCAACATTGCCAGCTTATGACGAAATGGCAGAACCTCACTTTGAAGGCGGCTGTCGGCTTTGTTGCACCTCCTCAACCCGACGGAACTTTTCACTGCCGTTCGATTCCACATGGCTATGATGTTGTGATGGTGGATGAAGTAATGGAGAGATTTGAGGAGCTCGAGCTTGACCACCCTACAGGTGAAGGGGAGAATCAGCTAGTTCATGCTCTGAGGACTACATGTCTATGGCGGAAGGAGTACATCAAGCTTCCAAACTGGATGCCTCCGCTTCCTCCTCCTCCGACGACGAGTCAGGGCACTCCGCCTCCTCCTCCAGTGAGTGATTAGGGCACTCCACCTCCCCTGGCGCGTGAGGCCACTCCGCCTCCTCCTTCGCCTGCTCCGGCGCGTCGGAGCACTTCGCCTCCTTCTCCGCCTCGTCAGCAACGGCAGAAGACAGATGCCGTCGCTCTGGCTCCTTTGGCGCGTCGGAGCGCTCCGCCTCCTTCTCCGCCTCATAAGCAACGACGAAAGAGAGATGCCGCCACTCCGGCGGCTAGCTGTACAAGCAGAGGCGAGAGGCAATTCAGATACGGTCCATCTCTCAAGACTCCGGAAAAGTTACCATATGAGAGGACCGAGAAGGAAAACACAGAGATCTGTGAAGCCAAAGTGAGGGACTTTTTTGCAAAGAAAACTCCACCTCCGAAGGAGATGATAGATCCGGTGAAGCTGAAGCGCACTATCGATGCCCTGAAGCGACCACCACCGCCTCCGCCGGATTCCAACAATGTCCGCTGTCTTAAAAAGACATATGAAGATGCCCGGCGGTCGGGAAGTACTTCGAGTGATAAAAGGTTAGCAGAATTAAGAAGTGGGAAAAAATTCCCCAGCTCGACGAACAGGCAAACCAATCATGCCCCCCGCTCAAGGTGTCTAGCGGTATCGTCGCTAACCTGCCGGGGATGGTGCCCGGTGCCAATCCTGCTGATTACTAGAGCGATTATATAGTGTTTGAAACAATGGAGGTGGACGAATTCAGATACCAGTACGGGAAGCCTCTCGTCAAACCTGGTCATCCTCCTCTAACAATGATGATGCGAAGATTCCATGAATGGTACATGAAAACCTGCAGGGAGTCTGGGAAGGATACTTTGCCGCTGAGAATTAAAGAGGAGCACGACCTTGTTGAAATGGATATGTTGTCTATTGAATTTTACGAGTTATTCCAGTTATACAATCAAAAGGCCCTTGACAAAACACTCGTGACTTGCTACTGTCTGTAAGTACTACTTCTGTAATTAAGTCTCTGTATATAGCTCAGCTCTTTCATTGCATGTGTATATATAATTATCCTCACTATATTATGCAGATTGAAGATCGTCGAATGCAGAAAAGCACAAATCTATGACATTGGGTTCATTAACCCAAATTTCATACATGAATGGACGGTTCAAAAGAATGATCAAAACAAAGATAAAATACTCTTTCCATACAACTTCAAGTGAGTGTTACTGTCTTGTGCATATTCGGTTTTCCTTATTACTCGAGGTTATAGTAATGTAATTGATGAGTTATGCATGCGTGCGCAAGTTCCACTTTATTCTCCTAGAGATTAAGCTTGAGCGGGGAGTAGTAACCGTCTTAGACTCGAGCCGAAAAGATCCTGAGGACTATGCGGACATGACTGAAATGCTCCAGAAGTAAGTTCAATCGATCATTATCGCACCATATCGGCAACTTTGTTAATTTCCTGATGTCAAGTAATTATTTTCTTTGTCTCGCAGGGTTTGAAAAGAGTTCACCGTACTTGTTCCGGGACAGCCGAGGGAGCTGCGATTCACACACCCGAAAGTAAGTACTATGTTGGGGAACGTAGCATGCAATTTCAAAAAAATTCCAAGATCACGCAAGATCTATCTAGGAGATGCATAGTAGTGAGAGGGGGAGAGTGTGTCCGCGTACCCTCGTAGACCGAAAGCGGAAGCGTTATGTTAACGCGGTTGATGTAGTCGAACGTCTTCACGATCCAACCGATCCAAGTACCGAACGTACGGCACCTCCGTGTTCAGCACACGTTCAGCTCGATGACGTTCCTCGAGCTCTTGATCCAGTAGAGGATCGAGGGAGAGTTCCGACAGCACGACGGCATGGTGACTGTGATTGTGATGTGATCCGCGCAGGGCTTCGCTTAAGTACTACGATGCTATGACCGGAGGAGTAAACTGTGGAGGGGGGCACCACACACGGCTAAGAGAAACCTTGGTGTGCCTTTGGGGTGACCCCCGCCCCCGTTTATAAAGGGGGGGAGGAGGAGGTGGCCGGCCCAAGGGGGGCGCGCCAAGGGGGGAGTCCTACTTGGACTCCCAGTCCAAGTAGGATTCGCCCCCTTCCTTCCAACAAAGAGGGGTAAGGCGAAAGGAGGGAGAAGGAGAAGGAAAGAGGGGGGCCACGCCCCCTTCCCTTGTCCAATTCGGATTGGGCAAGGGGGGCACCTCCCGTGGCCTGCCTCCTCTCCTCCACTATGGCCCATTAACTTTCACGGAGGGTTCCGGTAGCCTCCCGGTACTCCGAAAAATCTCCGAACTTTATCGGAACCATTCCGGTGTCCGTATATAACCTTCCAATATATCAATATTTACGTCTCGACCATTTCGAGACTCCTCGTCATGTCCTTGATCTTATTTGGGACACTGAACAACTTCGGTCACCAAAACACATAACTCATAATACAAATCGTCATCGAACGTTAAGTGTGCGGACCCTACGAGTTCGAGAACTATGCAGACATGACCGAGACACATCTCCGGTCAATAACCAATAGCGGAACCTGGATGCTCATATTGGCTCCTACATATTCTACGAAGATATTTATCGGTCAAATCGCATAACAACATACGTTATTCCCTTTGTCATCGGTATGTTACTTGTCCGAGATTCGATCATCGGTATCATCATACCTAGTTCAATCTCGTTATTGACAAGTCTCTTTACTCGTTCCGTAATGCATCATCCCGCAACTAACTCAATAGTCACATTTCTTGCAAGGTTTATAGTGATGTGCATTACCGAGAGGGCCCAGAGATACCACTCCGATACACGGAGTGACAAATCCTAATCTTGATCTATGCCAACTCAACAAACACCTTCGGAGACACATGTAGAGCATCTTTATAATCACCCAGTTACGTTGTGACGTTTGATAGCACACAAAGTGTTCCTCCAGTATTCGGGAGTTGCATAATCTCATAGTCAGAGGAATATGTATATTTCATGAAGAAAGCAATAGAAACAAAACTAAACGATCATAATGCTAAGCTAACGGATGGGTCTTGTCCATGACATCATTCGCTAATGATGTGATCCCGTTCATCAAATGACAACACATGTCTATGGTCAGGATACTTAACCATCTTTGATTAACGAGCTAGTCAAGTAGAGACATACTAAGGACACTATGTTTGTCTATGTATTCACACATGTACTAAGTTTCCGGTTAATACAATTCTAGCATGAATAATAAACATTTATCATGATATAAGGAAATATAAATAACAACTTATAGCAAGGCACACATCAGGTCTGGTACATAGCATTGCATACATGATAGAACCTATGGCAGAGGCATAGGGAATGACTTTCATTTTCTTTCTATCTTCTGCAGTGATCGGGCATTGAGTCTAACTCAACTTCACATTTTGTAACACAGGCAAGAACCCTTTCTTTGACTAATCCATTTTGAGCTTCTTCAAAACTTTATCAAGGTATGTGCTTTGTGAAAGTCCAATTAAGCGTCTTGATCTATCTCTATAGATCTTGATGCCCAATATATAAGCAGCTTCACCGAGGTCTTTCATTGAAAAATTCTTATTCAAGTATCCTTTTATGCTATCAAGAAATTATGTATTATTTCCAATCAACAATATGTCATCCACATATAATATTAGAAATGCTACAGAGCTCCCACTCACTTTCTTACAAATACAGGCTTCTCCAAAAGTCTGTATAAAACCATATGCTTTGCTCACACTATCAAAGCGTATATTCCAACTCCGAGAGGCTTGCACTAGTCCATAAATGGATCGCTGGAGCTTGCACACTTTGTTAGCACCTTTGGGATCGATAAAACCTTCTGGTTGCATCATATACAACTCTTCTTTAAGATATCCATTAAGGAATGCTGTTTTGACATCCATTTGCCAAATTTCATAATCGTAAAATGCGGCAATTGCTAACATGATTCGGACAGACTTAAGCATCGCTACAGGTGAGAAGGTCTCATCGTAGTCAACTCCTTGAACTTGTCGAAAACCTTTCACAACAAGTCGAGCTTTGTAGAAAATAACATTACCGTCAGCGTCAGTCTTCTTCTTGAAGATCCATTTATTCTCTATGGCTTGCCGATCATCGAGCAAGTCAACCAAAGTCCACACTTTGTTCTCATACATGGATCCCCTCTCAGATTCCATGGCCTCAAGCCATTTCACGGAATCTGGGCTCATCATTGCTTCCTCATAGTTCGTAGGTTCGTCATGGTCAAGTAACATGACCTTCAAAACAGGATTACCGTACCACTCTGGTGCGGATCGTACTCTGGTTGACCTAAGAGGTTCGGTAGTTACTTGATCTGAAGTTTCATGATCATCATCATTAGCTTCCTCACTAATTGGTGTAGGAATCACTGGAACTGATTTCTGTGATGAACTACTTTCCAATTCGGGAGAAGGTACAATTACCTCATCAAGTTCTACTTTCCTTCCACTCACTTCTTTCGAGAGAAACTCCTTCTCCAGAAAGGATCCATTCTTAGCAACGAATATCTTGCCTTCGGATCTGTGATAGAAGGTGTACCCAACAGTCTCCTTTGGGTATCCTATGAAGACACATTTCTCTGATTTGGGTTCGAGCTTATCAGGTTGAAGCTTTTTCACATAAGCATCGCAGCCCCAAACTTTAAGAAACGACAGCTTAGGTTTCTTGCCAAACCACAGTACATATGGTGTCGTCTCAACGGATTTAGATGGTGCACTATTTAATGTGAATGCAGCCGTCTCTAAAGCATAACCCCAAAACGATAGTGGTAAATCGGTAAGAGACATCATAGATCGCACCATATCTAATAGAGTACGGTTATGACGTTCGGACACACCATTATGCTGTGGTGTTCCAGGTGGCGTGAGTTGCGAAACTATTCCACATTGTTTCAAATGAAGACCAAACTCATAACTCAAATATTCTCCTCCACGATCAGATCATAGAAACTTTATTTTCTTGTTACGATGATTTTCCACTTCACTCTGAAATTCTTTAAACTTTTCAAAAGTTTCAGAATTATGTTTCATTAAGTAGATATACCCATATCTGCTCAAATCATCTGTGAAGGTTAGAAAATAACGATACCCGCCGCGAGCCTCAACACTCATCGGACGGCATACATGAGTATGTATTATTTCCAATAAGTCAGTTGCTCGCTCCAGTGTTCTGGAGAACGGAGTCTTAGTCATCTTGCCCATGAGGCATGGTTCGCAAGCATCAAGTGATTCCAAAAGCCCATCAGCATGGAGTTTCTTCATGCGCTTTACACCAATATGACCTAAACGGCAGTGCCACAAATAAGTTGCACTATCATTATTAACTTTGCATCTTTTGGCTTTAATATTATGAATATGTGTATCACTACAATCAAGTGATTCCAAAAGCTCATCCAGGGTGCATGACCATAAAAGATATTACTCATATAAATAGAACAACCATTATTCTCTGATTTAAATGAATAACCGTCTCACATCAAACAAGATCCAGATATAATGTTCATGCTCAATGCTGGCACCAAATAGCAATTATTTAGGTCTAAAACTAATCCCGACGGTAAACGTAGAGGTACCGTGCTGACGGTGATCACATCGACTTTGGAACCATTTCCCACACGCATCGTCACCTCGTCCTTAGCCAATCTTTATTTAATCCGTAGCCCCTGTTTCGAGTTCCAAATATGAGCAACAGAACTAGTATCAAATACCTAGGCGGTAATATGAGCATTAGTAAGCTACACATCAATAACATGTATATCAAATATACCTTTCACTTTGCCATCCTTCTTATCCGCCAAATACTTGGGGCAGTTCCGCTTCCAGTGACCAGTCCCTTTTGTAGTAGAAGCACTTAGCTTCAGGCTTAGGTCCAGACTTGGGCTTCTTCCCGCGAGCAGCAACTCGCTTGCTATTCTTCTTGAAGTTCCACTTCTTCCCTTTGCCCTTTTTCTTGAAACTAGTGGTCTTGTTAACCATCGACACTTGATGCTCATACTTGATTTCTACCTCCGCAGCCTTTAGCATCGTGAAGAGCTCTGGAATTGTCTTTTCCATCCCTTGCATATTATAGTTCATCATGAAGCCTTTATAGCTTGGTCGCAGTGATTGAAGAACTCTGTTAATGAAACTATCATCAGGAAGGTTAACTCCTAGCTGAGTCAAGTGGTCATGGTACCCAGACATTCTGAGTATGTGTTCACTAACAGAACTATTCTCCTCCATCTTGCAGCTATAGAACTTGTTGGAGACTTCATATCTCTCAACTCGGGAATTTGCTTGAAATATTAACTTCAACTCCTGGAACATCTCATATGCTCCATGCCGTTCAAAACGTCTTTGAAGTCCCGATTCTAAGCCGTAAAGCATGGCACACTGAACTATCGAGTAGTCATCAGCTTTGGTCTGCCAGACGTTCATAACGTCTGGAGTTGCTCCTATAGCGGGTCTTGCACCTAGCGGTGCTTCCAGGACGTAATTCTTCCATGCAGCAATGAGGATAATCATCAAGTTATGGACCCAGTTCGTGTAGTTGCTACCATCATATTTCAACTTAGCTTTCTCTAGGAATGCATTAAAATTCAGGGGAACGGTAGCACGAGCCATTGATCTACAACAACATAGATATGCAAAACACTATCAGGTAATAAGTTCATGATAAATTAAAGTTCAATTAATCATATTACTTAAGAACTCCCACTTAGATAGACATCCCTCTAGTCATCTTAATGATCATGTGATCCATATCAAGTAAACCATGTCCGATCATCACGTGAGATGGAGTAGTTTTCAATGGTGAACATCACTACATTGATCATATCTACTATATTATTCATGTTCGACCTTTCGGTCTCAGTGTTCTGAGGGCATATCTGCATATGCTAGGCTCGTCAAGTTTAACCCGAGTATTCTGCACGTGCAAAACTGGCTTGCACCCGTTGTATGTGAACGTAGAGCTTATCACACCCGATCATCACGCGGTGTCTCGGCACGACGAACTGTAGCAACGGTGCATACTCAGGGAGAACACTTGTACCTTGAAATTTAGTGAGCGATTATCTTATGATGCTACCATCGTACTAAGCAAAATAAGATGCATAAAGGATAAACGTCACATGTAATCAAAATATGTGACATGATATGGCCATCATCATCTTGTGCCTTTGATCTCCATCTCCAAAGCACCGTCATGATCTCCATCGTCACCGGCTTGACACCTTGATCTCCATCGTAGCATCATTGTCGTTTCGCCAACTATTGCTTCTACGACAATCACTACCGCTTAGTGATAAAGTAAAGCAATCACATGGTGATTGCATTTCATACAATAAAGCGACAACCATAAGTCTCCTGCCGGTTGCCAATAACTTCTACAAAACATGATCATCTCATACAACAATTTATATCTCATCACGTCTTGACCATATGACATCACAACATGCCCTGCAAAAACAAGTTAGACGTCCTCTACATTGTTGTTGCAAGTTTTACGTGGCTGCTACGTGCTTCTAGCAAGAACCGTTCTTACCTACGCATCAGAACCACAACGATTTTTCATCAAGTGTGCTGTTTTAACCTTCAACAAGGGCCGGCCGTAGTCGAACTTGATTCAACTAAAGTTGGAGAAACAGACACCCACCAGCCACCTGTGTGCAAAGCACGTTGGTAGAACCAGTCTCATGAACGCGGTCATGTAATGTCGGTCCGGGCCGCTTCATCCAACAATACCGCCGAATCAAAGTAAGACGTTGGTGGTAAGCAGTATGACTATTGCCCATAACTCTTTGTGTTCTACTCATGCATATATCTACGCATAGAACTGGCTCTGATGCCACTGTAGGGGAACGTAGCATGCAATTTCAAAAAAATTCCTACGATCACGCAAGATCTATCTAGGAGATGCATAGCAACGAGAGGGGGAGTGTGTGTCCACGTACCCTCGTAGACCGAAAGCGGAAGCGTTATGTTAACGCGGTTGATGTAGTCGAACGTCTTCACGATCCAACCGATCCAAGTACCGAACGTACGGCACATCCATGTTCAGCACACGTTCAGCTCGATGACGTCCCTCGAGCTCTTGATCCAGTAGAGGGTCAAGTGAGAGTTTCGACAACACAACGGCGTAGTGACGGTGATGGTGATGTGATCCGTGCAGGGGTTCGCCTAAGCACTACGACGCTACGAACGGAGGAGTAAACTATGGAGGGGGGCACCGCACATGGCTAAGAGAAATCTTGGTGTGCCTTTGGGGTGACCCTCGCCCCCGTATATAAAGGGGAGGAGGTGGCCGGCCCAAGGGAGGCACGCCAATGGGGGTGTCCTACTTGGACTCCCAGTCCAAGTAGGATTCGCCCCCCTTCCTTCCAACGGAGAGGGGAAAGGGGAAAGGAGGGAGAAGGAGAAGGAAAGAGGGGGGCCGCGCCCCCTCCCCTTGTCCAATTCGGATAGGGAAAGGGGGGGGGGGGCGCCACCTCCCATGTCCTGCCTCCTCTCCTCCACTGTGGCCCATTAGGCCCATTAACTTTCCCGAGGGGTTCCGGTAGCCTCCCGGTACTCCAAAAAATCCCCGAACCTTACCGGAACCATTCCGGTGTCCGTATATAACCTTCCAATATATCAATCTTTACCTCTCGACCATTTCGAGACTCCTCGTCATGTCCGTGGTCTTATCCGGGACTCCGGACAAACTTCGGTCACCAAAACAGATAACTCATAATACAAAACATGATCGAAAGTTAAGCATGCGGACCCTACGGGTTCGAGAACTATGTTGACATGATCGAGACACATATCCAGTCACTAACCAATAGCGAAACCTGGATGCTCAGATTGGATCCTACATATTCTACCAAGATCTTTATCAGTCAAACCGCATAACAACATACGTTATTCCCTTTGTCACCGGTATGTTACTTGCCCGAGATTCGATCATCGGTATCATCATACCTAGTTCAATCTCGTTACCGGCAAGTCTCTTTACTTGTTCCGTAATGCATCATCCCGCAACTAACTCATTAGTCACATTGCTTGCAAGGCTTATAGTTATGTGCATTACCGAGAGGACCCAGAGATACCTCTCCGATACATGGAGTGACAAATCCTAATCTTGATCTATTCCAACTCAACAATAACCTTCGGAGACACATGTAGAGCATTTTTATAATCACTCAGTTACGTTGTGACGTTTGATAGCACACAAAGTGTTTCTCCGGTATTCGGGAGTTGCATAATCTCATAGTCAGAGGAATACGTAATTTAGTGATTATAAACGATCATAATGCTTAGCTAACGGATGGGTCTTGTCCATCACATCATTCTCTAATGATGTGATCCCGCTCATCAAATGATAACACATGTCTATGGTTAGGAAACTTAACCATCTTTGATTAACGAGCTAGTCAAGTAGAGGCATACTAGGGACACTTTGTTTGTCTATTTATTCACACATGTACTAAGTTTCCGGTTAATACAATTCTAGCATGAATAATAAACATTTATCATGATATAAGGAAATATAAATAAGAAATTTATTATTGCCTCTAGGGCATATTTCCTTCATACTACTACCTAGTTCTGCGCATCTCCCATTGATTCTAGCTAGTTTCATCAATACCATTTAACATGCTTGCTTGTCAATTTGATTCACCTCTATTTCTCGTAAAGTGCTTGTGGCAGGAAGCCGGGAATGATTTTTGTGGATACTACGCTTGCGAGTTCATCTACAACGCGACGGCCTCTAAGCGGGGCTACTCTGAAAAACAATATGAAGTTCGTAAACAAAAATATTCACAATTTTATTTTATGACCATCATTTGGGTTGTGTTTCATTCATATACATGTATTGACCCTATTCTTCAAATTAGATCTGGTAGATGCGGGATGAACTCCTACCACAAGATCGCATACGAGCAATTCAAGAGGAATTGGCGGGATTCTTTCTTGACCACGTCATCAATAAAGCCGGAAAATACCATGTGGAAATTGATATAGACATGAGATGTTAGGGATTGTAAGAGATCTTATATTGTATATATGTAGCTAGTAGCATCGGATAGATATATGAAAACTTGTTGTTCGACAAATGTCTCAGAGAAAGAGAGGTCGCTCCTCTCTGTATATGTTCACGACGATCTTGTGTAATTAATGGTTCCTTCATTTACTTACTAGCTAGCATGTCGAGTTCTCTCTATACGTATAGTAGCTAGCGTCGACAAAGCACAGAGATAAGAGAGATCACTTCTCTCTATTAGCTAGCTAACACAATATGAAACCCATAACCCCCCCTTTCAAAAAAAAACCCCAGCTCCTGCTAGCTACTGACGTGTGGTTGCCTTTTGGTCCCGGTTGGTGTTACCAACCAGGACTAAAGGTCCTCCTACTTGGGCGCCCTGCAACGGCCACGTGGAGCCCCTTCTGTCCCAGTTCGTAAGCGAACCAGTACTAAAGGTTTTGGGCTCTAGTCCCGACCCTTTTGTCCCGGTTCCTGAACCGGGGCTAATGGGCCTCTGGAACCGGGACAAATGGGCTGATTTCTACTAGTTCCATAGCACAGGGACACCGATGTGGACACGATCTAGACATGGGAAGCACTCTGATCCGCTAAGACTTTCCTGAAATCTGGCATGACACGCCACGTCAGTACATTGAATGTTCTTGCAAGCTCACAATAAGTATAAGCATAATGACAAACAATAATATGACAATTAAGCAGGTTAAATGCAATGCTTCAACATACTACTCATGAAGTGAACCATCCTTGTGCACCGAGTCCCTCGGACTCTCTTACCAAATGGGTTACCTCATAACCAACATCATCAAACGGTGATCACTCCTGGATCACAAACGAAACCAACACTTTGGTTTCGACAACAACGACCATCTTCATGGTCTCAACAATCTCATCACATAACCAGTGCCAACCATATAACTTTAGTGTGCAAGATTAACTTAATCATGTTGATCCATGGTGTGACCTACTTACGAGTCGTGTCCGTAACAGAGGACGCATCTATCGATAGATTTAATAAACACTCCACAGAGGTTAGCACACTATACCCACACCACGGAACCCATGGCCTCGCACTCCCATTCGGGTGGACCAACGGCATTCCGACAGAAACCTCTCATTGCCATGACACTCTCTCAGCCACTCCGACCAACTCCCCTCTTGGGCTAAGTCATGGGTGGCCCCGATGTCCACCAAAGACAACCAACGGCCACCGTCGTGGCAAAACAATCAATGGTCCCAAACAGGGACAAGGTACCATAACAACAACGGGCACACAAGGTTATGTCTGCTTACCGGGCCAGGGTATACCGCACGCCCATAACCTTCCCTCGCTGGAGGCACCGACCAGAGGCATGACAATGGACCGAATAAAGGCCTTCCCATAAAGGCAAATGTGGTTGCACTGGGAAGCTCGATACGATGGCACCATGACTCGATCAACATTATGTTCAAGTTGAATTATCATCAGGTTTAACTTGAAATAAAAGAACTCGAGTCATACTATGCCATGAACAATGCAACTATCTGTCATGCACTATATCCAGATATCACTAAAGTAACTGGATCAACACCATAGCATCATTCTACTTGCACTAGTAATCACTTTAACTCACTGGTTTCAACTTCACTGGTTCTCAATCTCATCATTTTTAGTTATGCCATTAACATATTAAAATCAATAACTCATATATGAAAATGATACCGATCATAACCAAACCATAGCCATACTACCAAAAATACTTCTACTGCCTCCTACTAGTCCATGCACTCAAACACTACTATAAACTAAGCACATCAATCATGACAAGGTAAACAAGGATAAGCAATTTTATTAAATGATTAAATGCATGGATTAAACCATATTCAAGTTGGAAATTATAAATATTGAAATGACACCACGCAAATATTTGTTTGGCTTGCCTTAGCACAGAGGAGGGTCAAACTCCTCCTGGTTCTCATCTAGGCAAGCTTCTCCTTCTGAAAATAAATAAAACAGCAAAAAGAAAACATCAAGAACACTTCTAAAATTCACCAGAAATTCTAGGCAGCAGAGAAAAATCTCAAATTTTGTGTGCTGCTAGAATACTTCAATACCAACAGAATGCAAAAAGAATCAATTAATTTGGACTTATGGTTTAAAAGTTATGGCTGGTCAAAGTTTCTGCTCAAAATTCGAATTAAATTCAAATAAAATAAAACTAGAGGGGGGGGGGTGACGTCTGATACGTCTCCAACGTATCTATAATTTTTGATTGTTCCATGCTATATTATATTCTGTTTTGGACATTAATGGGCTTTATTATACACTTTTATATTATTTTTGGGACTAACCTATTAACCGGAGGCCCAGCCCAGAATTGCCGTTTTTTGCCTATTTCAGAGTTTCGCAGAAAAAGAATATCAAACGGAGTCCAAACGGAATGAAACCTTCGGGAACGTGATTTTCGGAACGAACGTGATCCAGAGGACTTGGACCCTACGTCAAGACATCAACCAGGAGGGCACGAGGTAGGGGGGCGCGCCTACCCCCTGGGCGCGCCTCCACCCTCGTGGGCCCCATGTTGCTCCACCGACGTACTTCTTCGTCCTATATATACCCACGTACCCCCAAACTACCAGATACGGAGCCAAAAACCTAATTCCACCGCCGCAACCTTCTGTACCCGTGAGATCCCATCTTGGGGCCTTTTCCGGAGCTCCGCCGGAGGCGGCATCGATCATGGAGGGCTTCTACATCAACACCATAGCCTCTCCGATGATGTGTGAGTAGTTTACCTCAGACCTTCGGGTCCATAGTTATTAGCTAGATGGCTTCTTCTCTCTTTTTGGATCTCAATACAATGTTCTCCCCGTCTCTTGTGGAGATATATTCGATGTAATCTTCTTTTGCAGTGTGTTTGTTGAGACCGATGAATTGTGGGTTTATGATCAAGTTTATCTATGAACAATATTTGAATCATTTTTGAATTCTTTGATGTATGATTGGTTATCTTTGCAAGTCTCTTCGAATTATCAGTTTGGTTTGGCCTACTAGATTGATCTTTCTTGCAATGGGAGAAGTGCTTAGCTTTGGGTTCAATCTTGCCGTGTCCTTTCCTAGTGACAGTAGGGGTATCAAGGCACGTATCGTATTGTTGCCATCGAGGATAACAAGATGGGGTTAATATCATATTGCATGAGTTTATCCCTCTACATCATGTCATCTTGCTTAAAGCGTTACTCTGTTCTTATGAACTTAATACACTAGATGCATGCTGGATAGCGGTCGATGTGTGGAGTAATAGTAGTAGATGCAGGCAGGAGTCGGTCTACTTGTCTCGGACGTGGTGCCTATATACATGATCATACCTAGATATTCTCATAACTATGCTCAATTCTGTCAATTGCTCAACAGTAATTTGTTCACCCACCGTAATACTTACGCTCTTGAGAGAAGCCTCTAGTGAAACCTATGGCCCCCGGGTCTATTTTCTATCATATTAATCTTCCAACACTTAGCTATTTTTATTACCTTTTATTTTACTTTGCAACTTTATCACAAAAATACCAAAAATATTATCTTATCATATCTATCAGATCTCACTCTCGTAAGTGACAGTGAAGGGATTGACAACCACTTTATTCCGTTGGTTGCGAGGATTTATTTGTTTGTGTAGGTGCGAGGGACTCGTGCGTGGTCTCCTACTGGACTGATACCTTGGTTCTCAAAAACTGAGGGAAATACTTACGCTACTTTGCTGCATCACCCTTTCCTCTTCAAGGGAAAACCAACGCAGTGCTCAAGAGGTAGCAAGAAGGATTTCTGGCGCCGTTGCCGGGGAGTCTACGCAAAAGTCAACATACCAAGTACCCATCACAAACCCTTATCTCCCGCATTACATTATTTGCCATTTGCCTCTCGTTTTCCTCTCCCCCACTTCACCCTTGCCGTTTTATTCGCCCTCTCTTTTCCATACGCCTCTTTTTCGCTTGCTTGGTCGTTATGGCTAGTCCTCTATCTTCTCCGTTGTCTCCCAAGAATGAAGTTCTAAATTTTAAGCAAAGGGAGGGAGAAAATCTGAAAGACGCTTTGTATACAATTTGCAATGCTCAAAATAGATCTACCAGGAAGCAATCTACTTCCGTTCTTCTCCGCAATTTTTATGTAGGCGCTACTCCTTGGTACAGATATATCCTTGATACCATTATCGGAGGGAATTTCTTGGGTAGCCATACTTTTGATTCTTATAATGCTATGATAGATTTGTTTGGCTCACCACCTCTTTTGGTTAATGGAACTATGTTAACTTTGGAGCATATAATACAACGACTTGAAATTATTGAAAATTTGGATAAAAAGATCCACAACCAAATTACCCAATATGGATCTAAATTAGGAGTCACTTTGAAAAATATTAAGGAGAAGGAACCCATAGTTAATGAAAGAATAAATCAAGATTCCACTAGAATCGATAAACTTGAGGGTATCATTACCAACTTGGGAACCGCTTTTTCTTCCGTAAAGAATACTCCAAGTCCTCCAACTAAAATTTCCAAGCTTATGTATGTTCCTAAAAATAAGGGTGAATCCTCTAGTAAGGAAACTGCGGATCTCAAATCTATAAGTATTCATCCCAATCTTTTTGCTATCATTAAGGAACCATTTGCTACAAATGAATTTTTCGATATTGTGCCTAGAAGTTTGATGATTAATAAAAAGAAAGAAACTCCTAAGGGTGATAGATGTCTCATTAAAGAATTGCCTACCAAAGATGGCAATACCTAGATCTATCCTTGCTTTTATGCCTAGCTAGGGGCGTTAAACGATAGCGCTTGTTGGGAGGCAACCCAATTTTATTTGTAGTTTTTTGCAATTTTCTTTTGTTTAGGAATAAATCTTTGATCTAGCCTCTGTTTAGATGTGTTTTTATGTTTTAATTAGTGTTTGTGCCAAGTTAAACCTATAGGATCTTCTTGGATGATAGTTATTTGATCTTGCTGAAAATTCCAGAAACTTTCTGTTCACGAAAATAATTGTTAAAAATCACCAGAACGTGATAAAATATTGATTCCAATTGCTGCTGATCAATAAACAAATTGTCTAGGTCGTCCGAGTTTGTCTCAATTTTTGGTGTTCCAGAAGTTTGCGTTAGTTACAGATTACTACAGACTGTTCTGTTTTTGACAGATTCTGTTTTTCGTGTGTTGTTTGCTTATTTTGATGATTCTATGGCTAATAAAATAGTTTATAAACCATAGAGAAGTTGGAATACAGTAGGTTTAACACCAATATAAATAAAGAATGAGTTCATTACAGTACCTTGAAGTGGTGTTTTGTTTTCTTTCGCTAACGGAGCTCACGAGATTTTCTGTTAAGTTTTGTGTTGTGAAGTTTTCAAGTTTTGGGTGAAAGATTTGATGGATTATGGAACAACGAGTGGCAAGAGACTAAGCTTGGGGATTCCCATGGCACCCCAAGATAATCTAAGGACACCAAAAAGCCAAAGCTTGGGGATGCCCCGGAAGGCATCCCCTCTTTCGTCTACTTCCATCGGTAACTTTACTTGGAGCTATATTTTTATTCACCACATGATATGTGTTTTGCTTGGAGCGTCTTGTATTATTTGAGTATTTATTTGTTAGTTTGCCACAATCATCCTTGCTGTACACACCTTTTGAGAGAGACACATATGATTCGGAAATTGTTAGAATACTCTATGTGCTTCACTTATATCTTTTGAGTTATATAGTTTTTGCTCTAGTGCTTCACTTACATCTTTTAGAGCACGGTGGTGGATTTGTTTTATAGAAACTATTGTTCTCTCATGCTTCACTTAGATTATTTTGAGAGTCCTACAAAACATCATGGTAGTTTGCTTTAACAATGATAGGCATTCAAGATTAGTAATTTTTTTTCTTATGTGTGTGTTGAATATTATGAGAAGTTTGATACTAGATAATTGTTTTGAGATATGGAGATGGTGATATTAGAGTCATGCTAGTTGAGTAGTTTTGAATTTGAGAAATACTTGTGTTAAAGTTTGTGATTCCCGTAGCATGCACATATGGTGAACCGTTATGTGATGAAGTCGGAGCATGATTTATTTATTGATTGTCTTCCTTATGAGTGGCGGTTGGGGAGGAGCGATGGTCTTTTCCTACCAATCTATCCCCCTAGGAGCATGCGCGTAATACTTTGCTTTGATAACTTGTATATTTTTGCAATAAGTATATGAGTTCTTTATGACTAATGTTGAGTCCATGGATTATACGCACTTTTCCTCCTTCCATCATTGCTAGCCTCTCTAATACCGCGCACTTTTCGCCGGTATCATACACCCACCATATACCTTCCTCAAAACAGCCACCATACCTACCTATCATGGCATTTCCATAGCCATTCCGAGATATATTGCCATGCAACTTACAACTATTTCGTTTACTATGACACGCTCCATCATTGTCATATTGCCTTGCATGATCATGTAGTTGACATTGTATTTGTGGCAAAGCCACCGTTCATAATTCTTTCATACATGTCACTCTTAATTCATTGCATATCTCGGTATACCGCCGGAGGCATTCACATAGAGTCATATTTTGTTCTAAGTATTGAGTTGTAATTGTTGAGTTGTAAGTAAATAAAAGTGTGATGATCATCATTTTTAGAGCATTGTCCCAAGTGAGGAGAGGATGATAGAGACTATGATTCCCCCACAAGTCGGGATGAGACTCCGGACGAAATAAATAATAATAATAAAAAAGAGGCCATAAAAAAAGAAGAAAAGGCCCAAATAAAAAAATGAGAGAAAAAGAGAGAAGGGTCAATGCTACTATCCTTTTACCACACTTGTGCTTCAAAGTAGCACCATGATCTTCGTGATAGAGAGTCTCCTATGATATCACTTTCATATACTAGTGGGAAAATTTTCATTATAGAACTTGGCTTGTATATTCCAATGATGGGCTTCCTCAAAATGCCCTAGGTCTTCGTGAGCAAGCGAGTTGGATGCACACCCACTTAGTTTCTTTTGTTGAGTTTTCATAGACTTATAGCTCTAGTGCATCCGTTGCATGGCAATCCCTACTCACTCACATTGATATCTATTGACGGGCATCTCCATAGCCCGTTGATATGCCTAGTTGATGTGAGACTATCTTCTCCTTTTTTGTCTTCTCCACAACCACCATTCTATTCCACCTATAGTGCTATGTCCATGGCTCACGCTCATGTATTGCGTGAAGATTGAAAAAGTTTGAGAACACCAAAAGTATGAAACAATTGCTTGGCTTGTCATCGGGGTTGTGCAGGATTTAAATATTTTGTGTGGTGAAGATAGAGCATAGCCAGACTATATGATTTTGTAGGGATAACTTTCTTTGGCCATGTTATTTTGCGAAGACATAATTGCTTAGTTAGTATGCTTGAAGTATTATTATTTTTATGTCAATATTAAACTTTTGTCTGGAATCTTTCGGATTTGAATATTCATACCACAATTAAGAGAATTACATTGAAATTATGACAAGTAGCATTCCACATCAAAAATTCTGTTTTTATCATTTACCTACTCGAGGACGAGCAGGAATTAAGCTTGGGGATGCTTGATACGTCTCCAACGTATCTATAATTTTTGATTGTTCCATGCTATATTATATTCTGTTTTGGACATTAATGGGCTTTATTATACACTTTTATATTATTTTTGGGACTAACCTATTAACCGGAGGCCCGGCCTAGAATTGCTGTTTTTTTGCCTATTTCAGAGTTTCGCAGAAAAAGAATATCAAACGGAGTCCAAACGGAATGAAACCTTCGGGAACGTGATTTTCGGAACGAACATGATCCAGAGGACTTGGACCCTACGTCAAGACATCAACTAGGAGGGCACGAGGTAGGGGGCGCGCCCTCCACCCTCGTGGGCCCCACGTTGCTCCACCGACGTACTTCTTCCTCCTATATATACCCACGTACCCCCAAACTACCAGATACGGAGCCAAAAACCTAATTCCACCGCCGCAACCTTCTGTACCTGTGAGATCCCATCTTGGGGACTTTTCCGGAGCTCCGCCGGAGGGGGCATCGATCACGGAGGGCTTCTACATCAACGCCATAGCCTCTCCGATGATGTGTGAGTAGTTTACCTCAGACCTTCGGGTCCATAGTTATTTGCTAGATGGCTTCTTCTCCCTTTTTGGATCTCAATACAATGTTCTCCCCCTCTCTTGTGGAGATCTATTCGATGTAATGTTCTTTTGTGGTGTGTTTGTTGAGACCGATGAATTGTGGGTTTATGATCAAGTTTATCTATGAACAATATTTGAATCTTCTCTGAATTCTTTTATGTATGATTGGTTATCTTTGCAAGTCTCTTCGAATTATTAGTTTGGTTTGGCCTACTAGATTGATCTTTCTTGCAACGGGAGAAGTGCTTAGCTTTGGGTTCAATCTTGCGGTGTCCCTTCCCAGTGACAGTAGGGGCAGCAAGGCGCGTATCGTATTGTTGCCATCGAGGATAACAAGATGGGGTTTATATCATATTGCATGAGTTTATCCCTCTACATCATGTCATCTTGCTTAAAGCGTTACTCTGTTCTTATGAACTTAATACTCTAGATGCATGCTGGATAGCGGTCGATGTGTGGAGTAATAGTAGTAGATGCAGGCATCTACTTGTCTCGGACGTGATGCCTATATACATGATCATACCTAGATATTCTCATAACTATGCTCAATTCTGTCAATTGCTCAACAGTAATTTGTTCACCCACCGTAATACTTATGCTCTTGAGAGAAGCCTCTAGTGAAACCTATGGCCCCCGGGTCTATTTTCTATCATATTAATCTTCCAACACTTAGCTATTTTTATTACCTTTTATTTTACTTTGCATCTTTATCATAAAAATACCAAAAATATTATCTTATCATATCTATCAGATCTCACTCTCGTAAGTGACCGTGAAGGGATTGACAACCCCTTTATTGCATTGGTTGCGAGGATTTATTTGTTTGTGTAGGTGTGAGGGACTCGTGCGTGGTCTCCTACTGGATTGATACCTTGGTTCTCAAAAACTGAGGGAAATACTTACACTACTTTGCTGCATCACCCTTTCCTGTTCAAGGGAAAACCAATGCAGTGCTCAAGAGGTAGCAACGTCGAAGGCGTAAACCCGTGGGGCGCCACCACTTATACCGCTTCGGGCGCGGCTGAGTGGCTGATAGTGGGCCCCCGCTGCAAAGTTTAGAGAGAGAGGGAAGGAAACAGAGGCGGGGCGGAGGGTCGCCGGCGATTCCCCGATGAGAAGAGGTCGGCCGCCGCCGTGGAGGGGGGGTGGATGCGCAAGACTACGGTGAGTCTTTACGTACCCGAAACGTGGCTAGGGGTGGACGGAGTGGGTCGCGGTGGTCTTCTCCAGAGACGTCGGCGGAGGGAGCTCATCGGAGTTGGCGATTCCGGCGGGGGAGGGCGTTTCCAGGGGCTCCAACTTGTTCAGCGTGCACCGGAGGATCACCAGGGGCACGCCGGAGGGGTTGGTCGAGCTCGAGCGGCTCTGGAGGGACAGAAAGCAGCAGAGGGGATCGCCGACGAACTCCAATCGGGAACGGCGGCCAGGGGCCTGCCCGGCCGGGCTACGGCTACCTACTACGTCGTGGTTGTTGTGTGAGTGTGTTGAGGTGCTCAGAGAGGCCGGGGAGGGGCTGTATTTATAGGCGCAGGAGGAGGGGGGCTCGGACTCCGCCGGAGTTCTCTGGAGACCGCGCCCGGCGACGAGAGGTGCCAGTGAGAGGGGGAGAAGAAGCCGTGGCACACGCGGTCACTGTGGGAGGGAGGAGACGAGCACAGGGGCTCGAGTGGCGACGAGCACAGGTGCACGGGCACACTATGCACTTGACCGGGTCGTGCCCGTGCTCGCTGCGACAAGTGTCGTGGGAGTAAGTCTGGCAGTAGAATAGGGGGTACGTAGGAGGAGGCAAGATCCTAGGTACAGTAAGATTGTGCACGCAAGGTTTACGAGTTCAGGCCCTTCTCCGAGGAAGTAATAGCCCTACGTCTTGGTGCCCGGAGGCTTGGTCGACTGGATTATGCGTGAAAGTTACAAGGGGTGCAAACCCTTGTGCCAGTGGAGAGGGTTGGCTTATATAGAGTGCGCCAAGACCCCAGCCAGCCCACATTACAAAGGGTTCAATGTACATTAAGACAGAGCGTTATTGATAATGCCAGTAATAAAGAGATGTAAATGACCTTTAAGGCTACAGAGTGAATGCCTGACCGTTGCCATCCTGAGTGATGTTAGGCCTTCCCTACTCCGAGTGATTTCTTGTATCGTCGAGTGGCTTCATTTTCGTCGAATGGAATTGGGGTATCCGAGTGAGGTTGAAGGTCGAGTGGATCACACTCCTTGATGAACTCAGTCGGTTACTCATCTTGTGCTTCGAATGTCTTTGAGTCTAGGGCAGTGTCCTTGGGTAGGGCGTCTAGGTCAGGCCTATGACCCTACCCTAGGTACATGTCATCGTCATTAGCCCCCGAATGGATTGAGGTTCGAGTGGAAAAAGAGCTGAAGCAGACTCCGACTCGATTCCATACTTCAGAGGCATATCATGTGAGTTTGTGAGTCATGTTGAAGCTTCAGTCTTGTTTCAGTCGCCTTGATCGATTCACAGGTCGTCGAGTGAACTTAACCGACAGTCTTCGAGTGTTGGTATGGTACGGAATCTTCTGCGTGATTGATTGCTCTGCGGTTCCCGGATCTCACGGGATTCGAAATTTCGGGGAAGCGCGCGGGATGGGGCGTGCCGCAATAAACAGAGTGGATAGTCAGGGGCTCCTCGATTCTCGTGCCACCTTTTTTGCCACGTATCCGGCGCGCGACTGTTGCGGGATTTGACAGGATCACTTGAGCCCACAAGTCAGCCACTCGGAAACATCCTCATAAAAGTCGTCGAAGTCGATGTATTGCACAGTGCGCCATATTCCCCTTCTTCTTCCTTTGCTTCCCCACCGCGTCCGCCTCCACTCTCAACACTGTTGCCCTGCCCGTGCGCAGTTCTCTATGATGGGAAAGAACAAGACGGCGGCCCTGGAGCAGACGAAAAGGCGACGACGGTGGCGAAGGGCAAGAAGACAACTCGGGGGGGGGGGGGTCGTCGTCGAGGTCCGGTCTGCCACTTGGCTGGACCCAGGGGGACTGGATTCGGTCTACGATCCAGAAGGAGGATCTGGCCAGCAGAGGTTTGAAAGCCCATAGGTCATGGAGGCTTCCGGGGAACGAGAACGAACCCCAACCACAAGAGGGTGAGTGTGTTCTGCTTGCCACCCACGTCGACCAGGGTTTCGCTCTGCCTCCCCATCCTTTCTTCCGGGGTTTTCTGAACTTCTTTGGTGCCCAACTTCACCACTTTTCTCCCAACACAATCACAGTCCTCGCCGCGTATGTTTTCCTGTGCGAAAACTTCTTGGGCTGTCGACCGCACTGGGGTTTCTTCAAGCACATTTTCACTTGCCGCTCTCAGACTGTGAAGAAGGCAAATCCGAGTGACAAAAAGACGTGCATGATCCAAATGTGCGGGGGTCTACCGATTCAGATGAAGGGTAGGAGTACTTTTCTGCCTATGACTCTTCCCGATTCAGTTAGAGGGTGGCAGTCGACCTGGTTCTATTGTCGAGATGTTCTGACTCCTGGTCAGTCGACCGGTCTTCCTCCTTCCACCATGGATCGGGACCACCAATCCTCCTCACTAATCGTAACCCCAGAAGAGAAGGTAGAAGTGTCCATGCTAGTCGACCGAGTCGTCCAATTGGTCCGTGATGGTGTGACTCGCATGGATTTGTTAGAAGTGTTTCTCAGCAGACGCATCCAGCCTCTTCAAGCCTGCGACCATCCGATGTGGATGTACTCGGGCCCGAACGACACCGCTCGGGTCGACACAGAGGAAGTCACCGAGGAGACAGTGGAGCAGTGGCTGCGGAGCATCACTGGAAACAAGGACAACCCACTACAAAAAAAATACACTTCCGTGATGATACGTGTTTGTCACAGTAGGTCGCGTTTTTTGTCATGCATGTACATCCATGACAAATTTATGACAGAATCAAGATAGTCATACCTGTGCTGTCGTAGAAGTGTTCCATGACATTACCAAAATTATCATCACGGAAGTGTCCACTTCCATGATGATAAATCGCGTGTAACAGAAGTGCTTTCGTCAAGGGTGACCGACACGTGGCATCCACCGTAACGGAACGCCGTTAAGCTATCGGGTCAGGTTTTGGATCCGATAACCCGTTAACAGCCCCGACCAATGGGGATTTTCCATGTGTAAAATCATCATTGGCTGGAGGAAACACGTGTCGGCTCATCGCTGGGACAGATGTAATCCACTCATTGGACAGAAGGCGCCTATGATACGTCGACGCGTGGCACGGCCCAACAGAGGCCCATTCCTGTGAAAAGGCCGGCCCGTTTGACTTGGTCAAAAGGTGGCGGGCCGGCCCATGGAAAGCCTGTTAACGGCCTGTTCGCATATAGCCCATTTACAGCCCGCTAACCCAAGGCCTGTTACGCCCTATTCGAATTAGGCCCAGTAGCCTCATCTGGGCCATCCAATATGATTCTAGCCCGTTTTCACTTCTGGCCCATGTATGGCCCATGACGTCTTTCGGCCCATATGAGGCCCTATGTAACTCTTGGCCTATTAACGGCTCGTGGTGAAACTGGCCCGTAATGAACAGTGTATCACTTTACACCCATTAACGGCCCGTGGTGAAACTGGCCCGTAAAGAACAGTGTATCACTGTATACCCATTAACGGCCCGTTATTCCGTTGGGCCGTTTCCAGCCCATGTTATCTTTCGGCCTTCTCAGAGCCCATTTATTCTTGGGCTATTTTCCAGCATTCATTTACTTACGGCCCGTTACTGTCATTTTATGCTTGTGGGCCAAATTCAGCCCGTGGTTACAGTCGGCCCGTTTGTGGTCCGTTGATACGTTGGGCCGTTTTCATAGCGTCATCAAATACGGCCTATTAATGATGGCCCGTTATGGTCGGCCCATGAACAGACGATTCCAACTCTAGCCCGTTTACGGCCAGAATGCGGTCTGTTTGGCCAATCGATCATACGGCCCGTATAAGGCCCATTGATGATACGGCCCGTAGAAGGCCCATTGTTTCTACGGCCCGTAGAAGGCCCACTGTTTCTACGGCCCATAGAAGGCCCATTGTTTCTACGGCCCGTAGAAGGCCCACTGTTTCTACGGCCCGTAGGAGGCCCAACGTCACTACAGTAAATATTAGCCCATGGTTATTGTGGCCTAGTTTTAAAAAATAGGTTATTGCAGCCACTAGCAAACCGCAAAAAGAACTGCACTAACTACAAGCAAACAAATAAACAAGACAACAAGGAAATAAATAAGCAAGCAACTTACACTAGGCTATCACGGCTATTACACATATTACATCCACCAGTGCAAATATAGGGAACACAGCAGCATATAAACGCTGCAGCAAAACAAGTCCAGAACTGAAACCACTTCAGAAGATCTCAAGAAACAATATCCTGGGTACCCATAATGCTGGCAAGATGCTTAGCAAGCTTATTAACTTTCTCTTGTTTGGCGCTTAAGTCCTCCAGCGCTTGCTGTTGCACCAGAAAGTATGCATCTGAATTCTGCAGGGACTTCCTCAGTCCTTCGGCTTCCTGTCGCATAACATCGGATCGATGTCTTTCAACTTGAAGTTGAGACTCAAGAAGCCGAACTGATTCAGGCAACGAGTTCGAAGAGCTGGTGCCAGCAGTGGTAGCCAGTAACTCGAACACTACATCAAGACAGGACTTTGGGGTTGTCTCATTGTCTTCAATATAGTTTTTATCAGCTTTCTTGGAGACCAACAGGGATGTCTCACTATCTTGAACCTTATCTGCATTACTTCCTTTACCATTGCATAACAGGGTACTCTTCTCCAATATTTTATCCGCGTTCTAAAAGAGAAACAAACAAACACATCTCAGGTTTACAATGTAGTATATGAAACTCATTTTGGTAAACCAGTTCAGTAGTAAGGTGGACAGGATAACAACATGAAACAAACATATATCTATGTAGTATGGTCACTGTATGGTCTATATCATTCTAGTTTATGTTGCCAAATCAAGATAGATACAGTTTGAATCATATCTATTTAAGACAAAGCAGCATAGACAGAATATAATTGTGGGAAACTACACAGCAATAACAACACTTGTAATGTGCATCGCATGAGAACATAACTGTTTATTCAATTGAAACTGAAATCAACATAGAGCAAGTTACAATAGCAAATAGCCAAACACGTTGAAGAAACAGGTTTAAAACATACCTGTTGCGCCATTGGAGTTTCAATTGCATCCTTCAAATTTGAAATTAGTTGGTATCAGTAAATACAGTGATGCAAGAGCAAAGTTGTATGAACCATAGCTACGGAACCTGACCTGAGAACAATTCTTCTTCTGCTTTAAGCGTTGACTTCGGGTTCGGAGTGGTGGTCCTCGTGATTTGGGCACTGCAGTTGCCTTACTAACTGCTCGTGTTTGGGTGCTCTGTGGTGGAGACGGTGCTGTGTCAACGGGAACTGGGTGTCTATCTGCTGGGGTTGGGCTTAGAAGGGGTGTAGCTGGTTCTCTGTCCAACTGGGTAGGGGTACAATCTGCATGAGTGTGGGTTATGTGTGGTGGGGCTGGTTCTTGGGCAAGTACAACCGTGGTTCTATCTGCATCGACAGGTAGCACGATCTTTTCTGAAGACCGTGTTTTTACTCCCACAGATACTGCCATCACTCCCTCCAATTGAAATGGCTGATAAACAAGAAAAGTAATTGAATGTACAGACATTGTAAGATAGACAAGTGCAATGGATAGTAGGGAAGAAAACAGGGCATGAAATAATTCACATTTATGTTGTCTAAGCAAACAGAATAGCAGGACATAATTTCACATATATGATGGCTAATTAAACAGGATAGCATGACACAATTTCACATGTATGATGGCTAACTAAACAGGATAGAATGACATACTTCAAAATATGATGAGTATGTAAACAGGATGACATGATATAACTATACGATGTGTCTATTAAAGTGGTTGGCATGCCATAAATCACAAACATGCCGTCGATGGAAACATGATGGCATGATATAATTCACGGATAGAATGACATAATTTAAAATATGATGACTATGTAAATAGGATGAGATGATATAACTATATTATGTCTTTAGAAAATGGGTTGGCATGCCATAATTCAGATACATGTTGTCTATGTAAACATCATGGCATGACATAATTCAAATATATGATTTATATACTAAGGAAGTGAGCAGACGGCAATCACATATATGACGTGTCAACTAAGGAGATGGCATTCAATATTGTGTATATGATGTAAAAACTAAGCATTGCAATAAAACATATGCATTATATGAGTAATATAACCCTGCCAAGTTTGAGCATACACCTCAGGGGGATAATAGGACTGGTCATCTACCTCTGAATCCTCCTCTGAAGAGCTATCTGTAACCAGCAAGATATCTGCTTCAGCAAGTAGCATTGTCTGCTCTGAAGACCTTGTTTTCACTCCAGATTTCTCCATCACCAATTCAAATGGCTGATGCACAGGAAGATCAGTTGAATATACAAACATTGTCGACAAAAGCAATGAGAAATACAAAAAAAAGGGACGGCATGATATAATTCACATATATGACGCTTGCCTAAACAGCATGGCATTGCATAATTCACATACATAATGCCTTGCAACAAGATAACATTGCATAATTCACATATATAATGTCTTGCAACAAGATGGCATTGCATAATTCACATATATGGTAATTAGACACTAAACAGGTGGCATTCACACAAAGCATGTCTAAACTAAGCAAATGACATAGCAATGCAAGATACCATACGCACGATATCAGCAACATAACCCTGCCAAGTTAGCGCATGCACCTTGGGGGGGAAATATGACTGGTCATCTGTCTCTGAATCCTCCTCTGAGGAGCTATCGGTAACCAGCAAGACATGCGCTTCATCAGATAGCATTGTCTGCTCTGAAGACCTTGTTTCCACTCCAGATTTTTCCATGACTGTGCCGAATGGCTGATGCACAGGAAGAGTAATTGAATGGACTAATATTGTTGAAAAATTTAACACGTAATAAAAAAATGATGGCATGATATAATTCACATATAAGATGACTGGCTAACCAGGGTGGCATTGCAAAATTCACATATATGATGCCTGGCTAGACAAGATGGCATTGCATGATTCACATATACGATAAAGAAAGTAAACAGATGGCATTGACACAAAGCATGTCTAAACTAAGTAGATGACATCTTTAATGTATACAGTAAGCAATGCAAGACACCATATGCATGATATTACCAACATCAGCATGCCAAGTTAGAGCGAAGACCTCATGGGGTAAATAGGAGTGGTCTTCTCCTTCTGAATCCCCCTCAGAACAGTTATCTTCCACTTGATTATGATCCGAAATGGGTGGAGGGGGGGCTGCCTTTGTGCCCACCATGGAACGACGTCTGCATGAAATTTTATTGCCACGCAAGGCTCGTCTCTTTTGCTCTACATGATCAGTTCCATTGTGTACAATAACTGGTATGCATAGGAATAAAACATAGTGAGATTATGTAAGGAGTGCATGCACAAATCCAGAGTGAAGGTAGCAAACTATGGATAGACCCAAAACCAATGATAGTAGGCAGATAATAGCTTTAGTTAAAAATACAGATAATGGCTCCTTTAATGTTTGTTTGCACCCAACATGAAACTCACAGTAGACACCGGAGATTAACCAGATAGTAGACAGATAGTACTGATTGCTGCCCCAATATGTACCCCACAACCATTTAAAAACTCAAGTTTCAGCATTAGTTTGGACCTGACTCGGAGTCTAATAGGTGAACACGACGATAATGTATCATGTCATCATATTAAGCGATGCATAACGTAAGCAGACACGGAAGAGTGCGACCTCTCTTGCGGACCCGTGTAGTCCTCAAGGTCATCTGCTCAGTTGATGATGGTAATGCAGTTGCCGTGGCTGCCGGCGGTGGGGAAGAAGATCTGAGGCGGCGAAAGACAGTCTGGAGAGCGGATCCCTGCTGTGGTGAACCCTTCCATCGTTGGAGCAGCTGAGCTGGGGTGGAACACAGCGCCGCAGGAGCAGGACAAACCACACAAGGTTTTCTTTGACACATATCTGTAACAGAAGTAATTGAGTAAGGGCTTGTTTGAATTTGAGGATTCTAACAATGCAGGGATAGGAAATAGATAGGAATAGGATAGGAATGCACGTGCAAAACAGAGAATTTAAAAACACAGGATTTCTGCCAATCTGTGTGTTTGATTCACAACAATTGGAAGATCACAGGATGCAAAAAAGCATGGTGAGATTAAGTCAAACCACAAGAAAATGTACGGTTATAATGCTATTATGCTACTATCTCTTAGTCTTGTGCTTGATGAATAGGAATATGAAAAGGAGGAGAAGTGGAAATTAGAATTCCTACAGTTTTTCTTTCAAGGAGACACTAAAGGAACAAATCCTACAGTTTTCCTTTGCTCCATTCCTTTGCACCAAATTCATGAAAAGTAGTACCATAGGAAACTTTCCAATTCCGATGTTTTTCTTTCACTTTTCCTTTCAAGCACTAGCGATTCTAGTAGGCAGGCTTGAGCAAGGAAAATCCTACACTAAAAAAAATGTTTTTGTGCTACTTCTATTACTTTGGACCCAGGCCACTGCCATACTAGCTCAACTCCCAGGCCCATCGACAAATGCACAGCTCAAACGCGCAGAGATAAATAATGATGGCGTTCAAGAGAGTCCATCACGGATAGCTAAGTTGCCTGGTACCTCACTGCTTGTCATATAGTAGGATAAAATAATCGTATTTCCCGTTACTACGAGTGCTCAGTGGACAATATATATAACATGTAGAGTAAAAAAGAGATGCAACAAGTGTACAACCTCTTTGGCGAAGCCATGTCGATCTCAGCGTGATTGGGTTGGCCGGTGAGGATGCTCCGGCTGACTTGGCTGTCGGAGGAGGGGAAGAAGATCTTGGGCGTCTGGAGATGGAGCCCGAGGTACTGCTCCGCTGTGATGGAGGGTTTCGTCGTTGGAGCAGCTCCGGTGAGTTGTACGACGCCGAGGCTGAAGCAGGACAAGAGAGACAACGAACAACGTTAACCTGAGTGGAATTCTAATAGCATCTCCAATACATGACGTAAAATACATAACCACAAAGTGCTAGATGTAAAATACATCAGCCGCTCATCTCTGAACTTAACTGTCGAAACTGAATTTAACAGTCGAAACTGAACTTAACTGTCGAAACTGAACTTAACTGTCGAAACTGAATTTTGCTGTCGAAACTGAATTTTGCTGTTGAAACTGAACACACTAGCAAGGTGAGGCTACACGTCGGTCGACTGACTTTTTCATCTCTGATCAGTCGATTTTGCAGCCGTTGGATACGAAATCAAGGGCCTGCGGTTCATCTTCAACCTCCACCCTCCTGAGCCGCCAGCCACCACCGGCCAAACAGCAGCCCCCCGCCGCCCGCGGCCGGCGGTGCGCCGCCCCGCCCGCCCCGAAAACACTCCCCACCGCCGGTCCGCCGCCGCCCTGGCCATCCCTCTAGGCCCCCCCGTGCCGAGCTTTTCCTCCGGCGATCCCCACGCCACCAACCCGCCACCGCCGGCGACCACCACCCCCATCCTGAACCCTAAGATAGATAGTGGGGTACCTCTCCGGCGAGCCCCCCTCCCCGCTGCGGCTGGTTCTTCCTTCACCCCGGTGAGCCCCCCCACCCCCTGAAAATCGACTGACCCAAAAGTCGATTCAGTCGACTGAAGTGTAGCTAAATCGGAGTAGCATCGCAAGCAAGAGCAAGAGCGAGAGCAGCAGCGCGAGCAAGAGCAATAGCAAGAGCAGACCAGGCAGGGGACCGAGAGCAAGAGCAGAGCAGCGGCGCGAGCGAGAGCTAAAGCAGCAGCAGCTCCTACTGATGTGGACGTCGCCGCCGAGGGAGCGACGCCGGGGAGGAAGTGGCCAGCGACGCCGCCGTGGACGGAGCCACGCCGTGTCGGCTCGGGGCCGAGCGCCGGCAGCACCGTGAGATCGAATCAAGAAGAAAATGCGGCGATTAGTGTACAACCTCTTTGGTGGCGCCGATTAGGCCGCAGCTTCATCCGAGGAAACGGTGATGATGATGCTCTTCCGGTGGTGCAGGTGAAGACGGCGGTGTGGGAATGGAGGTGGCGCGAAAGACGAGGGGAACGTCGGGGCAGCTCCTTGGAGGTGGAGGCTGTTGGGGATTGTAGCAGAATTTAAAATTTTTCTACGCATCACCAAGATCCATCTATGGAGTATACTAGCAACGGGGGAAAGGAGTGCATCTACATACCCTTGTAGATCGCGAGCGGAAGCGTTCCAATGAACGGGGTTGATGGAGTCGTACTCGCCGTGATCCAAATCACCGATGACCGAGTGCCGAACGGACGGCACCTCCGCGTTCAACACACGTACGGAGCAGCGACGTCTCCTCCTTCTTGATCCAGCAAGGGGGAAGAAGAGGTTGATGGAGATCCAGCAGCATGACGGCGTGGTGGTGGAAGTAGCGGGGTCTCGGCAGGGCTTCGCCAAGCTTCTGCGAGAGGGAGAGGTGTTGCAGGGGGAGAGGGAGGCGCCAGGGGCTGTCCTATTGCTGCCCTCCCTCTCCCCCACTATATATAGGCCCCCTGGGAGGGGGGGCGCCGGCCTGGATCCCATCTGCAAGTGGGGGGGCGGCCAGGGGGAAACTTACCCCCCAAGGCAAGTGGGGCGCCCCCCCACCCTAGGGTTTCCAACCCTAGGCGCAGGAGGGAGGCCCATGGGGGGCGCCCCAGCCCACTAAGGGCTGGTTCCCTTCCCACTTCAGCCCATGGGGCCCTCCGGGATAGGTGGCCCCACCCGGTGGACCCCCGGGACCCTTCCGGTGGTCCTGGTACAATACCGGTGACCCCCGAAACTTTCCCGGTGGCCGAAACTTGACCTTCTATATATAATTCTTCACCCCCGGACCATTCCGGAACTCCTCGTGACGTCCGGGATCTCATCCGGGACTCCAAACAAATTTCGGGTTTCCGCATACTCATATCTCTACAACCCTAGCGTCACCGAACCTTAAGTGTGTAGACCCTACGGGTTCGGGAGACATGCAGACATGACTGAGAGGCCTCTCCGGTCAATAACCAACAGCGGGATCTGGATACCCATGTTGGCTCCGACATGTTCCATGATTATCTCATCGGATGAACCACGATGTCGAGGATTCAATCAATCCCGTATACAATTCCCTTTGTCAATCGGTACTTTACTTGCCCGAGATTCGATCGTCGGTATCCCAATACCTTGTTCAATCTCGTTACCGGCAAGTCACTTTACTCGTACCGTAATGCATGATCCCGTGGCTAACTCCTTAGTCACATTGAGCTCATTATGATGATGCATTACCGAGTGGGCCCAGAGATACCTCTCCGTCATACGGAGTGACAAATCCCAGTCTCGATCCGTGTCAACCCAACAGACACTTTCAGAGATACCCGTAGTGTACCTTTATAGTCACCCAGTTACGTTGTGACGTTGGGTACACCCAAAGCACTCCTACGGCATCCGGGAGTTACACGATCTCATGGTCTAAGGAAAAGATACTTGACATTGGAAAAGCTCTAGCAAACGAACTACACGATCTTTTATGCTATGCTTAGGATTGGGTCTTGTCCATCACAGCATTCTCCTAATGATGTGATCCCGTTATCAATGACATCCAATGTCCATGGTCAGGAAACCGTAACCATCTATTGATCAATGAGCTAGTCAACTAGAGGCTTACTAGGGACATGGTGTTGTCTATGTATCCACACATGTATCTGAGTTTCCTATCAATACAATTCTAGCATGGATAATAAACGATTATCATGAACAAGGAAATATAATAATAACCAATTTATTATTGCCTCTAGGGCATATTTCCAACAGTCTCCCACTTGCACTAGAGTCAATAATCTAGTTCACATCACCATGTGATTAACACTCACAGGTCACATCACCATGTGACCAACATCCAAAGAGTTTACTAGAGTCAACAATCTAGTTCACATCACTATGTGATTAACACTCAATGAGTTCTGGTTTGATCATGTTATGCTTGTGAGAGAGGTTATTAGTCGACGGGTCTGAACCTTTCAGATCCGTGTGTGGTTTACGAATATCTATGTCATCTTGTGGACGCTACCACGCGCTACTTGGAGCCATTTCAAATAACTGCTCTACTATACGAATCCGGTTTACTACTCAGAGTCATCCGGATTAGTGTCAAAGTTCGCATCGACGCAACCCTTTACGACGAACTCCTTTTCACCTCCATAATCGAGAAAATTCCTTAGTCCACTAGATACTAAGGACAAGTTCGACCGCTGTCATGTGATCCGTTCCCGGATCACTATTGTACCCCTTGACCAACTCATGGCAAGGCACACTTCATGTGCGGTACACAGCATATCATACTGTAGAGCCTACGTCTAAACCATAGGGGACGGCCTTCGTCCTTTCTCTCTCTTCTGCTGTGGTCAGGTCTTGTGTCTTACTCAATACTCACACCTTGCAACACAGCCAAGAACTCCTTCAAAATCATGTCAAGGTGTGCGTTCTTTGAAAGTATCATCAGACGTCTCGATCTATCTCTATAGATCTTGATGCCCAATATGTAAGCAGCTTTATCCAGGTCTTCCTTTGAAAAACTCTTTTCAAACAACCCTTTATGCTTTCCAGAAATTTTACATCATTTCGGATCAACAATATGTCATTCACATATACTTATCAGCAATGTTGTAGTGCTCCCACTCACTTTATTGTAGATACAAGTTTCTAACAAACTTTGTAGAAACCCAAAAACTTTGATCACTCCATCAAAACGTATATTCTGACTCCGAGATGCTTGCTCTAATCCATGGAAGGATCGCTGGAGCTAGCATACCTTTTAGCATCCTTAGGATCGACAAAACCTTTCTGATTGTATCACATACAACCTTTCCTTACGAAAACTGGTAAGGAAACTTGTTTTTGACATCCATCTGCCATATTTCATAAATGCAGCTAATGCTAACATGATTCTGACGGACTTAAGCATCGCTACGGATGAGCAAATCTCATCGTAGTCAACTCCTTGAACTTGTGAAAATACTCTTTGCCACAAGTCGAGCTTCATAGACGGTAACATTACCGTCCACGTCCGTCTTCTTCTTAAAGATCCATTTATCTCAATGGCTTGCCGATCATCGGGCAAGTTCACCAAAGTCCATGCTTTGTTCTGATACATGGATTCTATCTCGGATTTCATGGCCTTGAGCCATTCGTCGGAATCCGGGCCCACCATCGCTTCTCCACAGCTCATAGGTTCATCGTTGTCCAACAACATGACTTCCAAGATAGGATTACACATTACTCTGAAGTAGTACGCATCCTCTTCGTCCTACGAGGTTTGGTAGCGACTTGATCCGAAGTTTCATGATCACTATCATAAGCTTCCACTTCAATTGGTGTAGGTGCCACAGGAACAACTTCCTGTGCCCTGCTACACACTAGTTGAAGTGACGGTTCAATAACCTTATCAAGTCTCCACCATCCTCCCACTCAATCCTTTCGAGAGAAACTTTTCCTTGAGAAAGGACTCGTTTCTAGAAGCAATTACTTTTGCTTCCAGATCTGAAATAGGAGGTATACCCAACTGTTTTGGGTTTTCTATGAAGATGCATTTATCCGCTTTGGGTTCGAGCTTATCAGCTTGAAACTTTTTCACATAAGCATCGCAACCCCAATCTTTTAAGAAACGACAACTTAGGTTTCTCTAAACGGTGTCGTCTCAACGGAATTGTGTGGTGCCCCTTTTAAAGTGAATGCGGTTATCTCTAATGCCTAACCCATAAACGATAGTTGTAATTTGAGAAGAGACATCATGGTATGCACCATATCCAATAGGGTGCAGTTATGATGTTCGGACACACCATCACACTGTGGTGTTCCAGGCGGTATTAATTGTGAAACACTTTCCACAATGTCTTAATTGTGTGCCAAACTCGTAACTCAGATATCTCTATGATCATATCATAGACATTTTATCCTCTTGTCACGACGATCTTCAACTTCACTCTGAAATTACTTGAACCTTTCAATAATTCAGACTTGTGTTTCATCAAGTAAATATTCTCAGCATCTACTCAAATCATCTGTGAAGTAAGAACATAACGATATCCACTGCATGCCTCAGCACTCATTGGACTGCATACATCAAAATGTATTACTTCCAATAAGTTGCTCTCTTGTTCCATCTTACAGAAAACGAGGCCTTTCAGTCATCTTGTCCATGTGGTATGATTTGCATGTCTCAAGTGATTCAAAATCTAGTGAGTACAAACGATCCATTTGCATGGAGTTTCTTCATGCATATATACCAATAGACATGGTTCGCATGTCTCAATCTTTTCAAAAACGAGTGAGTCCAAAGATCCATCTACATGGAGCTTCTTCATGCGTTCTATACCAATATGACTCAAATGGCAGTGCCACAAGTATGTGGAACTATCATTACTATTATATATCTTTTGGCACGAACATGTGTATCACTACGATCGAGATTCATTTTAGGTGCAAGACCATTGAAGGTATTATTCAAATAAACAGAGTAACCATTATTCTCCTTAAATGAATAACCATATGGCGATAAACATACTCCAATCATGCTCAACGCAAACACCAAATCTCGATGGTAGAGGGAGCATGCGATGCTTGATCACATCAACCTTGGAAACACTTCCAACACATATCGTCATCTCACCTTTAGCTAGTCTCCGTTTATTCCACAGCTTTTATTTCGAGTTACTAACACTTAGCAACCGAACCGGTATCTAATACCCTGGTGCTTCTAGGAGTACTAGTAAAGTACACATTCATTTAATGTATATCCAATATACTTCTGTCGACCTTGCCTGCCTTCTCATCTACCAAGTATCTAGGGTAGTTCTGCTTCAGTGACCGTTCCCCTCATTACAGGAGCACTTAGTCTCGGGTTTGGGTTTAACTTTGGGATTCTTCGCTAGAGCAGCAAATGATTTGCTGTTTCATGAAGTATCCCTTCTTGCCCTTGCCCTTCTATAAACTAGTGGTTTTACTAACCATCAACAATTGATGCTCCTTCTTGATTTCTACTTTCGCAGTGTCAAACATCGCGAGTTGCTCAAGGATCATCATATCTATCCCTGATATGTTATAGTTCATCAAAGCTCTAATAGCTTGGTGGCAGTGACTATGGAGAACCATCACTATCTCATCTGGAAGATTAACTCCCACTCGATTCAAGCGATTGTGGTACTCAGACAATCTGAGCACATGCTCAATGATTGAGCTTTTCTCCATCAGTTTGCAGGCTTAAGAAACTTGTCTGAGGTCTCATACCTCTTGACGTGGGCACTAGTCCGAATTCCCAATTTCAGTCTTCGGAACATCTCATATGTTCTGCGACGTTTCAAAACCGTCTTTGGTGCCACAATTCTAAACCGTTAGCATTACGCACTGAACTATCACGTAGTCATCAAAACGTGTATGTCAGATGTTTCGCAACATCTACAGACGACGCTGAGGTTCAGCACACCGAGCGGTGCATTAAGGACATAAGCCTTCTGTGCAGCAATGAGGACAATCCTCAGTTTACGGACCCAGTCCGCATAATTGCTACTATCAACTTTCAACTAAATTGTCTCTAGGAACATATCTTAAACAGTAGAACTAAAGCGCAAGCTATGACATAATTTGCAAAGACCTTTTGACTATGTTCATGATAATTGAGTTCATCTGATTAATGAACTCCCACTCAGATAGACATCCCTCTAGTCATCCAAGTGATACATGATCCGAGTCAAACTAGGCCGTGTCCGATCATCACGTGAGACGGACTAGTCATCATCGGTGAACATCTCCATGTTGATTGTATCTACTATACGACTCATGTTCGACCTTTCGATCTCTTGTGTTCCGAGGCCATGTCTGTACATGCTAGGCTCGTCAAGTCAACCTAAGTGTTTCGCATGTGTTCCGAGGCCATGTCTGTATATGCTAGGCTCGTCAACACCCGTTGTATTCGAACGTTAGAATCTATCACACCCGATCATCACGTGGTGCTTCGAAACAACGAACCTTCGCAACGGTGCACAGTTAGGGGGAACACGTCTCTTGAAATTTTAGTGAGGGATCATCTTACTTACTACCGTCGTTCTAAGCAAATAAGATGCAAAACATGATAAACATCACATGCAATCAAATAGTGACATGATATGGCCAATATCATTTTGCTCCTTTGATCTCCATCTTCGGGGCACCATGATCATCTTCGTCACCGGCATGACACCATGATCTCCATCATTGTGTCTTCATGAAGTTGTCCCGCCAACGATTACTTCTACTTCTATGGCTAACGCGCTTAGCAATAAAGTAAAGTAATTTACATGGCGTTATTCAATGACACGCAGGTCATACAAAAATAAAGACAACTCCTATGGCTCCTGCCGGTTGTCATACTCATCGACATGCAAGTCGTGATTCCTATTACAAGAATATGATCAATCTCATACATCACATATATCATTCATCACATCTTCTGGCCATATCACATCACATAGCACATGCTGCAAAAACAAGTTAGACGTCCTCTAATTGTTGTTGCAAGTTTTTACGTGGCTTGTATAGGTTTCTAGCAAGAACGTTTCTTACCTACGTAAAACCACAACGTGATATGCCAATTTCTATTTACCCTTCATAAGGACCCTTTTCATCGAATCCGTTCCGACTAAAGTATGAGAGACAGACACCCGCTAGCCACCTTATGCAACTAGTGCATGTCAGTCGGTGGAACCTGTCTCACGTAAGCGTACGTGTAAGGTCGGTCCGGTCCGCTTCATCCCACAATGCCGCCGAAACAAGATAAGACTAGTAGCGGCAAGAAGAATTGGCAACATCTACGCCCACAACTGCTTTGTGTTCTACTCGTGCATAGTAACTACGCATAGGCCTGGCTCATGATGCCACTGTTGGGGATCGTAGCAGAATTTAAATTTTTTCTACGCATCACCAAGATCCATCTATGGAGTATACTAGCAACGGGGGAAAGGAGTGCATCTACATACCCTTGTAGATCGCGAGCGGAAGCGTTCCAATGAACGGGATTGATGGAGTCGTACTCGCCGTGATCCAAATCACCGATGACCAAGTGCCGAACGGACGGCACCTCCGCGTTCAACACACGTACGGAGCAGCGACGTCTCCTCCTTCTTGATCCAGCAAGGGGGAAGAAGAGGTTGATGGAGATCCAGCAGCACGACGGCGTGGTGGTGGAAGTAGCGGGGTCTCGGCAGGGCTTCGCCAAGCTTCTGCGAGAGGGAGAGGTGTTGCAGGGGGAGAGGGAGGCGCCAGGGGCTGTCCTATTGCTGCCCTCCCTCTCCCCCCACTATATATAGGCCCCCTGGGAGGGGGGCGCCCGCCTGGATCCCATCTGCAAGGGGGGGGGGCGGCGGCCAGGGGGAAACTTACCCCCCAAGGCAAGTGGGGCGCCCCCCCACCCTAGGGTTTCCAACCCTAGGCGCAGGGGGGAGGCCCATGGGGGGCGCCCCAGCCCACTAAGGGCTGGTTCCCTTCCCACTTCAGCCCATGGGGCCCTCCGGGATAGGTGGCCCCACCTGGTGGACCCCCGGGACCCTTCCGGTGGTCCCGGTACAATACCGGTGACCCCCGAAACTTTCCCGGTGGCCGAAACTTGACTTCCTATATATAATTCTTCACCTCCGGACCATTTCGGAACTCCTCGTGATGTCTGGGATCTCATCCGGGACTCAGAACAACTTTCGGGTTTCCGCATACTCATATCTCTACAACCCTAGCGTCACCGAACCTTAAGTGTGTAGACCCTACGGGTTCGGGAGACATGCAGACATGACTGAGACGCCTCTCCGGTCAATAACCAACAGCGGGATCTGGATACCCATTTTGGCTCCCACATGTTCCACGATGATATCATCGGATGAACCACGATGTCGAGGATTCAATCAATCCCGTATACAATTCCCTTTGTCAATCGGTACTTTACTTGCCCGAGATTCGATCGTCGGTATCCCAATACCTTGTTCAATCTCGTTACCGGCAAGTCACTTTACTCGTACCGTAATGCATGATCCCGTGGCTAACTCCTTAGTCACATTGAGCTCATTATGATGATGCATTACCGAGTGGGCCTAGAGATACCTCTCCGTCATACGGAGTGACAAATCCCAGTCTCGATCCGTGTCAACCCAACAGACACTTTCAGAGATACCCGTAGTGTACCTTTATAGTCACCCAGTTACGTTGTGATGTTGGGTACACCCAAAGCACTCCTACGGCATCCGGGAGTTACAAGATCTCATGGTCTAAGGAAAAGATACTTGACATTGGAAAAGCTCTAGCAAACGAACTACACGATCTTTTATGCTATGCTTAGGATTGGGTCTTGTCCATCACATCATTCTCCTAATGATGTGATCCCGTTATCAATGACATCCAATGTCCATGGTCAAGAAACCGTAACCATCTATTGATCAACGAGCTAGTTAACTAGAGGCTTACTAGGGACATGGTGTTGTCTATGTATCCACACATGTATCTGAGTTTCCTATCAATACAATTCTAGCATGGATAATAAACGATTATCATGAACAAGGAAATATAATAATAACCAATTTATTATTGCCTCTAGGGCATATTTCCAATAGAGGCCGGGGTGGCGGAAGCGGCGGGACGATGAGATCGACGACGGATCCTTATCCGGTACGGTGGATGAGGGACGTCGAGGTGTTGCTGTGGACGACGTCGTCGGGGAAGAGGCTCCGGCTGGGTGGCGGACGGAGCAGGGTGTGGGGTTTCGTCGCGGGTTTTCGCGGCCTCGGTGTACGAATGGGTGGGCGGATGGGATGGCAGTGGGGAACCATGGCTTAGAGACGTGCTTGTCCGAAATGTGGGGTAAGTTACGAAAGTACCCCCACCGATTTGAGGCGGTTCTTTCGGTTTAGGGGTACCACGGGCATTTTGCGTGTCGGGATTTCACAGGAGGTGGGAGTTTTCGCGCGCGTTGTAATTTCGGAATAACAAGGCGCGGGTTGAGATGGAGGGAGTTGTCGGAGCACAACGAGACAAAGATATATCTTAAATATTTCGGGCTAACAAGGCGCGGGTTGAAGAGGCGGGAGTTTCGCAGCACGATAGAGAGAGACGTTAGCTTGAATTTTCGGCATATCAAGGCGCGGCTTGAAATTTCGGAAGAACAAGCTTAACGTGTACCAAAAAAAAGACAATTTGCACCTCAACACGCACAACACACACACAAACACCATTTAGACTAGAGTAAGGTACACGTGCATTGCATGCATGAGATTTGGCAACCAAATTATGAATAAATATCACATTATAGCATGCAAGCTTTGAGTCATATATGCATGATGTAGATGTTCGTTTAATTCTTATAGTTCATTTCATTCAAAATCATCTAGTTTTTATAAGAAAGCTAATCTATTTTAAGATTCATGGAATTGTGCGTCGTATGACATAAAGTAAAAACAAATAATGGCAAATCATGTAGAAAAACATTTGGGCAATTCTGATACGAAAGATTCTAGAACAAATAAGAAGTGCTTGTGTTTTGATGTTTGTGCATTATGCTTAAGTTCAACCATGGAGTCTTCTAGATTATACATGTGGCGAAATCTGATGGAATCTAGAAGATATCCAACGGCCAGTAGTGCTCAAATTTGCCATCTTTGGACCATCGGATTCGCCTCATCCAACGACCATCTTTCAAAGTTAAACTTACCCGCACACAATATGAAAAAATATAATATATATATATATATATATATATATATATATATATATATATATATATATATATATATATATATATATATAGGGGTATAGATATAGATATGTGATGCGAAAGTCGACCATCATCTCCAATTAGAATAGTGTGTTCATGCACGGATGCGACGTGGCCAAATGATGTCTGCCATCGGTATCTCAAATTCAAATCAGTTTGACATTGTTCAATGTGTATACATTACAACATGCTCGTTTCCAAACGACACCGCGCAGATCTCCGTTATATTCATGCATGCATGGGTTTCAAACATCAGGATCTCTTATTCAAATATTTGAATTCAGCTTTACATTGATTATGACCTCACCTATTCTTTTACACCCACACAGTAGTCTTCTCTTTATAATTGTACCACTAACTTTCTCTCGTGCATGCATGCACACACACTACCAGTCGGCATTATCCATCGCACGCATACAATCTTTTTCTTCAGGTCGGTCTCCCATGAAGGCACACACCCACACACATCCCCCTCTCCATCATATCGGGCATTCTTTATCTCTCACGCGTGCATGCGCAACGATCGATGTTCCTCTATGTATGTGTGTATATAGCTAGGTCTTTCATAGTTTTCCACACAAACCGATCAATCGATATATCCAGTGAGGTCTGACCCTCTTTCCCACGTCCACATCGATCAATCTATACCTCTCTATATAGGATTAACATATATAGCTAATACACCCACATTAATTATATATCCAACGTCCCCCTCTCATCATCCATGCGCTTCATCTCTCAGACGCGTGCACAATGGCGAAGACAGGGGGCAGTAAGGGCCCTGCCCCCTCCCCCCTAACATCACTATATATCGAGGCTAATATGAATGTGATCATTAGACAATTGCTGCTAAAAATTGTTTAAGTTCATGAATTGACCCTCCTTGTAAAGGATTAGCAATGCTTGGCCCCCTAGCTCATTTATTTTCCTGGCTCCGCCACTGCGCACAACAGCGCACGTGTTCGCTCCCTCTCTCTAAATATCGATCTCGCACTTGTGCATTCCTTCATAGTCTCCCTCCACTCGGCCCCTCGCACCATCTTCTAGCCCCCACCGGATTTTGCCACATGTACAATCTAGCAGACTCCATGGTTGAACTTAAGCATAATGCACAAACCTCAAAACAACAGTGGTTCTCTTTTGTTCTAGAATCTTCCATATCATAACTGCCCAAACTTTTTTTCTAGTTGAATTGCCATTATTTGTTTTTACTTTATGCTTTACAACGCACAATTCCATGAATCATAAAATAGATTAAGGCCTTCTTTGATTCAAAGGATTCTGAAAGGAATTTTGGAGGATTCTAATCATTAGGAATTTTTCCTATCTTGGTTGTTTGATTCATAGGATTGTAAACCATAGGAATTTTTCCATATGATTCATTTGCACTAGATTTCATAGGAAACATCCCATCCACTCAAACCTCTTTGAAAGAATTCCGCATTTTTTCTATGCACAATCAAACACTCGTACAATCCTGTAGGATTCAAGACGACATTCCACTATAATCCCATGTTTTTCCTATTCCCGCGTGCTTAGCTTTTTTATAAAAACTAATTGATTTTGAATGAGATGAACTATAAGAATTAAACGAAGGGCTACATCAGGCATATATGACTCAGAGCTTACATGCTATAGTGTGGTATTTATTCATAATTTGGTTGCAAAATCTGATGCGTGCAATGCACGTGTACCTTACTAGTACTTCGAGTATGTGCAAAACACGTAAATTAGAATACCAATGGCACGCTACACAGTGTCTCTCTTACAGGTCATGAAGCTACGTGGCACATGTGGAGGCGTTGTCGCGACCTCCTTGCGTGGATTGATCACAGTGACGTGCTGCTGGTTCCAGAAGAATGTACTCGTCCTCCCTGAGCCATACTGGCAGTACATGCACGAAGCGAAGATGTGCACGCACGCCATGGACGCACTCATTCCCTCGCACACACACGCGGGTACACGGGAGGACGCAATTTTGTACCAAGATCCACCCCATATGATAATTTGACGCGTGTAAAGTCGTTCACTTCGTTGATGGTCAATTAATACAGCGCATGCAAATTGAGTGGACGTGAGGGCGAAATAATGACATTATTACTCCACTGCGCGCATGCGAGTAGTTAAATCGTGGGTTGCTAGTAGTACTTCCATTGTTCTCCTTCGTATTTTGTGCCAATTTTTGACAGTAACATAATATTTACGCATTTGAGCAGTGTAGTACTTGAAATTTATGTTCCGCTAAACTCATCGGGAGCCGTTTCGGGCCTCGAAACCAAAACCATCAATTAATCTTTACCTTGTTCCCATCACATTCGAAAGCCTGCTCACACCTACTAGTACGTACCAAACCTGAACGTGTTCCCACTATGCAGGTATTAGTAATAGTGCTAGTACTTAGGTTATAAAAAGGGGAACTACCTAACCGAAAATTACTCTACCTTTCCTCCTCATAAGTGCTTCTTCTTCGTCCGTGGTTGCCATGGCCGGTGAGCAAAGCTCTAGGTCGAGAACTACTCGTAACAAGGGAGCGACAACCAAGGCTGTGGAAAAAAAAAGAGAGGGCTCGCCGCCACGTAGAGACCTCGAAAGATCTCTCACGGGCAGGCGATGGCTCCCAGGAGCGCCCTAGCCGCGGAGGCGAACATGCCGAGCCGGCGAAGCTGGAGTCGTTATCCCTCGACGGCATGCCCGATCAGCTCAATAAGCAGAAGGAGTTCATCCAAGGCTTGATGGAGTTGCTGAAGGAGAGCCTCGACGACATGCCCGCTGAGCTCAATCAGCAGGGGGAGTTAACCGCCGGCTTGGTGATGCTGCTGAAGAAGAGCATTGCCTCGGAGAAGAAGGCGACCGGCGAAATCCTGCGACTTCAGGAGGACAAGGCGAAGCTCTGCCACAAGATCGACCTGTTGAAGGAGAAGAACGCCGGCTGGAAGAAGCTGCATGAGAATAGTAGTTCCTCGATGAAGATGCTGCAGGCCCTCGTCATGGAACAGAAGGAGGAGTTGGCGAAGCTCCGCATCGAGCACCCGGCTGCTGTCAAGGTACGTAATGCGGCCGTGGAACAGATGACGAAGGCTCGCGTCGAGAAATCCCGCGTCATGGACAGAATGAAGAAGATGGCGGAGGAGACGCGCAAGGAGATGGAGGTCGTGGAGGCGATGAAGAAGCAGTTACGACTCCGCGGCGAATTAGATCATTTGGGGTGATAATCTTCCTTCTTCTTTTGCTTCTGTGTTTCACCTTTTGCTTCGGGTGTTTCGCCGCACGTCTCACGTTCTCTGCGAGGCATGAATAGAACAATGTTTTTTTGAGGGAATGAATAGAACAATGCTAACAATGAGATGACTAGCAAATTAGATCATTTTTTATCGCCATATGGCACTGGGCTGCCGTGTTTCGTGCTCCTCCGTCGCAGTACTACTCCAGTGGAAAACCTGAGTATATCGCACGGTTCTTTGCTCCTCCTCGATCAGGTCGTCGGCGCATTTATACAAGCAGCCAAATCACAAGGCCCCGCCTTCCAGCAGTAATGAGCCGTCAAATCACAAAGGCCCTCGCCTCTCGTGAAACCGACCAAGCTAGACTGCCCCGCCCTATAGCCTTTTAAAAAATGTATACTTTTGTACAGCAGTAGTATCGATGTATTGAGCCATGGAGCAAAACTTGAAATTAAAAAAAAGGTGGTACATATAGAGAGCGCTCGTCGCCAAATTATGCATATAGTACTATTAAAAAGGCTAGTCACGATAATGGTGTCCAGCACAACCCACCCCTCAAATAAAACTAAGAGGGTGCTTGGATACGTTTTAGTCCCATGACTAAAAGTAGTGGGACTAAAACTTGCTAGCCTCACCCATGCTTGGATCCAAATACTAAAAAGGCTAAAATCAAGTTAATGAGCATATATTATCCTCCAAACCCTCCAATCCAGAACTCGCCTGTGTTAAAGGAGAGGAGTTAAATGAGTAGAGAGAGGACTAATCCACATTTTAGTAGGGGTACCCCTGACAAAAAAAATTTAGTCTCAAGACTAGTTATAGCCCCTCTTTAGTCAGGGGTGCTTGGAACTTTAGCCTCTTAAAAAGACTATTTTTAGTCAGACTAAAATAAGTCCCTTGGATCCAAGCACCCTCTAAGCATCCTGGAATTCTTTGACAAAACTAAGCACCCTGAAATGCTTTGACAACTAAACTGCTGGCTATATGATGTTGGCCATATATATTGTACCAACTAAAAGATGAAATGTAAGAAATACTAGTATGTACGTACTGAAGAGTTAAAGTAACGAGAAGAAACATAACATAGTTCTGCTGGGGGCTCAGCACAACACACCCCTCAAATTAAATTAAGCACACCTGAAATTAAACTTTGCAACTATTCCGGTAGACACTGCATTAGAACCACCATGAGCAACGACACTGCCACCTTACTCGGAGTCCTCGTCCACGTCCTCGACTTCGTCCTTGTCCCTCTTCCTCTTGGCCGATACTTCTTTGCTTGAATCGCACACTTGGCTGTTGCTCTTCGTCCAACCCTTGTAGATATTGAAGCAAAGGTAGCCATACATTGCAGCGTAGTGGATGTGGTCTATATCTAGTACATTCCGCTGCCATGCATGACGATGAAACGTGTATGGAGGTTTCTCTAGTTTACCATACGAAGGATGAACCATGGCTCCTGCCAGGGTCAGCACTAAAGGCTGACGAGAGGACACCAGCCGATTCTTCTGGAGGTCGAAGGTGTTGCCTACAACGAGGCCTATCCGACGCAGGACTTCTTTGTCGTTACCAAAGTCTACAGTAACGAATTTGACTAGGTTGCTCTCGAGGAAGTCCTTAAAATCCTGGCACTCAACGTCGGCATGGCATATGTGGTAGACCAAGCATAAGTCATGCACACAAACCTGGATCACGGCGGGCTTCTTCCTCTCTTCGTCCTTTAGATCCTTCTCTCGTCCTAGGACTGTGGTGTACTCAACATCTAGCCCAGCGACTCACTCATCATCTGAGTCTTCGAACATGCGTCTGAAGCGAGAAAGGCATCCTTTCACCGCCACGGAAGAACGGTGTAGATGACGTCGAACTCATCGCTGGTGATGGTTCTAACCTTGTACTCACCGCTGATCGTGGAGATTTGGGACGCCATGGATTTGGGAGGAGGGTTAGGATTAGTGGAACTGCCATAAAGTGAATGGACGGGACGACTAGGAGCGAACCACCGTAGTATTGAAGGACGTGCGGGGACGAGTAGGAGCGAACTGCCAGCGTGCAAACGGCAGGGTAGTGGCTTTCCATTCTCCCATGATACGGGCTTCCGAGAGCCCTTGGATCTGAGATCGAACGGTTGCATGGCGTAATTTTAGACCTATGGGTGAATATCCTATCCTGGAGGGTTATTCTGCAAATTTTCAGCAACTTAGCATGCGACCGTTTGATCCCAGATCCAAGGGCTGGTAGCAGCCCGTATCATGGTCGCGCCTACCACGATCGTCGCGTCGCTCGCGCGGTCGCGCCCTTGGAGATTTAACACGGTGCGTTACGCTATCTGATGTTGGCATGTCATACATAGTCATCACTTAGTCACTCATACTACAACAAGCTTGCTATAAGGTTGGCTATAAGTGTAATTTTTTTTACTCCTCTCTATCTCTTTCTTCGTACTCCCTCCGTCCCATAATATAAGAACGTTTTTGACACTAGTGTAGTGCCAAAAATGTTCTTATATTATGGGACACAGGGAGTACTAGTATTTATTGCATTTGCCAAGGAGTGACCTCTTCCAATGAAATGGTGTTGCTAAGTTTGCTTCATTTAATTAGCTATAGACTCAAAATTGTCTTTTCACCTAGGTACACGCGCTTAGCACCGTTTCTTCCTTGGGTCACCAAACTAGTCTCTCTCTTCTTGATTAACTTGCCACATTAGACTTTATGCCTATGTGGCAAGCTTAAGCACCTGTAGGAGCAAGTAAAAGTAAGTACAATAGTGCGCTTTACATGGCATTTTTGCATATGTGGAGGAAAGAGAGGCAAGGAAAAAGTGGAGAAGTGGGCTCTCATGCAAGAGCCAGCCTCTACTACATGGTGGAGCATTGGGAGAGGCACCTATATGGAGGTGGTCAGGAATCGGGAGACTCACGCCGGTCGTAGCGCTGCAGTTAAAATGATAATGGCAAGTCAAATCACGGGGCCCCACCTATCCAGTAGTAACTCGCTGTCAAATCACACAGCCCTACATTTGCAGCAGCCTACTCCCTCGTCTTCTCGCGTCTCTGTCGAACCGACTAGGCGGAACTGCCCCGCCTACCGCGCAGGAAAAGCCCCACTCTCGACTTTTAAATAGTATATAGTACGTGGTCAAACTTTGACCCAAAATACGGAAAACAACAAAAAAATACTTGCAAGACCAGCGCCGCTCTTCCGCTCTTCTCCTCTTAAACAACCGCCGCTCCTCTCCTGTTCCAATCTAAATGCAGCGCCGCTCCTCTCCTCTTCCATTTCAAAACCACCGCCCCTCCTCTCCTGTTCCAGTCCAAAACCAGCGTCGCTCCTCTCCCGTTCTAATCCAAAACCAGCGCTGCTCCTCTCCTCTTCCATTCAAAAACCACTGCCGGTGAGTGAAGGTGCTGTGGAGAAGTAGATCGATGGAGGAGTACAACCGATACATGAGGATCGCAGACGGCGACCCTGTGAAGCTAGCTAGGATGTTGGAGATACAGTCTTGGTTTGACAACAAGGACCAACTAGCGGCGACGGCGACATCCATGGCCAAATATCTGCAACAGAGCGAAAAGGCGGCGATACTCCCGAAGGGAGTCGCGCCGGAGTACATAGAGCTGCTCCTCTGGGCCATGGAGCAAACAGATTCACCGAATCCGATCATGAGGGAGCGGTGGTGGGAGTATCGATCCCAGATGGAGCATCCACCAGAGATTGAAGGATCGAGCATCTACAGGGTGCCGTTTGTGAGGGTGTCCTGCCAGAGCGAGCCGGTGGAGTCTTCCCGACCGAACCCAACTGCAAGAGGAGAAAAGCAGTTGGCCCGACGACGCTTCCCCGCCATCGTCTCCCTCGCCGTTCACATCGTCTCACGGGGCGGCTGTCTGCCGCCGAGGAATTGGAGGGGGCTGCCCCCCCAGCCCAATAGTCGGGCAGGTTGTGAATTGTCAAGAGGAGCTTAGGGTTGTCAGTATTTGCAGGTTGTGAATTGTGTTTTGTGTTGTGTATTTTGAGAGTACTTTCAGATAGGAATGTCTTTTGAATTTCAGATTTGCAGTATTGAGCATATGAAGTATTTTATGAATTCTAGAGATCTATTTTTAGCACTTAAAAAAGTAGTTTCATAGGAGTATCAAAGTGCAGACAATGTGATTCTCAGAGAAGAAACTGCAAGTTTCAGTTTCAGATAAGAAACTGCAAGTTCAGTTTCAGATAAGAAACTGCAACTTTCAGAGGCAGAGCATTTATATTAACACGGCCTTTTCAAACAGGGTTAACATCATGTTGGAAGTTTTATTCATGGTCGAAAATGGAACTACCAGCCAGTTAACATCATGCTGATCAACATTCATGCATAGCACATCTTCATATGATGCACAGTCAAAATGCCCACACAATGTCGAGTGTGTGAAACACAGAGAAAATGAGGGACGAAATTTTGGCAAGTGTTGGACGTGGTTTTGGGCTGCCCCATCTAGGCCTGCTCCCTCCTCCCCGCGGCCGGCTCTGCTCCCGCGCAGGCCTCACCGCCCCACCGTACTCCCATCGCTGGCCTAGCCATCCGTCTACTCACCCACACCTGCTGTTATTCTCCGGCAACGGCAAACGACCCAGTAAACCCTCGTACAGTCATACTCCCCTCCGCGTGGGAAACAACTGCCGAGTCTTCCCTGCCTCCGTGTCGTCCCCTTCCCAGGCCTCGCCATCGTCCACCGCCCTGGTGCTCTCGGCGTGGCCTGGTCAACGTGGTCAACGACCGACATGCATCTGAAGTGGACTGTACGTGGAGAGGCCGACAGCTGGGTCCACGGCCGCATGCAAGGAAATGCCTCCTTATTACGCGCAAAATAATGATTCCTCCACCTGACATCAGGGACCCACCGAAAGGGCCGTACGGTGCTACCGCGGAGGCCTTGCCGCCCCCTACTATTCCCACCGCTGGCCAGGCCCTGCGGCGACGGCAGCCTCACACCGCAGCCGAACCAGCGAACCCTCGTACTCCTCTCCGCGCGGGCTTCCACTGCCGCGTCTTCCCCGGCTCCGCGTCATCCCCTTCCTAGGCCTCGCCGTCGTCCACCGCCGTGGTGCTCTCCGCGCGGCGTGGTCAACATGGTCAAGGAACAACTTCCATCGGAAGAGTACTGTACGTGGAGAGGCTGACAGCTGGGTCCACGGCCACAGCCTAGTTTTTTTGTGATTTGCCAAGTAAGTCGCTTTGTCAGGCCTGTTGGTCTGCAAATCTTTCAAGATGAGGAGAGCTTTCATTCGGCTGGCCGAGAAAATGGCCCATCAGTAATGAGAAATGGGCTGTACATTTTTAAAACACATCAAACCGGCAATTAGTTTCAAATAACTTTTTTTTTCATTTCGAGATTTTAAATTACATTAATTTTTATGCATGGAGAATTTGTTGGATTTTATATTGATATACATTTATTTTTAAAATCAGTTTCAGTGTGAGTCGAAATTTCGGGATTAAAAATAGTCCGGACCGCACCGAAATATGCAAAATTTCGTATAATTTTTTAACTGTGGCCACAATATGGGCTGTAATGCTAACAAAAAGAATATGGGCTCCAAAAAGAACCTTAATAATTAGCAAATGGGCTGTAAATTATTAGAAATAATGGCAGATGGGATGTATGCTGTTTTCCACAGATTTGAGGCTTTCCTAAAAAAAGGTTGACACACAAGCAGTGACTGTTGGATGGCCATCCAACGGCCGTCGTGCTTCTTCAATCTCTGCTCTTCCTGCTCCAGCCGCTCAAACAAGCGCCGGCGGGACTGCCTGCTCCCTCCTCCCCACGATCGGCTCTGCTGCCGCGCAGGCCTCACCGCCCCATCGTACTCCCATCGCTGGCCTAGCCATCCCTCTACTCACCCACACCTGCTGTTATTCTCTGGCGACGGCAGACGAACCAGTAAACCCTCGTACAGTCGTACTCCCCTCCGCGTGGGAAACAACTGCCGAGTCTTCCCTGCCTCCGTGTCGTTCCCTTCCTAGGCCTCGCCGTCGTCCACCGCCCTGGTGCTCTCGGCGCGGCCTGGTCAACGTGGTCAACGACCAACATGCATCTGAAGTGGACTGTACGTGGAGAGGCCAACAGCTGGGTCCACGGCCGCACGCAAGGAAATGCCTCCTTATTACGCACAAAATAATGATTCCTCCACCAGACATCAGGGACCCACCAGAAGGGCTTCTGTATTTCGCGAAAAAACGTTACCGCCGCTGACAGCTCGGACCCACCAGCTATATCTTCGCACGCAAGGAAGTGCCTCCTTATTACGAAAAAAAAAAATGAATACTCCCCATGCTAGCTGGGACCCACCATGGTGGGAGGCTGACTTGTTGGCCAACTAAGTTGACTGGGACGGGGGCCTTTGTCAACTTTAGTCAACATGAACGATTCTAGCTCCAGTGACCGTACGATGTCCATCCAACGGGCGTAGTGCTTCTTCAACCTCTGGTCTTCTTGCTCCAGCCGCCCAAAGCAGCGCCGGTCGTGCCGCATGCTCCTGCCACCCGTGGCCGGCTGTGCTGCCGCGGAGGCCTCACCGCCCCCTACTATTCCCACCGCTGGCCAGGCCTTGCGGCGACGGCAGCCTCACACCGCAGCCGAACCAGTGTACCCTCGTACTCCTCTCCGCGTGGGCTTCCACTGCCGCGTCTTCCCCGGCTCCCCGTCGTCCCCTTCCTGGGCCTCGCCGTCGTCCACCGCCCTGGTGCTCTCGGCGCGGTGTGGTCAACGTGGTCAAGGAACGACTTCCATTGGACGTGGACTGTACGTGGAGAGGCTGACAGCTGGGTCCACGGCCGCAGCAAGGAAGTGCCTCCTTGTTACGCGGAAAATAATGATTCCTCCACCTGACAGCTGGGACCCACCGGACGGGCCACTGTATTTCGCGAAAAAAACGTTTCCCCCTGACTGCTGGGACCCACCAGCTACATCTTCGCATGCAAGGAAGTGCGTCCGGGCAAAAAAAACCGATTCGCCCCCTGACTGCTGGGACCCACCAGCTACATCTTCGCAGGCAAGGAAGTGCCTGACAGTCGGGACCCACCTGGTCGAAGCGTACGTAGCGTTGTCATTCTGGTCGCGAACGTGTACGTACATATATACTGGTGGATGTAGAGGCGCGCACGTGTCGTAGTAGAGGCGTGTACGTGTCTAGTAGAGGCGCGCACGTAGCATGTACACGTACGTACAACGGCCAGGGTGCAAGAAAGAAAATACGGCCAGGGTCTCGAACGCCTACTCGCGCATACGTACGGCCAGGGCTCGTGTACATGGCTGGGTCAGAACGGAGAAACAGCATCGTCGTCGTGTTCATGGAGAGGCAACGGAATGCGTCGTGTTCGTGGGGAGGCAACGGAATGCGTCGTGTTCATCGGGAGGCAACGGAACGCATGGGAGCCAACCGGCTGGGTCGGAACGGAATGCGTGGTCGTGTTCATCAGGAGGGCTTGGACGGAACAGGCGATGGAAACGAGGCCTGGCGTACCGCACAACGGAGGAAACGTACCTCCTACGTTCGGAACGGGGTCCTGTTCATCGGGAGGGGTGTGGCGTACCGCAAAACGGAGGAAACGGACCTCCTCGGTCGAAATGGGGATCCTGTTGATCGGGAGGGGTATGGCGTACCGCAAAACGGACGAAACGGACCTCCTACGGTCGAAACGGGGGTCCTGTTCATCGGGAGGGGTGTGGCGTACCGCAAAACGGGACTCCACGGGATACTGGTCATCTCCACCGTCGACCTCCTCCAGCCTCCACGGGCTCCTGTTCATCTAGCCTCCACCGTGCGCTACTCCACCGGCTACTGTTCAACCACCCCTCCACGGGCACCCCTCCACCGTCTACTGTTCATCCAGCCCTCCACACCACGGGGTCCTGTTCAACCACCCCTCCACGGGCACCCCTCCACCGTCTACTGTTCATCCAACCCTCCACCACACCACGGGGTCCTATTCATCCAGAGGCAACGCCACCGCTCACTGTTCATCCCAGAGGCAGCATCGATCGGCTTCAGTTAGCAGCAGTAGCGAATGAATCGCTCGATCGGGTTCAGTTAACAGCCATCGATCGATCGCTCGGGTTCAGTAACGCGTAGCCTGCAGTGCAATCGCTCGGGTTCAGTTAGAGCCCAACGCCTCGCTCGGGTTCAGTTAGAGCCAACGCCTCGCACACACGCGCGTACGTGTACGAGAGAAACGCGCATCGCTCGGCCCCCGACCTCCCACCGTAACCGGGAACTCACCGAAATTTTCCTCGCCCTCGCTTCTACCACGGTTTTTTCCGTCATGGACGGCCCAAAGAATGTCATGCAGCTGCGTCTCCGGCCCGCCCGGGACGAAAAGCCCATTTTCTGTCATGATTTTTTGTCATAGAAGTAGGAGCCCACCACATCTATGATGATACCGGGTTTTGTCACAATTATTGTCATAGAAGTGTCATATGTATGACAGAAAAAATTTCGTTCGGCCCAAAATGTCATGGATGTGTCTTTTTTTTGTAGTGACCCCAGGGGGTCCTGGAGGGTTGCTCCGTACGATGCTGAAAACGAGCCCGAAAAGGTCCGTCCTTTGTTTCCGAGTGTATTTTTATTCTAGTTTGTGACTGCCCTTGAATCTGATTGACGTCTGAACAACTTCTTGCCTTGCAGATTTATACTAAGATGTACTCAATGCCGAACGGGGAGCAGGTCCAGGAAGGAACGGAGAGCGCCGACGAGAGTGGTGATTGGCAGTCCCCCGACGACCATGAAGATGACCGTGATGATTCGGACGGTGAAGAGGAAATCGACTCACCGCCTCGTTTTGAAAGACGCTCGAAGCAGATACACGACCCAGCAGGTGGACGCGGCAAAGTGGTTGCGTCAATCTCGCGGGTGCTGAAGCGCACTCGAACATCCACTCCCGACCCGACGAAGAAGGCTCCAAAGCAGCCCAAGGTTGCGCCTACAAAGACTCGGAAGGCCCTGCCCAAGATCAAGGTGGACGCTCCTGTTTCCTCCACTTAAGAACTTCTCCCTATTTTTCTTTTGCTCGGGAATTCTTATGTTTGTTGCCGACCCACTCGCCCACTTGACCGGGTGAATTCTGAAATTTTCAGTGCTGCTACTTCTGTGACCTCCATGGAAATTTACAAGGATGATGAGGAGACTGAGGATGCAGCCATTTCCAAAGCAGGTCCAATCCTATAACTTTGTTCTAATTTTGTCACTTGAACTGTCGGTCGACCGAACTCCTACGGTCGAGTCTTTTGCAGCACCGCAAAATGTCATTGAACTTCCAGATGACGATGAAGACGTGCCTCAGAAGACCACCGGGAGAAAGGGCGGAACTTCGGGCAGGAGGGTGCCTGCCAGCAAGGTACCTCAGTCTGCAGCAGCGTCAGAACCTGTGGTCCAGCCATCTGGAGATCCAATACGGGCTTCTGTTTCCTTCGCTGTCCCTGTGTCGACTAATCGTCCTTCGGCGTCAACCGCTCAAGTCTCTGCCCCGTCTATGCAACTCCATGCTTCAGATCCTCTGGTTGACTATACCATTCCACCAACTCCACTCTTCGTCACCCATCATGTCCCAGAGGACCAGATGGGTGCTGCCAAAGAAGCTATACTCCAGGTAGGCCTTATGATGGAGCAGATGAAAGTGGTGCGCGAGGCCAGCCAAGCTGCTTATGATGCCAGCTCAGCTCTCCAGACCAACGTCCAGGTTAGTTGACTTCCAACTGATCTTTATCTTGACGCTTGTTCTGTTAGGATATGATACCTGAAAACCTTTAATGTGCATCTATTGTCAGTCTGCATCTTGCATCTATACACCCACGGGTGCTTCAACTTTTGCTGAGTAGTTTTTCCACTTGAGTAGACTAGGCCGCGTCGAGTGTATCTTTGAACTAGTGGGGGCACGCAGAGTGCACTCACTGGGTGTACTCCCCGAGGCCACTGTCAAATGTTTGATTCGGCGGGGGTCTTGATCAAAATGTCTCTTTACAGTTCTTCCACTTAGTCTAGACAGGTCGTGTCTAGTGGAATCTGGACCAGTTGGGGCACGCTGAGTGCACCCACTGGGTGTAGTCCCCGAGACCGCAGTCGACTGCGGGCAGTCGGCTATGGTCTGAGAATAACTGTTGCCTTCTTCTTCTTGTTTTCTTGACTGGACGGACCATGTCGATTGAAAAGTCGAACCAGTGGGGGCACGCTAAGTGCACCCACTGGGTGTAGTCCCCGAGACTACTGTTGAATGTTTGATTCGCAGTAGTCTTAGACCTCTTTTTGCCGTAATAATCTGAACTTGTAGCTTATCGCTCAGAAGCGATCGATCCTTGTGTCGACTGACGTGTCTTATCTGTTGATTGCAGAAATCTTGTGCACTCGGGGCTCAATTCACTGAACTGGAGCAGAAACAAATTCAGCTCAACCTTGATCTGGAACTGGCTAAGCAAAATGTGCAGAAGGCTAAGGATGAAGCAACTGCTATGGGAGGTAACTACTTGTCGATTGTTTTCTTTGCCAGCTTTACTTTTCACCTTTTGAACCGAGTGACTCCACTCGAGCATATGTGCATAGTGAAAACAGACAACTCCAAGCTCGACTGAAGAATGTTATTTATTTAGAGAAAATGAAGCAGGCGCTGGAGCAGAAGGACCTTGACCTTGCCACAGCTCAGAAGACGGCGCGGGAAAAACTGAACTTGCCGACAAGAAGCTGGCTTCAATCGGCAAGTTAGAAGAAGAAAACGCCAAACTGAAGACCGCCATCAGCGAAGCCAACAAGGAAGTCGTGCAGCTGAAGAAGGACAAGGTGGCTCTGACCGACAAAGTTGGAGATCTCCCTCGGAAGAGGGACGAGCTAGAGGTTTATCTGGGAGGACTTGCCAAGAAGCTGTTCCTTATGCTTAAAGGTACTTTCCCTTGTCCGATTGATTTGCCATTGTCGACCCTTCATACAGCTATCGACTCATCATTTTTCTGTGAGTGCATAATTCTGTCAAAACTTTGAGGAAGAGACCGGGCGGATTGATACCGAGCTGGACCCTATAAACTCTCCCATCAAGGATGAAGCTGCAATGCACGTGCTGCGACTGGAATCTCACCTCGCCAACGTCACCAATATCTGGCTCGACTGAAGGCGGCGGTATCATGGATCGACGCGGAGCTCTGGCCGAAGGAGACATTCCAGAATGACCTCGAGTCTCTGATGACTCGACTCAACGAGATTCCCGGTCGAGTGCAGGCCTGGAATAAGTCATCTGCTCGGTGTGGTGCTGATGTGGCTCTGTCTCTGGTCCGCGTCCATTGCAAGGAGGTCAGAGAATAAAATCTCGTGGCCCTCAAGGTTGCCAATACCAAGAAGCTTGACTTCCAGTCCTTCATGGAGACCTTCATCGACGTTGCTACTCGTATTGCTGATGGAATCGACTTGGACGAGTTCGTCTAGCCAGCTAGCCCTCCTCCTGCCGAGTGAACAAACTTTAATCCTCACTTTTATTTGCCTCGGAATGCCGAGTGATTTTGTAACCGTTAAACTCCTTCGGGCCTGACGCCCGAGTACTTCCGTTCGTGGTTCTGTACCTTGCTGGATTTATCTGAACATGGTTTTTCCTTTCAATATGGTTGCTTTGCTTTTACCGCTATCAAATCTTTTAACTCCGATTGAATCTTGATTCTTTACTCGGAATAGATGTTGTATTTGTGACGTAGCTCCGTCGAGAGGGTCGTGGGAAAGAGCACTAGGTGATGCACATGACCTGCACCTCGTCGTCCTTGCGGATCAGGATGGAGCGTACATTGTACTTGTGACACAGCTCCGTCGAGAGGATCATGGGCAAGAGCACTAGGTGCTGCACACGACATGCACCTCATCATCCTTGCAGATCGGGATGGAGCGTACATTGTACTTGTGACGCAGCTCTGTCAGGAGGATCATGGGCAAGAGCACTAGGTGCTGCGCACGACCTGCACCTCGTCGTCCTTGCGGATCAGGATGGAGCGTACGTTGTTCTTGTGACTCGGCCACTCGGAGTGGTTTTTTAACTTAGGCGAGTACGGGATCGCAGCTAAGCCCCCAAGTGAGAGGGTCGCTCTTCACTCGGAGGATTTTTTAACTTAGGCGCGGACGGGGTTGCAGCTAAGCCCCCAAGTGGGAGGAATGCTCTTCACTCGGAGGATTTTTTTAACTTAGGCGAGCACGGGGTCGCACCTAAGCCCCCGAGTGGGAGCATTGCTCTTCACTCGGAGGATTTTTTAACTTAGGCGAGCACTGGGTCGCAGCTAAGCCCCCGAGTGGGAGGATTGCTCTCCACTCGGAGGACTTTTTTAACTTAGGCGAGTACGTGGTCGCAGCTAAGCCCCCGAGTTAGAGGATTACTCTCCACTCGGAGGATTTTTTAACTTAGGCGAGTACGGGGTCGCAGCTAAGCCCTCGAGTGAGAGGATTGCTCTCCACTCGGAGGATTTTTTAACATAGGCGGATACGGGGTCGCAGCTAAGCCCAGAGTGGGACGATTGCTCTCCACTCGGAGGATTTTTTAAATTAGGTGAGTACGGGGTCGCAGCTAAGCCCCTGAGTGGGAGGATTGCTCTCCACTCGGAGGATTTTTTAACTTAGGCGAGTACGGGGTCGCAGCTAAGCCTCAGAGTGGGAGGATTGCTCTCCACTCGGAGGATTTTTTAACTTAGGCGAATACGGGGTCGCAGCTAAGACCCAGAGTGGGAGGATTGCTCTCCACTCGGAGGATTTTTTAACTTAGGCGAGTACGGGGTCGCAGCTAAGCCCCTGAGTGGGAGGATTGCTCTCCCTTCGGAGGATTTTTTAACTTAGGCGAGTACGGGGTCGCAGCTAAGCCTCCGAGTGGGAGGATTGTTCTCCACTCGGAGGATTTTTTAACTTAGGCGAGCACGGGGTCGCAGCTAAGACCCCGAGTGGGAGGATGGCTCTCCACTCGGAGGATTTTTTTAACTTAGGAGAGTACGGGGTCGCAGCTAAGCCCCCGAGTGGGAGGGTCGCTCTCTACTCGGAGGATTTTTTAACTTAGGCGAGTACGGGGTCACAGCTAAGCCCCCGAGTGGGAGGGTCGCTCTCTACTCGGAGGATTTTTTAACTTAGGCGAGTACGGGGTCGCAGCTAAGCCCCCGAATGGGAGGATTGCTCTCCATTCGGAGGATTTTTTTTAACTTAGGCGAGTACGGGGTCGCAACTAGGCCCCCGAGTGGGAGGGTCGCTCTCCAATTGGAGGAATTTTTTAACTTAGGCGAGTACGGGGTTGCAGCTAAGCCCCATAGTGGGAGGATTGCTCTCCACTCGGAGGACTTTTTAACTTAGGCGAATCGGGTTCGCAGCTAAGCCCCCGAGTGGGAGGATTGCTCTCCACTCGGAGTGTTTTTGAAACTTAGGCGAATCGGGTTCGCGGCTAAGCCACCCACTAGGGGATTTGAACACATATGTTTGGAACAATCGTTAAGATACTGCAATAATCTTGTCTTTGATAAGCAAACTGAATGATTCTTATTACAACTCGTCGACTCGAGTGTTTAGGTGTAAAAATGGCAGAGCAGATCCGCATTCCACGAGCGTGGCTCGTCTACTTTCTTGGCTACGTTGTAAAGGTGATAAGCTCCATTATGGAGCACCTTGGTGATGATGAAGGGACCTTCCCAGGCCGGAGCAAGCTTGTGAGGTCGTTTCTGATGCACTCGGAGCACAAGATCTCCTTCTTGGAACGCTCGACCTCTGACATTACGGGCATGAAATCGACGCAAGTCTTGCTGATAGATGGTCGACCTGATCAGAGCCATCTCACGTTCTTCCTCCAAGAGATCAACTGCATCTTGGCGTGCCTGTTCAGCTTCACCTTCTAAGAAAAGTTCCACTCGGGGAGCGTTGTGCAATAAGTCGCTCGGAAGCACAACTTCAGCACCATACACCATGAAGAAAGGGGTTCGATTAGTCGAACGGTTCGGAGTTGTTCTCAGTCCCCATAAGACAGACGGCAATTCAGTCACCCAAGCCCCAGCAGCATGCTTGAGATCGCCCATCAGTCGGGGTTTCAGCCCTTAAAGTATCAAACCATTCGCCCTTTCTGCCTCTCCATTCGACCGCGGATGTGCAACAGATGCGTAGTCCACCCGACTGCCTTGGGAAGCACAAAATGCTCCAAAATCATCAGAATCAAAGTTGGAGCCATTATTTGTGATAATACTGTGAGGAACTCCATATCTGAAAATCAGCTCTCTGATGAAACTGATGGCAGTGCTTGAATCAAGATTCTTGATAGGCTTGGCTTCGATCCATTTAGTGAACTTGTCGACTGCTACAAGCAAATGAGTGAAACCACTTCTGCCAGTCTTGAAGGGTCCAACCATATCCAACCCCCAAATGGAAAATGGCCAGACGAGTGGAATAGTCTTCAAGGCAGATGCAGGCTTGTGGGACATGTTTGAGTAGAACTGACAGCCTTCGCACTTGTCGACTATATCTTTTGCCATCTCATTTGCTCGTGGCCAGTAGAATCCTGCTCGGTATGCTTTGGCTACGATGGTCCGAGAGGACGCACGGTGACCACAGGTCCCTGAGTGGATATCATTGAGAATCATTCGCCTTCTTCTGGTGTAATGCATCGCTGAGCAACTCCAGTAACACTCTCTCTGTAGAGTTGTCCACCTATCACGGTAAAGGCTTTGGACCGACGAACAATCTGACGGGCCTCATCTTCATCCTCCAGAAGCTCCTTCCTGAGCAGATATGCAATATATGGCACCATCCTATCGGGGGTGATGACCAAAACCTCCATGATCAGGTCGACCACGGCTGGGATTTCGATCTCAGTCGGATCGGTAGAACTTTTCGGTTGCGGGGGCTCTTCTGTGAAAGGATCCTCTTGAACTGGTGGGGAATGGAGATGCTCCAAGAACACATTGCTGGGGATAGGCTTCCGAGTGGAACCTAACTTCGCCAGGTCATCCGCTGCTTGATTCTTGATTCGGGGTATGTGGTGGAGCTCTAACCCCTCAAACTTCTTCTCTAGTTTCCTTACTACATTGCAATAACCAGTCATAGCTGGGCTCTTGATGTCACACTCCTTCATCACTTGATTGAGCACTAAATCCGAGTCGCCATAAACCATCAGGCGACGGACGCCGAGTGAAATGGCCATACGCAACCCATACAGAAGTGCCTCATATTCAGCTTCGTTGTTGCAGGAATCAAAGTGCATCTGGAGAACATAACTGAGTTTGTCGCCTCGTGGGGATACCAGGACTACCCCAGCACCAGAACCATTCAGCATCTTGGACTCATCAAAGAACATAGTCCAATGTTCCGAGTGGATCGGAGTCGGTTGTTGCTGCTCAATCCACTCGGCGAGGAAATCTGCTATTGCTTGGGACTTGATTGCTTTCTTTTCCTCAAACTTGATAGCCAACGGAAGAAGTTCAATCGCCCACTTTGCCACTCGACCGGTTGCATCTCTGTTGTTCAGAATTTCTGATAATGGGGCGTCACTGACGACTGAAACCGAGTGGTCAGAGAAGTAATGTGCAACTTTCTTCGTGGTCGAATAAATTCCATAAACAAGCTTCTGATAATGCGTATATCTCTGCTTGGACGGAGTCAAGACTTCATAAATATAGTACACTGGGCGTTGAACTTTGTAGGCTTTGCCTTCTTCTGCCCGCTCGACCATGAGCACTGTGCTGACAACTTGTCCAGTGGCTGCTATATACAGTAGTAGAGGCTCTTTACTGCCTGGGGCAGCAAGCACTGGCTGGGTGGAAGGCAGGGCTTTGAGCTCTACAAACGCTGCTTCAGCTCCAGGAGTCCACTCGAACTTGTCAGACTTCTTCATCAGTCGGTAAAGAGGTAATGCCTTTTCACCAAGACGAGAAATGAATCAACTCAAAGCAGTCAAACAACCTGTAAGCTTCTGAACATCGTGCACACGCACGGGGCGTTTCATTCGGAGGATTGCACCAACCTTCTGTGGGTTTGCATCGATCCCTTGTTCGGAAACGGGGAAACCAAGTAACTTTCCACCTGGGACTCCAAACATGCACTTCGACGGATTAAGCTTGATATCATATCTTCTCAAGTTGGCAAAGGTTTCAGCGAGGTCAGTCAGCAGGTCAAAACCTTTACGTGACTTGACCACGATGTCATCCATGTATGCTTCCACATTCCGACTAATATGAGTGAGTAAACACTTCTGAATCATGAGCATGAATGTGGCGCCAGCATTCTTGAGACCAAAAGGCATGGTAACATAGCAAAAACACCCGAATGGTGTGATGAAAGCTGTTTTTATTTCGTCGGGTCCATACAGTCGGATCTGATGGTACCCGGAATAAGCGTCCAAAAAGTACAAACGCTCACATCCCGCAGTCGAGTCGACAATTTGATCGATGTGGGGTAGAGGGAAATGATCTTTCGGGCAGGCCCGATTGATATGCTTGAAGTCGATGCACATACGAAGTGAATCATCTTTCTTGGGGACCATGACAACATTGGCGAGCCACTCGGAGTGGTACATCTAGCGGATGAACTCAGCTGCCAGAAGCCGAGCCACCTCTTTGTCAATTGCTTTCCTCTTCTCCACGGCGGACCGAAGGAGATGCTTTTTGACGGGTTTTGCTTTCGGGTCGGCTCGCAAACGGTGCTCAGCCAATTCCTTGGGTACACCTGGCATGTCAGACGGCTTCCATGCAAAGATGTCCCAGTTCTCACGGAGGAACTGGATGAGCACTTCTTCCTATTTGCCGTCGAGTGCTATAGAGATATGAGTCGGAGCAGCATTGGGGTCGGTCAGGTGAATGTGAACTTTCTTTGTTTCCGCGGACGACTGAAATGCGGACTCTGAAGCAGGCTTCTTCGTGTGCAACAAATCACTCGGATCTGCATTTTTCTGATACTCTTGCATCTCTACTGCTGCCATTTGTTCATCGGCAATCTTTGAGCCCTTCTGGAGGCACTCTTGTGCTCTCTGTCGATTCCCAGTGACTGTGATCACACCTCTTGGACCAGACATCTTCAACTTTAAGTACACATAACACGGTCGAGCCATGAAACGAGCATATGCAGGTCTGCCCAAAATGGCGTGATAGGCACTGTGGAAGTCCACGACTTCAAATGTCAACTTTTGCTTGCGGTAATTCTTGGAATCATCGAAAACCACATCAAGGGCGATCTGACCGAGTGAATCAGCCTTCTTCCCCGGAATGACTCCACGGAATCGCATGTTGCTCTCACTGAGCTTGGACATCGGGATGCCCACCCTCCGAGGGTCTCGGCGTACAAAATGTTCAAGCCACTGCCACCGTCCATCAAGACCTTGGTCAGTCGAGTGCCCCCAACGACTGGGTCGACCACCAATGCTTGCCACCCAGGGGTAGCAACGTGCGCTGGGTGATCGGACTGGTCGAATGTAATGGGAGTCTTTGACCACTTCAGGTATGCCGTTGTTGCCAGAGCAACCATGTTCACTTGTCTGTTGATAACTTTCAGTCGACTTTTGCTTTCTATATCAGGAGAAATCACCAAAGTGGCATTGACATTGGGGTAACCATCATCCTCCTCTTTGTCTTCATCCTTATCAGATTCCTATTCCTTCTCACTGGGCTAACCCTCTCGGAAGCTCTGAATTAGGAGTCGACACTGTCGAGTGGTATGCTTGGGATAAATCAAGTTTCCCTCTTCATCCTTCTTGGTGTGTATAATCATTTAGTACATCATTTCCCGCTTGATCTTTCACCTTCCTGGGGATCCATGGCCCCTTAGGCTTCCCTTTGAATTTTCCTTGGGTCACAACTGCGGCCTCTCCAGGACCTGCGGGCTCGGCTTTGCGCTTCTGTTTCCGACTGGAATTCCCAACTCCGGTGTCCTGGGCGACTGGTTTGTTCTTGCCACTTCGGACTCGGTCTTCTTCTTCGCTGTTAGCATACCGAGTGGCTATTTCCATCATTCGAGCCAGAGTCATATCTTTTGTCCGACCGAATTTCAGGTTAAGCTCTCTGTACCGAACACCCTCCTTGAAGGCGCAAACAGCTTGGTGCTGTGACACATTTTCCACTATGTGATGCAAAGTGGCCCACCTCTGGATGTAATCCCTCAAAGTTTCATTCGGTTTCTGCACATTTCATTCGGTTTCTGCACACAATGCTGCAACTCAGTCAGCCCTGCAGGCCGTTTGCAAGTGCCCTCAAATGTCCTGACAAACACTCGGGCCAACTCTTCCCAACTGAATATACTACCAGGGGCCAATTGATTCAACCAAGCTCTGGCCGAGCCCTCCAACATCAGGGGGAGATGTTTCATGGCTACATCATCATTGTCACCGCCAATCTGCACATCCACTCGGTAATCCTCCAGCCAAGTGTCCGGCTTCGACTCACCGGTGAACTTGCTCACTCCTGTTGCTAACCAAAAGTTGGGAGGGATCTCAGCAGCTCTGATGGCTCTGCTGAAGCATTCAGGTCCGGAGACATGAACTCTGCTGCCAGTCAGACGATCTCTGTCCAGCCCTTTTCTGTGCGCTCGGTTTCTGTCGACCAGACCTTGTACAAGAATTGACCTCGCATCAAAGTCGAGCTCTCTTGGGTTGACTGGAAACCTCCGCTCATCGCTATATGGGCGCCTGTCATCATACTGCCGGGGCACGTACGATCCGCCCCTCGGAGGGGGCGTAGGCACTCGACGGCGGTCATCACGGTCGAGCCGATTGACCATACTGCTCGTGGTCCCGACCCAGGTACTTCTCTTGGCGGTGTCCGCGACCCTCACGCCGTAGAGGCGATCTTGGGCTGAGCCGACTGGACTGTATCCGCCACCATGGACCTACTATGGATCCTGTTGCGAGACTGAGAAACGGTTGTGTTTTGTTCTCCTGCTGCCCGAAGCAGCGGTCGGATCTGCATCAAACCTCTTCCAACCTCTTATTGGGACGGCTGAATCGACTCTGCTATACGGGCTGCAGCTGTAAGATTCTGGATCGGAGTGCGGTATACCTGGGGTGCAGGCGGAAACAACTGTCGCTGCCATCGACTAGACTCAGGGATCTGTCATCTAGCGCGTTCATCGAGTGAATGCTGAAGGTTCTCCAGCCGCGCGCGCTCGGCCAAAGTGGCCAGCCGCGCAGCCTCCAAGGCCCGAGCCTCGGAGGTCTCTCCGATGATGGGAGTGTGGAGCGCCTCCACATTGCGACGGTGCAGCTCGTCCCTCTGCTGCGAAGTGAGGGCTTCGGGACGATATTCCTCATGACCGTGCGATGAACCGCCATCGCCATCGCCGCCGTCGCTGCGACGGAAACCCGGAGGGCTGCGCGGCGTGTCGACCATCAGGACTTCCGCCGCAGGGTCGCTGCTGTCACACTCGGAAAGTGTAACACCCCAAAATTTTGACCTTGTTTTATTAATTAAAATTTTGCCAGGAAATTAAAAATTTTATTTTCTGGATTTATCTTTTGATTTCAGAACCCCTCTTCTCTTTAATATTGTGGGTTTTTACCTCAAGTGGAAACTTTCCAAAAATATTATTGGACTTATATACTCTCTCAATAAAACAATTCTTTATCAGTGGATTTATTTGCATAATAGTTTTTCCTGAGCTTTATTCTTTTAAAATGTTTTTTTTTCATAAATTTGGAGCCTCTTGTGCACTGCAACCATTTGATAAATGCATTTAAAATTTTCACCAAAATTTGGGGATGTCATGTGATGTTTCCACATCACTTTTATGCAAAAATATCTTTTGGTCATTGGAGATTTTGAGCTCTACACCAAATTTTCAAATCTGGTCCATTAGGTAGTTTTGCACTACAACCTATTTAAATATTCCTTTAAAAATTCTTCCAAGTGTTTGGAGATGTCAGTAGATGCATATAATTCAACTTCATGCAAAAACCCATGAGTGTTCTTTGAAAAATTTGAGCAAATCATCCTCTTTTGCTCTCTGGTCCAGTTTGGCTTTTTCTACTTCAACCCTAATTTATTTTGCTCTAGTTCCCATGAGCTTTTTCCTGCTTGTAGTCCTCCCTACAAAACCCTTAAGTCCAGGAGACTGGACCCATTGGAATATTTTTGGTTCATGCAATAACAGCCTTTAGTTTCTGCCCAAAATTGGCTTTCTCAAAAACTTGCACTAACAAGTTTCTGGTCTTGACCAATTAACCTTGCCACCATCACCTACACCTAAAGAGACTAGGATCTGGAGATTTTGGCCACCCCAAGAGTTGCCTAGATGCCCATGGCATTCTGTCGAGCACCTTGTGCTCATGAACATCTTTGGCATAGTTTTATGTTTGCACTGTGATCTTGCCCCTCTCGGCAAACCAGCATGTCCACTAGTCTCCTAGCCACCCCCTAACCCAGGCCTGCTAAACCCCAGCCTCATCCTAATCCTCTAGCACGCCCTGGCATTGCGTCGAACACGTAGCGTGCGTGCTCTGGGCGCGCCCAGAGCGCACGTTTTGCACGCACGCGTAGCCGAGCCGCTGCGTCGCGCCCCGGCCTCGCCCACTCGCCAGAACCTTCAAGGCCACCCTGGCGCCCTACAGCGCCGCCGTCAGAGCTTCCTTGGCGGCACGCCGGCGTCGGCAGCAGGCCTCTGCCATGGGCGGCGCCGCCCAAGCCGCCCGTGCGCGCCAGCTGCCCCCTGGAACAGCTCGAGCTCATCCGCAAACCGTCTGCTAGCGCCCATCGCCGCCAGATCGCCCTGCAAGCTACAGAACGGCGGTTCGCCATTCTTATCCGCGGCCGCCGCCGAAACCGACCTCGTCCACCTATAAGTAGGAGTCCCCGAGCCCGTCCCGGCACTCAGGCAACCTCCTAGCACCCCAACAGTGCCCCCCACGGCCAGCAAGTGACGGCGGGAAGCCTTCTTCCCAGTCTCCGGCCAGTTCGGCTGCCGCCGCCCTCCAGTCCCGCTCGTCACAAACAGAGCCTCCCCCATCCTTCCAGCGCCACCGTTCGACCCCCATGACCTTGCGGAGCCGCCCAATCCCTCAGCCACGATCGGGAGCCACCGTAGCCCAAACCCCCAATCGCTCCCGAAACGCCGTCCGCCGCGAAGCTCGCCGCCGGCAGCTCCCTCCGTCCCCACCTGCCTAGCTACCACCGGGAGGACCGCCCTAGAACCGCGGATCCATCCCTGCCCTCCGGAGCCCGCGGGGAGGCGCCGTTCGTTGACGGCGATCACCGGAGTCCCGCCTCCGCTCGGGCCGAGGAAGAGGAGGGAAAGGCGACTGGTCAAACCTGACCAGTGGGCCCCGGGGAACCACAGTCAGTGACCCCGAGCCAGCCCGCGCTGTTTTAAGTGAAACCGTAAACCCAGAAGTACGTCTCCTCCGTCTCGAAAACGTATTTCTATTCGAACCGTTTTCTTTTCTGTTTTATTTAAAAAAACAGAACTTTGACTAAACTTTGACTGGCTATAACTTTTAAAATATAAGTCCAACTGACTTGATTCTTTTTCTGTTGTTCCTCAAATTCTGTCTAGTTTATTTTAGTATTTATTTGAAAATTTTCCAAACAACTTTTTGTACTGTTTTTAAACTATGCGTTAATTTGAATATCTTCAAAAATAGGATTTTGAAGAAGAAGGCAACCTTCAAAAAGTGCACCCCCCACTTGCATACACTTGAAGGGAAGCATTATGAACCCTGGCATGATATTTTTGGGTGTTGTTTGATACGGTTACAACACCACCTTGACATGGAGCATTCGTTATTTTATGTGACGATACGATCATACGCGTGAGTGCATAATGAGATTCTTTGCGGTTAGAAATGGATATGCTAGTGATAGTAATCATCCTCGTAAGCTTTTCATGCATACCGGAAGAAAGCCGGGAAAGTCTCTGTCTTGGGTAGACACGAGCTTGTCCCTAGTTCCTCGTCGAGATGAGTATGTCCGGTATGGCATGGTGAGGTATGATGAGTGGTGACTTAAATATATTTGTTATGCTAATCATACAGGGAATACTTGGACCTCCTGAGTCGGCCGTAGATCGATTCTTGTCCCAGTAACCCCCATACTTGTTTCCTACTACCACTTGTCCCTGCCGCAGGTAGGGTACGGTTCAGTAAGTTGTCAACCCCTTCCTAGCACACACCGTACAGAGAGGCCATGGTGGAAGATACCGGATGCATCCGGTAGGCATGCCACCTGGTCCGGGGGCATGGGTGTTTCCGGTTGGGACCGAGAGGGGGGCACCCCTTAGAGCGCGCGATATAAATTTTATCCCATGCTACGCGAGGTTGTAACCTCCCCACTTAGAGTGTTGCTTAACAGGTGTCGTGGGTGATTCCAGACACTGGTAAGTTAGGCTGGTGTGTGCGGTCAGGTGTGTTTTCAATTAAAAGACCGTAGACGGAATTAGTCCCGATGAACTAAAGAAATCTGTTACTCGTGGGTAAAGAGTACACCCTCTGCAGAGGTTAAATCCATTCGAATAGCCGTGTCCATGGGTAAGGACTACAGTCTGAGATGGGTCTTAGTGTCGGTCTTAGTGTCGGTCTTCGGAGGAGAAACTACTAAACCGGAACATGGATCATGACTTGTGACTTATGATGACTGTGATTATTATTATATTGGACTAACCCTTTTTGTTACTTGAATTATTGAGTATCCCTGGGACGGTTCTACCTCCTGGATATTCACCTTGATTATTCTTATATAAGCCCTTTATGTGGCGTCGCTCAGACGCCCGACTGTGGCATGCTTGTTATTTAAATTACTTATAAGCCCTTTATGTGGTGTCGCTCAGACGCCCGACTGTGGCATGCTTGTTATTTCTATTATTTATAAGCCCTTTATGTGGTGTCGCATAGACGCCCGACTGTGGCATGCTTGTTACTTCTTTTATTTATAAGCCCTTTATGTGTGTCGCTCAGACGCCCGACTGAGGCATGATTTATCTTACCGTCCTTTCGAGGCGTCCCTTCAGACACTCGATCGGTGCACTCTATTTCTACTTCCGTATTGCATATTCATATATGAACAACCTGCATGTGTGCACCATGGATTTTGTTTATTTCGTGACTGACATTATGATCATAGAATATTTCGGAGCATGATTATTCCTTGTTATAACATACCCGTGTTCATAATGTTTGCGAGTACATTCAAAAGTACTCACTGGCTTGTCCCTGGCTATTGTCTTGGCCAGATTTCTTGCGTGGAGAGGAGCGTTGCGATGACAGCCCCTGAACCTACGCAATGGAGATAGCGGCCTCGCGAAGATAGGAGTTATCCTGGTCAGCTGTTCCTGTGGAAAAATGGAGTCCCATAGACGCAGATGAACCACGAACCGCTCCCGCCATCAACCACTAGAAACCAATTGTTGTACTCATAGGCCACAATGGTCTTGTACTACATATTTTGTACTTTGCTTGGAATTTCTGTATCAAGTTGGTGCCTCATCAGCTAACAGTAATCCTGGGGCTGGTGAGCACAAGGGCCATTTTCTGGGAAATTAATATCCCAAAAAACCGGTCCTGACAAACTTGGTATCAGAGCCAGGCTGACTATTGGCTAATCCTATCTTAGCCAGGTCAATAAACCTAGGTTAACCAACCCACCAGACCTTAACCTAACCCCAGCCAAGCTTCTCGTGTAAGATAGCCACACAGTGACCCCGACGCTTTTGGCAGTCGGTGCCCAACCTATCAGCCTAGCCTGTCGATCACGCGCCAGTGACCGACACCTAATTTGTCTCAATCGCAAGCGTGCAAAGGAAGACTCCGTCCCCTTTTCTATAAAAAGGGCACGCTAGCCTCAACACAGCACAGCACAGCCTCCTTCCCAAACCAAGCTACGATGCCTGGACCCATTGTTCATAATGAGACCACAGGAACCAACCTTGGAGGTTTTGTGACCGTGCTCGCAAACCTCACCCGCCATGCCTATGCATTAGAAGAGCCCCCAGAATATGTTGTGTACCAAGGACCCATGACCGGTGAGAGCCGTCAATTCTGGGCCACTGTACACATCTATGGTAGGGGTCTATCGCCAGAACGCCCCTACAGGTTCACTGGAAGGACAACTTCCTTTGAGCCACAAGCCATCCAACTAGCAGCTCGAGAGGCTATAGTTCAACTCCGGCACTCGTCGCCCAGAGTTAACTGTCGCTCGTTGTACTACTACCCTAGCCGTCACGGGTATGGTAGGCCGCCCCAGGTTGCCAACGGAGATCACGAGACGGATCCTGCATTGTTGCATCTGGTGCGCTATGTAAGCGCACTAGAGGAACTGTTCGATCAGATCACCCTTGATCTGATCGCACCTCGTGGAGAACTGGCTCGCCGAGCCCCGGCAAGAGGAGAAGATGAGCCCGAAGCCGACAACCCAGTCGTGCTGTTCGGACACCCGATCGAGTCCCTGAGGTCTGCCCCAGCCATCGACCAAAATGCTTTGGTGTCCCCAGAAGCACTTCGTCGCCTTTTGGGAACACGCTCCAACGGGATTGTGGCCAACAACCCCCGCGATGGTCATCATCGCTACCCCGACCCTGCAGCCCCTCAACCTCATCCAGCTAATCCCGACGGTGAAACTCATGGAGAAGCCTCGACGTCCACAAGGCAAGCCTGCTTAGATATTAACGAAGTAGACTAAGTCACTCGAGTAGTACCGAGCCTTAGTATTTCTACGCCTTGTAATTGTGTGATCCTGTATCGCCATTATTGAATGTTGTCTGCTTGTGCGCCCCTATTTTTGAATAGTAGCCATGCATAAGTACGTCAGCGTACAGTTGCATTTTTAAATTCCGGGCGCAGCTACCAAAGCCACCCCGACGACACCCACAGCAATGTGTCACATTTATGAGATATGTGTATCTGTGGCATTGACCCCGACCCCAAGAGCAAAACCGGCAACTAGTTATCCTTCACCACGGTAAATAACCCAGCCCCAATGCTATATAAAAGGCCACCTCGTGACCTTGCCAAGTATCCCTCATCTGGTGCACAACTCTCACAGCCATTTCTTTGCCATGCCGACCCCCAGTATTTATCTGAGAACTCCAGACGCAACCCCAGGTAGTTTTGTCAAAATATTGTGGGACTTTACCTGCAGCACCATGAGTGCTATCCATCCACCCCAGTACGAGTTGCTCAAATCGAGGATCACCCTATCCACCTCGAAATATTGGGCAGTGGTGCACATCCCTCCCGTAAACCCAAACCAAGACCCAACGGAAGTCTCCTTCGTGGGGAAATCCATGCCAACTCCGCATATGGCCATAGAAGCTGCTGCATACGAAGCGCTTGCTCGTCTTCGATTCGCGGTACCCTATGCCTGCGAACGAGGGTATTATTACTTTTCGAGTCGTGCAGCACCCGGAGAAGTAGCATCTTTTCCCGGTGGACGAATTGAGAGAGATCCAGTACTGGCCAACCTTGCCCAGTATGTTATCGCGCAAGAACGTTTGACTCAGCGGGTAATGGGTTATCTCCAGAGCCTCGCTGATTTAAATCCTCAGATCGCTATTGGCAGACCACTGAGACCCGACCAGGAGAGACGCATTCATCGGCTAGTCAACCCGCTTCCCCCGATAGAAGAGGAGTGCGCCACAGTACCAGAGACGTTTTCTCAGGACCTTGTCCATTTACCATTTTTATTGTAGACGTCACCGTTATGTTTATTATCCCAGTATTTATTTATGTGCTGTAACTTGTGCGTGGTAGCCAAAATTTGTGCGACGGATCAAATACTTGGTTTCAATTATGTGAGCAGTTTTACTGCTGTTAATTTTCACTCGCGACAGATTCTGGAGTGACATTTCTTTCCCTGAATTGCTGCAGCATATACCCCTTCACGACATAGATTTTTATTCACGCAGCACCATAACAGCAGACTCACAACCACAACCACTCGACCTTGTGCGCCAATTACAAATCCTCGTACACATTTTTCACCTAACTGTTCACACCGGAGCACACCACAGTGTCAGTAGGAGAGATTTGTGAGTAATTATTCGGGTGCAAGTGGCTTCCAGCACACTAACAGCAGTTAGCACTCGATGCCGCACCTAATCCTCGTGATCGCCGCCACTGCGAAGAGCTAACACTCGAGCGGCAGCATCACGATGATCATCAAGGATCATCGCGCACAGGAGCACGGAGAACCCCAGCAACGTCGCCAAACCTCCGCACATCAGGACCACGTACCAATCTGGCATCACCTCCGCCATTAGAGCCTCGTCTCGAGCTCCTACAACCAGTAATGGAGGAGAATGAAGGAGAGGGAGAAGTGAGGCCAGGTGTGAGGAAGAAGAAGGAGCACTGCGATCATTTTATAGCTCGAGATCGGTGTACGGTGGGCGAAGTCCACCAGCACCGCTCGTCGCTCGATCGCCGGTGTTCGGAGGCGAATCCGCGAGCAGTGCCGACAGTGCACTGGCCCGCGAGGTGAGTGCACGCTGCACCGGCAGCTAGCACGCCGCGCACTACCGCAGTACGGCCTAGATGCCCTATGCGCTAGACGTCGCCGGTGGAGAAAGCGCGGGAAAGCACGCGAGAGAGAGGAAGAAGAGAAAGCCAGAGGTAGAAGAAGAGACTGACAGTGGACCCCGGGTCCACCTGTCAGCCAGAGAGAGCACTGTGCTCTCGGGTACGACCAACGTATTTTAGTAATTTAGAATTTATTCTAAAATTACTGTATCCAACGTAGAAATACCTCAACGATGGATTAATTTTCCACGCAGCGCCACTATACCACACTGTAGTTTTACACCACTTATTGCCCACTCACTGTAGCCACATTTTAGTGCATGAATAGGATGGTTATTTTTCTGTGATGGTAGGAGTAATATTTTCAAAACAGCCCTTAGCAAATCTCGAGGACGAGATTTTTCTTAAGGGGGGTAGTGTTGTAACACCCCAAAATTTTGACCTTGTTTTATTAATTAAAATTTTGCCAGGAAATTAAAATTTTTGTTTTCTGGATTTTTCTTTTGATTTCAGAACCCCTCTTCTCTTTAATATTGTGGGTTTTTACCTCAAGTGGAAACTTTCCAAAAATATTATTGGACTTATATACTCTCTCAATAAAACAATTCTTTATCAGCGGATTTATTTGCATAATAGTTTTTCCTGAGCTTTATTCTTTTAAAATGTTTTTTTTCATAAATTCGGAGCCTCTTGTGCACTGCAACCATTTGATAAATGCATTTAAAATTTTCACCAAAATTTGGGGATGTCATGTGATGTTTCCACATCACTTTTATGCAAAAATATCTTTTGGTCATTGGAGATTTTGAGCTCTACACCAAATTTTCAAATCTGGTCCAGTAGGTAGTTTTGCACTACAACCTATTTAAATATTCCTTTAAAAATTCTTCCAAGTGTTTGGAGATGTCAGTAGATGCATATAATTCAACTTCATGCAAAAACCCATGAGTGTTCTTTGAAAAATTTGAGCAAATCATCCTCTTTTGCTCTCTGGTCCAGTTTGGCTTTTTCTACTGCAACCCTAATTTATTTTGCTCTAGTGCCCATGAGCTTTTTCCTGCTTGTAGTCCTCCCTACAAAACCCTTAAGTCCAGGAGACTGGACCCATTGGAATATTTTTGGTTCATGCAATAACAGCCTTTAGTTTCTGCCCAAAATTGGCTTTCTCAAAAACTTGCACTAACAAGTTTCTGGTCTTGACCAATTAACCTTGCGACCATCACCTACACCTCAAGAGACTAGGATCTGGAGATTTTGGCCACCCCAAGAGTTGCCTAGATGCCCATGGCATTCTGTCGAGCACCTTGTGCTCATGAACAGCTTTGGCATAGTTTTATGTTTGCACTGTGATCTTGCCCCTCTCGACAAACCAGCATGTCCACTAGTCTCCTAGCCACCCCCTAACCCAGGCCTGCTAAACCCCAGCCTCATCCTAATCCTCTAGCACGCCCTGGCATTGCGTCGAACACGTAGCGTGCGTGCTCTGGGCGCGCCCAGAGCGCACGTTTTGCACGCGCGCGCAGCCGAGCCGCCACGTCGCGCCACTGGCCTTTGCTCGCCCGCAGGGCCGCACCCCGGCCTCGCCCACTCGCCAGAACCTTCCAAGCCACCCTGGCGCCCTACAGCGCCGCCGTCAGAGCTTCCTTGGCGGCACGCCGGCGTCGACAGCAAGCCTCTGCCATGGGCGGCGCCGCCCAAGCCGCCCGCGCGCGCCAGCTGCCCCCTGGAACAGCTCGTGCTCATCCGCGAGCCGTCTGCTAGCGCTCGTCGCCGCCACATCGCCCTGCAAGCTACAGAACGGCGGTTCGCCGTTCTTATCCGCAGCCGCCGCCGAAACCGACCTCGTCCACCTATAAGTAGGAGTCCCCGAGCCCGTCCCGGCACTCAGGCAACCTCCTAGCACCCCAACAGTGCCCCCCACGGCCAGCAAGCGACGGCGGGAAGCCTTCTTCCCCGTCTCCGGCCAGTTCGGCTGCCGCCGCCCTCCGGTCCCGCTCGTCACAAACAGAGCCTCCCCCATCCTTCCAGCGCCACCGTTCAACCCCCCATGACCTTGCAGAGCCGCCCAATCCCTCAGCCACGATCGGGAGCCACCGTAGCCCAAACCCCCAATCGCTCCCGAAACGCCGTCCGCTGCGAAGCTCGCCGCCAGCAGCTCCCTCCGTCCCCACCTGCCTAGCTACCACCGGGAGGACCGCCCTGGAACAGCGGATCCATCCCTGCCCTCCGGAGCCCGCGGGGAGGCGCCGTTCGTCGACGGCGATCACCGGAGTCCCGCCTCCACTCGGGCAGAGGAAGAGGAGGGAAAGGCGACTGGTCAAACCTGACCAGTGGGCCCCGGGGACCCACTGTCAGTGACCCCGAGCCGGCCCGCACTGTTTTAAGTGAAAGCGTAAACCCAGAAGTACGTCTCCTCCGTCTCGAAAACGTATTTCTATTCGAACCGTTTTTCTTTTCTGTTTTATTAAAAAAACCGTAACTTTGACTAAACTTTGACTGGCTATAACTTTTAAAATATAAGTCCAAATGACTTGATTCTTTTTTTGTTGTTCCTCAAATTCTGTCTAGTTTATTTTAGTATTTATTTGAAAATTTTCCAAACAACTTTTTGTACTGTTTTTAAACTATGCGTTAATTTGAATATCTTCAAAAATAGGATTTTGAAGAAGAAGGCAACCTTCAAAAAGTGCACCCCCCCCACTTGCATACACTTGAAGGCAAGCATTATGAACCCTGGCATGATATTTTTGGGTGTTGTTTGATACGGTTACAACACCACCTTGACATGGAGCATTCGTTATTTTATGTGACGATACGATCATACGCGTGAGTGCATAATGAGATTCTTTGCGGTTAGAAATGGATATGCTAGTGATAGTAATCATCCTCGTAAGCTTTTCATGCATACCGGAAGAAAGCCGGGAAAGTCTCTGTCTTGGGTAGACACGAGCTTGTCCCTAGTTCCTCGTCGAGACGAGTATGTCCGGTATGGCATGGTGAGGTATGATGAGTGGTGACTTTATCTGTTAATGGAAATATATTTGTTATGCTAATCATACAGGGAATACATGGACCTCCTGAGTCGGCCGTAGATCGATTCTTGTCCCAGTAACCCCCATACTTGTTTCGTACTACCACTTGTCCCTGCCGCAGGTAGGGTACGGTTCAGTAAGTTGTCAACCCCTTCCTAGCACACACCGTACAGAGAGGCCATGGTGGAAGATACCGGATGCATCCGGTAGGCATGCCACCTGGTCCGGGGGCATGGGTGTTTCCGGTTGGGACCGAGAGGGGGGCACCCCTTAGAGCGCGCGATATAAATTTTATCCCATGCTACGCGAGGTTGTACCCTCCCCACTTAGAGTTTTGCTTAACAGGTGTCGTGGGTGATTCCAGACACTGGTAAGTTAGGCTGGTGTATGCGGTCAGGTGTGTTTTCAATTAAAAGACCGTAGACGGAATTAGTCCCGATGGACTAAAGAAATCCGTTACTCGTGGGTAAAGAGTACACCCTCTGCAGAGGTTAAATCCATTCGAATAGCCGTGTCCATGGGTAAGGACTATAGTCTGAGATGGGTCTTAGTGTCGGTCTTAGTGTCGGTCTTCGGAGGAGAAACTACTAAACCGGAACATGGATCATGACTTGTGACTTATGATGACTGTGATTATTATTATATTGGACTAACCCTTTTTGTTACTTGAATTATTGAGTATCCCTGGGACGGTTCTACCTCCTGGATATTCACCTTGATTATTCTTATATAAGCCCTTTATGTGGCGTCGCTCAGACGCCCGACTGTGGCATGCTTGTTATTTAAATTACTTATAAGCCCTTTATGTGGTGTCGCTCAGACGCCCGACTGTGGCATGCTTGTTATTTCTATTATTTATAAGCCCTTTATGTGGTGTCGCATAGACGCCCAACTGTGGCATGCTTGTTACTTCTTTTATTTATAAGCCCTTTATGTGGTGTCGCTCAGATGCCCGACTGAGGCATGATTTATCTTACCATCCTTTCGAGGCGTCCCTTCAGACACTCGATCGGTGCACTCTATTTCTACTTCCGTATTGCATATTCATATATGAACAACCTGCATGTGTGCACCATGGATTTTGTTTATTTTGTGACTGACGTTATGATCATAGAATATTTCGGAGCATGATTATTCCTTGTTATAACATACCCGTGTTCATAATGTTTGCGAGTACATTCAAAAGTACTCACTGGCTTGTCCCTGGCTATTGTCTTGGCCAGATTTCTTGCGTGGAGAGGAGCGTTGCGATGACAGCCCCTGAACCTACGCAATGGAGATAGCGGCCTCGCGAAGATAGGAGTTATCCTGGTCAGCTGTTCCTGTGGAAAAATGGAGTCCCATAGACGCAGATGAACCACGAACCGCTCCCGCCATCAACCACTAGAAACCAATTGTTGTACTCATAGGCCACAATGGTCTTGTACTACATATTTTGTACTTTGCTTGGAATTTCTGTATCAAGTTGGTGCCTCATCAGCTAACAGTAATCCAGGGGCTGGTGAGCACAAGGGCCATTTTCTGGAAAATTAATATCCCGAAAAACCGGTCCTGACAGAAAGAGTCTCGGCGGAACCAGCCGACAGGTCGAATAGTCCGTAGAGAGATTCGTCGGGCTCGATTCCCTCGACTTGAGGAGTGGCCGCCTGACGGGCCACCGCATGCTTTACCTACCGCTGAAGTCGCGATCGACCAGATCGCTTGCGACGGCGAGCGGAGGGGAGCGAAGATGCTGTGGAAGCCGACCGATACTGGATTGACGGCTGCCGCGGACACATGCGCGAAAGTCCGTCGCCCCGTGGACGGGGAGCGTCTCGACGTCGAGGGGGCCTCCTGGAGCCAGGCGGAGTCATCGGCGATGAAAACGAGCACGCTAAGACGGATCTCGCAGCCCTCAGCCAAACCGCCGCCGGAAACCATGATGATGGAGATCGGGAAAATTGCAACCTCACCGGAAGTCGCTAAGACACCTGCCCCAAGGTGGGCGCCAACTGTCGTTGGAGTAAGTCTGACAGTAGAATAGGGGGTACGTAGGAGGAGGCAAGATCCTAGCTACGGTGAGATTGTGCACGCAAGGTTTACGAGTTCAGGCCCTTCTCAGAGGAAGTAATAGCCGTACGTCTCGGTGCCCGGAGGCTTGGTCGACTGGATTATGCGTGAAAGTTACAAGGGGTGCGAACCCTTGTGCCAGTGGAGTGGGTGGCTTATATAGAGTGTGCCAGGACCCCAGCCAGCCCATGTTACAAAGGGTTCAATGTACATTAAGACAGAGCGTTACTGATAACGCCAGTAATAAATAGATGTAAATGACCTTTAAGGCTACAGAGGGAATGCCTGACCATTGCCATCCTGAGTGACGTTAGGCCTTCCCTACTCCGAGTGATTTCTTGTATCGTCGAGTTGCTTCATATTGGTCGAATGGAATTAGGGTATCCGAGTGAGGTTGAAGGTCGAGTGGATCACACTCCTTGATGAACTCAGTCGGTTACTCATCTTGTGCTTCGAATGTCTTTGAGTCTAGGGCAGTGTCCTTGGGTAGAGCGTCTAGGTCAGGCCTATGACCTTACCCTGGGTACATGTCATCGTCAGCGAGCTCCGGCGTTGGCGGCATCCAAAGCGCGTCGAACAGCTGTCGAACACCTTGTCCACGCGCGGTCACCACGTGAACTATGGCATCACGTGTCCTGGGTTGTCCAAATTGTGTCTGGTGTGTAGTCCTTGCTAGTTTGGGTTGATCCAAGGTCTTGAGTCGATCACAGGTCGACTGTGTGTGAGTGTAGCTTCCTGGCAAGTTTCTGTCCGTGAGGTTAAAAGAGAGTGATCTAGAAAGAGTTAGGAGTTGATCTTTGGTGGTTAAGAGTTTCTTAGGAGGGTAATGAAGCCATAAAATTTTCAGCTTCATTGGATCAAGGAAAAATGCACCTCCGGTAGAAACTGCATTTTCTAGCCAGAACAGAGAAGATTTTCTGTAGCAAAAATATTCCAAATAACTATGAAATATTTTTGCACGGGGGGTGTTCCTAGGTTCAAAGAATATTCAGGAATTTTCTCAGATTTTTGTGGGCAAGAAGAATACGGGTTGCTTTGGAGCATATGTGACTGAAGTGATGTTAAGAGAAGAACTGGATATTTTTCATTTATGAAAAATATTCCTAGGGCCATTTTGGGATATATAAGAGAGGAAATGATGTGTTTAAGAGAGAGGTGAGTCACTTGGGTGAAAATCAAGGACATGCCCAATTGATTAAGTCCAACTGGGTTGATTCAAAACTCCAAATTCAAATCAAATGGCAATAAAATCCAGAAAAAGAAAAAGAGCAAAAACCAGGATGTCACACCAAGGTTGGCATGCCAATCATGCTCACGCCTTGCACGCGACAAGACAACCTTTACAGCCGGTCGTCTATCCCTAAAAAAACGATCGTCTCCCTTAGATGCTTCTTTTCTTTTCTGCACCAAGAACAAACAGTGTGACCTTTCTCAAAACACAAAACACAAAGCACAAGGAAACCGCTTAATTTCCGACCCTAAGCGCACCAACACATGACAACAAAATCCAAGCATCGATCCTCTATAACACTAAGCACTCTAGTTTAAAAGAGCCCACATTCAATTGGGGTCTTCAATTGGAATTCGGTCATCTAATTTTGATCGGGTCAAACATTTCTCAAAGATTTTTCATTCAATTCTTTTATACTATATTCCTTGCTTCCTAATTTGTAAGGCCTTACAATTAATTAAGAGTTAATTACTGTTTTAGTACATAAACTTGCAGCGCCGGTACAATTTATACAAAAACTTGCAAGGTGACTCAACCTGGCCCCTAAACTTGATATGCGGGAACAAATTGGTACAATTTAGTCCAAAACTTGCCACGTCGGATGGGTGGCACGCACAGGTAGGTGCGGTATTATCCAAAAAAAAAACCGGAGTATAGGAAGAAACAAACCCGCGGTACTCAGAGAGAGCTGCTAGTAGGAACTTAAAAACGCCCCTGAGGTTATGCCAATATTTCGTTTGTACCGCAAACCCAGCACAAACACCTTCATCTGTTCGTGTTCCCCTGTTAATTTTATTGGCCTCTTCGCCTGTTCGTCTCCACGACAGGTTTATTTCATAATTAAATAACCGTAGCTCCGAAATAAATAAATTATGCATGTTTAACAAAAATAAAATTGTGTTTTAGGTAGAACAGTGACAAATTTGAAAAATTGTACATGGAGATTTTCCGGAATTGTTATGTGTTGTTTCCGGCCTCATTTAAACTTGCCTAGATAGGTAGGTAACATGTGCTTCACCTCTTGCCATGAATAACAACATTCAGTATTAATGACTAGCATAAATGGGGGTAAACTAAATAATTGAACATGGAGTTTCGTCAAAATGTGCAACTCGTTGCATATTGAGCTTCACTTAATGTGTAGTGTTTGGTTGTTGCATCTTGTCATGTCATGCTCATTAAATCGTACATGCATCATACTTTATTGTGCATCATGCCATGGTTATGTTATGTTTTTTTACCATATTGCTTGCTTCTTCCAGTTGTGCTTCTTCTCAATAGTTCCAGGTAACGTCGCAAGTGTGAGGATTCGTTCGACCACGCTTGTTCGACTACTTCACGGATTGAATCTTCTTTCAAGCGGGATTCCAGACAAGATGATCATTACCTTGGATATCACTATTATCTTTGCTTGCTAGTTGTTTCATTGCTATCGCTTGGTCTCGCTGCCTACCACTTGTTTGTCGGCCTCCCAATTCAATACTCCCCCCGTTCCACACTGTTGTGCACATATATTTTTTGAAAAGTCAAACTTTATTAACTTTGACCAAGTTTATAGGGAGAAACATATACATATAGAATAACAAAAACATGTCCTTAGGTACATCACAAGACATACTTTCATATTGTATATATTTGATATTGGGGATATAAGTAGTTTTCTCCATGAACTTGGTTAAAATTTGTATAGTTTGACTTTTCAGAAAATCTATATGCACTACAGTATGGAACGGAGGGAGTATATGGTATGTTGTAACGATATCCACCTTGCGAAACATCTTTGATATGTGCTTCTATCATTGGCAGGACTTCCAAGTTCCTTGAGAATAGGACCGCATATTGGACGTTACACGTAAGGACCAGCGCCCCAGTGCAATAGTCGTCGACATTGAACCCTTAAATTTATTGGAGGCCTGGACACCAAATCCTAACATCGTGCATGCACGGCGAGTAACCCTAACATTTCCACCCCAAGGAAATGGTAAGGAATCTTTGCTGGAGCTCCATCGACTCCATACAAATTGACGAATTGAGGAGGTTCATAGCTAGAAAGACAAGCTCAAAGATGAAGTGTCGTCCTCTAACTTAATGTCGCCCCGCGAGAAAAAAAATCGTAACCTAAACTGAAAACCCGAAACAGTAACCTAACATATTACTTGGCGCCGAGACATCAGGATCCCACTCCCAGCCACCGGCCGGCTGGAACTTCGTAAATTTTGAACCAATTAACAAAATTAACCAACCCAAGAAGCAAATTTGAACTTTGTCCAACATCCAGGATGCCAAAATAGATCTCGATTTTTTCATTCACTACAGTGATAGTATGATGGCCTGAAAGCAAAGGGATCAAGAGTTAGTCATCGATCCTGACATAGGTGCCAAGAGCATCGAGGAGGCCCCTGGAATGCCCATGGAAGCCGACAATTCTACCGCGAGCTGCTCAAACGGCGTGCCTTCCTCCGCCCCGTATGGCCCAAAAGTGCGCCTGTTGCCGACGAACGTGAGAGATCTCACAACGAACCAGCCTTCGAAGTGGCCTACATACCCTCTCACGCTGGTGAGGTACTCATCAGGCTCCAGACAGATCTGAACATGCCAAAAGAAAGATCGATGAATTATCCTCGTTGCAAGTCGGTTACAAAGTACTCTTTCCGTAAACTAATATAAGTCGTCTTATAGAAAAAACAGAATAAAGGAAATAGAATGTGCCAAGTGTATTAGCTCGGAGCACACTCCTCCAAGCGTTCCCCACAGACCGGTGTTCCTAATCAGGTGCTCGTCCTCCTGGACCAACACCGCTATGGCGTAGATCGCAGCACCGTGGCGGAGGATCACATTAGTGATACGGTCGACGAAGCGCGGGTTCATGTCTCTGGCGTCGCCACCTGCGCCACCGCAAGGGCCCATCTTCACAACCCGTCCGGGAAGGCCGCCGAAGCCATACATGTTGGGGCACGTCTTCTCGTGCTCCGCCTTCTCATGGTAGAGGATCTTGGCAGTACACCCGTAGACGGTGTAGAGGCAAGCAACATGGACGGATCGAACGATATGCTCGACGGCATGGCAGCGGCTGTAGCTTGTGGGAATGAAGCACCGTGTGTAGCCCGTGTTGATGAAGCAGGAAACGCACTTGTCCTTGTCCGGGAGGTCGCCGTGGCAGGTCGAACAAATCAGATGTCCAGCAGCGCACTATATACACCACACGTCCACACCGCACAGAAGAGATTCAAAAAAAAAAAATGGATGCATGAAACTAAGCTGAAGTGCATGCTCTCGTAAGTTAAAAGTTGAATCCACTTGTATACGCGTAGCATGTATGGACGTAGTACCTGGAAAACTGGAGGTAGGAAGGGGCGTAGGCATCGAGGGAAGCCAAGAACCTTCCGATCCACATCGACCGAAATCAACTCGGTGGAGGCCGACGTGCTCCCGCCGTGCCGCCGCTCGGCTTTGGTGACGGTCTTCTTCATCTGGCGCCCCTCGATCTTCAAGGTCCCGATCTGGACTGGAGTAGTAGAAGGAGTTCGAGTACTACGTCCCCAGGCGACGCCGAGGAAGCACCCGACGGCGCCGCCAGTTAACCTTCCTTGTCGGCCGTCCTCCTCATCCCCGCCGGCCGCCGCCAATACTCCTCCTCCACTCCTCCGCCAGGTAACCTTCCTTGTCGGCCCTCCTCCTCATCCCCGCCGGTCGCCGCCATTACTCCTCCTCAACCCTTATTGCAGAAGTGGAAGCCACTCATCATGGCCTGCGTCATCAATGTTGTCGACCTGATAATCGCCAAGGTTTGTGCTACCGCCATTTCATTGTTGTCGTCTGGAGTGATGCCACATCTCACCATGTCGTAGCTTCGTTTATGTTTGCATTGTGTTTTGCTCTTGTTTGCTCTAGTAGAGCTGGCATGTGCGACTCTCTAAGGCGATGTCATTTTATCGTCGTTTGATGTTGTTGCAATGGTTCTGTACTAAAGTTTTGCAGCTTGCCCTTCTGGCTTTATCTATACCTACTAATAAAAGAGAGGAGCGTTTCTTCCTTCCAAATTTTGGTACGTTCCTTCACCTGTCAACCAAGATTTTCGTCTGTCGCGTTTGTTCATGTACGTGGAGGGACTCCTCCTATCAGTTTAAAAATTAATTACTTTGGTGAGGGGAGTCGAATCCACATCCTCCACAAGCCGGGCCGCTAGCCATGCCACCAGGCCGAGCCGTGTCTTGTCTTCATGAACGGAAGGTGCCACCCTCTCTAAGTTACTTTGTATGCAAGAGACAATCCAGGTCATATACTAATTACATTTGATGGTGTCACAACAAAGAAGCAAGCATCAACCCCTTTTTATTTAACACTTCCAATTTTTTCCGCAGAGCCAATCCGGTTCGAGCAGGCTAATTACAATTAATGATTTCATGCTGACATCAGAAAAGGCACCAAGCATCAGCTTTTTCTAATATTTGCTACGTGCATATGGGTCTATTTAGCGTATAATTTGGTATTCCTCTCACAGATTAGAGCATGTAGTGGAAGGAGATCAAAGAAAAATATAGTTGTGCAATAAAATATAATAGATGAAGAGTTATGAAAAATGGAACATCTTAAGAAAAAAACACATATATAGTTTTGTTGTTGGTGCCGAAACACATACAGAGGTGTTAGATACACTATAAGTGTAAACTACACACAATGTAATATTAGTGGGAAAAATGCAAGAACAAATGCGGAAATCTAAATATGAAAATATATAATGAGCTCTAAACAAAAAGTAATCAAAACGGATCCATTAGTTCTAATTATAATGGTTGAGATTACAACATGAAAAAGCTATGTGTAGTTAATTTAATTGCATACAAATGAGTCCACCGTAAGTCGTTAAAAAAGGCTCTTGTACGTATGTGGAAGCGTAGAGCCATTAAGTTGCAATGCAAACATGTCCACCATTAGTCACGACAATAGGATTCCGCTAAAGATAAAAATCTTTCTTTGGCAAATGTTTCGAAATAGACTACCGACGGCCGACAACATTGCTAAGCGTAACGGCCCTTCTGATGGATCTTGTGTGGTGTGCGAATCGTTAGAGGACGCGAATCACGCATTGTTTTAGTGCGCGCTTGCGCGTTTTGCTTGGAGTGCGGTGCGGGAGGTGTTCCAACAAAATTGAAATCCACGATCAGGGGCTGAGTTGTTGTCGGTGCTTCAATCACAGAAGGGGGGCAAGGCCAGGGTCTTGTGGCAATGCGTGGGAGCATTGCTATGGTCCCTCTGGACAGTGCGAAACAAAATGACTATGGAGCACAAGTTCCCGGCTAACCCGACTAATGTTATTTTCAAATGTCATCTTTTTCTACAGATGTGGACACCGTTGGGGAAACAATGCGATGCTGAGCTTATGAGGAGCACGATGGAGAAGATTGCCAGCAGTATCCCGAGACTTCGTCAAGCGACTTAAGCTTCTTTGGGCGATCTTTATTTTGGTTCCAAGTGGGTCTGTTAGGTGTGCGGTTGGGGCCTGTCCTCTGAACTTCGGTGTGTACTATGCGTGGCCGGTGTGGCCTGTTGAGACTTTTGGTCATTTGGTGTGTTTTCGTTGTTTAAACCTGGTGATGCTGCCTTCGTGGCTTTATTAATTTAAAGCCGGACGTGTCTAGCGTCTTCGTTCCAAAAAAAAAAATTAGTCACGACAAGACCGTGATAATATTAGTGAACAAAAATGCAAGAACAAACATGAATCTAAATATGAAAAATATATAATTATCTCCAAACAATATTAGTGAACAACTATGCAAGAATATGGAATTTTTTGTTCTCCCACTGCAACGCACGGACATGTTTGCTAGTTTATTATTATGCTAGCACTCTGCCTTTTCCTTCAAAAAAGTTTATAATATGTATACACAAGAAAGATGGAGAAGATCTAGCTTTTGTTGTTTCCGTCTTCTACCAGACGAGGAGGCCGGTGATCGGCTGCTGTGATTAATATGTACGTCTCCCTCCTTCTCCACAAAAATCAGATTTATTGTGACGTTTGACATCTGTCCGTATGCAACTTTTTTGATGCACTACACGGAACACGGTCCTGTAATGCAGCATGGCCGTGTCAGTCTGAAAACAAAGTACGTAGCTTTTTTTTAGCGTTGTCTGAAAATAAAGGAGTAGGAGGATTGTACGAGCTGGCGTACGGGGAAGAAAGATTGCCGGGATGGGCCTCTTCGCCCGTGGCCTTGAGGCCTGCACCCGTGAGGCGAAATTCATCGATCCCAGAAAATCTCCACCGGGTTAGCTTCCCTATCGACTCGACCGAGATAATTAGTTTGGTTAGGGTTTGCTGTTGTGCTTCCGCCCTCTCCCTCTCGGGCCACCAGCGCACCATCCCTCCTGGCGTCCAAGGTTCAATCAAACTGCAGCCTCTGATCTCTCCGCCGCCGTCGTCTCCATCAACCAACGACAGCTATAGTCACGTGCGTCTCCGTCATGAATCAGAAGCACGCCGGATCTCTCGTGACGCCGTCGGGTGGCGAAGCATCCCATAGTTTCATCGTCGCGCGGACCTAGTTCTACATTGGCATCGGTCACCAGCCCACCGACCATTCACCAAGCAACCGTTCTGGCTCCTATTAGCAGCGATGTCATCTTCGACATTCTCTCAAGGTTGCCGATCAAGTCTGTTTTACGGTTTCGTTGTGTGTCGAGAGGGTGGGACGCTCTCATCTCCGGCCCGGATTTCTTCGCCCTGCACAAGTATCGCTCCCAGCCCCTACTCATCACCGGACACGATGGGGATCTTCAGCTGCTTGACATGGATGGAAACATTGTAAGGGCAGTCAAGATGGACGGCCTCTTCTTTATTATCAATTACTTGTTTCCCGGTTATGCCCAAGTGATTGACGTCGCAAGCGGGGAGGTGATCTTAACCTGCTCGAGACCGGCCATGAGAGGGAATATTGTCATCGGCTTCGGAGCTGCCACCACGTCCGGTGTGCACAAGGTGGTTTGCATCACAACTGAGACTTGTGAAATCCTGGCTTTGGAAGATGGTCCGGGGTGGCGTAAGGCACAGTCACCCCTAATTAGTGCCGTCATGTATGATATCCCCGTTGAGATTGATGGTGTACTTTATGTACTGGCATCAACAAAACAAAAATATCAAAACCCAGACACGGGTATTTTGCTTTGACCTTGAGAGTGAGGAATGGAACAAGGTCATCAATAGGCCCCCAAAAGTGAGATCACGGTATTGGCGCGACCATATAGGAGAGCTTACTGGCACGTTATGCCTGGTTCAGTTGGAGTTGTCGAGTGTTGCTCACAGAAATGCCAACGTTTGGCTTCTGACCGATTCGGTCAAGAGTATCTGGGTCAAAGTGTATACTATCCCAGTGAATCCACAATCCAAGTACAAAGTACATTCCGGTGCCATTGAGAGTGGTGCATGGTGGAAAGTTGCTGTTCTACTGCTTATGTAATTGCCAATCAAATCCGATACTGCAAGTCTATGATCCCATTGACGGAACATCCAGGAACCCATTTAAGACACTAGACCAGCTGGATGGTAGGTTTCATCTTTGTAACTTGGATTTGGAGCGTTTCATCTCTTCCAACAAATAATGCACTGCATTCTTTTTATATTTTGTCAAATATTTTTGTAAAGACATGATCAAACATAACCATGTTGGGTACATAGAAGCACACGAGCAACTACCTTTGTTAATGCATGTCACTTCATAAATGGTCTAACAATAAACTCGTGTTCTCTTTTGGGCGTTTTGAGAGTATTCAAAAGTTTTAGAGTGCAAAGGATCTATCGCTTTTTGTATAGTGGTTCATGGCACTGCTGATCTTGAGGTCGCTTCTATATGTATATACAGTTCCACATATGACCATTACTTCCAGGCACATATATAATGTACTGTTATTAGCAGCTATGGAACCTCTTGCACTGTATGGCCAAGTTGATGATTCCTGCAGTTCTTGATAGATACTCACTTCATCCCATAATATCAGACGTTTTTTAACACTATACTAGTGTCAAAAAATTTCCGACATTATGGGATGGAGGGAGTAATGGCTAACATTCCAGAAACACGCCTGTGACCAGCCATACTAGAAAGAACTAGTATCATACTGTTGACGTATAATGTGTTGCCTAGTATCTTCCATCAGATCGGTCTTTTGGTTGCATTGGCTAGAGCATGCACTTCTACATGGTATCGGAGTATAATGTGCTGTCTAGTCTCTTTCATTAGATAGGTCTTTTGGTTGCATTGACTAGAGCATGCACTTCTACACATACTAGAAGCCTTGGGACTGCATAAAGCCTCGCTTAATTAGCTGATTCTTCGTCCACTAAAAAAAAAAGATTAGCTTATTCTGCAACTACATACGGTGCAGATCACCAACAATGGCAAAAATCTTCAGGAAACCACGTTTAGCCGTGATTTGTGGCCCGGCGTTGGAGATGCTAAAGATCGTAAGAGAGAAAATAATCCGCTTCTAGCCTTCCACAGGGAACTGGTTTTAATTATTTTTTACAGATCAGCGGCTAGGAATTCTAAGTACTAATACATGTCTGGGATGTGTGAAAGACACAAAGCAGTAGAATTAAAAGATTAAATAGTTCCCTAAAAAAAGATGAAATAGTTCAGTAAATGGACTTGATTTTCTCTGTTTTTCAATCAAGTTCAACAGCAAAGTTCCTTGAAAAAAGGTTCACCAGCAAAGGCAATAATAAACATGGAGGCCTTGGCCGCATGGATGTTGGCGTCGGCTCCTCGCGACGCCCCTTCTTCTTCTATCTCGAGCTGCCTCGCACAGCTCTCTCTTCTCTCTTCTATGGTTTCTCACAAGAACACATGCAAAGGGGACAAACACACACCCACACACACACACCTCACCTGGAGACTACTAGCTTTGCTTAGAGCATCTCCAACAAAGGCACTAAATAAGCCGCACGCCTGAAAAAACAGCCTTTTAGCGCGTGCGACTGAATCCGCAGCTCCAGCAGACGCGCAAAAATCACGCGCACGCTAAAAACCACTCCGCGTGCCGAACAGAACTGCATCGCGCGCTGCTTTTTTTCAGGCGTCCGCTATCGCGCGCGAGCGAGCAACCTGGAGACTACTAGCTTTACTATTTCTAGATTTGAGCATTGTAATAGAGAAGCAAATAAAGTTGCTCAAGAACTTGCTAGATTGGCAAAATTTCCTTTGATTTCTGATTGGTTCAAGGAGCCATTAAATGAAATTGTACCGATCCTCGTAAAACGATGCAATGGTCATATCGAACGAATATAATTCAGAATAAAAAAAACTGTTCCAATTGAAATTTTATCCAATGGCTGAGCTCATCGCTGTTAAGATTTGGCGGCTTACAACCGGGGGTGGCATGATCCGACGCCCTGTATCGGGTGGGACTTTCAATCGGATGGCCGAGTGCCTAATCGCTGTGAGAGCCTAATTCTCTCTCGGTGTTTACTTCTAGGACTCCCACTACTAGTCTTAGGATGATGCATGTGTCCTCCTATGGCAACACCGCCTCCTAGATGGCAGTAGTGTGATTGTGGGTGAAGAAGATTTCCAGTGTGCCACAAAACCCTAAAAAAATGTGGTGTGACACAAGTTGCATACACGTGCACGATGGGGCGTGCAACTTGGTAAACAAGGAAAAAAAATCACGGATGATTTGTAGACCAGGTTAAGGAAAAGTGTGTAATTTTGGTCCGTCAACTTATCAGACCGTCGAAACCGCGAATTTTTTTTTATCAGACCGTCTAAGTTCACCCATCATCTTATTTACGTGTAATTTTCTCCATCAAGTGCAAAAAAGGGGTAAATTTAGTCCCTGGGATGTTAAGGGTTGGTTAAAAAAAATATGATGATTATTTGCTGTGATTATCTACACACCTCCGACGTCCCTTTATTTATTTCTGCAATCGAGGAGGAAAACAAATTACAGCGGACTCTTTGGTCGAAGTGCTGCTACCAATGCCATGCAGCACTAACGTCGCACGTGGAAGACGAAAGAAGCAAGGACCTCTCCATCTTCGACCCACATCACCATAAATACATATTCGATCGGCCTCCCCCTAACGTTCATCCCATAACTCTCTCACACGCAAGCACGGTGCCACTCCACTGCAAGATCGAACAGGCATATCGATGGAAAAGAACGCCACATCCGAGAAGATGATCATCAAAGCAGAGAGGCCAGGCGCCGCGGCCGCGGTGATCACTGTGGACGTCGATCCGGTGGCTCTGAATTGCCCCAAATGTCTTCGTCCCCTCGAACCTCCTGTGTTCCAGGTATATATGTACCTCTGCTTGCAGCAAATTGTCGGTGCCTATCATCGTAGCTAGAAGATCTCTCTAACTTGCACAATTGTCCACGTCCGCACAGTGCGCGGCACGGCGGCAGGCCACGTCGTTTGCTCGATCTGCCACGGCGACCTCCCGGACAAGGACAAGCGCGTGTCGTGCTTTGTCAACTCGGGCTTCAGCCGCTGCTTCATCCCGACGAGCTACGGCCGCTGCTTGGCCCTAGAGCGCATCCTGCAATCCATCCGTGTCTCCTGCACACACGGCTGCGTCGCCGCCAAGATGCTCTACCACGAGAAGGCGGAGCACCAGAAGACGTGCGCCGTATCATCAACCGCCGTGGAGCAGCAGGCTGTGCTCCTGCAGCAAGGTCCCCCGGGTGCCTGCAGCTACGAGCTTGTTTTGCCCAAGGTTCTGCCGACCTCCCGGGCTAGCGTCACCGTCACCATCGCCGGTGATGACGTCGGGAGGAAGAAGATCCCCGGTAGTGGCAAGGGATCAATGGTAAGACGGGCGCCAAAAACGTGTGGAATTTGATGTGGGTGATTGTTATAAGCGTACGTCCGCATGCATGCAGGGATCGTTGGTGAGGACGGGTCCTTGCGGCGGCATCGGTGGCAACGTCAGGGAGACAAGCATGTCGGACGTCAACCGAATCGTCCAGGTCATCGTCCGCCACTGGAACGCCGTGGACGCCATTTCCGTCATGTACTAGCGGAAGGGCAAGGAGGCATGGGCCGACAGGTGGGGTGGCGAAGGCGGCAAGCCCTCCACGGTAGGTATCCCGTCCCGTTGATTTCCACGATCTCGAGAGTCGAGACTAGTGTTGGTCTCTCTGTTACTTGAACCCGCTTTTTTGTTTTGAACGTGCAGTTAAGTCTGCAGCAGGACGAGTACCTGACAAGCGTCCATGGCCACTACGGCCAATTCAAGGACTTTGTAGTCATAAGATCGCTGACGTTTGTCAGCAACCTTCGCAGCTACGGGCCGTACGGGAAGGAGGACGGCGTGCCATTCGCGCTCCACGCCGGCCCCGGTGGCAAGATTATCGGCTTCCATGCGCGATCGGGCCAATTCCTCGACGCGATTGGCACCTATGTGAAGATGGACAATTATTGAACACACGCACGCTTGCCAGCTCTATGTTTTGCGTTAATGAGATGTGTTGCTAAGCATACTTTATTTAATGAGTTAGCACCTAAAGTCTTTCATGCATTGGTCAAGTAGTTTCATTTAAGTGGTTTGCCTAGGTTCTTGCGCTTGGCATTGGTTCTTTCTGGGGTCACCAAAGTGCCCTCTCCCCTCCTTAAATGTTGTGCCATGTCATTTTTTCGCTTATGTGGCATGCTTAGCACCTGTCCACTGTGGAGCACTGGGAAGGGCCTGAAAGCAAACTTATTTGCATATCGAGGAGGGACTCCATGATAATAAAACCATTGCTTTGACCAAGGTTTCTTAATTCTCTGAATATGACTGTTCCGATTAATTTGAGATTCTCCTGGAACGGTTCGATCATTTTGAGATTCTCTCAATACTTTGGTTTGTGCTTTATCTACAAAGCAGAGTGTGAGCTTATTTCAAGACTTGCATGCAGTTCGCTTCATCAGTCAGTTATAAGAACTGATTTTTTTTGCATATGAATAAGAACTGATACTTGCAAAGTTCTTCTCTTCGAAGAGCCGCCAAACTAAAATTAAAGGTAAATAGGATAAAAAATGACCTGGCCGGAGGAATTGTAAATCTCTATGTACTTTGCATATTCAAATGTTACTTCTTTTAAACTATCAAAGACAAGTGACCACTTTCTTTCTCCCGACCACTTCTGTTCAAATCCCTTCCTCTTGAAATAGTTGTAGTAAAACTGTACATGTTCAAAAGGAATACATAATTTCAGTTTTCTACATGGATATTTTTCTATGCTTGTATGGTAACGCATTACCATAAATTGCAACAGACTGACATAATCTATTTAGAGACTGCATTATATAGGTGAATTTGTTGAATACTCAATCGATGGAATGAACTGGATCTTTTATACACCATATGAATTGCACGGTGCATATGAACAAACTGAATTGTAAAATTAGATCAGTGCTACAAGCAGCACACACACATTAAGCACCATAACTTGCACTTTATGCAACTAATTATTACAAATCAATCACTTGTCATGGTAAATTAATTGGTCGGCAGACATTGCTTGCTAGAAATGCAATTTGCTAACAAGTGATTGCCCAAAGGTCCACCCCTTTGGCACAATGTCGTTCCACACAAGCGTGTGTCCATCAGTGTTGGTTAGTCTCAAGGAGAGCATCTTTCCACTAAGATTCGCCAACGAGTGCGAGTTAGCACCCCAATTTCGTGCCATAGGAATCCAGTCTTCAGAATCATTGCTCTTTGACATCCATGGACTTGATCGAGCCTGCTGCAGCAACATTGCTCACAAGCACAAGATTGAAGTAATCATGACCATTGATTTTATACCTCACGCCGCCCCGCTTCACGCACGGAACCCTGCATGTTTATGGCAGTGGCATAGCAAGAGTTAATTTTATGTGGCTCCCGTGACACTGGACTAGTTTATGAACTTATAAGAGGCGCATATATACCTCTGGTACATTACGGGGATGATGCCACCTTTAACACCGATTTTCTCCGAGGCCGGCTGGGCCATGTCGAAGTGCGGCCTTGGCGTGTTGCACCAGCCTGCATTATCATTGGGGAGGGCGTCGTTCGGTGGGCAGATGTTAGTGGCCGTCACGGTCACCGTCATGCTGGGCTTACAAAACAACGGGTCCGCGCGCTTGCAATCACATTCGATCTTGTAGCACTCCCCGCACGCGGCGCAGTCGTTGAATAGCACGGTGCTCAAAGCCGCTGTGCGTGTCATGTATCCTTGAGAGAAGAGGTTGCCATACGCGCACTCGCTGCCTGCAATATATAATATACATCGCAAGGTTTAATAGACAGAAGAACAAGACGAAGCGGGCATGCACACACAAGATATATGTAGTTGTGTGACTGTTGAATGATTACCCATTGTGTCGGAGGCGTCAGTGCCGCCGTAGAGAACGTCGCATGCGCCTTCTGCCAGACAAATATGGTTGTGGGGACGGCATATTTGTGGTGTCCACAGCCATGGCTTGAGGGCCAATCCAGAGATATACTGTCTGTATGTACGCGCAGACACGTTCCTTGAATCATACTACGAGTGATCATGTACTTCACCTGGTCCTGAACGTCGGCGGCGCACATCGATCGGTGGCATCTGATGACCAGGTCGTGAAGAAACCTTGACTTATCAGTAAGGTACATGATACATCCATGCATAGAATCTTTGAATCCGTCCATTTTAATTTATGGTTGTCAAGAAATATTCGGTTTGATGGATTGTTATGGATGCTAAACCAGGTAATGTTCAAGAATTTTTAAGATATCTGTACATTTGAAAAATGTGCAAGGATTTAAAGAGATGCTCTGAAGATAAAAAAATGTGCATGTATTACAAAAATTTTGTTCGATTTTTTCTTAAAAAAACTCAGATTTTAAGAAATGTTAATGAATTTTAAAAAACACATAAATATTTAAAAAATAAAAAGGAATTAATAAACTACGTGCATAAATGTTTAAAAAGTATAACAAGGAATTTCAAAGAACCAATGGAAGGCACCGCTCGCTTGATTGCATGCTACTTAGTGTTAAGAATATGGTTTTGCTAAAGCACATCGGCATGTGCCCTAAGTATTGCACCTCTAAGTCATATATCGTTGATTTTACTTGGAGATTCGTGCATGTATTTTTTCTTTCCTTTTTTTCTTTTCATATTTGATTGAGTCATTTAGATGTGCAATAACTAGGGCACATCTAGATATGCCCTAGACAGACCCGAATACGTACAAATTAATGTTGGCAAATGGGTCATGTTTAGAGTCAGCTTTGTGCATGAAAAAACAGGAAGAGAGAAGTAATCATGATTCAGATAAATTAGCCAAGTATGCTCTAGAACTTAGTGTTGGCAGCCATGTTCGGCTTGATTGATATGTAAGCTGTCCTATGAACATGGCAGTTAATGTATAAAACTCACAAGAGTTTTCCCTCACAAAAAAGTAGACTCCTGTGTTGGACATCCTTCATTCGGTAGCTATATATCCTTATGGAGAGAGGGGGACAATGAAGATCAATGGGAGGGAAATTAGTGGGAAAGGGAACACGCCAGTCCCTGACAAAATAACCTGTAAGTCTAGTATAACAGCTATGTTGTCCTCAACTCTTGGAACATTTTTCGCCCGTCATCCATATTCAGGAGAGAACTGTACTGAGAATGGCTCATTAACCACGTTTGACGCGTCTAGTGCCACTGGTCCTCATGTAGGTTGAGGTCGAGCCATTGACATCCAACGCTGAATTCCCAAGTACACCTTTTGATCGTGTGGGTGGCAAGGGGTGTAGCGGCGCGTGGTTCGGGCTAGCGCTCTGCTTTGGTAGTGTCGTCGTTCGGAACTGGATCTGGAGCTTGTGCCTGTCGCGGTGGTCCTTTGTGACGCGTGGTGTCACTAGTAAGCTGTCGGGTGAAAGTTCATTGCTTTGGCGCCGACGGTCGTGATGCCCGCGGGTGCCACTCTCCTCTTGAGGACGATGTTGTGGTTCTGCTCTCCCTGTCACGATTGCGGGTGAAGACCCTCGTCCGTCTCATACTCAGCAGCTCGTGGAGCTTCGGTCTCCTAGGGTGTTGTGGTGTTGTATGCTGGCCTACCTGTGTTATTTTTTAGCAATGTTGTCACGTGCCTTTATGTTGTCTAGTTATCTCAGGATCTGCTTTGTAAGGGGCCACCCCACTACCTTGTGTTGTTTGGCCGTGTACTTTGGTTTTGTTTTTTCTGTAAAGCGGGGCGTGAGCCTCTTTCGAGAGTAGTAGGCAATTAGCTCGATCGGTCTATCATAAAAACTGATTATTTTTTTCTGCATATGATACTGATAGAGTTCTTCTGTTGGAAAGGGAGGGTTGAATTAGAATTATAATCAAATAGGTTCAAAGCAGGAGATGACAGGAGGACTTTTACATCAATACTTTGCATATTTAACTTTTACTTCTCTTAAACTGTCCAAGATAAGCGACCACTTTCTCTCTCCTCATGACTTCTGTTCGAATCTATTCCCCTTGAAATAGTTATATAGTGCATCAAAGATATATATATATATATATATATATATATATATATATATATATATATATATATATATATATATATGAACAGAATGAAAGAATCTATTTACATAATGCATCATATAAGTGAATTTAAAGAATACGCAATTGATCTAATGAACTAGAACTTGTATATATACACCATAGGAATTGCACCGTGAGTATGAACAAATTGAATGGTAAAATTAGATCAGTGCTACAGCCAGCACAAACATTAAGCGCCATAACTTGCATTTTATGCAACGTAATTATCACAAATCCATCACTTGCCCTGGTAAATTAATTGGTCGACAGACATTGCTCGCTAGAATTGCAATTTGCTAACAAATGATTGCCCAAAGGTCCATCCCTTTGGCACAACGTCATTGAACACAAGCGTATGTCCATCTGTGTTGGTTAGTCTAAAGGAGAGCATCTTTCCGGTGAGGTTCGCGAGCGAGTGCCAGTTAGCACCCCAATTGCGTGCCATTGGCATCCAGTCTTCAGAGTCAGAGCACTTGACATCCATGGATTTGATCGAGCCTGCTGCAGCAACATTGCTCACAAGCACAAGATTGAAGTAATCGTGACCATTGATTCTGAACCTCACACCACCCCGCTTCACGCACGGAACTCTGCATGTGTATGGCAGTGGTATAGAAAAAGTTAATGTCATGTGCCTCCGGTGACTCTAGACTAATTATTAAACTAATAAGAAGCGCATATATACCTTTGGTACATGACGGGGATGATGCCACCTTTATAAACACCAATCTTCTCCCAGGCCGGCTGGGCCATGTCGAAGTGCGGCCTTGGTGTGTTGCACCAGCCGCCGTTGTCATTGGGGAGGGCGTCGTTGGGCGGGCAAAAGTTTGTGGCCGTGACGGTGACAGTCACACCGGGCTTGCAAAACAACGGGTCCGCGCGCTTGCGGTCGCATGCTATCTTGTAGCACTGCCCGCACGCGGCACCGTCATTGAACAACACGGTGCTCAGAGCCGCCGTACGCGTCCCGTAACCTTCAGCGAAGAGGTTGCCGTACCCGCATGCGCCACCTGCAATATATAATACACATTGCAACTATTAATAGACAGAAGAAAAAGATGAAGCAGCCATACACGCACTAGATAGATATAGTGGCGTGACTTGACTGATTACCCATTGTGTCAGAGGCATCAGCACCACCATAGAACGTTGCATGCGCCTTCTGCCAGACGAACGGTTGCGGGGATGGCGCAGTTGCGGTGTCCGCAGCCGCAGACAGCAGCAAACTGCCGACCGCCAGCAGCACCACTGCAACAACTCGAGCTGGAGCCATATCTATGGCTGTGTGCCCTGGAAACTTCACAACGATATATGTAGCTGATCCCAAAACTGGAGCGCGCAAGCTGATGAGTACGGTCTATATTGATTTGTCGCTGATGGTTGTGTGGTGATGTGGTGCTCATCATCTCACGATCGTTTGTTTATATAGTCTTCACATGCGGTTGATTCTTTGGTACGTTGCAAGGCCACCCTGATTAATTGGTGAATGAAGCAGCTAGCGTGCAAATGTGCCTGGCCGTGCAGCCCTGCCATGGCTTGAGGGCCAATCCACAGATATATGTACGTATGCGCAGACACATTCCTTGAATCATACTACGAGTGATCGTGTGCTGCACCTGGTCCTTAACGTCGGCGCGGCGGCGGTATCTGATGATTAGGTCGTGAAGAAACCTTGAGTTTTCAGTAAGGTACATCCATATGCATAGATCCTTTGAATCCGTCCATTTTTAATGTATGGTCGACAAGAAATTGAATATTCATCGGTTTGTTCATGTGGATCATAATGGATGCCAAACCAGGCAACGTTCAAAAATTTGTAAAATATCCGTAAAATCAGAAAATGTGCACAGATTTAAAGAGATGTTCTCAATATTTAAAATGTACATGTGTTACAACAAATGTTGTCGGATTTTATTTTTAAATCTTGGATATTAAAAAATGCCCATAATTTAAAAAAAAATCTTAAATATTTAAAATGTAAAAAGGAACTAAAAAACTATGTGCACAATATTTTGAAAAGTACAAAGGAATTTGAAAAACCCGATGGAAGGCACCGCTCGCTTGATTGTATGCTACTTAATGATAAGAATAATCTTAATTAGTGTTTGCAAATTATTCCGCTTTAGAGTCAGCTTTGTGCATTAAAGAACAGGAGGCACCCATGCGATTTCAGTATTATATTGGAGATCACAGAGCAAGCTAAAGTGCAATTTACCTTTGTGCATGAAGAGAGGAGAAGTAATCATGATTCTGTTAGATTAGCTTTTTTTTGAGCGAGTTAGATTAGCTAAATATGCTCTAGAACTTAGTGTTGGCCGCCTTGTTGGGCTTGGTATTGCACATGTTATTGTAAGCTATCCTATGAACACCCCAGTTAATGTATAAAATTCAGTAGAGTTTTCCCTCACAAGAAAGTAGACTTGTTAGACATGCTTCCTTCGGTAACTATTCTTAGGGAGAGAGTGGCATAGTTAAAATACGGGGGTGGGAGATTAGTGGGGAAGAGGACATGTCAATCTCTTGCAAAACAACCCTTACAAAACAACCCGTAAGAGCATGTCTAACTGATCCCCTATAATTTAGAGGAGGAAACTGATCCCCTATAAGAGCATGTTGAACCGAAGTCCTAGACTGAACTCCTTCAATAATTGGACACAAATTCGGTGCAAATTAGATTCAAACAACTACATCGAACTCGATTCGAACTAGATTCAACCAGTTGCATAAACAATTTTACATAACTTAAAAGAAATTTAAGTTAGTTTGAATAAAAACTAAAAAACTACTCATTAGCGCTCTCATTCATCAACCTCTCCCAGTTCGATTAGGTCATGGCATTCTCGGGCGCTCCGCCGGCACCACCCTGATCCCTCCGCCGGCACCGCCCTGACCCACTACGTTGCCACCAACACCGCCATCACCATCTACATCGCCGTCGCTAGAGAAAAGTTCTATGACCGGCGCTGCCCAGGACTTGTATAGCTCATATAACTAGCGCTCTTGCCTGATGCGCTACTAGTATATGTGGCGGACCTCCGCCATGGACGCCTTGCCGACTTGCTCGGCCTCGAGGTGCTAGCAGGCCTCCTGGTCATCCCACCTCTTCCGTGCGGTGGCCACCCGAGGGTCGGCAGGCTTCAACTATAGTTGGCCATTGGGGCAGTTGCGTTGGGTGTTGGCACCGTGGAGGCGCATCAATCTTATGTCGTGTTCCCGTGCTACCTGCACCGCCGATTGGAAAGATTCAATCCAAATCTTCTCGTCTGTTTCGTGGTCAGTGATCTCGGCTACCCACGTCCCCAGGCCCGCTGCCGCACGCCGAGGTATTTCCTCTATGGCTTCGGTGGCGGCAGTGGGACGTTCGGGAAGCGGGAAGCGGCGCCACGGGATGAGGACGCTCTGTCGCAACCACGGGCTCAGGGGGGCTGATGGCGGCGTGGATCCACGCTTCTGGTCAGAGGCGGAGAGTGGCGGCGGCAGGATCCGGCCATTTTGGTGGCTGGACGGTGATATAATGGATGGGGGGGTGTGTGAGGGTGCAGGGGGTTGGACGGTGGCGGAGGAGAGGTGGGGTGTGGGGGATTGTAACTCTAAGGGTGGGCGCCCGGGTATATTTAAGATTCGCGGTCACGCGTAGTGTTACAAGGGTTCAGTTAGGTGCACGTTACAAGACAAAACATGAATTTATCCTCGTCAAACTGATTATATGGAATCGATTAGAGATCCTCTAAGTCTAGTATAACGTCTAGGTTGTTCTCACCTCTTGAAAGATTTTCCGCCCATCTTCCAGATTAAGGAGAGGACTTGCTGAGAGCTACTCACGAACCACATTTGATGTGTCTAGTGCCACTGATCCTCGTGTAGGTTGAGGTCGAGGTCCAGCGTTGAATTCCCGGGAAGGATCCACACACGCACAAACAACTAATGATCTCAAATGTCTCCTATCAACGTCTCTGCATATAGAGGCTCTTGTTTTTTTACATGATGTTTGTTATTCTTGACGAGTCGGTCGGAAGCTTGATCGGTTTGGTAATAAAGGAAAATCCGGTAATAAGGGCTGGGCCCATCATATTAGTATAGTACTCTTTGAAGACGGTCTTCAGAGGCAAGTAGTAGACGTTCAGTGGGCCGGCCGACCCAGACTCGATGGCTGAGGCCCGGATAGGAGTGGGAGGATGTGTTCTTCTATGTTTAACGGTGAACCATATAAACGTACCAACACAGTGACAATTTTTTTCTACTTAATGCATCATATAATTCATATTTTAATAATACTCAAAAGGTTGAATGAATTTGATCTTACATACACCATACGAATTACACAATGAGTATCAAGAAATTCTCACATTAAATAGGACCGGTGTTGAACATATGGTTTTGCATGTATATTGTATATCCTGGCCCACCTCCTAGTCCTTGTATAGTAGAGGTCGAGGCCCACGTTGTACACCCATATATACGTGCTTTTTGCACCGATCAATACATCGAGTTGCATTGCCAAAAGTTATCTCTCAACATGGTATCATACCTTCGATGCTAACCCTAACATGCCGCCGCCGGCCCTAGCCGCCGCTGCCACCGGGTCTCCCACACCACCGCTCCGCCGCCCCGCGTCCCAGCCGCCGCCTCCCACCTCTACCCTCGCTTCCGCCTCCCCCACTAACCCTAGCCGCCGCCGTTGTAGTCTCCACCACAGCAGCCGCGCCCCTTCCCCTAGCCGTCGCACCTCCCCTCCTCCCAGCCGCCATGGACTCCCCCGGTTCCTCCGTTTCCACCCGCACCACCCGCACCAACCCGTTCGCCGGTCCCGACCACGTCCTCATCCGCGATCTCAACATCCTCGGTCGGGTTCCCGTCATCCTTGATCACCACACCTCCACCTACTATGCCTGGAAGACGTACTTCTCCCTTGTGTTCCGTGAGTACAATCTCCGGGATCACAGCGCTGGCTCCGTGGACTCCCGCTTCATGGTGAACGATGACGAGTGGATGACCATCAACGCCACTCTCATCCGCTGGTTCTACACCACCATCTCGAAGGACCTCTTCCACACGGTGGTCTCCGCAGAGGATGATGCTCACGCCGTCTGGACTAAGATCAATGGCCTCTTCACCGATAACAAGCATCAGCGCAAGGATTTCTTGCACGGCGAGTTTTTTGCGTGTCAGCAGCACGACTCGTCCATTGACGACTATTGCATGCACCTCAAGAAGCTTTCCGATGAGCTCCGTGACCTCGGTGAGAAGGCCTCCAACGAGCTTCTTCTCAGTACGCTCACCGCCGGCCTGAACGATGCCTTCGGGAACGGCGCCTCCAACCTCGCCCTCATCACCGATCCGACTTTTCTCAAGGTCATGGCGTACGTGAAGCTGGAGGAATGCAGGATGAAGATGGCGCGCACTAGGTCCACCCATACCGCCCTCACCGCCGGTACCACCCGCGTTGGTGCCCCGCCCGCTGTCCCGGCTCCTCAGCCGCGGCCTGTCCCGGGCCCCTACTAGGCACCGCCCCTGCCGGGGTTTCCCTACCCGCAGCAGCCAGCTCCCCAGCGGCCCCGCTGATCGCCGCCGCCGCGGCCGTCGTGGCCGCAAGCAGCAGGCGCCCGCAGGCACCCAGGGCAGGGTGCCCCGCCAGCTGCACCAGCCGGCGCCCTGGCAGGCCGGCCAGAACCCTTGGACGGGGGTCGTCCACATGTACTCCATGCCCGTTCCGCGTGCCCCCGTCCCCGGCTTCTTCGGCGCCCGTCCGGCCGCTCATCAGGCGTTGCATGCGACTCCTCGGCCGTACGCACCCACACTGCCCTACGGCTACTCTGTGCCCTACAGGGTGCCCCTCTGGCCAGCGGGTTTCCCCCGCTCCTTGCGGCGCCGCCACCACAGCCGCAGCCTTCGGCTCCGGCGATTCCCCCGACGCCCTGGGATCCCGCACTACTAGCGGCCCTGCACTCCACTCCCACGCCGCAGCAGTACACCGGTGGTGGCGACCGGTGAGAGAGTCCTGGATTAGGGGGTCCTCGGGTGGCTGATCTATTTCATATGGGCCGGACTGATGGGCCATGAAAGTACAAGCAGAAGACCTTCCCCCCGTGTCCGGGTAGGACTCCCATATGCGTGGATGGCAAGATTAGTGTCCGGATATGTTATTCCCTTCCTCTACAAACCGACTCTGTACAACCCTAGGCCCCTCCGGTGGTGTATATAAACCGAAGGGTTTAGTCCGTAGAGGCTATCAGAATTCTCGTAGGCTAGAGAGCTAGGGTTTAGCCATTACGATCTCGAGGTAGATCAACTCTTGTAACCCTATATTCATGGAATATAATCGAGTAGGACGTAGGGTTTTACCTCCTTTAAGAGGGCCCGAACCTGGGTAAACATTGTGTCCCCATCATCCCTTGTTACCGTTGATTCTCAGACGCACAGTTCGGCACCCCCTAGCCGAGATCTGCCGATTTCGACACCAACATTGGTGCTTTCATTGAGAGTTCCACTGTGTCGACGACAGAAGGATCTATGGCTCGACTTGTCATCGGCGATAATGCTGTTTCCGTGGAGACTTTTCTCCCTGGTCAACTCTTTGTGTTTGGCGGCTTTGCTCTACGTGCCAATTCAACTGGCCACCTTGAGAAGATCGACAGCTACGCCCCTGGTCATTAGATCAGGTTTGGAAGCTTGAACTACATCGCTGATATCTGGGGAGACTTGATCTTCGAAGGGTTTTCGGCCTCGGCCGCCGCTCCTCATCTACATGTGGAGGAAGCCCGTCGGATCCACCATCAGATTCCGCTCAAGGATCGACCCTCGCACCTGCCCTGGCCTTAGACCCAGAGCGGACCAAATTTGTCCGAAGACGGGAGGATAAACCCCGCCGGACTCTATCCCATTACGGAGCTTCCTGCCGGAGACCCAGAGGTGACCATGTCGTCAGCAAGCCCGGAGTCAAACAGGACTCTCCCTGTCATCGGGGAGCCGGACTCATCTCTGGATGTCAACTCCGAACTCTTATGGTCTGCATCGACTGAGCTCGGTCAAGCGGTGATTACCGGATCCGGCTCCGCAGGTCCTCAGTCACCTATCCAGCTTTTGGTCCTAAACGAGGCGCTGGTCCTAATGCGATCTCTCGCCATCGCGAAAGTATTACCCACGAACTACGCCCAGCATGAACTAGGGGCTGAGAGCAGGGAATTTTGCATCCCACCCACCACCCACTTAATAGCCACTGTCGAGGACTTAACCGACATGCTAGACTACGCCTCCGAAGACATCAACGGTGTGGACGACGATGCCGGAGCCGAACCAGGCCAAAACCCACCTATCACTAGGCGTTGGACGGCCACTTCTACGTACGACGTATACATGGTGGATATACCCGAGAAGAAGGACGATGATGGCACTCAAGATCCGATTGAGGACAAGCCCGTCGAGGCGCCACCAAAGCACCGACGTCAGCAGCGCCGCTCACGATCACGTCGGGAAAAGGAAAGCAATGCCGGCACCGGAGATAATGATACCCCAGACAATGCTGAAGACTCCGACCACCCCGTCGAGCCTGCATTCGAGCAGGATGAGAGGGAAGAGGGACAAGTCAACCCCGACGAACTCGTCGATAATGAGGATTTGGAGGATAGTAATTATCTACCGGCCTCCGAGGAGGATGTTAGCCTCGGTAACGAAGATTTCATCGTGCCAGAGGAACCTCTCTAACAAGAACGCTTCAAGCGACAGCTCATCGCCACCGCGAGGAGCCTAAAAAAGAAACAAAAACAGCTTCAGGCCGAATAGGATACACTCAACGACAGATGGACCAAGGTCCTGGCTGCCGGAGAATACAGCCTTGAGCGCCCAACAAAGAGCTACCCAAATCGCAGGCTGTTACCACAATTCGACGACGAGGCCCTTGAGCCAGCACTGTCAAGATACAATCACGCTGATCAACCAGACCAACCACCAGATGGATGGGACAAAGCGGCTACCTATGCCGAACACCATCCCGCGCCACCTCGCCGTAGAGGCAAAAAGAGGTAGCGGCTCTGGGCTACACCTACGACTTACGTCGGGACCTGGACAATAGAGCCAGCCAGACCAGATCAATCTACGGATCAAGGGAACGTGCCCCAACACGAGACGACGACCATAAAGCCTGGCACGATAACCAAGTTCGGCCTGAGAACCGAACACAGATGTCATCCGAACTCCGTCGTGATGTTTCCCGATATAGAGGCGCCGCACACCCCATGTGCTTTACCGATGAGGTAATGCAGCACCAGTTTCCGGAAGGGTTTAAACCCATAAAGATCGAGGCATACGATGGAACGATAGATCCCGCTGTATGGATTGAAGATTTTCTTCTCCACATTCACATGGCTCACGGTGATGATCTCCACGCCATCAAATACCTCCCCCTAAAATTAAAATGACCAGCACGGCACTGGTTGAATAGCCTCCCAGAGAACTCCATTGGCAGTTGGGAGGACTTGGAGGATGCTTTTCGAGACAACTTCCAAGGCACTTATGTCCGGCCACCGGACGCTGATGACCTTAGTCACATAGTCCAGCAACCCAGAGTCTCAGCTCGCAAACTCTGGACTCGGTTCTTAATCAAAAAGAACCAAATCTTCGACTGCCCGGACGCCGAAGCCTTAGCGGCCTTTAAGCACAGCGTCCGTGACGAATGGCTCGCCCGACACCTCGGTCGGGAAAAGCCAAAAACCATGGCAGCCCTTACTGCACTAATGACGTGCTTCTGCGCGGGCGAAGACTACTGGTTGGCTCGTAGAAGCAATAGTACCAGCGACCCTGGCACCTCTGAGGCCAGGGATGGCAATGGAAGGCCACGATGCAGCAAAAATAAGCGTCGGAACAACAATGAAGAAATTGAGGATACGATGGTCAACGCCGGATTCAGCGGCTCAAAACCCGGTCAGCGGAAGAAGCCGTTCAAAGGAAATAGAGACGGTCCATCTAATTTGGACAAAATATTGGATAGGCCCTACTAGATTCATGGCACCCCTGACAAGCCTGCCAACCACACCAACAGAAATTGCTAGGTTTTTAAACAGGCCAGTAAGTTAAATACCAAACATAAGGGGAAGGGACCTCCAAGCGAGGACAACGATGAACCCCGCCCTCCGAACACCGGGGGACAAAAGAAATTTCCCCCCGAGGTGAAAACAGTGAACATGATATATGTCACACATATCCCAAAAAGGGAGTGCAAGCGCGCACTAAGGGACATCTACGCCGTAGAGCCTGTTGCCCCAAAGTTTAACCCATGGTCGGCTTGTCCGATCACTTTCGGTCGCAGGGACCACCCAACCAGTATCCGTCACGGCGGTTCGGCGGCCTTGGTACTCGATCCCATCATCGATGGATACCGTCTTACTAGAGTCCTTATGGACGGTGGCAGCAGTCTCAACTTGATTTACCAAGGCACTGTCCACAAAATGGGCATTGACCCGTCAAGAATCAAGCCTAGTAACACTACCTTTAAAGGAGTGATACCTGATGTAGAGGCCAATTCCTCGACGCGATTGGCACCTATGTGAAGATGGACAATTATTGAACACACGCACGCTTGCCAGCTCTATGTTTTGCGTTAATGAGATGAGCATGCTGATTCTGAATTCTGTAGTGCTTTTGTTTTGTTGATGGACAAACAGACTGAGTCCCTCGTTCTTATAGACAACTCTTTGCGACACAATCTCCCCATGGAGGTGTGAGACCTCTTCCAATGCAAAGGTGCTTGGATGAGGTGCTATGTGCATTAAATACCTTAGCAACTCAACTCCCCAATGCATAGGTGATTAACTAGTTGTTGCTAAGCATACTTTATTTAATGAGTTAGCACCTAAAGTCTTTCATGCATTGGTCAAGTTGTTTCATATAAGTGGTTTGCCTAGGTTCTTGCGCTTGGCATTGGTTCTTTCTGGGGTCACCAAAGTGCCCTCTCCCCTCCTTAAATGTTGTGCCATGTTATTTTTTCGCTTATGTGGCATGCTTAGCACCTGTCCACTGTGGAGCACTGGGAAGGGCCTGAAAGCAAACTTATTTGCATATCGAGGAGGGACTCCATGATAATAAAACCATTGCTTTGACCAAGGTTTCTTAATTCTCTGAATATGATTGTTCCGATTAATTTGAGATTCTCCTGGAACGGTTCGATCATTTTGAGATTCTCTCAATACTTTGGTTTGTGCTTTATCTACAAAGCAGAGTGTGAGCTTATTTCAAGACTTGCATGCAGTTCGCTTCATCGGTCAGTTATAAGAACTGATTTTTTTTTTTTTTTTTTGCATATGAATAAGAACTGATACTTACAAAGTTCTTCTCTTCGAAGAGGAGGGCCAAACTAAAATTAAAGGAAAATAGGATAAAAAATGACCTGGCCGGAGGAATTGTAAATCTCTATGTACTTTGCATATTCAAATGTTACTTCTTTTAAACTATCAAAGACAAGTGACCACTTTCTTTCTCCCGACCACTTCTGTTCAAATCCCTTCCTCTTGAAATAGTTGTAGTAAAACTGTACATGTTCAAAAGGAATACATAATTTCAGTTTTCTACATGGATATTTTTCTATGCTTGTATGGTAACGCATTACCATAAATTGCAACAGACTGACATAATCTATTTAGAGACTGCATTATATAGGTGAATTTGTTGAATACTCAATCGATGGAATGAACTGGATCTTTTATACACCATATGAATTGCACGGTGCATATGAACAAACTGAATTGTAAAATTAGATCAGTGCTACAAGCAGCACACACACATTAAGCACCATAACTTGCACTTTATGCAACTAATTATTACAAATCAATCACTTGTCGTGGTAAATTAATTGGTCGGCAGACATTGATTGCTAGAAATGCAATTTGCTAACAAGTGATTGCCCAAAGGTCCACCCCTTTGGCACAATGTCGTTCCACACAAGCGTGTGTCCATCAGTGTTGGTTAGTCTCAAGGAGAGCATCTTTCCGCTAAGATTCGCCAACGAGTGCGAGTTAGCACCCCAATTTCGTGCCATAGGAATCCAGTCTTCAGAATCATTGCTCTTTGACATCCATGGACTTGATCGAGCCTGCTGCAGCAACATTGCTCACAAGCACAAGATTGAAGTAATCATGACCATTGATTTTATACCTCACGCCGCCCCGCTTCACGCACGGAACCCTGCATGTTTATGGCAGTGGCATAGCAAGAGTTAATTTTATGTGGCTCCCGTGACACTGGACTAGTTTATGAACTTATAAGAGGCGCATATATACCTCTGGTACATTACGGGGATGATGCCACCTTTAACACCGATTTTCTCCGAGGCCGGCTGGGCCATGTCGAAGTGCGGCCTTGGCGTGTTGCACCAGCCTGCATTATCATTGGGGAGGGCGTCGTTCGGTGGGCAGATGTTAGTGGCCGTCACGGTCACCGTCATGCTGGGCTTACAAAACAACGGGTCCGCGCGCTTGCGATCACATTCGATCTTGTAGCACTCCCCGCACGCGGCGCAGTCGTTGAATAGCACGGTGCTCAAAGCCGCTGTGCGTGTCATGTATCCTTGAGAGAAGAGGTTGCCATACGCGCACTCGCTGCCTGCAATATATAATATACATCGCAAGGTTTAATAGACAGAAGAACAAGACGAAGCGGGCATGCACACACAAGATATATGTAGTTGTGTGACTGTTGAATGATTACCCATTGTGTCGGAGGCGTCAGTGCCGCCGTAGAGAACGTCGCATGCGCCTTCTGCCAGACAAATATGGTTGTGGGGACGGCATATTTGTGGTGTCCACAGCCATGGCTTGAGGGCCAATCCAGAGATATACTGTCTGTATGTACGCGCAGACACGTTCCTTGAATCATACTACGAGTGATCATGTACTTCACCTGGTCCTGAACGTCGGCGGCGCACATCGATCGGTGGCATCTGATGACCAGGTCGTGAAGAAACCTTGACTTATCAGTAAGGTACATGATACATCCATGCATAGAATCTTTGAATCCGTCCATTTTAATTTATGGTTGTCAAGAAATATTCGGTTTGATGGATTGTTATGGATGCTAAACCAGGTAATGTTCAAGAATTTTTAAGATATCTGTACATTTGAAAAATGTGCAAGGATTTAAAGAGATGCTCTGAAGATAAAAAAATGTGCATGTATTACAAAAATTTTGTTCGATTTTTTCTTAAAAAAACTCAGATTTTAAGAAATGTTAATGAATTTAAAAAAACACATAAATATTTAAAAAATAAAAAGGAATTAATAAACTACGTGCATAAATGTTTAAAAAGTATAACAAGGAATTTCAAAGAACCAATGGAAGGCACCGCTCGCTTGATTGCATGCTACTTAGTGTTAAGAATACGGTTTTGCTAAAGCACATCGGCATGTGCCCTAAGTATTGCACCTCTAAGTCATATATCGTTGATTTTACTTGGAGATTCGTGCATGTATTTTTTCTTTCCTTTTTTTCTTTTCATATTTGATTGAGTCATTTAGATGTGCAATAACTAGGGCACATCTAGATATGCCCTAGACAGACCCGAATACGTACAAATTAATGTTGGCAAATGGGTCCTGTTTAGAGTCAGCTTTGTGCATGAAAAAACAGGAAGAGAGAAGTAATCATGATTCAGATAAATTAGCCAAGTATGCTCTAGAACTTAGTGTTGGCAGCCATGTTCGGCTTGATTGATATGTAAGCTGTCCTATGAACATGGCAGTTAATGTATAAAACTCACAAGAGTTTTCCCTCACAAAAAAGTAGACTCCTGTGTTGGACATCCTTCATTCGGTAGCTATATATCCTTATGGAGAGAGGGGGACAATGAAGATCAATGGGAGGGAAATTAGTGGGAAAGGGAACACGCCAGTCCCTGACAAAACAACCTGTAAGTCTAGTATAACAGCTATGTTGTCCTCAGCTCTTGGAACATTTTTCGCCCGTCATCCATATTCAGGAGAGAACTGTACTGAGAATGGCTCATTAACCACGTTTGACGCGTCTAGTGCCACTGGTCCTCATGTAGGTTGAGGTCGAGCCATCGACATCCAACGCTGAATTCCCAAGTACACATTTTTGTCGTGTGGGTGGCAAGGGGTGTAGCGGCGCGTGGTTCGGGCTAGCGCTCTGCTTTGGTAGTGTCGTCGTTCAGAACTGGATCTGGAGCTTGTGCCTGTCGCGGTGGTCCTTTGTGACGCGTGGTGTCACTAGTAAGCTGTCGGGTGAAAGTTCATTGCTTTGGCGCCGACGGTGGTGATGCCCGCGGGTGCCACTCTCCTCTTGAGGACGACGTTGTGGTTCTGCTCTCCCTGTCACGATTGCGGGTGAAGACCCTCGTCCGTCTCATACTCAGCAGCTCGTGGAGCTTCGGTCTCCTAGGGTGTTGTGGTGTTATATGCTGGCTTACCCGTGTTATTTTTCAGCAATGTAGTCACGTGCCTTTATGTTGTCTAGTTATCTCAGGATCTGCTTTGTAAGGGGCCACCCCACTATCTTGTGTTGTTTGGCCGTGTACTTTGGTTTTGTTTTTCTATAAAGCGGGGCGTGAGCCTCTTTCAAGAGTAGTAGGCAATTAGCTCGATCGGTCTATTATAAAAACTGATTATTTTTTTCTGCATATGATACTGACAGAGTTCTTCTGTTGGAAAGGGAGGGTTGAATTAGAACTATAATCAAATAGGTTCAAAGCAGGAGATGACAGGAGGACTTTTACATCAATACTTTGCATATTCAACTTTTACTTCTCTTAAACTGTTCAAGATAAGCGACCACTTTCTCTCTCCTCATGACTTCTGTTCGAATCTATTCCCCTTGAAATAGTTATATAGTGCATCAAAGATATATATATATATATATGTATGTGTGTGTATATATATATATATATATATATATATATATATATATATATATATATATGAATAGAATGAAAGAATCTATTTACATAATGCATCATATAAGTGAATTTAAAGAATACGCAATTGATCTAATGAACTAGAACTTGTATATATACACCATAGGAATTGCACCATGAGTATGAATAAATTGAATGGTAAAATTAGATCAGTGCTACAGTCAGCACAAACATTAAGCGCCATAACTTGCATTTTATGCAACATAATTATCACAAATCCATCACTTGCCCTGGTAAATTAATTGGTCGACAAACATTGCTCGCTAGAATTGCAATTTGCTTACAAATGATTGCCCAAAGGTCCATCCCTTTGGCACAACGTCATTGAACACAAGCGTATGTCCATCTGTGTTGGTTAGTCTGAAGGAGAGCATCTTTCCGGTGAGGTTCGCGAGCGAGTGCCAGTTAGCACCCCAATTGCGTGCCATTGGCATCCAGTCTTCAGAGTCAGAGCTCTTGACATCCATGGATTTGATCGAGCCTGCTGCAGCAACATTGCTCACAAGCACAAGATTGAAGTAATCGTGACCATTGATTCTGAACCTCACACCACCCCGCTTCACGCACGGAACTCTGCATGTGTATGGCAGTGGTATAGAAAAAGTTAATGTCATGTGCCTCCGGTGACTCTAGACTAATTATTAAACTAATAAGAAGCGCATATATACCTTTGGTACATGACGGGGATGATGCCACCTTTATAAACACCAATCTTCTCCCAGGCCGGCTGGGCCATGTCGAAGTGCGGCCTTGGTGTGTTGCACCAGCCGCCGTTGTCATTGGGGAGGGCGTCGTTGGGCGGGCAAAAGTTTGTGGCCGTGACGGTGACAGTCACACCGGGCTTGCAAAACAACGGGTCCGCGCGCTTGCGGTCGCATGCTATCTTGTAGCACTGCCCGCACGCGGCGCCGTCATTGAACAACACGGTGCTCAGAGCTGCCGTACGCGTCCCGTAACCTTCAGCGAAGAGGTTGCCGTACCCGCATGCGCCACCTGCAATATATAATACACATTGCAACTATTAATAGACAGAAGAAAAAGATGAAGCAGCCATACACGCACTAGATAGATATAGTGGCGTGACTTGACTGATTACCCATTGTGTCAGAGGCATCAGCACCACCATAGAACGTTGCATGCGCCTTCTGCCAGACGAACGGTTGCGGGGATGGCGCAGTTGCGGTGTCCGCAGCCGCAGACAGCAGCAAACTGCCGACCGCCAGCAGCACCACTGCAACAACTCGAGCTGGAGCCATATCTATGGCTGTGTGCCCTGGAAACTTCACAACGATATATGTAGCTGATCCCAAAACTGGAGCGCGCAAGCTGATGAGTACGGTCTATATTGATTTGTCGCTGATGGTTGTGTGGTGATGTGGTGCTCATCATCTCACGATCGTTTGTTTATATAGTCTTCACATGCGGTTGATTCTTTGGTACGTTGCAAGGCCACCCTGATTGGTGAATGAAGCAGCTAGCGTGCAAATGTGCCTGGCCGTGCAGCCCTGCCATGGCTTGAGGGCCAATCCACAGATATATGTACGTATGCGCAGACACATTCCTTGAATCATACTACGAGTGATCGTGTGCTGCACCTGGTCCTTAACGTCGGCGCGGCGGCGGTATCTGATGATTAGGTCGTGAAGAAACCTTGAGTTTTCAGTAAGGTACATCCATATGCATAGATCCTTTGAATCCGTCCATTTTTAATGTATGGTCGACAAGAAATTGAATATTCATCGGTTTGTTCATGTGGATCGTAATGGATGCCAAACCAGGCAACGTTCAAGAATTTGTAAAATATCCGTAAAACCAGAAAATGTGCACAGATTTAAAGAGATGTTCTCAATATTTAAAATGTACATGTATTACAACAAATGTTGTCGGATTTTATTTTTAAATCTTGGATATTAAAAAATGCCCATAATTTTTAAAAAAATCATAAATCTTAATAGCTATGTGCATAAAAAATCATAAATCATAAAAAAATCAAAAAGGGAACTAAGAAGCTATGTGCATAATATTTTGAAAAGTATGAAGGAATTTGAAAAAAACGATGGAAGGCGCCGCTCGCTTGATTGTATGCTACTTAATGTTAAAAATCTTATATTTACTAATTGGAAGCATCTTTCAAGACTTCATGTTAATCCACATCATCAAGATTAATATAACTATTATATTCTATTTTTTAATGGTCAAGATCTATTAGAACGTCGGGCCTTATTAAAAAGCACTACGTGTACCCAACGGATCCAACCAGCACGTACAAAAAATTAATAACATCGGAGTCACGTAAAGAAAAAAGGTGAGTCCTTAGCACCCACGTTACTTCCTAGGAAAAAAAATCAGGGTTCTCACCACGCACATACAATTAAAGATTAAGCCCACGCCTCCCAAAAGAAAATAGTCCTTAGCGTCCACGTTACTTCCCAGAGTAAAAATAAAGCCAGAAAAAGAGTTTTCACCACATACATGAAATAAAATCTTGCAAAAAAAGATCTCTGGTGGGAAAACATAATACAACACGACATGACCTGAAAAGATACAACCTCAAAAAAGGACTTCTCACCACGTATTTGAAATAAAACCTTGAAAAAAATACGTGCAATAAAGATTAAACAAACACGGACAAAACAAAAAAAAACTCAACACCCTTGTTAGTTCTGAGAAAAGTATATATTATGTGCCTTCTCCTTGCAAAACAAAAAATAAATAAATGTAGGAATAAATAAAGATCACACATTCTGATTCCCATGAAAATAAATTCCACTTGCGAGTCCATGTAGACAAAGAAAAACGACACGTAAACTGAGTCCTCAAGCCTCGGCTAAAAGAAACTGAGCATATGCTTGATTGAAAATAATAATTAAATCCCATCGTACAAAAAGAAGACCTAGCCATGATAAAACAAATTAGGCACAAACACGCAAAAAATTCTCTGTAATGGCTCTATGATAGAACACCACTACCAATGTATAATATTTTGATATGCGAAGTCGCCTAATTTAACACGAGTAGGAGAATAAAATAAATTGCCATGCATAAGAAAATATGAATATAAACATAATAATAGAATATAAATTGAAGGAATATCATTGATTTTCAAGCTAGGCGTTGGCTAAAAAGACTCTTGATTATTTCAAGTATGATTATTCCACAACTGCATCAATTAAAGTTTGAAATTTTTAGGGGTAATCAATTTTTTAGGTATGATGGGATACTACTATCTAAAATGATTCTAGATAGATACATTGTCAACTAAGTGTAATGTTTTATTGAAAGCTAGGTAGGAGCACAGCCTAATGCACTACCATGAAATATAGGTTATGTATTGACTGCCACAAGGTAATACAACCTGAAATAAAGGAATCTGACACGAAACAGAACACATATCCACCTAAACAATAGTTACTATAATTATCTTTGAAAACACCATCTTCTAATTATTCAGTTTATGCAAATATTTGATATAGACATCATCTCTTGAATTTGTCACTCGATGGAACACATTTGCACCTAAACATTAGTCTTTAGAATTATCTTTCAAAACACCCTACACCTCCTCTAATGATTTTATATATGCAAATAACTTATATGTGCATCACATTTGAAAATGAAACTAACCATGCAACATATATCTCTCACGCTTCAAATTTTGTTTAGTCATAGGTGTGTGTGGTGTATCTTTCTCCAACTTTGTTGAGGTTTCTTTCATGTGCTACAATGTGGGTCGAATAAGTAGTGATGTGTGTCTTGCCATATGGATCAAATTAATTCATACTTTATCAATCCCTTAGTAGGTGGCGAAAAATTCACAAATAAGTGTTTCTTGCTACTATGTCATCAAGGCTTCATACAGACCAATGATGGCCAGAATCTAAATGAGAAAACAAATGCACTCTTCTGTAGAAGGAAGCTTATAATACATGTGATTTTTCTGTGTTGTCATTGATCGAAAATGTAGCATCTATCCAGTTTTACGATATCTGAAACGGGACCACTTGCATTTTATAGATAAATATAATTTTATTAACTACTGTGTACCCCTATAATAGCTGCACGGGTGGCTAGTAATCTTAATTAGTGTTTGCAAATTATTCCGCTTTAGAGTCAGCTTTGTGCATTAAAGAGCAGGAGGTACCCATGCGATTTCAGTATTATATTGGAGGTCACAGAGCAAGCTAAAGTTTAATTTACCTTTGTGCATGAAGAGAGGAGAAGTAATCATGATTCTGTTAGATTAGCTTTTCTTTCTTGAGCGAGTTAGATTAGCTAAATATGCTCTAGAACTTAGTGTTTGCCGCCTTGTTGGGCTTGGTATTGCACATGTTATTGTAAGCTATCCTATGAACACCCCAGTTAATGTATAAAATTCAGTAGAGTTTTCCCTCACAAGAAAGTAAACTTGTTAGACATGCTTCCATTGGTAACTATCCTTAGGGAGAGAGGGGCGTAGTTAAAATCAGGGGGAGGGAGATTAGTGGGGAAGAGGACATGTCAATCTCTTGCAAAACAACCCTTACAAAACAACCGGTAAGAGCATGTCTAACTGATCCCCTATAATTTAGAGGAGGAAACGGATCTAAAAAGGTGTCGCTTCAACCGAACTCTTAGACTGAACTCCTTAAATAATTGGACACAAACTCGGTGCAAATTAGATCAATCAACTAAATCAAACTCGATTCAACCAGTTGCATAAACTATTTTACATAATTTAAAAGAAATTTAAATTAGTTTGAATAAAAACTAAAAAAAACTACTCATTAGCGCTCTCATTCATCAACCTCTCCAAGTTTGATTAGGTCATGCATTCTCGCGCGCTCCGTCAGCACCGCCCTGATCCCTCCACCGGCACCGCCCTGACCCCTCCGTCAGCACCGCCCTGACCCGCTACGTTGCCACCAACACCGCCGTCGCCATCTACATCGCCGTCGCAAGAGCAAAGTTCTATGACCGCCGCTGCCCAGGACTTGTATAGCTCATATAACTAGCGCTCCTACCTGATGCGCTACTGGTATAGGTGGCGGACCTCCGCCATGGACGCCTTGCCGACTTGCTCCGCCTTGAGGTGCTGGCAGGCCTCTTGGTCATCCCACATCTTCCGTGCGGTGGCCACCCGAGGGTCGTCAGGCTTCAACTGTAGCTAGCCATTGGGGCAGTTGCGTTGGGCGTTGGCGCCGTGGAGGCGCATCAATCTTATGTCGTGTTCCTGTGCTACCTGCACCACCGATTGGAAAGATTCAATCCAAATCTTCTCGTCTGTTTCGTGGTCGGTGATCTCTGCTACCCACGTCCCCAGGCCCACTGCCGCAAGCCGAGGTATTTACTCTATGGCGTCGGTGGCGGCAGTGGGAGGTCGGGGAAGCGGGAAGCGTTGCCGCGGGATGAGGTTGCTCTGTCGCAACCACGGGCTCAGGGGGGCTGATGGCAGCATGGATCCATGCTTTTGGTCAGAGGCGGAGAGTGGTGGCAGTGGGATCCACCAGAGCACTCCACTGTTACCTTGGTATCATTATGCCGTTGGATCAATTGTTACCTTTGTTGCGATTATGATCGCATTTGTTGTTGCATTGAAATGTTTTACATAGTTTCAATGTATGGTTTAATTAGATGCTCTGGAGAGCTATATGTTGTTCAATGAGAACTATGTATGTACTTTGGTTTTAATGTGATGATGAACTTCTATTAATTTGGTCACTTATCTATTCATGATGTTCTGTAATGGTTTTTGACACACTTAATTATATGTAATGCATGCAGATGAACCGGCAATGGATGTACGGTGACAGACACACCTCCGAGTACATTAAGGGCGTGCATAATTTTCTCGAAGTGGCTGAGGCAAACAAGCAGAATGGTTTTATGTGTTGTCCATGCCCTATATGTGGGAATACGAAGTCTTACTCTGACCGAGAAATCCTTCACACCCACCTGCTTTATAAGGGTTTCATGCCACACTATAATGTTTGGACTAAGCACGGAGAAATAGGGGTTATGATGGAAGACAGCGAAGAAGAAGAGGACGATGACAACTATGTGCCCCTTCAATACGTTGATGCTGCAACGGGGGAAGCTGCTGAAGATCAAGAGGAACCAGACGATGTGCCCGATGATGATCTCCGCCGGGTCATTGTTGATGCAAGGAGACTATGCGAAAGTCAAAAGGAGAAGTTGAAGTTCGATCGCATGTTAGAGGATCACAAAAAAGGGTTGTACCCCAATTGCGAAGATGGCAACACATAGCTCGGTACCGTACTGGAATTGCTGCAGTGGAAGGCAGAGAATGTTGTGCCTGACAAAGGATTTGACAAGCTACTGAAAATATTGAAGAAGAAGCTTCCAAAGGATAACGAATTACCCAACAGTACGTACGCAGCAAAGAAGGTCGTATGCCCTCTAGGATTGGAGGTGTAGAAGATACATGCATGCCCTAATGACTGCATCCTCTACCGCGGTGCGTATGAGGATTTGAACGCATGTCCGGTATGCGGTGCATTGCGGTATAAGATTAGACGAGATGACCCTGGTGATGTTGACGGCGAGCCCCCCAGGATGAGGGTTGCTGCCAAGGTGATGTGGTATGCTCCTATAATACCACGGTTGAAACGTCTGTTCAGAAACAAAGAGCATGCCAAGTTGATGCGATGGCACAGAGATGACCTTAAGAAAGATGGGAAGTTGAGAGCACCCGCTGACGGGTCGCAGTGGAGAAAAATCGAGAGAAAGTACCGGGCTGAGTTTGCAGGTGACCCAAGGAACGTATGGTTTGGTTTAAGCGCGGATGGCATTAATCCTTTCGGGGAGCGGAGCAGCAATCATAGCACCTAGCCCGTGACTCTATGTATGTATAACCTTCCTCCTTGGATGTGCATGAAGCGGAAGTTCATTATGATGCCATTTCTCATCCAAGGCCCTAAGCAGCCCGGCAACGACATTGATGTGTACCTAAGGCCATTAGTTGACGAAATTTTACAGCTGTGGAATGGAAAAGGTGCACATGTGTGGCATGAGTACAAACAAGAGGAATTTGACCTGCAAGCAGGAAGAATGTGTACCTGGGCCATCGTTGATTTCTTCCGACCAACCATCAATGTCGAAAGAAAGGCAAGCATTTCAAAGGCGAGGCAGGTCACCGGAAGAAGCCCGCCATGCCGGTGATCACGTACTTGCTATGGTCAATGATTTACACATAATATTTGGAAAGGGTCCCGGCGGACTATCTGTTCCGAATGACACTCAGGGACGCGCACCCATGTGGAAGAAGAAATCTATATTTTGGGACCTACCCTACTGGAAACACCTAGAGGTCCGCTCTTCAATCGACATGACGCACGTGACGAAGAACCTTTGCGTGAACCTGCTAGGCTTCTTGGGCATGTATGGGAAGACAAAAGATACACCGGAGGCACGGGAGGACCTGCAACGTTTCCACGAAAAAGACGGCATGCCTCCAAAGCAGTATGAAGGTCCTGCCAGCTACGCTCTTACCAAAGAAGAGAAGGAAATCTTCTTTGAATGCCTGCTCAGTATGAAGGTCCCGTCTGGCTTCTCGTCAAATATAAAGGAATAATAAATAAGCCAGAGAAAAAGTTCCAGAACCTAAAGTCTCATGACTGCCACGTGATTATAACGCAACTGCTTTCGGTTGCATTGAGGGGGCTTCTACCGAAAAATGTTCGATTAGCCATTGTAAAGCTATGTGCATTCCTCAATGCAATCTCTCAGAAGGTGATCGATCCAGAAATCCTACCAAGGCTAAGGAGTGATGTGGTGCAATGTCTTGTCAGTTTCGAGCTGGTGTTCCCACCATCCTTCTTCAATATCATGACGCACGTCCTAGTTCATCTGGTCGACGAGAGTGTCATTCTGGGCCCCATATTTCTACACAATATGTTCCCCTTTGAGAGGTTCATGGGAGTCCTAAAGAAATATGTCCGTAACCACGCTAGGCTAGAAGCCAGCATCTCCATGGGCCATCAAACAGAGGGTGTCATTGGGTTTTGTGTTGATTTCATTCCCGGCCTTAAGAAGATTGGTCTCCCTCAATCGCGGTATGAGGGGAGACTGACTGGAAAAGGCATGCTTGGAGGGGACTCAATAATATGTAGTGACGGACATTCTTGGTCTCAAGCACACTACACAGTTTTACAGAACTCTACCTTGGTGACCCCGAATGTCGATGAACACAAGAACAGTCTGCGCTCCAAACGCCGAAGCAGTGTGACGACTGGATTACATGTGAACACATCAGGACTTTCGGCAGTTGGTTGGAAACACGTCTCAGAGGTGACAACACTGTTTGTGATGAGTTGTACTCATTGTCCAGGGGACCATCTTCGACTGTATTGACTTAAAAAGGATTCGAGATAAATGGGAATATATTTTACACAATCGCTCGAGATCAAAAGAGCACCAACCAAAACAGCGGTGTCCGCTTTGATGCAGCAACCAAGAGGGGAAAGGACACATATTATGGTTACATAGTGGACATATGGGAACTTGACTACGGACATGATTTTAAGGTCCCTTTGTTTAAGTGCAAATGGGTCAATCTATCAGGAGGCAGGGTACAGGTAGACCCACAGTACGGAATGACAACAGTGGATCTGAACAATCTTGGGTACACAGACGAACCATTCGTCCTAGCCAATGATGTGGCGCAGGTTTCTATGTGAAGGACATGTCTACCAAACCGAGAAAAAGAAAAGATAAGGAAGCGAACACATCATACGATGAGCCAACACTAATGCAGGATGCTGCTAACGCGACACTACGATCAGAGACCCTTCGAGAAACTGTGTGCGATGCAATAATCGCAAACGGTGGTGTATGAAAACCGTCAAAAATGTAAAAAAAAACGTTTGCGATGACGGATGCATCAAACACGGTTCAGATTTTAGTTGCGCGTGCTATGAAGGGCATACAGTTCAGTCCAATGAACTGTTTTCGATGAGGCGGAACAAAAGAAACGGGCAGCCTGATGAAGGCGTGTGCGATATACAGCATACGGTTCACTCGGATGAGCTGTTTGTGATTAGGCAACACAAAAGAAACGGTTAGCCAGATCAAGGTCTATGTGATTGAGGGCATACGCTTCAGAAGGATTAACTGTTTGCTATTAGGCAACAGAACAGAAACGGGTCAGCCAGATCAAAGTGTCTGCGATTGATGACACACTACAGAAAACAGCTACTTTGCCGTCTGCCATGGCGGACGGCAAAGGCTCGAAAGGCGGACGGCAAAGACCTTTGCCGTCAGCCGCGGACGGCAAAAGGCTCCGGCAAAGAAGGCTACGGTAAACAGCTGCTTTGCCGTCTGCTTCCTGGCGGCGGACGGCAAAGTCTCTTTGCCGTCGGCGGCGGACGGCAAAGAGGGCGGACGGCAAAAATTGCGCTGTCAGTCCGTTAAGTGGCTAACGGCAGACCTTTGCCGTCCGCCGCAGACGGCAAAGAGCCTTTGGTCTTTGCCGTCCGCCTTATGATGTCATCTACACGTCACTAGATGGCAGGTTCTTTGCCGTCTGCCACTGATGGCAAAGTACAGGCTCTTTGCCGTCTGCCACGGACGGCAAAGTCTTTGCCGTCTGCCACTGTAGGCAAACTGACCAAATGGGTCAGCTCCCAGGAAGCACAGTTGGCTGCCACGTGGCTTCTTTGCCGTCCGCGGCAGACGGCAAAGGCTCTTTGCCGTCGGTGGCAGACGGCAAAGAGCCTGGATATTGTCTGTTTTTTCTGTTTTTTATTAAATCCCACAATTTGCAGCACATATCACATATATAAGTTTCATATCCAGCACATATCCAACACATATCTAGCACATAAGTTTCATATCACATATCACATCAGTTTCATCCATACACATTGTTCATACATAAGGAAGTTCCATCCATACACATTGTTCCATCCATATATATATTACAATGCAAAGTGTCATGAAGATAGCAAGCTAGATACAATGCAAAGTTTCATCAAAGGAAAAGCAAGCACTCCATCATAGCAAGCTAGCTTCCATCAAGTGAATGAAATCTGCAAAATGGTAAATAAGAAAGTTAGAAATAGGTGACTAGAACAAGAAGAAGACTAGAACAAGAAGAAGACTAGAACAAGAAGTATATGTCATTTATGAGCTAACTTAGGTGAAATGGATCATATATGAGCTAACTAAGTTGAAATGGGTTGTTTATGAGCTAACTTAGTTGAAATGGATCATTTATGAGCTAACTTAGTTGAAATGGGTCGTTTATGAGCTAACTAAGGTGAAGGGCATCGTTTTTGAGCTAAGTAAGGTGAAATGGGTCATTTTGGAGCTAACCTAGTTGAAATGGATCGTTTTTGAGCCAACTTAGTTGAAATGGATCGTTTTTTAGGTAACTAAGGTGAAATGGATCATTTTTTAGCTCACTTAGGTCAAATGGATCGTTTTTGAGCTAACTTAGTTGAAATGGATCGTTTTTGAGCTAACTTTGTTGAAATGGATCATTTTTTAGCTAATTTAGTTGAAATGGATCGTTTTTTAGCTAACTTAGGTGAAATGGATCATTTAAGAGCTAATTTAGGTGAAATGGATCGTTTTTTAGCTCACTTAGGTCAAATGGATTGTTTATGAGCTAAATTAGTTGAAATGGATCGTTTATGAGATAACCTAGGTAAGATGGGTCATTTTGGAGTTAACGTAGGTGAAATGGGCCATTTTAAAGCTAACGTAGGTAAAATGGATCATTTAGGAGCTAATCTAGGTAAAATGGATCATTTTTGAGCTAACTTGGATGAACTGCATCATTTATAAGCTAACCTAGGTAAAATGGGTCATTTTGGAGGAAAATAAGCTAACTCTAGGTCATTATGGTAAGCATATTGGAGGAAATAAAGCTAAGTCTAGGTCTTTATGCATTTGTTAAGCAAAACACTAGAGAAACTTACCGTGATCAGGGAGGTGTAGGAGCGGGGTGGCTAGTGCCGCTACCTGGAGAAGGATCGTGCGATGCGTTTCTGGAGTTAAGCTGCAACAAAGATCATTTCCAATGTCTCGTTAGCATTACGACACTCAAATGTTGAGACTACCAACTAATGTCCATTCAAACTAAACTCACCGTGCTCCCAGGAGCAATCACTGGCATCGGCGGAGCGGGCTGACCGGACTTCTCGCACACAGACTGCACATTTGGTTTTCAGAACAGAGTCATACTAGTTAGTAATGAGACTCAAATGTTAAGACTAGCAAGTAATCTGCAGAAGAAACTTACCACAAGGAGCTCGTACATGGCCCTTGCCTGCATGTCATTCCGTGCCCTCTCCTCCTCCATCATCTTTCTCGTCCTCTCCTCCATCTCCCGCTGCCTCTCCGCCGCCTCCGCCAGAAGTTTCTCCGTTCTATCTCTCTCAGTCTGTATAGCAGCCTGCAACACCACTCACATGACCATTTGTAATCATTGATGGAAGCGCACATAATGTAATGGAGAAAGATAACTGAGTACGTATCACTAACCTTGATGGCGAGTTGCACTGGCCGTTCACGAGGCCTTATCTCAGGAGCGGAGCTCGACTGGCGCGCCTTGATCTCCGGGAGAGTGCTAGGACAACGGATAAGTCCATCTCCAATGGCTATGGAGCCATGGGACCTCCCGCCACCAGATATCATCACCAGCTCTGGATCAATGGGACCCTGGCTCGGGTTAAAGTCCTCCCCTTTCCTCGCCTTCCCCTCATCTCTATATCTCACGAGCTTGTTGTGGGAGGAGATGTTGGTGAAGTTGTTTGCATCATCGAGGTCAGACTGAGAGAAAGCCTTGACTTTCTTGTAAGAGCCAGTGTGGGCCATGGCATACAGGTCGTACACCTCTGGCACCTTATCTGCCTTATTGTGGCGTGCCTGAAAGAGAGAAACAATGAAAATTAGTAATTAAAGGGCTCAAGCTAGCATGATGAATGAATTGCATGAATCATGAAGCAAACCACATACCCAGTTGCGCCCGAACTAATATAAGTTGGAGCTGCCTTGATGGTGTGGCACACCTTCCATTTGGGCACGTTTGTCCTTGGCCTGGTTGTGGAGGGCTAGCCATTCTTGTGAGCACCACTCATCGACCAACACCTCCCAACAATCCATCCGATCCGCACACCATCTCGGAGGCGCCTAAGTTAGCAAATAGAAACTTGAGCGCTACGGCTAAGAATTACTAAATGAAGGAACTTAAGTAGAAGGCCTTAAGAATTACCTTCATGTACTGCTCGTTACTCAGGAACTTATCGCGGCACGCCGGCTTGGTCTTCTTGATACCACGCAAGACGTAGTAGTCTCGAACAGCCTGCACCCGAGCCTCGTGCCGTAAGTTCTGGAGTAGGCGCTTGCAGACGTTCTGGATAACATTTGCGCAGTCCTCCTCGTATCCCTCCTCACACCTGTAGAATGTCTGCAATCAAATGAGACAATATTGATTAGTACAATTAATAACTAGCTAGTTGAAGATTTTGAAATGTGTAAAGGAGAAATTACCCAGAACGTCCTGATCACCATGTCTGCCCTCGTGTCGCACACGACACCGTCGATAATGACATCCGGCGGGGCCGGGGCAGCCACGTAGTGCTCCCAGCTCAACCCAAGCTCTGGAAGCCGACCCTCACCAGGCAACGTGACAAACCCCGGGAAGTTTTGCCGGCAAAGAACTCCAAGGACGGAGTTGGGCCGGCGGACACTATGATGGTGGTCCCAACCCCTGCAGCATGACAAGGCCAACGCATTAGTTATTTGAAGAAACGTGAATGCAGAAGGTACAAAAATATTAAATGCACTTACGTACCTCTCCCCATCAGGGAAGATCAACCACCTCTGCTCGCAGGTCGCCGGCACGGACGGGAGCCGTGTAGCACCACGCTGGTAGACGGTGCCACCCTCCTCCTCAAGATCAGTCGGCTCCCCGCCATCATCAGCATGGCCACTCGGCTCCTCGGGCTGATCCGGCCAGGTACCCCATCCGGACGTGTGCTCCTCCGGGGTCTCGTGGGCCGAACTCTCGTGGGCCGAAGGCCAGTCGACCCGAGGCTCGTGGGCCCAAGACCCGTGGACCGGAGGCTCGTGGACCGGAGTCCGTGTAGCCTCCTCCTCGGACGAGTCCACCCTAGCAGTCACGTGCTCGGGTGAAACAGCTGGGGGTGGCGGCGAGGAAGGCGCCCTAGCAGTCACCCTACCTCCTCTCCCGCGACCACGTGCCCCACCTCCTCTCTTCCTACCTCGTCCCCTGCTGGGCACCGCGGTGGACGAAGAAGGGCCCGGCAGTGTGGACATACTGTCCAGCAACGCTCGGCGAAGAGGTACGTCTGGAATCGAAGACCTCAGACCACGCGCCGAGGAAGAAGGGGCCTTGGCGCGCTCCCGACCAGCGCCCACCATCTTTCAACACCTGCCATGACAAACAGTAAACGAAATTAGTACAACATAAAAAAAAGACCGACATGAATAATAATATGTGTATCACTTAAGTGTATCATCATCAAGTACAACATCAAAAAATTTAATACCTGACACTACTAATAATCTCGATCAGTATCATCAATAAATGCATAATCATCATCATCACTATAATCAATGACGGGCTCATAGGGTTCAGTGGCATCAACATGTGCAAGGCCACCTTGACGTAATCGGTCAAGCAATGACAGGTCATCCGCAGCAGTAACCTCTTCTTGTTCCAGCTCTTCTTGTTCCTCCTCTGGGGTGATGTCGGATTCACTGTCACTGTCTACTTCAATGTTTTGGGGTGAAGTATAGCGGTTCTTGAAACGCTTTTTGGAAAGACGTGTCTCTTGGAAGAATTCTCCTTCATATGTGTCTGGGTTAATGTGAGGTTCATAATCCTCTTCCTTTGGGGGAGATAGTCTAGCACGTGGCGGCACTTCATAAACGACATCCCAACCTTTCAGATTTGGATTAGTTTGGCAGGCCCACGGTAGATAGAATACTTGGGTCGCCTGTTGAGCCGTAATATAGACATCAGGAACATCTAAATGGGTGCTTTGGTTGATTTCAACTAGCCCTATATGTTCATGAGTTCTTCTAGTCTCCTTCGGCTGAAACCAATAACATTTGAAGACTACGACATTCGGTGGGTTTTCACCATAGAATAGAAGTTCATAAATTGCTTCAACTCTCCCATAATACTCGGTACCTCCTTCGCCGATAGCAGATACACACCAATTTGTAGACTTTCTGTCGGCCATAGATAGCTCTTTGCCATAGGTACGAAAGCGATACCCATTGATGTCGTATTTGTCAAATGAACGGACCTTATAGTCAAAACCATTAGCGACTTGTCTCAATTCGGCGTCCATAGACTCTGAATTAGCCTACAAGTTTAATATGAAAGGATTGTTGCATTACGCACAAATTAGCGAATGAAACCGGGATAGCCGCCTACAAATTAGCCTACAAGTCTAATAGAAATTACCGTTTGTTTGAACCAAGAGATGAAACCGGGATAGCCGCCACCTTGCTTTGCGAGAAGCTCATACTCTTCGACAGAATCCTTTTGGATCACCGCTCCATACGAGAATAAGGCGACGTATCGACTGTATGAAATATCCAGGAATAAGAGCAGTTCAAAGGAAATAGAAGTTGTGAAACTATGTACCGAGAACTTACTCGATGTACGGCCGCACTTCTATCAGGTTGTTGAAGATATACAACGAAATGGTCCGCCATTGTTCGTTATCCAAAGATACTGGATTTGAAACACTGGCTGGTGCGAGATTCCCTTTGAATAGGCTGAGGTTGGATCCACCCTTTTTAGGGTCGTCAGCATTGTACCGAGGCTTCGGATTATGCAAATGACGGTTTTTGGCTTCGTAGTGTGCTGTCACGAAGTTTGCCGCCTCCTCAGTGATGAATGCCTCAGCCATCGATGCTTTAATTCTAAGTTTATTTTTACATTTTTGTCGAAGCGTCTTCTGCATCCTCTCAGTTGGGTAGCACCAACGATTTTGCACGGGCCCCCCCCCCAATCTTGCCTCGGTCGGGAGATGCAAAATCAAATGTTGCATTGGATTAAAGAAGCCCGGTGGAAAGATCTTCTCTAACTTGCAGATCAACTCCGGCGCCAACTCTTCCATTTCTTCTAGCACGCTAGGCGATAGTTCTTTCGCACAAAGAACACGAAAGAAATAGCTGAGTTCTGCCAGTACTAGCCATTCATCCTCAGGGATGAAGCCACGCAACATCACCGGCATTACCCGCTCAATCCATATGTGCCAATCATGACTCTTGAGACCAAATATCTTGAATTTATCAAGACTGGCTCCCCTCTGTAGATTCGCTGCATACCCATCGGGGAACATCAACTGCATTTTCACCCACAAGATAATTTCCCTCATAGCCGGCCTTCCAAGATTGAACCATGCCTTTGGCTTCGTCCAGTTCTGCTTTCCTTTCGGTTCTTTCATGTTTTGTAACGGCCTATCACATAGCGCCTCCAGATCGACTCTAGCCTTAGTATTATCCTTTGACTTCCCATCTATGCCGAACAATGTACCAAAAAGTGCCTCGGCGATATTCTTCTCAGTGTGCATCACGTCGATGTTGTGTGGGCAAAGGAGGTCTTTGAAGTAAGGCAGATCCCATAAGCATGTTTTGTGAGTCCAGGCGTGCTTAGAATTATACCCCTTGAAGTACCCTGGACGCTCGGGATCTGGCTCGAGAGCGTTTAACTGATCCAGGGTCTGTTGGCCTGTCAATGCATGTGGTGCAGAGTTTTTGACAACTCTACCTCTGATGAAGTTCTTCTTGTCTTTCCTGAACTTATGGAGAGGATTCAGGAACTCTCTATGCATGTCGAAGCAAGAAAACTTGCGACCGGCCTGAAGCCAACGAAACTCAAGAGCTCCCTTGCATGTGGGGCACGGGAACCTTCCATGCACACACCAGCCAATGAATAGCGCATACGCCGGCAAGTCATGCGTCGAGTACATGTACCAGACACGCATTATGAAGTTCCGTTTGCTATAGGCATCGTATGTCTTGAACCCATTATCCCAGGCTTCTTGCAATTCGTCCTTAAGCGGTTGCATGTACACATTCATATTTTTCCCCGGATAGTTGGGCCCTGGAATTATCAACGTCAGGAAAATGTTCTTTCTTTGCATAATCTGTCCGGGGGGGAGATTGAGTGGAAAGACAAATACGGGCCAACAACTGTATTGGGCTGCCGTCATACCAAACACACTGAACCCATCCGTGCTGATGCCGACTCGAGGATGCCTCGGATCTGCCGCTTTGTCACCATGTAATTCATCAAACTTTTTCCACGCAACACCATCCGATGTGTGTACAATCATCAGATTCCCATCTGCATCTAGTTCGGTTCTTTTGCCCGTTTTGTGCCATGTCATCTGTCTAGCCGTCTCTTCGACCATGAAAAGACGTTGAAGTCTTGGTACGATTGGCATATACCGAAGAACACTAACGGGGATTTTGGTCTATGTCTTCTCACCCATACCGTTGTCTACCACAACATACCTGGAAGACTTGCAAATGGGACAACAGTTCAAGTCCGCATAGTCAAGCCTAAACAAGACACATCCTTTCTCACAGGCATGTATCTTATCATAGGGCATCTTCAGTGCACGGAGGATTTTGTCCGACTGGTACAGGTTTGCAGGCATTACATGGCCTTTGGGTAGAAAGCGTCCAAATACTGTCATCATTGCATCGTAGCATTCTCTGCCCAAGTTGAACTGAGCCTTCAGAGCCATTACTTGTGAGATGGCATCCAACTGACAAAGCTTAGTGTGCTCATGGAGCGGACGTTTTGAAGACTCCAACATTTCATTGAAGGCCTTTGCAGATTCCTCCATCTCCTCGTCCGAATCCCGAGCATCATCAAAGTCTTGCACCATGTTTTCCATACCGGTACCATGCTCGTCGGTGCGACGACGATCCACCTCAGCTCGGTCACGTTGGGCAGACTCACCATGAAATGTCCACACCGTATAATCGGACGTAAAACCACTCTTCTGCAGGTGTTTGCCCATTTCAGCCTCTGTCCTCTTTTCCCAATTGCCGCACCGTAAACAGGGGCACCAGGTTTTCCTCTGGCCATTTGCAAATGCGGCTCGCACAAACCCCTTGGTTTTTGTGAACCATTCAGTGCTCCATTTGTTCTGACCAGTGTGACCGGTGTACATCCACGCACGATCACTCATCTTGACTTTCAGAGCTACTAGACACACAACAAATATATATATATATATATATATAATTCACCATGTATGTATTCATCAGTTGATCTACTTTGTCAATTTTATTACGTCCATGCAACCTACACTCTAATAGGTAATGATAGGTCCTAATCCCACCCGAGTATGTTTAGATTGGGTTCATTTTCCCATGCTATGCCCCGGATCCTACGCAAAATTTCGGCAGCACCTCCCCGTTGTTCTCCTGATACACATCTCTGCAATAAACAGAGAGGATGTGTACCCGGAGAACAACAGGGGAGGCACTGACGAAATTTATGCGTCAGATCCGGAGCAAAGCATATGTGAAAACGAACCCAATCTAAACATACTCGGGCTGTCCATGGATAGCGTTGGACAATTCGAAAGAATCAAGGTTATAAATATGCAAATGCATGCATATTTATAACTATGACGCTTTCGAACGGGAGACACATATTGGTTACAAATACTGATGATTCAAGACACATATATATCTAGCTATCAAGTTTCATCGGAATAGATCAAATAATTAATGGGGGAGGAGGACATGTCATTTGTGCTCACCCACGAACGAAGGGGCAGAGCTCGTCAAACGCACGGCGAGGTCGTCGAACACCAAACCTCGCAGCGATGAAACAACTGCACATTGAAAACTACCTGATCAACACAATTATATATGATGTTTTTCATAACAAAATCGAAAGATATATGACCTAACTAATAATTCACAAATATATGACCCCGTCGGCTTCTGGAAGGCCAAAGAACACCTTTTCGGGGTCGGGATCTCGGGGTCGGGGTGTCGGGTCGGGGTGCCGGGTCGGGGTCGGGGTGCCGTGTCGGTGTCGGTGTCGGGGTGTCGGGTCAGGCTCGGGGTCGGGGTGTCGGGGTCGGGGTCGAGGTCGGGGTCGGGGTCGGGGTCTCGGGGTCGGGGTGTCGGGGTGTCGGGGGTGTCGTGTCGGGGGTCGGGGTGTCGTGTCGGTCTCGGGGTGCCGTGTCGGGGTCGGGGTGTCGTGTCGGTCTCGGGGTGCCGTGTCAGGGTCGGGGTCTCGGGGTCGGGGTGTCGGGTCGGGGTGCCGGGTCGGGGTCGGGGTGCCGTGTCGGTGTCGGGGTCGGGGTGTCGGGTCAGGCTCGGGGTCGGGGTGTCGGGGTCGGGGTCGGGGTCGGGGTCTCGGGGTCGGGGTCTCGGGGGTGTCGTGTCGGGGGTCGGGGTGTCGTGTCGGTGTCGGGGGTCGGGGTGCCGGGTCGGGGTCGAGGTGCCGTGTCGGTGTCGGTGTCGGGGTGTCGGGTCAGGCTCGGGGTCGGGGTGTCGGGGTCGGGGTCGGGGTCGGGTTCTCGGGGTCGGGGTGTCGGGGGTGTCGTGTCGGGGGTCGGGGTGTCGTGTAGGTGTCGGGGTGCCGTGTCGGTGTCGGGGTGCCGTGTCGGGGTCGGGGTGCTGTTTCGGGGTCGGGGCTTCGGGGTGTCTCCTCCTCCTCCTCCTCCTCTTCTTCTTCTTCTTCTTCTTCTTCTTCTTTCTCCTCCTCCTCCTCCTCCTCCTCCTCTTCTTCTTCTTCTTCTTCTTCTTCTTCTTCTTCTTCTTCTCCTTCTCCTCCTCCTCCTCCTCCTCCTCCTCCTCCTCCTCCTCTTCTTCTTCTTCTTCTTCTTCTTCTTCTTCCCCCTTCTACTTAACCTAAACCTAAACTAACCTAAACTAAAAACCTAAACTAATTAAAACTAAACTATTTAAACTAATTAAACCTAAACTTAAACAGAAAAAAAACAAAAAAACAGAAAAAAAAACAAAAAACAGAAGAAAAAAAAGGGAGGAGGGGCTCACTGTGGGGGAGGGCCGGGGCGGGGCCGGCGACGGAGGGCCGGGGCGGGGCGGTGGAGGAGGCGGGGCGGCGGGGGGCCGGGGCGGGGCGGTGGAGGAGGCGGGGCGGCGGGGGCCCGGCCGGCGGGGGGCCGGGGCGGCGGGGGGGATGGGGTGCGGGGGGCCGGGGCGGGGCAGTGGAGGAGGCGGCGGGGGGCGCGGGGCGGCGGGGGGCCGGGACGGCGGTGGGGCGCGGGGCGGCGGCGGGGCGCGGGGCGGCGGGGGGCCGGGGCGGGGGGCGACGGGGCGGTGGGGCGGCGGGGAGCCGGGGCGGTGGGGCGACGGGGCGGCGGGGGCGACGGGGCGGCGGCGCGCGGCGCGCGGCGGCGGCGGCGGCGGGGTGGGAGGAGAAGGGCGAGGCGAGGACGAAGTGAGTAACGGGCGGGGGGTACCTGCCGTTAGGCAAGTGCCCTCTTTGCCGTCCGCCAGCCTTTGCCGTCCGCCTTTCTGCCTCTTTGTCGTCCGCTAGCGGACGGCAAAGAGGTGGGCCGTTAGGATTTTTTCAAACGAGCGGGGGGTGGGGGCCACCACACTCTTTGCCGTCCGCTGGCAGACGGCAAAGAGCTGGCAGATGGCAAAGAGCTTCTTTGCCGTCAGCCTTTTCTTTGCCGTCTGTTTATGTGTAGCTGATGGCAAAGAGCTTCTTTGCCGTCAGCTAGCAGACGGCAAAGAGCTGGCAGATGGCTAATTAGCTGATTCCAGTAGTGACATACACTTCACATGGATGAACTGTTTGCGATTAGCCACATCAAACTGAAACAGTTAGATAGATCAACGTGTGTGCGCTAGACGGGCACACACATTCTAATTAAAAGAAGCATGCGCGATGGTAATAACGAGCGCGCACGGTTGTTCGAACAAGACGTGTGCTGACATTACCTATTGCGGTGCACCCTATGGTGCAAACGCCACGTACGCGGCCGAGAAGGTGTACGTGCCCACGTTACGCCTTCCGGGAATAGTGTCGCACTTATAACCGTCAGTAAATTTTGAGCATGCGTCCCGTCACATTCCAAATTGGAAACCTGTTCACACCGATCAAAACCTAAACGGTTTCCACTTAGGAGCGTATTACTACTCGGTTATAAATACTACTACTCCAAGATGACTGCACATTCCTCCTCAACTCCTTATCCACAAAAAAGAGTCATTCATCATCATTCCCTTTGCGTCTGCCATGGCCAGCGTGAGTTCTGGGTCGAGAGATTGCCACCAGGGAGATGCGAGCATGGAAGCGGAAGCACGAGAGATGTCCCGCCTCACGCAAACGCAGCCGGCATCTCCCGCCGCGCGGCCGTAGCAGCACAGAGGTCCCGCCGCGCCGCCGAAGCAGCACGCAGGTCCCGCCGCACCGTCGATGCTGCAGACTGGTCCAGCCGCGCCGCGGAAGCAGAAGAGATGTCCCGCCGCGCCGCGAATGCAGCAGAGATGTCCTCCCGCGCCACAGCAGCCTGGGAAAATGTCTCACGGGCAGGCGAGGACTCTTACTCGCGCATGCATGCGATCGTCCATAGCCAGATGGATCAGATCTCCGGCTGGGCGAGGTTGCAGGACGACATGAAAGCCTCTTTTGCCGGCGTCATCCGGCAACTAAATGAGAGCAATGCGAAGCTCCGGGCCGAGCGCGACTTGCTGAGGGCGAAGATCGTCGGAAGTGCGGAGCAGCAGGAGGAGACCAGTACCTTGTTCAAGAGGACCGGCATCATCGTCGAGAAACTTATGGATGAGAATGCCATGCTGCGCATCGAGCGCAGAAGGCTGGTGGAGGAATCCGTGGATGCTCTCAAACAGCATCTTGAGGACAAGAAAGGGCTCATCGCCGCTCTCCGCGGAGACTAGTTCCCGCGGCCTGCAGCAACATAGAGATCAGTGAGGCAGATCGTTGTCTTTCTTCTTCTTTTACCCTTGTTTATTTCGGGCGTTGCCGCATGTGGCTTTTTCTTTAATTATGTTCCTAAATATGTAAGACAATTATTGTCCACTGTCATCGTCCTTATATTCATCATGCTTGCTATAAGTCGCAGTCAATGTTATATAGGTCCGTTAGATCTTACATCAAGATCCGTGCAAAACTTTCTTTTCAGATTTTCATTTTTCTCTCTTAAATCTCAGTCCAGTGAGACACATAGCCACGCTATAGAACAGGGGCTCGGGCACCATTAATGGAGACATTGGGAGGGAGGTGCGCGGTGGGTAGCGGTCAAAGGGCTCTCCTCCCGATGAGCACGCGCAGGGGTCTGATCGCACGCCTCCCGTACTCAAATAGATACCCCGCATGGCACCTCCTAGCCAATAAAAAAAGGAACGCGTGGCGGCACGTAAATGGTAAGTAGAACTCCCACGGTTTCAATAATACTTGTGTTTCCGATTTGTAACGTGGAAACACTTGTTCCAAAATGACTTTGTTGGTTGTTAATGTGTGCGCCTTCGCAAATCGGACAGAAAAATTACCACAGCATGTTGGTGCCATGTCATGACACCATGCCAAGTTTCATGATTTTCAGACGTGTTTTGGATTTATAGGAATTTAAAAAACAGGTTTCTCAATCTTTCCGGCTGAGCCACGACTCCCAGATGTTTGAATTTCATTCCCATTTCTTGCATGGGACCTATAAATTCACCCGAGGACACACATGTGATTTTTCAACCAACTTTGGTGCACTGGAGCATGTGCTTGTAGTTCAAATTTGAATTATGCACATTAAATGCGCAGAAACTCAATTAATGTATAAAAAAGGCCAAACGAACCCGAAATAATTCCAAAATTTAGCATGATACTTTTATTTGGTCTAATATGCCTGTGTAAAAAAATTAATGCGGGAGAAGGCAGTGTACGTATCTCGTTTCTCACATGGAGGTGACACGTTCCCTCTCGGAACCACGAGCCTTCTTGATAGAAGCTCCGGTTTGCAAGAAGCTTACACCAAAGCTTGTCTCAATTCGGCCTAAAAAATTACCGCAGCATGTTGGTGCCATGTCATGACACCATGCCAAGTTTCATGATTTTCACGCGTGTTTTGGATTTACAGGAATTTAAAAACCATGTTTCTCAATCTTTCCGGCCGAGCCACAACGCCCAGATGTTTGAATTTCATTCTCATTTCTTGCATGAGACCTATAAATACACCCAAGGACACACATGTGATTTTTGAACCAACTTTGGTGCACTGGAGCATGTGCTTGTAGTTCAAATTTGAATTATGCACATTAAATGCGCAGAAACTCAATTAATGTATAAGAAAGGCCAAACGAACCCGGAATAATTTCAAAATTTAGCACGATACTTCTATTTGGTCTAATCTGCCTGTGTAAAAAAATAAGGTGGGAGAAGGCAGTGTACGTATCTCGTTTCGCACATGGAGGTGACACGTTCCCTCTCGGAACCACGAGCCTTCTTGAGGGAAGCTCCGGTTTGTAAGAAACTTACACAAAGCTTGTCCCAATTCGGCCAAAAAATTACCGCAGGATGTTGGTGCCATGTCATGACACCATGCCAAGTTTCATGATTTTCGGGCGTGTTTTGGATTTACAGGAATCTAAAAACCAAGTTTCTCAATCTTTCCGGCCGAGCCACGATGCCCAGATGTTTGAATTTCATTCCCATTTCTTGCATGGGACCTATAAATTCGCCCAAAGACACACATGTGATTTTTTAACAAATTTTGGTGCATTCGAGCATGTCCTTGTAGTTCAAATTTGAATTATGCACATTAAATGCCCAGAAACTCAATTAATGCATAAAAATGCCAAACGAACCCGGAATAATTCCAAATTTAGACACGACACTCATGTACTAGTTTCATGTTCAATGTACGTAAATGTTCTAGCAATTCAAACACCATCCTTTGACTCCGTAACACCATTTTGTCTTTCAAAACATAATGAAAAAATCAGGTATACCACAAACAGTTTACTAGAAAGAATCGTGTGGGAGCTTCATCGTCTACAGTCCACCGCCCCCGCTTGAACCACACTTGCGTGCCAGTTTCTCGCGGCACCGAGCGAAATTTTTTTGCCACCGCGGAAATATCTATCTCCCCGCCCCCTCCCTCCTACCAAAAGCTACATTTCCACTGTTCCTCCTTGCTTTCCATGTTCGAACCTTCACTGCTAGTTACTGGCAGCTCAGCCTCCTCGCCGGCGACCCTTCTTCTTGCAGCGCCGCCTCCTCGCCGGCTACCCTTCTTCTTGCAGCGCCGCCTCCTCGCCGGCGACCCTTCTTCTTGCAGCGCCGCCTCCTCGCCGGCGACCCTTCTTCTTGCAGCGCTGCCTCCTCGCCGGCGACCATTCTTCTTGCTGCGCGGCCTCCTCGCCACCGACCCTTCTTCTTGCTGCATGGCCTCGTCGATATGGTCAGTTAATCCACACCCCACCCACACCATCCTCCTCCTTTCCCATCCCACATGCCCCAACCGACGGCGCGACACCTTCCACCGAAATCACTGCCCCCCTCCTCCAATTAAGTGCCACCCACATCCATTTTGCACGCAGTATAACATGGAGCTCAGTAGCATGCGGCCGCACGCGCGCACGAGGTCTCTATGGCTGCCATGCGTGTCGACCGCCTGATCTTGGAGGAGCACCTCGTCTTCGAGGCCACCGTCGACACCGCCACGCGGTTGTCTACTTTAAAATACAGTTTGTGCTGTTTTCTCGAGGCCACCGCCAGTGCCTTCTAATGATCCGTCCTCTATAATGTTAATATGCAATATGATGTTCAGTTAACAGTTTGGCCATCTGAAATGTAATGTTCCGTTAACACTTTGGTCCAACAATTGCTACATTTCGTAGTACTGTTCTCAAGCATTCTTTGTTTTGTTAACTGTCTTATCTTCTAGGACATGTTTCTATTCTGCAATGTCGTGTTGAGTTAACTATTTTGGTTCATTTGGTCTGTTGTCCATTTAACTGTTTGGTTCAGTTCTGCAATTTGATTTTCATTTGCTGTGGGTACAATTTTGTATTGTTATGCATGTGACACCAATCGAATTTGGCTGTACTCAATACATATTCTACTGATAGTATGGCAACTCTCAGTTAACCTGATCAAGATCTTCCTTATGTGTGTTGCAAGGAAACAATGTGAGACACTGCGGTTTACCATCGAGGTTTGTTCAAGCAGGGTCCTTTGGCTAATAGCACATTATTGTGTAGTTGTAGGAATCATTCTAATATTGAGGTTTCTTACAATTTGGTCTTGCACATGTAGGTCCTGCTGTCAGAGGCTTAGACCCACTGTTCGACCCATTTTGCATATGGGGAAATGAGATGTCCATGAATATCAGTCAAGTCAAGAAACTCAGAAAGATTGTTAGGATGAAGAAACTTGCGACGAATAACAGAAGATCTTTGTTTCCACAATGAAGAATACATCGGTCAACTATACGATAGTACCAACTCCTTTACCTTGTTTTTACCCCTTGCGCCATTTCAAAATTTACAACAGCGATTTATGCATAGCTTTGTTTTCAGTACTTTTCAAAGCAGTTCACCGATGATTGATGTCTACTACACAACCTTCTTCTTGTAGACGTTGTTGGGCCTCCAAGTGCAGAGAGGTTTGTAGGACAGTAGCAAATTTCCCTCAAGTGGATGACCTAAGGTTTATCAATCCGTGGGAGGCATAGGATGAAGATGGCCTCTCTCAAACAACCCTACAACCAAATAACAAAGAGTCTCTTGTGTCCCCAACACACTCAATACAATGGTAAATTGTATAGGTGCACTAGTTCGGCAAAGAGATGGTGATACAAGTGCAATATGGATGGTAGATATAGGTTTTTGTAATCTGAAAATATAAAAACAGCAAGGTAGCAAGTGGTAAAAGTGAGCGTAAACGGTGTTGCAATGCTTCGAAACAAGGCCTAGGGTTCATACTTTCACTAGTGCAAGTTCTCTCAACAATAATAACATAATTGGATCATATAACTATGCCTCAACGTGCAACAAAGAGTCACTCCAAAGTCACTAATAGCGGAGAACAAATGAAGAGATTATTGTAGGGTACGAAACCACCTCAAAGTTATCCTTTCTGATCGATCTATTCAAGAGTCCGTAGTAAAATAACACAAAGCTATTCTTTCCATTCGATCTATCCTAGAGTTCATACTAGAATAACACCTTAGGACACAAATCAACCAAAACCCTAATGTCACCTAGATACTCCAATGTCACCTCAAGTATCCGTGGGTATGATTATACGATATGCATCACAAAATCTCAGATTCATCAATTCAACCAACACAAAGAACTTCAAAGAGTGCCCCAAAGTTTCTACCGGAGAGTCAAGACGAAAACGTGTGCCAACCCCTATGCATAAGTTCACAAGGTCACTGAAACCGCAAGTTGATCACCAAAACATACATCAAGTAGATCACGTGAATATCCCATTGTCACCATAGATAAGCACATGCAAGACATACATCAAGTGTTCTCAAATCTTTAAAGACTCAATCCGATAAGATAACTTCAAAGGGAAAACTCAATCCATTACAAGAAGATGGAAGGGGAGAAGCATCATAAGATCCAACTATAATAGCAAAGCTCGCGATACATCAAGATCATGCCATATCAAGAAAACGAGAGAGAGATCAAACACATAGCTACTGGTACCTACCCTCAGCCCCGAGGGTGAACTACTCCCTCCTCGTCATTGAGAGCGCCGGGATGATGAAGATGGCCACCGGTGATGGATCCCCCCTCCGGCAGGGTGCCGGAACAGGGTCCCGATTGGTTTTTGGTGGCTACAGAGGCTTGCGGCGGCGGAACTCCTGATCTAGGTTATTTTATGGAGGTTTCTGTATTTATAGGAATTTTTGGCGTCGGACTCACATCAGGGGTGTCTATGAGTCGTCCACGAGATAGGGGGGCGTGCCCAAGGGGGTAGGGCGCGCCCTCCACTCTCGTGGATGGCTCGGGACTCTTCTGGCCCAACTCTTTTACTCCGGGGGCTTCTTTTGGTCCATAAAAAATCATCAAAAATTGGCGCGTCAATTGGACTCCGTTTGGTAATCCTTTTCTGTAAAACTCAAAAACAAGGAAAAACAGAAACTGGCACTGGGATCTAGGTTAATAGGTTAGTCCCAAAAATCATATGAAATAGCATATAAATGCATATAAAACATCCAAGATGGATAATATAATAGCATGGAACAATTAAAAATTATAGATACGTTGGAGACGTATCAAGCATCCCCAAGCTTAATTCATGCTCGTCCTCGAGTAGGTAAATGATAAAAATAGAATTTTTGATGTGGAATGCTACCTGACATATTTTTCAATGTAATTTCCTTTATTGTGGCATGAATGTTCAGATCCGAAAGATTCAAGACAAAAGTTTAATATTGACATAAAAATAATAATACTTCAAGCATACCAACCAAGCAATTATGTCTTCTCAAAATAACATAGCCAAAGAAAGCTCATCCCTAAAAAATCATATAGTTTGGCTATGCTCCATCTTCGTCACATAAAATGCTCCAATCATGCACAACCCCAGTTTGAGCCAAGCAATTGTTTCATACTTTAGTATTCTCAAACCTTTTCAACTTTCACACAATATATGCGCGCGAGCCATGGACATAGCACTATAGATGGAATAGAATGGTGGTTGTGGAGAAGACAAAAAGGAGAAGATAGTCGCACATCAACTAGGCGTATCAATGGGCTATGGAGATGCCCATCAATAGATATCAATGTGAGTGAGTAGGGATTGCTATGCAACGGATGCACTAGAGCTATAAGTGTATGAAAGCTCGACAAAAGAAACTAAGTGGGTGTGCATCCAACTTGCTTGCTCACGAAGACCTAGGGCAATTTGAGGAAGCCCATCATTGGAATATACAAGCCAAGTTCTATAATGAAAAATTCCCACTAGTATATGAAAGTGACAACATAAGAGACTCTCTATCATGAAGATCATGGTGCTACTTTGAAGCACAAGTGTGGAAAAAGGATAGTAACATTGTCCCTTCTCTCTTTTTCTCTCATCATTTTTTTATTTGGGCCTTCTCCTTTCACTTTTTTTAATGGCCTCTTTCTTTCGTCCGGAGTCTCATCCCGACTTGTGGGGGAATCATAGTCTTCATCATCCTTTCCTCACATGGGACAATGCTCTAATAATGAAGATCATCACACTTTTATTTACTTACAACTCAAGAATTACAACTCGATACTTAGAACAAAATATGACTCTATGTGAATGCCTCTGGCGGTGTACCGGGATGTGCAATGAATCAAGAGTGACATGTATGAAAAATTATGAATTGTGGCCATGCCACAAATACGATGTCAACTACATGATCATGCAAAGCAATATGACTATGATGAAGCGTGTCATAATAAACAGAACGGTGGAAAGTTGCATGGCAATATATCTCGGAATGGCTATGGAAATGCCATAATAGGTAGGTATGGTGGCTGTTTTGAGGAAGGTAAATGATGGGTTTATGGTACCGGCGAAAGTTGCGCCGCACAAGAGAGGCTAGCAATGGTGGAATGGTGAGAGTGCGTATAAGCCATGGACTTAACATTAGTCATAAAGAACTCACATACTTATTGCAAAAATCTACAAGTCGTCAAAACCAAGCACTACGCGCATACTCCTAGGGGAAGGGTTGGTAGGAGTTAACCATCGCGCGATCCCGACCTCCACACATAAGGAAGGCAATCAAAGAAACACCTCATGCTTCAAATTTGTCACACAACGGTTACCATACGTGCATGCTACGGGACTTGCAAACCTCAACACAAGTATTTCTCAATTTCACAATTACTCAACTAGCACGACTCTAATATCACCATCTTCATATCTCAAAACAATTATAAAGTATCAAACTTCTCATAGTATTCAATGCACTTTATATGAAAGTTTTTATTATACCCATCTTGAGTGCCCATCATATTAGGACTAATTTTATAGCCAAAGCAAATTACCATGCTGTTCTAAGAGACTCTCAAAATAATATAAGTGAAGCATGAGAGATCAATAATTTCTTCAAAATAAAATCACCGCCGTGCTCTAAAAAGATATAAGTGAAGCACTAGAGCAAATGATAAACTACTCCGAAAGATATCAGTGAAGATCAATGAGTAGTCGAATAATTATGCAACTATGTGAAGACTCTCTAACATTTAAGAATTTTAGATGTTGGGATATTATTCAAACAGCAAGCAAAACAAAACAAAATGACATTCCAAGAATACCACAACTCATGTGAAGAAGCAAAAACTTAGGTTCAACCGATACTAACCGATAATTGTTGAAGAAGAAAGGTGGGATGCCTACCGGGGCATCCCCAAGCTTAGATGCTTGAGAGTTCTTGAAATATTATCTTGGGATGCCTTGGGCATCCCCAAGCTTGAACTTTTGCGTCTCCTTAATTCCTTTCATATCTCGGTTTCCCTAAATCTCAAAAACTTCATCCACACAAAACTCAACAAGAACTCGTGAGATAAGTTAGTATAAACCAATGCAAAAACTTTATCATTCTCTACTGTAGCAAATCACAAAAATTATTATTCAACATTGCATACTAAATGCCTCCGCATATTTAATACTCCTATCCTCGAATGGAATCATTAAACAAGCAAACATATGCAAACAATGCAAACATAACAGCAATCTGCCAAAGCAGTATAGTCTGTAAAGAATACAAGATTCATCATACTTCCCTAACTCCAAAAATTATGAAAATTTACCACACTGTAGAAAATTTATCAGAGATCAATATGCAAAAAGTTTCAACATTTTATCATATTCTTACTTTTCTACGGAGTTTTTGCAATAGCGATAAACTTTCTGTTTTGAAACAGCAACATGTGTACTTGCAAAATAAGCATGGTAAGGGCTATCCTTGACATTTTTATTGAAAATATAGATGCAAAATGATACGTCTCCAACGTATCTATAATTTATGAAGTATTCATGCTGTTATATTATCTATCTTGGATGTTTAATGGGCTTTATTATACACTTTTATATGATTTTTGGGACTAGCCTATTAACATAGAGCCCAGTGCCAATTTCTGTTTTCTCCTTGTTTTAGAGTACCGCAGAAAAGGAAAACCAAACGGAGTCCAATTGACGTGCAACTTGACGGAGATCATTTTTGGACCAGAAGAAGCCCACGGAGTACCGGAAGTAGACCAGAAGAGTCCCGGGCTGCCCACAAGGTGGGGGCGCGCCCCCTGCCTCGTGGACAGCCCGGAAACCCCCCTGACGTGAAATCAACGCCAACACCTCTCATATATACCCAAACATCTAGAAAGAAACCTAGATCGGAAGCTCCGCCGCCGCAAGCCTCTGTAGCCACGGGAAATCAATCTAGGCCCTCTCCGGCACCCTGCCGGAGGGGGCCATCATCACCGGTGGCCATGGAGGAGTATCCCGGAGAGGCCATCATCGCCATGGAGGCCAAGGACCAGAGGGAGAACCTTTCCCCATCTAGGGGGGAGGCCATGGAGGAGGAAGCACAAGGGGGAGAACCTCTCCTCCTCTCTTCCGGTGGCGCCGGAGTGCCATCGGGAGGGGAATCATCGCCGCGGTGATCGTCTTCATCAACATCACCATCCTCATCTATTTTACGCGGTCCACTCTCCCGCACCCCGCTGTAATCCCTACTTGAACATGGTGCTTCATGCCACATATTATGATCCAATGATGTGTTGCCATTTTATGATGTTTTGAGTAGATATCCTTTGTCTTTGGGTTGATTGATGATCTAGATTGGTACGAGTTGTATGTTTTATTTTGGTGTTGTCCTATGGTGCCCTCCGTGTCGCGCAAGCGTGAGGGGTTCCCGATGTAGGGTGTTGCAATACGTTCATGATTCGCTTATAGTGGGTTGGTGAGTGACTGAAACACAAACCCGAGTAAGGGGGTTGTTGCGTATGGGAATAAAGAGGACTTGATGCTTTAATGCTATGGTTGGGTTTTACCTTAATGATCTTTAGTAGTTGTGGATGCTTTCTAGAGTTCCAATCATAAGTGCATATGATCCAAGTAGAGAAAGTATGTTAGCTTATGCCTCTCCCTCATATGAAATTGCAATGACGACTATCGGTCTTGTTAACAATTGCCTGGGACAATTCCGAACACCGATCCACCATTATTCCACACTCGCTATTTATAATATTTAGTAATATATTCTAACTTTATGATAATAACACCTACTTTTATATTTTATCTCTCCGATATCATACAAAGTATTCCTCTTCATACCCACAACATAGTTCTATTTCTCGTTGCTAGTTGGAAGCAAACGTTCGGTCTACGTAGAGTCGTATCAGTGGCAGATAGGGCTTGAGAGAATATTGATCTTACCTTTAGCTCCTTGTGGGTTCGACACTCCATACTTATCACTTCCACCTTTGGAAATTGCTACGTTGATTCCTTGCACTTGGGGATTATCAAGCTCTTTTCTGGCGCCGTTACTGGGGAGCAATAGCGTGGGGTTGATATTCTCGTGTGTGCTTGTTTGGTTTCTTCACTAAGTAGATTTTGTTTTTTTCCTTTTGTTTCTGTTTAGTTGTGTGTGAAACATACAAAAAATTAAAAGAAAGAAAATACAAAAAAAGTATTACTTGCCTCTCATGCCTAAAAAGTTTTTCAAAAAGAGAAGTGATTGGAAAGTTATGCATTGAAGAAGTGAGGGTCGACCTTGAGCACTTGTGTGCATGCTGACGGAAACAATGTAGAATTTTTCATGGAAGTTTCTCTGTAAATAATTATCCCCTTGTATATATCCATTGTATTATAAAAATAATGTGCCAAGCTTTGGTTTTAGGATGATTAGATTGCTTTACTATGTGCAGAACAAAAACAGAAACTTTGGCTGTAGTGCATGAATTTACATTTTTTACTGGAGAGTCAAATGGGTCTGAAACTTCTTGCACATTACTTCTGTACAAATTTTTCAAATTGTAAAATTTATTTAATAATTTTAGGAGTTACAGAAGTTTACCAAACTTCCAGATTACTACAGACTGTTCTGTTTTTAACAGATTCTGTTTTGCGTGTGTTGTTTGCTTATTTCGATGAATCTATGGCTAGTATCGGGGGGTATGAACCATAGAGAAGTTGGAATAAAGTAGTTTTAACACCAATATAAATAAATAATGAGTTCATTACAGTACCTAAATGTAGTTATTTGCTTTATTACACTAACGGATCTCACAAGTTTTTGTTAAAGTTTTGTGTGGATGAAGTGTCCGAAGGTCGAGGAGCTATCAATATGAGAAGAATAAAGAGAGGCAAGAGTTCAAGCTTGGGGATTCCCAAGGCACCCCAAGTAAATATTTCAAAGGATACTCAAGCATCTAATCTTGGGGATGCCCCGGTTGGCATCCCATCTTTCTTCTTCAACAAATATCGGTATACCTCGGTTTTTGCTTCACATGATTTGTGTCTTTTGTGTTTTTGTTTTTCCTTTAAGAACTATGATAGCATGAGATAGCCCTTCATTGATTTATAGAATACTTCATGTGCTTCACTTATATATTTTAAGTATGATCTTATAGAATTGCTCTTTGTGCTTCACTTAAATCTTTTGAGTATGGTTTTATAGAATGCTTCATGTGCTTCACTTATACATTTTGAGCTTGGATATTGGTTAGTCTATATTAATTGTAGAATTCTCCATGAACTTCACTTATATCTTTTGGAGTATGAATAATACTATAATTTAAAGTGGGTTTGGAAAAGTGTCAACTTTAGGAATTAGTGATCCCACTATTCTGGAGGGTGTTGAATCTTAGTGAGATATTTATGGAAGTGGATTTGGAAGAGTGTCAACTTTAGCTAGTAATGATTCCACTATTTCGGAAGAGGTTCCAATTGAGTTTGAGAACAAATTTGCTATCCATGATGCTACTGAAAATTATTATGAGGGAGGAATACATACTTGTAGGAGTTGCAATAATATCAAGTTTCCTCTCTATGTGCTTAAAGTTTTGAAGTTATACTTGTTTTCCTATGCTAGTTGATTCTTGTTCCCATAAGTTGTGTGCTCACAAAATCCCTAGGCATAGGAAGTGGGTTAGAATTAAATGTGCTAGTCATATTCTTCAAGATGCTCTCTTTGTGTTTCAATTCTTGTCTATTATGTGAGCATCATTGAAATCATCATGCCTAGCTAAAAGGCATTAAAGAAAAGCGCTTGTTGGGAGACAACCCAATATATACCCTTACTGTTTTTGTGTGTTTACATGATTAAGCTACTGTATTAATCATGTTTTATAGCTTTTTGTTTCAATAAAAGTGCCAAGTAAGACCTTTGGGAAGACTTGGGAGAAAGTCAATGTGATCTTGCTGTAAAAAAAACAGAAACTTTGCGCTCACGAGATTAGCTGTCAATTTTTACAGAAGAGTGCTTTTGAGTTGATTCTTTTTGCAGAAGATTAATAGACAAATTCCTCACGTCCACCAGCTTATTTCATAATTTTTCGAGTAGCAGAAGTATGGTTTATGTTCAGATCATTACAGACTGTTCTGTTTCTGACAGATTCTGTTTTCATTGCATGGTTTGCTTGTTTTCTAGTTTCTATGACTTATATTTCTCAATATAAATTGTAGAAATGATATGGTACAGTAGGAATTGTGTGAGAACAATTATGAAACTTGTCCTTGACAGTACCAAAGTGAATGGTTTACTCTTTATCATACTAACCTATCTCACGAAGTTTGGTTAAGTTTTATGTGATTGAAGTTTTCAAGCTTTGGGTGAGATATCGATATGAGGAGAATAAGGAGTGGAAAGACCCTAAGCTTGGGGATGCCCAAGGCACCCCAAGGTCATATTCAAGGAAGACTCAAGTACCTAAGCTTGGGGATGCCCCGGAAGGCATCCCCTCTTTCGTCTTCAAAACTATCGGTATACCTTACTCGGAGCTATATTTTTATTCATCACATGATATGTGTTTTGCTTGGAGCGTATTTTCAATTTTACTTTCTGTTTGAATAAAATCATTGGATCTGAAATATTGAATGAAAAAGAATCCTCCCATGGCTAGTTAATTATTTGACTACTCAGTGTTCTTCACTCATATCTTTTGGAGTAGTTTGTCATTTACTCATGTGCTTCACGTATATCCTATGAGTAAATGGTTGAATAAATTGAATGTCATAAACCTAAATTTATATATGTTTCATATGCTTATAACATGGGGAGTAATGACTTCACACATAATAAGTACAGGTAGTAAACTTATTGAAAGTTAGCAAACGTAGAATTGGTCACTTGAACAATTCATGAAAGAATATTGAAGGAAGAGGGATTTCACATATAAATATATTATCTTGGACATCTTTTGTAATTGTGAGCACTCATTAAAATATGACATGCTAAAAGGTTGATGTTGGACAAGGAAGACAACGTAATGGGTTATGTTTTCTTATATCTGAAATAAAGTATATTGTCATGGATCGCCCAACACGTTGAGCTTGCCTTTCCCCCTCATGCTAGCCAAATTCTTTGCACTAAGTAGAGATACTACTTGTGTTTCCAAATACCCTTAAACCCGGTTTTGTCATAAGAGTCCACCATACCTACCTATGGATTGAGTAAGATCCTTCAAGTAAGTTGTCATCGGTGCAAGCAATAAAAATTGCTCTTTAAATACGTATGATTGATTAGTGTGGAGGAAATAAGCTTTATACGATCTTGTGATGTGGAAGAAATAAAAGTGATGGACTGCATAATAAAGGTCCATATCACAAGTGGCAATATAAATTGACATTCTTTCGCATTAAGATTTTGTGCATCCAACCCTGAAGGCGCATGACAACCTCTGCTTCCCTCTGCGAAGGGCCTATCTTTTACTTTTATCTCTTAACCTTATGCAAGAGTCATGGTGATTTTCACCTTTCCTTTTTACATTTTATCCTTTGGCAAGCGCATTGTGTTGGAAAGATTCTGATATATATATCCAATTTGATGTAAGGCATCATGAACTATTATTGTTGACATTACCCTTGAGGTAAAAGGTTGGGAGGCGAATCTATAAGCCCCTATCTTTCTCTGTGTCTGATTAAAACTTTGAACCCATAAATATCGCGTGAGTGTTAGCAATTGTGAAAGACTAAATGATAGTTGAGTATGTGGAGTTTGCTAAATCAAAGCTCCGACATAAACTCTTCCTAAAAATAAGATGAATTGCAATTGTTTGATGACTGAGAATATTGTTTGTTAGTTTTCAGGAAAGTTTACGATCTATACTTTAACATGTGGATAGCTTTTTACTTGATCATGAAATTTTTTATGAGATGAGCTACTGTTATGACATATAATGATGCTAGAAAAGGTGATTGAAATTATCATTGATCAAACTTGTGCACCTGCTAGCATTCACACTTCATAAATTATTTCTTTTATCATTTACCTACTCGAGGACGAGCAGGAATTAAGCTTGGGGATGCTGATACGTCTCCAACGTATCTATAATTTATGAAGTATTCATGCTGTTCTATTATCTATCTTAGATGTTTAATGGGCTTTATTATACACTTTTATATGATTTTTGGGACTAACCTATTAACCTAGAGCCCAGTGCCAGTTTCTGTTTTCTCCTTGTTTTAGAGTACCGCAGAAAAGGAAAACCAAACGGAGTCCAATTGACGTGCAACTTGACGGAGATCATTTTTGGACCAGAAGAAGCCCATCGAGTACCGGAAGTAGGCCAGAAGAGTCCCGGGCTGCCCACAAGGGTGGGGGGCGCGCCCACCCCTCTGGGGCGCGCCCCCTGCCTCGTGGACAGCCCAGAAACCCCCTGACGTGAAATCAATGCCAACACCTCTCATATATACCCAAACTTCCAGAAAGAAACCTAGATCGGAAGTTCCGCCGCCACAAGCCTCTGTAGCCACGAGAAATCAATCTAGGCCCTCTTCGACACCCTACCGGAGGGGGCCATCATCACCGGTGGCCATGGAGGAGTATCCTAGAGAGGCCATCATCGCCATGGAGGCCAAGGACCAGAGGGAGAACCTTTCCCCATCTAGGGGGGAGGCCATGGAGGAGGAAGCACAAGGGGGAGAACCTCTCCTCCTCTCTTCCGGTGGCGCCAGAGTGCCATCGGGAGGGGAATCATCGCCGCGGTGATCGTCTTCATCAACATCACCATCCTCATCTATTTTACGCGGTCCACTCTCCCGCACCCCGCTGTAATCCCTACTTGAACATGGTGCTTCATGCCACATATTATGATCCAATGATGTGTTGCCATCTTATGATGTTTTGAGTAGATATCCTTTGTCTTTGGGTTGATTGATGATCTAGATTGGTACGAGTTGTATGTTTTATTTTGGTGCTGTCCTATGGTGCCCTCCGTGTCGCGCAAGCGTGAGGGATTCCCGCTGTAGGGTGTTGCAATACGTTCATGATTCGCTTATAGTGGGTTGGTGAGTGACTGAAACACAAACCCGAGTAAGGGGGTTGTTGCGTATGGGAATAAAGAGGACTTGATGCTTTAATGCTATGGTTGGGTTTTACCTTAATAATCTTTAGTAGTTGCGGATGCTTGCTAGAGTTCCAATCATAAGTGCATATGATCCAAGTAGAGAAAGTATGTTAGCTTATGCCTCTACCTCATATGAAATTGCAATGACGACTATCAGTCTTGTTAACAATTGCCTAGGACAATTCCGCACACCGATCCACCATTATTCCACACTCGCTATTTATAATATTTAGTAATATATTCTAACTTTATGATAATAACACCTACTTTTATATTTTAGCTCTCCGATATCATACAAAGTATTCCTCTTCATACCCACAACATAGTTCTATTTCTCGTTGCTAGTTGGAAGCAAACGTTCGGTGTACGTAGAGTCGTATCTGTGGCAGATAGGGCTCGAGAGAATATTGATCTTACCTTTAGCTTCTTGTGGGTTCGACACTCCATACTTATCACTTCCACCTTTGGAAATTGCTACGATGATTCCTTGCACTTGGGGATTATCACAAAACATTATTATAAATAACAGAAAGCAAATCCTAACAAAATAAATTGACGCTCCAATTAAAACACATATCATGTGGTGAATAAAAATATAGCTCCAAGTAAAGTTACCGACGAACGAAGACGAAAGAGGCGATGCCATCCGGGGCATCCCCAAGCTTAGGCTTTTGGTTGTCCTTGAATTTTACCTTGGGGTGCCTTGGGCATCCCCAAGCTTAGGTTCTTGCCACTCCTTATTCCATAGTCCATCGAATATTTACCCAAAACTTGAAAACTTCACAACACAAAACTTAACAGAAAATCTCGTGAGCTCCGTTAGTATAAGAAAACAAACCACCAATTTAAGGTACTGTAATGAACTCATTCTTTATTTGTATTGGTGTTAAACCTACGGTATTCCAACTTCTCTATGGTTCATACCCCCCGATACTACTCATAGATTCATCAAAATAAGCAAACAACACACAAAAAACAGAATCTGTCAAAAACAGAACAGTCTGTAGCAATCTGATTCATACGCATACTTATGTAACTACAAAAATTCTGAGAAATTAGGAAGTCCTAAGCAATTTGTTTATTAATCTTCTGCAAAAAGAATCAACTGAAAATCATGTTCCTGTGATTTATGAAAATTATTTTCGTGCGTGCAAAAGTTTCTGCTTTTCAGCAAGATCAAATTAACTATCACCGTAGGTTATTTTAAAGGTATTACTTGGCACAAACACTAGTTAAAACACAAAACCACATCTAACCAGAGTCTAGATGAATTATTTATTAATAAATAGGAACAAAAAGCAAAGAACAAAAATAAAATCGGGTTGCCTCCCAACAAGCGCTATCGTTTAACGCCCCTAGCTAGGCATAAAAGCAAGCATAGATCTAGGTATTGTCATCTTTTCCCTTTTGGTGATAAAGGGAAAGTTTCTTATCTAAAGCACTTATCTTTCTATTTTGTGAAAGCACGTGGCCATTAATGGTGGAAGAAAGATTAAGAACACTACGAAAATTTGCATCTAGACTAGCCTTGATCTCTTTGATAATTTCATTCTAATAAAAACACAAAAGAGAAGTGGATTCAACCTTTTCACTCATAGGGTGCCCAAATATAGCTTTCATCTTTTCATAGGTATCGATGGCATCCCCCTCAAGAAAACCTTCTTCAAAAATAGAATCCAAAACTTGCTTGAAAGAAGATGGTAAGCCAACATAAAAACTTTTTAAGTATATCTCAATTTGATATTGGGGCACATAGCTGGCTAGGATCCTTAATAGGCTATCCCAAGCATCTTTCAAAGTTTCATCAAGCAAATAACAAAAAATTCCGGGGTCATCTTCATCGAAATTATTCAAACTCTCATCAATAACCCCGGTAGGTCTTTCCATAGCATCATTATTTATGAGCTTAGAAAGGACAGAAGGACTATCCAAAGTATTAAAACCCGGGAGAAAACCCTTAGCCCCTTTTGGTTCGGCCATGACGATAGAAAGGCAAAGGTTTTTGAAAATCGTTTTAGAAGTGGGGGAGAGGAAAACGAGAGGCCAATGGCAAATAATGTAATGCGAGGGAGAAGAGTTTGTGATGGGTACTTGGTATGTCTTGACTTGAGCGTAGATCTCCCCGGCAACGGCGCCAGAAAAGAGCTTGATGTCTACTACACAACCTTCTTCTTGTAGACGTCATTGGGCCTCCAAGTGCAGAGGTTTGTAGGACAGTAGCAAATTTCCCTCAAGTGGATGACCTAAGGTTTATCAATCCGTGGGAGGCGTAGGATGAAGATGGTCTCTCTCAAACAACCCTGCAACCAAATAACAAAGAGTCTCTTGTGTACCCAACACACCCAATACAATGGTAAATTGTATAGGTGCACTAGTTCGGCGAAGAGATGGTGATACAAGTGCAATATGGATGGTAGATATAGGTTTTTGTAATCTGAAAATTTAAAAACAGCAAGGTAGCAAGTGGTAAAAGTGAGCGTAAACGATGATGCAATGCTTCGAAACAAGGCCTAGGGTTCATACTTTCACCAGTGCAAGCTCTCTCAACAATAATAACATAATTGGATCATATAACTATCCCTCAACATGCAACAAAGGGTCACTCCAAAGTCACTAATAGCGGAGAACAAACGAAGAGATTATTGTAGGGTACGAAACCACCTCAAAGTTATCCTTTCTGATCGATCTATTCAAGAGTCCGTAGTAAAATAACACGAAGCTATTCTTTCCGTTCGGTCTATCCTAGAGTGTGTACTAGAATAACACCGTAAGACACAAATCAACCAAAACCCTAATGTCACCTAGATACTCCAATGTCACCTCAAGTATCCGTGGGTATGATTATACGATATGCATCACACAATCTCAGATTCATCTATTCAACCAACACAAAGAACTTCAAAGAGTGCCCCAAAGTTTCACTACTAGGGAAAAGCTTATAGGCAGACGCTTACTAGTAGCGCGGGTTTATAACCCTCGCTACTGCTACTTACTAGTAGCGCGGGTTTTTACCCCTCGCTACTACTAAGTTGATACTAGTAGCGCGGGTTTTTAACCCACGCTGCTACTAAGCGGTCTCTACCGTGCCCTCCCGGGACATGCCATAGTAATAGCGAGGGGTACAAACCCGCACTACTACTAAGTTGATAGTAGTAGCGCGGTTTTATACCCCTCGCTACTACTAAATACGAGGTAGGTGAAATCCCCATATCCTCGGCCGAATCCCTCCTCTCTCCCTCACTTTGCCCCTCTCTCACTTTCCCCCTCTCTCCCACGTACTCCAGCGGTGGCCGCTGCTGGTACACTCTGCTTTCTCCCCCCCCCCCTCCTCCTCGCTGCCTACGCCGTCTTCTTCTCGCTCCAGGCCTGCCCTCCTACTCCTCCCCCCTCTCCGATTCGATCTGGAACCCTAGCTGACCCATCCCCCTCCTCCTACGGCAGCACGAGGGCGACTTGTCGTTCCGGGAGGCGTGGTACCACCTGTCGGACGACGGGTTCCCGATCAAGCACGACATGGGCAGCCTCCCGCCGCCACTCTTCGCTGACCTCAACAGCGACGGCCGCCGCGAGGTGCTGCTCCCCATGCATGACACCAAGATCGAGGTCCTTCAGCTCCCGGCCCACGCCGGGCTAGCCTCCGCGGCCGCCCTCAACGGCTTCCACGAGGCGCGCGTCATGGCCGAGATCTCCCTGCTCCCGGCCAACGTGTGCGTCGCCGCCGCCCCGTCGCCATGGCTGTCGGCGCCGTCGACCGAACCGTTGACACCATTGAAAGCACACATGGGGTCGAGATTTTTTTTTGGTTTTTCAAATTAATAGTAGTACCGCGGGTCACATACACACGCTACAGATAGTTAGTAGTAGCGCGTGTCGAACCCGCGCTACTACTAACACACGTACTAGTAGCGCGGGATGCACGGCGCTACTACTACTAGTTAGCTGTAGCGCCGTAGTAGTAGCGCAGGCACCCGCGCTACTACTAGCTTTTAACCCACGCTACTACTAGGCTTTTTCCTAGTAGTGTTTCTACCGGAGAGTCAAGACGAAAACGTGTGCCAACCCCTATGCATAAGTTCACAAGGTCATTGAACCCGCAAGTTGATCACCAAAACATACATCAAGTAGATCACGTGAATATCCCATTGTCACCACAGCTAAGCACATGCAAGACATACATCAAGTGTTCTCAAATCCTTAAAGACTCAATCCGATAAGATAACTTCAAAGGGAAAACTCAATCCATTACAAGAAGATAGAAGGGGAGAAGCATCATAAGATCCAACTATAATAGCAAAGCTCGCGATACATCAAGATCGTGCCATATCAAGAACACGGGAGAGAGATCAAACACATAGCTACTGGTACATACCCTCAGCCCCGAGGGTGAACTACTCCCTCCTCATCATGGAGAGCGCCGGGATGATGAAAATGGCCACCGGTGATGGATCCCCCCTCCGGCAGGGTGCCGGAACAGGGTCCCGATTGGTTTTTGGTGGCTATAGAGGCTTGCGGCGGCGGAACTCCCGATCTAGGTTATTTTCTGGAGGTTTCTGTATTTTTAGGAATTTTTGGCGTCGGTCTCACGTCAGGGGGGTCTCCGAGTCATCCACGAGATGGGGGGACGCGCCCAGGGGGGTAGGGCGCGCCCTCCACCCTCGTGGATGGCTCGGGACTCTTCTGGCCCAACTCTTTTACTCCGGGGGCTTCTATTGGTCCATAAAAAATCATCAAAAATTGGCACGTCAATTGGACTCCGTTTGGTATTCCTTTTCTGTAAAACTCAAAAACAAGGAAAAAGCAGAAACTGGCACTGGGCTCTTGGTTAATAGGTTAGTCCCAAAAATCATATGAAATAGCATATAAAACATCCAAGATGGATAATATAATAGCATGGAACAATCAAAAATTATAGATACGTTGGAGCCGTATCAATGATTACCTCTCAAACCACCTGCATGGTCAAGAGGTGAGGAAGGTATTCATTCAACACCCACGGTACAATATTGAAGTCTCGCTGAAGAGGACGAAGGTTGGGCGGGCAATTATCCATAGCCACTGGCCTAAAGTTGCAAGACATTCAACATCACTGAAAGCTCAATATTTGCCTTCCGCTTCTGCAGTTTCCCAGATGAGATTCATCTGTCTATTTACCGTGTATGATGCTACTTTCCAAAGGTTTTTGATGCTGCATGTGAAACTTGGTGCTATTGTGTAATGGCGTAACTGAGTGCTGAAGCTATCTGATGTAATCCGATTATGAAATCCTGGTTGCTTTCATACGGATATGAAATATCTGGTGTGTTTTATAAGAAATATCAGTTTGATTAATACATGGATTATCAATATTAATAGGGTAATTACCCTGCTTATTGAGGTTTTCTATTGCAGACGGTTACTCAGACAGCACCGTGGGCGATGAACTCAAACAACCCGCACGGTTTCTAGAAAGTAGGCATGTTCGATCAACTAACAATCACACACGACTTCCGGCAGCGAGCTGTTTGCGTTAGGTCACCTTGCACAAACGTTTCCACACAAAGAACCGTGTGGGATGTACGTACGAACGGAAACGTTTTCCCTGGATTGACTGTGTGGGATGTACATAAGAACGGAAACGTATTCCTTGGATTGACTGTGTGTGATATACATACCTACGGAAATGATTTTCTGGGATTCACCATGTGGGATGTACATACCTACGGAAATGATTTTCTTGGATTACCATGTGGGATGTACATACCTACGGAAATGATTGGGTTTCGATGCCTCGCCCAATTGCACACGGCCCCAGCCTAGGTTCCAGGAGGGCCTATACCCGACGATTTCTGGGTCGTGTGGGAAGGACCCCCTATCGCCCACACTCACTTGGCGACAGTTCCAAATGCCGTCGCGGAAAGGGGTTAAAAACCATTTGAATAGCACGTCGTTGTACGAGTGCAAAGCGCCACATAGTTCTTTCAGGAAAAAGAGACATCGTGGGAGTGGAGGGCAAGACAGACATGTCTGAAGATTATGAAAAGTTTCATGAAATTCCTCCCTTCAAAGTCAATGCTGACCCAAGAACCCTGTTAAAGGATGAAGATTATCCATGGTTACGACGCAATAAGCAAAGGACACAAGCGAAGAAAAAGTGAAGACTTTCTCTCCACAACTATTATGACGATGCCTTTGATCTAGAATATCACTGCAGTTACATGTGAAGAAATGAAATGCCTTTTGTAACAGACGAGTTTTCGTCAGAAACCCTGATACTTTGAAAGAGATTGTCCGTTTTGTACACGAAGTGCATCCAGTTTTTGTCGTAACCCTCTCAACTTTTTAGCACATGCTATGTGGGTGAAATGATGATACCATGCCAACTTTAAACCATTTCAGAGTTCATTTGTAGTGCTTTTCAATTTCAGGGTCATATAGCTCAAAAAAAACCATTGAAGATAGTTCTAAAGTTGTTGTTTCCATTTTTATAGAGATGGAGATGGCGACTAAAGTTGTTGTTTCCATTTTTATAGAATTTCAAGATTACAATGGATCTACGAAAAGATCGTCTCAAACCCTCATACTTCGAAAGAGATTGTCCATTTTATACACGAAGTGCATCCAGTTTTTGCCGTAACCCTCTCAACTTTTTAGCACATGCTATGTGGGTGAAATGATGATACCATGCCAACTTTAAACCTTTTCAGAGTTCATTTGTAGTGCTTTTTCATTTCAGGGTCATATAGCTCAAAAAAATCAGTAAATGCATGGAAAATAACAAATGAAGTCAGAAAGGGTTGAAAATTGATGGTGTGGCTTTGAATGGTGCATTTTGAACACACAAAAAGTCTGGAGTTCAAATAAGTTCAAAGAAATGAAATCCCTTTGTAAGAGACGAGTTTTCGTATCGAACTGATACTTCGAAAGAGATTGTCCGTTTTGTACACGAAGTGCATCCAGTTTTTGACGCAACCCTCTCAACTTTTTAGCACATGCTATGTGCGTGAAATGAACTAGAAAACTTTTATGAAACTCTAATAGCAAAAATAATAAACTAAAAGAATGAACTAGAAAACTTTAATGAAACTGTGATAGAAAAAACAATGAACTAGAAAACTTTAATATTGTTATAAACCTCAAGTATTATTGAAACTAAAATTATATAAAATTTATGCAACTAAAATTATCAAAGTATTTTCTGTTCAAAACATTAAAATCAAAAAGAATTTTCATAAAGAACTTTTTTTGTTAGAAACATTAATAGCAAAAAGAATTATCATAAAGATTTTTTTGTTAGAAACTAAAATAACAAAAACTGTTTAATCACAAAGTCCAAAATCTATTTTTTTGTTAGGAAAAAGAATCACTCCAAAATCTATTTTTATAGTAAAGTTAATCACAAACTAGTGATTCACACAAATTTCAAAGAATTCAAATTAGACTATTCAAATTTGAAAACTAATGGCACTAACAGAAAGTTTATAATTTATGTGACCTAAAAGCAAAAAGAATTAAAAAATAAAGCAAAAAACAAAAGAAAATAAATAATGCAAAAAACAAAACAAAAAACTAGAAAAAATTAAAAAAAAATGCCGCCTACTAGGCCACCATGGCCTGAATACGACTAGAAACCCAGCCATACAGGTGTGCTAGGATTCAGGCCCGCAGAAGGGTCAGTAGGCCCACAGGCTTGCACAGAGAGGTTAGGCCCATAAGCCTACTTTAGAGAGGAGCTCGACAGCTCAGGCGCACCGCACCTTATAAACAGGTGCGGCTCTCTCTCAGCTAGCAAGGTGGGACTAAACTCCCACCACGCCGTTGTGCAAGGCCCATTGGTCTCGGTTGGTGGCACGAACCGGGACCAATGCCCACCTTTGGTCCCAGTTGGTGCCACCAACCGGGACCAAAGGTCTCTATTTCCCGCCCTTTGGGCTACTGAAAAGAGACATTTGGTCCCGGTTGGTGGCACGAACCGGGACCAAAGGGGGGCATTGGTCCCGGTTTGTGCCACCAACCGGGACAAATGTTTCGTGTATATAAGAAAAACTTAGCAGTTTCTCCAAAAATCACTTGTCTTCTCCGCCCCGACGCCCAGCTACTCCTCGTCGATCGCCGTCGCCGCCGAGCCCTGCCCCGACGCCGTCAGGCTACTCCACCTCGCCATCGTCGCCGACGCCGTCAGGCCCGCCCCTGCCCGCCCCGCCGCCGACGCCGCCCGGCCCGCCCTTGCCCGGCCTACCGCTGATGCCGCCCCGGCCCGCCCCCCGCCGACGCTGCCCCGACGCCGCCCCTATGCCGCCCGGCCGACCCCTGCCCGCCCCCACGCCGACCCGACGCCTCCTCTATGAGCACCGTGCCCCTGCCCTGCCCCGCCGCCGCCACCGACGCGTTGCTTTTTTCGTTATATATGCTTTTTTGTTATATATGATTTCTTTTTATATGTATGTATGTATGTATGGATGTATTTTTGTGTGTATGTATGTATTTTTTATACTTTTTATATGTATGGAAAAGGAGAAGAAGGAAGAAGGAAGAAGGGAAGATAAAGAAGGAGAGGAAAAAGGGGAGAAAAAAGAGAAGAAGAGGAGAAAAAAATAAGAAGAGAAAGAAGGAGAAGAAGAAGAGAAGAAGAGGAGAGGAAGAAGAGGAGAAAAAATAGGAAGAGGAAGAAGAAGAAAAAAAGGAGAAGAAGAAGGAATAGAGGAGAAGAAGAAAAATAGATTATTTTTCTTCTTCTCCTCTATTCCTTCTTCTTCTCCTTTTTTTCTTCTTCTCCTCTTTTTTTTCTTCTTCTTCCTCTTCTTAATTTTTATCGGGAACGAGGGTGTCGAGGATCGCCGAGCGGTCGAGGGCCGAGAACTAGGGTATAGGGTCGAGGGTCACCGAGGGGTCGAGGGTCGCCAAGGGTTCGAGGGGCGAGGGTCATCGAGGAGTCGAGGAACGCCGAGGGGTCGAATGTCGCCGAGGGTTCGAGGGTCGTCGAGGGGTCAAGGGTCGAGGATGGCCGAGGGGTCGAGAGGTTGCCTTTTGTCAAAGTATTGAGGAAATCCATGGCTTCATCCTTAGCTGGAAGTAACCGGGGCATGATGGTATGAAGTTCTCCAAAGTTATTTTGGAACGGAGTCCCGGATAGGATAATTCGCCTTTTGGTACGAATTTCAGCAAATGCCTTCCAAATAGCAATATTCGGAAGGCTCTTGCTGAACTTTGTACCAAAAAACGGATTATCCTATCCGGGACTCCGTTCCAAAATAACTTTGGAGAGCTCCGTACCATCATGCGCCTGTTACTTTCGCCTAATGATGAAGCCATGGTTTTGTTGAATCCTTTGACACTAGACAAACATGACATATAGAAGGGTCGTGAACTAGGATAGAGGGTCGAGGGTCGTCGAGGGGTCGAGGGTGGAGGAACGCCGAGGGGTCGAGGGTCGAGGAACGCCGAGGGGTCGAGGGTCGGGGGTCGTCAAGGGGTCGAGGGTCATCCAGGGGTCGAGGGTCCAGATTTATCAAGAATGCCCCCATTATGGATGTGCACAAGTTGATCCAAATTTTTTCTGATCTCATATATATATATATATATATATATATATATATATATATATATTCCTCTATATGTCACGTTGTCTGTCAAAGTATTGAAGAAATCCATGCCTTCATCATTTGCCAGAAGTAACAGGCGTATGATGCTACGAAGCTCCTCAAAGTTGTTTTGGAATGGAGTTCCTGATAGAATAATTCGCCTTTTGGTACGAATTTCAGCAAAGGCCTTCCAAATAGCGATATTCGGAAGGCTCTTGCTTAACTATGTACCAAAAAGCGAATTATTCTATCGGAAACTCCGTTCCAAAACAACTTTAAAGAGCTTCGTACCATTATGCGCCTGTCATTTCCGGCTAATGATGAAGTCATGGTTTTCTTGAATTCTTTGACACTAGACAACGTGACATATAGAAGGGTAGATGATATCAGGAAAAATATGGACCATTTTCTGCACACCAGAATGGCGCCATTTTGTTAAATCCCTTGTCGGTCCGGACGTCAGACAATCATGAGAGAGGCAGTCCGGCCAAAACCCTAGAAGCGTTGCCGAGGCCACCCAAATTTACCAAGTTAAAAGAGCGTTGTCGTGAGGCCACCCCAAACCCTAGAAGCATTGTCGAGGCCACCCCAAACCCTAGAAGCATTTCCGAGGCCATCCAAATTTACAAAGTTAAAAGAGCGTTGTCGTTGAGGCCACCCCAAACCCTAGAAGCGTTGTCGAGGCCACCCCAAACCGTAGAAGCGTAGAGCTAGCTAGGTCTATGTTTGCCACTAATATATTCAGCTCTCATGTTTGTATATTAATTGTCATGTTGTAATATTTGTAGAAACTATCGATCATCAAAGAGACTTAGAAGAAGAAGAGTTGTTGGGGGACATCATCTGTGGAGGAGCTGATGTAGTCTTGTCGTTTCTTAACGGCATCGATGGTCTGGAAGGAGAGGGTGAAGCAGGCTCTGGTGACCGAACAATGGAGGTGGAAGTACATGATAATGATGGCTCCGGTGACCGAATTCTGGTGTAAGAAGGAGACCGTGATGACGGCTCCGGTGACGGAACGGAGGAAGGAGCTATTGCAAAGTCCGGCGAGGTATATATATATTAATTTAGCCTGTGCTGACTAGCTAATTGATGCATTAATTGTTTTGGTATGTACACATATAAACTCTCTTCTTTCTTCTTACCTAGCCCTCCGGATCGAGCCAAACTTCGGTAACGAGACGAGGCCCGAAGAAAAGGTTGCACCAGGGTGAAAGGTTCACGATCACAGCAATCAAGGGCGATGGCCAACCGATTGAACCCAGCCGAACCAAGGAAGCATTTTCTTCTCAGTGCGGGGTTCTTGTTAGGGACATGATCCCGATCAGCATCCACCAATGGAATAAGCCTAAGAGCGAAGACCCTCAAGTGTCTTATGTCAACGATAGACAGAAAGATGACCTTTGGACCGCGCTGAAGGCAAATTTCACCCTACCGCCAGAGGAGGGTCCGGATAAGCCTGTTATAGAGCCATTGGTCAAGGCTCATGCTCTTAAGAAGATGGCAAATCTATTCAGGAGGTGGAAGAATGAGTTGAAATCAACGTTTGTCGACAAAGGGAAGACTCCAGAATTCACCAGCCGATTTGAGAAGATAAGAGATCACTGGGCTACATTTGTGGCCCACAAGACATCGAAGAAGAGTAAGAAGATGTCAGCGACAAACAAGTTAAATGCTGCAAAGAAGGAGCATCGCCATCGCACGGGGTCAGGTGGCTACCTCAAAGCCTGGCCGTTGTGGGACAAGGCTGAGAAGGACCTGCTTGATAAAGGGGTCGAACCAGAGACATTGAACTGGCCAGACCGTTCAAGGACTTGGTTCTTCGGGGTTGGGGGAACCTTGGACCCTGAAACAGGGAAGTGCCGTTGGACGAAGGAGCAACTTGAAATACCGGTCAAGAAACTTCAGAAGTATATCGCCGCAGCGCAGCAAGGGGCGTTCGTTCCCGACAGAGAGAACGACGAGCTCACACAGGCCCTCGGCAATCCTGAGCACCCAGGACGAACACGAGGCACGGCAGGCTCTGTTGCATGGAAGGTTGGGTTTCCCAACACAGGCAGTTACAAAACCCATGAGAGGAGGAGGAAAGTGGAGCTGACCGAACTGCAGAAGCTGAATGCAAGGGTACGAGCGCTAGAGGAACAACAAGCACTAGTTCAGAGCCAGCGACCTGCCGGAGCAACCCCAGAAGCTACCCTGCCATCTCAGCAGAGAAGCAGCTTGGCTTCCACCGAGCTCCTTCAGCAGCCTGACTTCACGGCTCCCAGCTACCCCGTGGATGCTATCACGGAGGCTCAAGATTGCCACCTTATGACACAATGGCAGCACCTCAAAGTCAAGCCGACTGTTGGCTTTGTTGCACCTCCTGAACCCGGGGCAACTTTTCACTGTCTTCCGATTCCACAAGGCTATGCTGTTGTGATGGTCGATGAAATAACGGAGGGATTTGAGGAGCTCGAGCTTGACCACCCTACCGGTGAAGGAGAGACTCAGCTGAGTCTTGCTCTGAAGACTCCATGTCTATGGCGGTAGGAGCACATCAACCTTCCGAACTGGACGCCTCCGCCTCCTCCTCCTCCTCCTCCTCCGGCGAGTAAGGGCACTCCGCCTCCTCCTCCGCCTCCTCCTCTGGCGAGTGATCAGGGCACTCCGCCTCCTTCTCCGGCTGCTCCGGCGAGTGGCGGCACTCCGCCTCCTTCTCCGCCTACTCTAGCGCATCAGAGCAGCCCACCTCCTCCTCCGCCTCGTCAGCAATGGCGGAAGACAGCCGCTGCCGCTCCGGCTGTGACGGCACGTCGTAGCACTCCGCCTCCTTCTCCGCCTCGGAAGCAACAAAAGAAGACAGTTGTCGCCGCTCCTGCTACTCCGGCGTCTAGTAGTACAGCCAGAGGCGGGAGGCAATACAGATTTGGTCCATCTCTCAAGCCTCTAGAGAAGTTACCATACGAGATGACCGAGGAGGAAAATGCGAAGATCTGTAAAGCCCAAGTGAGGGACTTCTTTGAAACGCAAAGAGCTAAGAAACATCCGCCTCCGGAGGAGAAGATAGATCCGGTGACACATCAGCGCACTATCAATGCCCTGAAGCAACCACCACCGCCTCCGCCGGATGACAACCATGTCCGCGCTCTTAAAAATGCAGTGCAAGGAGCGCGCCGGTCGGGAACTACTTCAAATGACAAAAGGTTACAAGAACGAAGAAGTGGGAAGTAAATTTCCCAGCTCGGCGAACAGGCGAACCAATCGTGCCCCCCGCTCAAGGTGTCTAGCGATATCGTCGCAAATCTGTCGGGGATGCTGCCCGGTACCAATCCTGGTGATTACCTGCCCGACGATGCACATTTTGATACAATGGAGGTGGACAAACATAAATACCGGTACGGGAAGCGTCTCGTCAAACCTGGTCATCCTCCTCTAACAACGATGATGCGAAGATTCCATAAATGGTACATGGACACAAGCAAGTCTGGGAAGGATATTTTGATGTTGAGAGTTAAAGAGGAGCACGACCTCGTTGGAATTGATCTGTTGTTTGTTCCATTTGAGGAGTTCTTCCAGTTTTTCAATGAAAAGGCCCTCGATAAAATAATCGTCACTTGCTACTGTCTGTAAGTACTACTTCTGTAATTAAGTCTCTATATATAGCTTAGCTCTTTCATTGCATGTATATATAATTATCCTCACTATATTATGCAGATTGAAGATCGTCGAATGTAGAAAAGCACAAATCTATGATATTGGGTTCATTAACACAAATCTCATAGATGAATGGACGGTTAAATTAAATGCCAAAGAAAACGAGGCCAACTTGCTAAAATCATTGCTTCAAAATCAAAACAAAGAGAAAATAATCTTTCCTTACAACTTCAAGTGAGTGTTACTGTCTTGTGCATATTAGGTTTCCCTTATTACTCGAGGTTATAGTAATGTAATTGATGAGTTATGCATGCGTTCGCAGCTTCCACTTTATTCTCCTAGAGATTAAGCTTGAGCAGGGACTAGTAACCGTCTTAGACTTAAGACGAAAAGATCCCAAGGAGTATGCGGCCATGACTGAAATGCTCCAGAAGTAAGTTCAATCGATCATTATCGCACCATATCGGCAACTTTGTTCATTTCCTAATATCAAGTATTATTTTCTTTGTCTCGCAGGGTTTGGAAAGTGTTCACCGCAGAAGCTCCGGGACTGCCGGGGGAGCTGCGATTTACACACCTGAAAGTAAGTACTACTAGCTAGTTCCGCGCATCTCTCATTGATTCTAGCTAGTTTCATCAATACCATTTATAATGCTTGATTATTAGTTTGATTGACCTCTAATTCTCGTAAAGTGGTTGTGGCAGGAAGGCGGGAATAATTTTTGACGATACTACGTTTGTGAGTACATCTACAAAGCGACGACCTCTAAGCGGGGCTATTCTAAAGAAGATTATGAAGTGCGTAAGCAATAATATTCATAACTTTATTTTATTACCATCATTTCTGTTGAGTTTCATTCATATATATGTATTGACCCCCTTCTTAAAATTAGCTTTGGCAGCTGCGGGGTGAACTCCTACCACAAGATCGCATAAAAGCAATTCAAGAGGAATTGGCGGGATTCTTTCTTGACCACGTCATAGATAAAGACGGAGAATACCATGTGGAACTTGACATCAGATGTTAGGGATTGTAAGATTATATTGTATATATGTAGCTAGTAGCGTCGGATAGATATACGAAAACTTGTTGTTCGACCAATCTCTCGGAGAAAGAGAGGTCGATCACTTCTCTTTGTATATGTTCATGACGATCTTGTGTACTTAATGGTTTCCTTCATTTGCTTACTAGCTAGCGTGTCGAGTCCTCTCTATACGTATAGTACGTAGCGTCGACCAAGCACGGAGATAAGAGAGGACACTTCTCTGTATTAGCTAGTTAACACAATATATGAAACCCCTAAATTAACCCTACAAAACCCCCAACCCCCCCCCCCCCCCCCTTAAAAGAAACAAAAACCCCAGCCTCTGAACTGCTGACGCGTGGATGCCTTTTGGTCCCGGTTTGTGCTACCAACCGGGACAAAAGGCCCTCCTGCCTGGGCAAGCCGCAGCGGCCATGTGGAGCCCCATCTGTCCCGGTTCGTAGGCGAACCGGGACTAAAGGTACTGGGCTTTAGTACCGACCCTTTAGTCCCGGTTCCGGAACTAGGACAAATGGGCCTTATGAACCGGGACAAATGGGTCTTTTTCTACTAGTGTTAGTACATCTGGACAAATATTACTTCGTTTCTATAAGACATGACCAACAACATGATCTTATGAAATTGTTTGTTGTGATTCTTTTGTAGATGCTCCGGCAAAATATGAACGCTCTGAAGAGGTATATCTAGAGCTCGTGTCCACGGAGACCATCTTCTACTCCAAGAGTGTGTGGTGCTTGTTGTTTATGAACTTATCTGAACTTGGAACTCATGCTTGCTTGTGAACATTTGCTAGTATATGGACTTGTATGGTGGTTTATCATGAAATTGGAACTCATGGTTGGTTGTGAGCTTGGACTCATGCTTTTAGTTGTGAACTTGTTTTATATTGCCAAGTCCTCAGCGGTGCTATGTACATGTTGCTTATATTGCTTGCTGGACATTTACTATTGGATATGTATATATGATGTACGAACTGCATGGTTGTCCCAATAGAAAAAGAATTATGGGATATAAGGCAGTATTGAACTCGGTTTGCACATTTAAACCAAGCATACCACTCAGCTTACTAGACACGTGTTAGTTCTTGACTAAATGGAATTGCCTGTGCATGTAGAAGCCGAGAGGGCACCTCAGCTTACATGTAACCTATAAACCGTGCCAAACCTACGAGGATCTCAGGCTTAGATATAAGTCGTGCTCGTGTACTAACACACTCGTCTTATAGATGGGCACGTGGTTGCTCCGGGTAGGGAAATAAAGCCGAGCAGGGCACGACTTACTTTTAAGCAATGCATGGACAAGGTTCCCAGCTTACCTATAAGTTGTGAACATATGTAATACACCCGGCTTATATCTGGGCACATGGCGGCATGGGGTTGCTCCGGGCAGAAAAGTTAATCGAAGAGTGGCAATCGGCTTACAGAGAGGCCACCGGGCACTCCATCTCCGTCCGGTGGCCGTCATGTGCCTTTATTTTGCCTAGAGGCAGGGTTTTGGTATAGGCTTATAGATAAGCCAAGTCCCTGTGGAAAAGATCTTGGCTTATCCTGAATTGCCGGTATGATGTAAGCCGAATATACTAACTAAGTCGGGTGCCACACTTAGCTTAGTAGCCGAGGTTAAAAAGGCCTTCATCGAACTCGGTTTATTAGTATTTTTCTCTAGAGATTGGACTAGATGAGACCTGGGTAATTTTGCAACTTGAACACCGAAATTGCTTCACACACGATACAGCATGAACGATCTGCGGACGATGCGTTCTCTACGCATCATCAGCTAAAAAAAAAACAATCGCCTCCTGCGTGCACGGACGCGGTTGGAGCTGCCACATGGGATCGTCTCGGCTGCTGGGTTGTCATGTGTATAGCAGCGCTGTAATTCAAAACTGGACACTATATAGTAGGAGAGGGTCAAATAAAGGAATTCTCTCATATAGTAGATATGTGTACATGGTCGGTGTGATTCCTAAACCAGTTTTTTAGCACAATTTTGCACGCTGGCTATCTTTTCATAGTATCACACCCATTCTGCCAGTATATAGAATAGGTTCCACAATAGATCTACATGAAACTGATTCGTAGAATAAGCTGCAGGAATCTTAGACTCAGCAAAGTTATCACCTAATAACCAGATAGCACTAGATTTTCCAAGTTCAACAACTCAAAAGACAAAGAAGCAAAGAGCAACCACTAGGCAAATTCACCCGCAAAAAAAAAACACTAGCCAATTAACTACTACTACTTGAATTACACATTATCAAACATTTCAGGGTGAGAATTACTTCTTTTCTTTGCATGTTTGGATAAGGTAAGTGGCATCTAATTAACCGATATCTGCAACCTTGGAGGCAAAGGGGCCTTCTCATGACCAAACTGCAGTTGCATGCTGCTACCCATGCAGACAAAATTGCCACAAGAATATTCACCGTCAGCCGACTCTGAAATGAGCTAGCAAAATACCATCCAGCAGCACTAACCCAGCATTTTCCTATTACATCAGCAACAGCTAGAGGCACTGCGGCAGGAACTCAAACGTCAAAACCAACGAAAAAAATAGCGCGCTATAACCTCGGAAAGGAAACGCTATATTTTAGCAAATTCGGCCGCTACGGCGCTATTCACGTAATTAGCGCGCTACAGGCCGCTATAACGTTGTAGCGTGTAGCGTTATAGCGTTCAAAGTAGATGTAGGCCAACGCAGGTTTATTTGGTGGTTACTGCATGGTAGATGTAGGCTCGGTGCTCAATGTTCAGAGTTTATATGTTGAATAGATTGACTAAAGTTTGAGATTCAGTTTAAAATTTATGCTTCCTATCTATGGCTAGATTATGTCTCTCTATGATGTTGTCTGAAGTTACTGAAATACTTTATTTCTGGATATATTTGGCATTTTTTTGCAAACGCTATTCTGAAATATAGCACGCTATTAGCGCGTTATAACTTGTGTAGCATTTAAAGAAGGGCCACGCTATATTTTGTAGCACGCTATTTTTTTCGTTGGCCAAAACAGAAGGAAACAACCAGTCTTACCAGAAAGTCTGAGATCTTGAGACTCGATATGTATATCCTGGAACAAAAACAGTGAAACCAGACAAAAAAGACATGTCCATAGTATCCAGAACAGGGTCTTTCCTCCTCATCATCCTCGTCCCCGTCCTCACCATGGCCCTTGTCCTCGTCCTACTGCTCCTCCTCTTCCTCCTCTGCCTCCTCTTCTTCCTCGTCCTCTTTCTCCTTCTCGTCGAGACGTATCAGCAGCAGCAGCAGCATTAGCAGGGGCAACAGGGGCAGCAGTAGCTGGGGCAACAGAAGCAGCAGGAGCGTTGGCAGCAGCAGCAGCAGCAGTAGCGGGGGCAACAGACGCAGCAGTAGCGGGGGCAACAGCAGCAGCAATAGCATTTTTAGTATAAGGCATTCCTTGAAGATCAGCAGTCAGGCCCTTCCCTTGAAGACATGATCTGCTGAGAATGGTGGCTCTGAGCATGATACCGTTTCCATCATCAGAAATCTTTCCCTTGGGAATTATTAAGTCATACACTGCGGGTAGTCCATCAGAGAGTGAAGAGCTTCTTATGAGGCAATTTGTACTTTCACAAGAGCCGGTGGTTAAGCAGTCGTATTCCATATTACATTTGAACTTGGGTTCCATAACTATTGGTTGGACGCAGAGGACTGAAATGGCATGTCCAAAAGGCTCTGATGCCATGCTGAGCAAGAAAAAGTAGCCGGTGCATCGCAGAACATGTAAGCCTGGTTGTAGGCGAAGATACACCGTGCCGGAGTCTGGGAGAGTTGTTGACGGACACTTGTGTTGGGTAGTGAAATGGTCCAGGAGCACCTTTGTTGACCCAGCGAAGCCACAACCAGACTGTGGGCAGAAGCATGGGACATACGGGCATGCCTTCTTGTGTTCTTCTTTCTTGTAGTAGGTGACCTTCTCTGCACATCCATACTTGTCATTGGAGCAAGCAACTTTGGCTTCTTGAACGACATGTTCCATCCCAAAGCAGCGATTGAAGGAAGTTTCGATAGAGCACACGGGACATTTCTTGTCCACCTTCGCACAGCAAGACGAGCATATAAAATGCCCCACAAAACACTGTGGAATAGAAAGGATCCTCATGAGAACAAATCTTGCCAGAAAGAAAGAACAGAAACACTACACGACAACATGATAGGTTAGTACCACACATTTCATTATGTCAGTTACCATAGCTATCATGTAAGATTACATAAGAAACACATTTTGCCAAGTAGCACCCATCCAATGATTGATTTATCAAAGCTCTTCTTTTATCTTGAGCACTATCGTAATTGAAATAAAACCTTAAGTTTAAAGACAAGTTAACATGTACATACACGTGGTGCATTTACCTGGAGTATTGGAGGCCTGAGGGGCTCAAAGCAGATGGGGCAGTCAAGGGTCTCCACCCCCATGGTGACCTTCAGCTTCTTTGTGCTGTTCTCTCCCTCTCTATCGGCTTCAACTTTTCTATTGCTAGCATTAGTATTACTACCATCCATCGCCAACAACATTCCAAGGTACCCTCACTAGCTTGCGAACTCAACCAAGATACAAAACGTTTGCCTGTTCACAAGATACATAGATAAAAGTCATGGATCTGACAAACTGACAGGCGTTAAGCTAGAAAGGCAATTATTTTGGGCAGAATAGCAAAGGAAAAGCAGCAGAACAAGTAAACATTTAGAAACAGACTAATAAACCAATGGGTTCAGCACTACAATTTAACACATTTGTTGGTTTTTCTTGTTTTCGGAGAAAATTGTACTTGAGCTGATTTTCCTTAATAGGACAACAATGCAAATGTAAGTAATCTGACGGAGAAGCAGTAAAAGAAGAAATTTATGCGGGTTAGAAGTTTGCACTGGCATAGCGTAGCAGTGTGACTCCGGCGATGGAGGCACATCCTACATCAAGAGGGATACAGCCGTACCTGAGCTACCTGGTCGCTTCGGGGCCTATCCACTACAAGACCTAGTCACCATGGCCGGCCTCAAGGTCGTCGTTCCACAATTTCAAAGCAGAATTCAAATTCAAATATATTTTTCAAGCATAGAAATGACATAACCGCTGTTTACATTGTTGCTTAAGTTAAGCAACATTGGGCATTGCCTTCCGCTATGCACTGAATTAGTACAATAAAAAGAAGGGGATGTAATACATAGTTCCATCAGTGCATCTTTTGTAATTATAAAACTACAGAATTTCTATGTTTCGTAAACATTTATTTGGGCAGAATAGCAAAGGAAACAAGCCAGAAAGGCAATTATTTTGGGCAGAATAGCAAAGGAAAAGAGTGCTATTTTGGGAAAAATAGCAAAGGAAAAGCAGCAGAACTAGTAAACATTTACAAACTGGCTAATAAATCGATGGGTTGGGGACTGCAATTTAACACATTTGTTGGTTTTTCTTGTTTTCGGAGAAGATAGTACTTGAACTGATTTTCCTTATCAGGTCAACAATGCATATGCAAGTAATCTCTAGAGAAGCAGTAAAAGAAGAAAAAATTTCGGGTTAAAAGTTTGCAGTGGCATAGCGTAGCAGTCTGAATCGAGCTATGGAGGCATGTCCAGCATAGAAAGGGACAGCCGTACCTGAACTGCCTGGTTGCCTCGGGGCCTATCCACAAGAAGACCTAAGTCACCATGGCTGGCCTCAAGGTCGTCGTTCCACAATTTCAAACATCATAATTCAAATTCAAATATATATTTTTCAAACATAGAAATGGCATGTCCGCTATCACATTGTTGCTTAAGTTAAGCAACACTGGGCATTGCCTTCCCCTATGAACTGAATTAGTGCTATAAGAAGAAGGGGATGCAATGCATAGTTTCATCAGTGCATCTTTTGTGTACTGTTATAAAACTACAGAAATTTAAATGCAGCAGAATATGGTGGCGGAATATTTTGATTGTTTGCAGGGTGTCGGTGCTGCCCAGAGCAGATGAGATCTAACTGCCAAGGTCACGCTGGATGAACAGTACTAGTGGTGCTGTGACAGACGAGAAACAGAATCCTAAATTGCAGAGAGGGGGACGGGTACGCGACCTGCTTCGGGCGACGAAGGCGTCTGGTGGCAGGCGACGGGGACCCGGTGGCCGGAGTGCTAGGTCAGGGAGAGGCGACCTGCAACGGACGGCAGGGGGGCTCTGGCTTCCGTGCACGGGGGTGGCAGGTGCTGGCGGAGACGGGAGGCTCCCGTGCGCGGTGGAAAGCAGAGGCAGGCGGAGGTGCTTCGGCGTCCGGTGAAGCAGGGGATAGCGGCGGGCGGAGAAGGCAGTCATCCGAGGCGATTTTCAGGGCAACCCTAGCTGATCCCTAAAGAAAACTTTAATTCCTTAAAAATGTTTATTTTGAGGAGTTAATCACATCTAGCCGATCTCTTAGTCGATTATTATTTAACTACTTCAAATTTTAAGTAGTTAAGCTTAAAAATTTGAGCCACTTTCTCATTTTTATTTAAGGAGACGCCACAAGTTTTCACGGAAAAAATCATTCTCCTCTGCCTGTGTGACCCCCCCTCTTCCCGTCCGCCGCCGTCAGACACATGACTCTGGCTGCTCATCGTCCTGGTTACCGTTAAAATAGAAACTCCCCCTCCCCACCACACCGCACCTTCAACCCCCTTCACTAGCACCGGAATCCTGGTGCCGGCAACAAATTTTGCGACTTGCTCGGAGTGCCACAGGTGGCAAAGGAGATTGGCGAGCTCGCGCTCAAGGGTGTCAATGTGTTGCCCCGTGGCCTCCATGGATGGGCAAATGTGTGTGCACTGGCGCAACATTGCATCTCGCTGGAGGATGTCAATGAGTGTCATGCTAGGGGCATGCCCTGCGGTCGAGGTGATGTTCAAATCAGGGCATGAGCTTTCCACCACCACAGGTCAGGCCGGGGCAGTTGACGGCCTCTAGGACATGCTGTGAAGCCAACTCCAACCGGCCAACACAAATGGACGGAAGATTTTTCTGCTTTTTGTCCATTTGGGTCGCCAAACGGAGGGCACCCGGCCCATGTCTGCCCTCCAGTGGCCGCATCACCCAGCAGGACGGCCCATTTGGTCTGTCCTATCCATTTTTTTCTTCGACTAATCAATATTTGATATACTATCATCAAACATAGCATGCCATCAATGTGCTATATTTGATGATATATGGTTAATTCGTTTGGCTTATTAATTTGGGTTTCTGTAAAATAACAACCGGAATAATCACAATAAAAATTGCCACCGAACCTTATGAACCGAAATTTGTCAGTTTGGTTTGTTCGGTTAACCGCAAAACAGAAATATGCGTGCACCATCAAAAGCAGCATCTATATATACTCCCATCCTCAATATATCTCTCGTACGCATGGAGGCGGATTAGGAGCACTCAGCGACGAGCCCCATCGAAATCACGTCCGCCCTCTCCAGTCTCTAGGGATCTGTGTAACTTTGGAGGAAATGGTTGTTGCCGGTTAATACGCGTCCCGTCGTACAAGGCAGCAGTATGTACTTGTGCTTCGGCATTTAATATATCTGCAAAGGAAACATTAGACCGTCAAGCGGGGACAGGCTCGGAGACTCAGAGGACGCCGGCCATGCACAGCCAAGCTCCAGGACATCGGGCACGCACAAGCCCAGGTCAAGGTCGCCGGCCACGCGCAAGCTCAGGTCCAGGTCGCCGGCCACGGCGAGCATGAAGCCGTCAAGCGGGGACAGGCTCGGAGACTCGGAGGACGCCGGGCACGCACAAGCCAAGGTCCAGGACGCTGGGCACGGACAATCCCAGGTCCAGGACGCCGGCCACGACGAGCATGAAGCCCACGACCTTGACCAGGGCGAGCACGGTGTACATGACATTGTTGCCTAGGTAGAGCATGGGCATACCGAGCTTGACGGCGACGGGGATAACCAGGACGCGGACAACGTATGCTAGGAGGCAGTGCCGGCGGCGATGTTGTAGATGGCCGTGGGAACGCAGAACATGGAGTCGACGCCAAGGCAGACGCGGTGCCGAGAACGCGGCAAGCACAACAACAACAATGTCTACCATGCAATTGTCTTCGTCCTCGCTTTCTTCACACACGTTGTCACTGGCCTCCAGAACGCATGCTTGGTGTCGGCGGCCATGGCAGACGTGCTGTCGTTGGCCATGGCCGCATAGGACACAACAAGCTCGATGGGGAAGAATCGGGTGTCCTGGAGAAGAAGAGCAGTGATGGGACGATGTGGAGTCGGGGTGCATTGAAAGCTAGGTTGGTGGGTGTTGGTGGTTGTTGCAGATAGCGTGTGAAGTCATTTGATACAAAAATGCTAGAGAGCTATACATGGTGCAAATTCATCTAGTACATATGATCCTAATATAGTGGCTGGAAGCCCAAGACGATTCAATGAGAGTGATTACAGTGGGCGTAGTCGCCGGGTGCTCCAAGGCACTTTCGTCGTACGCATTGATAATACCCCTCTATCATTCTCAATATACTTCATTAAATATTTTAAGATACCCCAATACGAGTTTGGTTGAAAAAATATCATTTGTGATGTACTTTTTGTAATATACCTTTTTCACGTACGAACAAATCAGTATATACGTAAACCTTTTTTTTTTTTGAATTTTCACCGGGGGGAGGGGGGCCTCCACCACCTGAATATATTACGTAAAGAGGCACAGCCCCTGAGGTCAGATTACAGAGAGATGGAGAGAAATTACAGAGAGATGGGGAGAAATTACATCAGACCAACTCACGAGCTCTAAGCACAGACAACCAGACATCAATGTGGGAATGATCAGCAGCCTTCAGCCGTGCACGCCAGAGCACCACGTCATCCCGACAGGCCTTCAACATAGCAACAAGGGACTGTGAATCCTCCCTGAAGACGACAGCATTTCGCCGCTTCCAGAGCCTCCAGCAGCAGACGAGGACGAAGGCGGCCGGCGAGGCAGCACCGACTGCCGGAGAAACGTCCAGGAGGTGAAGAGACCCAACCACAGCTCCGTTCGGCGACACGCCGACGCTCCGCCAAAAACGCACCGCGAACGGGCAGCCAAAAATGAGGTGGTCGGCGGTCTCTAGCACAGCATCGCAGCAAAGGCACCCAACCTCCGCAGCCGTGAGGATGGTTTTACGGAGGAGCACATCCCGCGTATGAATGCGAGACATGGAGAGCAACCATCCGTAGAACTTGGCTCGCGACGGCGCCCGTGACGACCAGAGGAAGGACGCCGACGGCGACTCCACCCCACCGAACTGCGAGAGGGCGTACGCACCTCGGGGCGAGAAACCTCCACCGGGGGTTGCGCACAGCGCGGCGATCCGGGAGTCCTGCCCATCCCCAGGGGGGCATTCATCCATCAGAAGTTGGACGGCAGCGCACTCCCCAACGGCCCGGGGGGTGAGCCGGAGCACGAGCATGGCACGCACCCCCTGTCTACGCGCCGCCCACACCGATACTTCCGAGCAGGCCGCATGAGTGTAGAGAGCAGGGAAGGCAACCCGGAGCGCCCCACAAGCGAGCCAGTCGTCGTGCCAAAACGAGGTCGACCTCCCGTCCCCCAAGGCGACCCTTGTGAGGGCCCAATAGAGGGGCTGCTGCCCCAGGAGGGCACTCCAGTGCTCTCCCTGGAGGGGGGAGCGGCTGCGGCCCAGGAGGGCCCTGCCGGCCAGCTGGTCCCAAACCCAGGAGGCCCACCGGGACGGCACGCCGGAGTGAAGGCGATGAAGCAGCTTGAGGAGGAGGCAATCGTTGTGGGCCCCAAGTGCCCGGACTCCGAGTCCGCCCTCCGCCTTGGCCCGACAGACGCGGTCCAGGCGACGAGGCACTCAGCACCAGAGCCTCGATCAGCAACATTCCACAGGAACGCCCGGCGTAGCCCGTCCAGCTTGGCCAAGACGGCCGGCGGAAGACGCATGGCAGCCATGGCGTAAGTGGGGATGGAGTCCAGGACCGCGTTGATGAGCACCAAACGCCCCGCGGGGGACAGCAGCCTCGCACGCCACCCCACCAAGTACCGGTCCACCTTAGCGAGCATGGGGGCAAAGTCGTCGATCTTGAGCTTGTCGCAGGAGAGCGGCAACCCCAGGTAAGTTTGCGGGAAGGAGCCAACCGTGCACTCGAAGGCGGCCACTACGGCCTCGAGCACATCCGGAGCAACATGCATGGGGACGAGAGTACTCTTGGCGAAGTTGATGACGAGCCCCGTCGCGGTGGCGAATAGGTCAAGGATGACACGTAGCCGAGTCGCCCCATCCGGAGAGGCGCGCATGATGATCAAAGTGTCGTCAGCATACTGGAGCACCACCGGCGGCGCCCCCTCACATAGCGGGTGCCGGGGAGCCCCGTCCGCCCGGATCATGCGCTGGAGCACGTTGGCGACCAGGAGAAACAGGCAAGGGGAGACGGGGTCCCCCTGCCGCAGCCCCTTGCAGACCGCGAACCACCTCCCTGGCACCCCGTTCAGCAGGACAGCAGCTTTCGAGGACTTGAGGATGAGATCCATCCAGTCACACCAAGCGGCCGGGAACCCCCACACCTCCATGATCCGTCGAAGGCTGGGCCAGGCAATGGAGTCGAAGGCTTTGGCGAAGTCAAGCTTGAACACCAGCGTAGGGGCCCCCCGCTTACAGCAGCACTGCACGAGCTCTGCCGCATAGACGAAGTTCTCTGAGATAATACAGCCGGACAGGAAGCCGGACTGATCCGCATCGATGAGGTCGCCGATCTGACGCTGGAGCTGCGTGGTCAGCCCCTTACGGAGGATCTTCACGTCACCGTTCTGCAGCGAGACGGTACGGAAATCTCCAGGGGTTGGCACGCCCTCCTTCTTGGGCAGCAGAGCGATGAGGGCCCTGTTGACCCCGTCGAGGCACACGGTGCCTCCATGTACGTCGTCGAAGAAGCGCTGCAGGTCTCCCGATACCGCCGGCCAAGCGGCCTGGTAGAAGGCGGGCCCGAGCCCGTCCGGGCCAGGAGCGCTACTCCGGTCCAACGCGAAGACAGCGGCCCGGATCTCCGCCCTGGAGAAAGGCGCCACCAGCGTAAAGGGCCGCCAAGTCGAACCCCCAGGAGGTGTGGGGGGCCCGGCCCATCAGGTTGGAGAAGAATGGTCGCAGCGCCGCCTCCTTAGCGTTGTGAGCGACCAGCTCGACTCCGTTGACAGCGAGCACCCGGATGGCATTTCCCCGACGCCGTTTGGACGCCCGGGCATGGAAGTAGCCGGTGTTCTCGTCCCCCTCCGCAACGGCACGACACTTCCCCCGCTGCCGCCAGTAGGCGGCTTGCCGCGCTACAGAGCCTGCCAACGATAGACGGGCATCACTCCGCAGCGCAGCTTCGGCCGGGGAGAGCCGCCGATGCTCCTCCAGGTAATCTAACAGGTCAATCAAGAACTTGCAGTTGTTATCAAAAACAGGAATGAACTTGTGTTGGCGTTTCCAAACCTTGGCCGCAGACCTGAGACATTTCTTCTGGCGAGCAAGGCGAGTCGCGGCACAGGGAGAGCGAGGGACGCGCGACCAGGACGGCAAAACCGAAGGGAGGAACAGGGGGTCCAGCAGCCAGGAGTTTTCAAAGAAGAAACGCCCCGCCGAAGGGATGCGGGTAGAGATGGAGACGACCGGGGGGACGTGGTCGGATGTGGTTCTAGGGCGAGAGGCAAGCGTCGAGTCAGGAAGAGGGAGTCGCAGGCCGCGTCAAAAAAAGCCCGGTCGAGCCGAGCGAGAGTAGGTGGTCACGCTTGCTAGACCACGTGTACAACCGATCAGAGAGAGGGAGTTCCAGCCCAGGGGCGGAGCCAGGATTTGGATATAAGGGGGGCGAGTGATGACGATCACTAGTTTAGTACTATAGAACTATAGACCTATAGTAGGATTTATCAACCAAAACAGTATCTCAACATATGTTTAAAAATATATAGGTCAATAACAAATAATCCCAAATACTAAAATTTAGAAACACAGAAAACTTTAAAATTGGCTGTACTTTATTATTATTTTTAAAATATAGCTCTACTGTCACTATTCATCAATGTCTCGATCCAAAATTTTGGCCCCAGCACAGATTTGAGATTGAGGCAATTCACATGAACAATTCTCTTTGTTTTCCGACTAACAAAGTATATATAGCCAAACAAAAGGAAAAGGGGGTTACATCATACTGGCAGAACTTTTAGGTATATAAAGTACAATACCGTGTATGTACCTTGCCTAATTATCTGGTTGTGTGTGGACGGAAGCGACCAAGAGGACTGTCGGCGGCAGCCGTCGTATTCCCCGCTACTCCGCTGCATCGACAAGCCAGGAATCAAGTCCAAGGTCAGCAACTTAGGACCGGCGTCCGGCGGCAGACGTCCTAGCGCCATGGCGGCGAGATAGATAGATCTAGCGATCTGATCGTCAGGCGAGAAGAGATCGAACGAACTACCAGGCCTCCATGATCTATCGTCTATATACACAGGCAAGGTAGATGGGCTATCTTTGTTGCATCCTGGGCTTTGGCGCATGAACAACAACGTGGATTTTTTTGGCTTAAATGACATAATTAGGCAGGTAATCTCCGGCCATTAGCGCATATATATACGGGTATTAGTACTGGCCCGTACTATATTTCTTTGAGGGGGGCCGATCGTTGGGGGGGTCTAGCCCCTGCTCGCCCCCCTGTCTCCGCCCCTGTTCCAGCCACGCCAAAGCGTTGATCATGGCGTTGAAAGCGGACGCGCGGCCGGCGTCAAAACGATCGTTGTTTTTCTCCCGCGGCAAGCGGATGAGATTAAAGTCCCCAACGATCAACCTCGCCCCGTCAATGGAAGGCGATAAGGAGAGCATATCGTCCACAAAAGCCGTTGTAAGAGAGTGATCAGCTGGGGCATAAACGTTACTTACGGAGAAGGAGAGGTCGGAGACAGTGGAGGCTAGCTTAGTGGTAAGGGAAAAACTCGATCTAGCACAACAGACGAGGGATTGTATGCGGGGATCCCAAGCACTAACCCCGGCGTCCTTAGTGACAAACTCAGAGAGATAAGGGGGGAGGAAGGATCGAGCTTTGAGCACATCGAGAGACGCGAGCTTGGATTCTTGGAGACACACAACAGCGGGAGTCGCGGACGAGATGGAGTTACGAACGAGATCGCACTTATCAGGCTCCCCAAGGCCTTGAACATTCCAGAAAAGGAAGGACATGCATTGAACGCGACTAACCATGGACACCAGCTGGCACCCAAGGGGGGATACAAACGCGCACGCCACAACTGAAGTAAGATACATGGTCACCCAAACTGACGGGGAAAAGAGAAGAACGAGGGGCAGGAACAGGCCCCTAGCAACACACCCGGCCGGGGGCAGAACCAACGAGGACTCTAGTCATGGAGAGGAGCCGGCACCGACGAAGCCTTGACAGCAGCGGCTGCACGCAGCCCCGCCACGGACGCAGAAGACAGCGGCTGCACCACCGCATCGATGACGCGGTCGCGTGCCGCCTTAGCCTGGAGACGGGGAGAACAACCGATCAGCGCGTCCTTAAGAGCACGACGCTTGGCCGCCTTGTCCGCAATCGGAACGAACGCGCCCGTGTCTGCCAGAGCCAAACGCGCGCTGCGTCGCCCCGCCCCCTCCCCACGCACCGCCAGCTGCGAGTCCGCGGGGGGAGCAGCTGCATGCCCACCCATGCAAGGCGGGCCCACATCCTCCCCCTCCATGCAGGTTACGTCGTCAGGCAACTCAGTAATTTGCACCGAGGAGGCAGAGAGAGGGGAGCCCGACCAGGTCACCGCCCGGGGGCCATCCGCGTCCGCGCCACCGGAGAGCGCCCGGCGGGAGACGGAGCTGGGAAGAAGTGGAGCGCCCAGGACCCGCAGGATGGAGTCGAGGGCGTCGCCGCCACCCCGGCCGCCGAACCTGCCGACCGGGCTTCAAAAACATGTGGACTCACATGAATTTTTTCATGAAAGTCATTTTGGGGTATCTAGTACTTATTAATGAAATCGAGATCCTATAATCGTGCTTGTGCTTGCATGAATCTATGTACGATTGCACACTAGCTAGCTAGCGACTTAGACTAATCGGCTAGCGTGGGAGAGAAATGAGGGTGGCAGACTCACAATTTTGGTTATTTCGGTGTATACGGTTTTTGTCAACTGAAAATCGATTTTTGAAAAGAACACCGAATAGTGTCTATTTTTTAAACCGAACCAAATAACCAAAAACCGAGTTAGCCTATATTTCACTTTAAACGGTTTGATTCAGTTTCGGTTTGAAAGTACCCACCCCTAAGCATGAGGAGTGTGGTTTGCGTGGCCTTGGCTGCGATGGCCTCAATGTCCGCAGGAGCGATGGTGGTGTCTTCTTGTGCCTTCTCCTTCCTCTTCCGGTTGGCCCGCTCCGCTGTCTCGGACACCCTATGCTACGGGGTGATCTCCTTGTTTGGGTTCTTGGGGGCCACAGCACAGGTAGGCGTGCACATCAGGGACGGGGGTGGGTTCGTTGGGCATGGCTCTAGGGCCGGAGGGAGGTTTTGGGGAGAGGAAAGGTGGGAGTGAAAATGGTGTGCAAGGGGAGCACATGCAGAGGACGTTGTGGGAGTCCGTGGGGTGTCCGTGCGGACCGAAATCCAGACCAAATTTGGGCTAAAAATGGGTCGAAGCGGACATGAAATGGACAACCGTCCATTTTTCATTGGCACGTTGGACCTTGTTTTTTGTCCGCGCGGACCCAAACGAACGAGGGTTCGTTGATGATATGTCTCGTTTATTTGTTACCACATCGTCCCATTCATTTGTGTCGTCGCTAGATTCACGTGCCTCTTGCTCCGTCAATCCTTGCTGATCCACGCTATCTTCTGGCTGTAGAAGCTCGACAAACATTTTCATTCTATCCTTGACGCAGGAAGCTGCCGTTTATGTACTGCAGTCTGGCCGCGAATGAATTTTTCTATAACTCTGCAGTATACGTGGCCAGTGTGATTTCTAAACCAGCTTATTAGCATAATTTTACCCATTAGATACCTTCTCATAGTACCAGACCCATTGTGTCAGTACTATATAGAATAGGCTCGACAATACATCTGCATGAAACTTATTCCCAGAATAAGCTGCATGAATCTTCCAATCCGCAAAGTTATCAACTCATAAACAGACACTATTATAGCTAGACTTATCGAGTTCAACAAATCAAGAGACGAAGGAGCAGAGAGCAACCACCAAGAAGTTAACTACTACCTGGAATTACATAATTCCGTAGGGCTTCATAGTTGCACATTTTCAAACATCTGATTGGCCACTACCAGATTCATCAGTGTGGACATTACTTCTTTCTTCGAATAATTGGATAAGGTAAGTGGCGTCCAATTAATCGATCTCTGATACTTTATATTGCTACACTGCTGATACCTGCAACCGCATAGGCAAAGAGCAAACTGTAGATGCATGCTGCTCCAATGCAGATAAAATTGCTGCAAGGTGGTTCAAAGACGACTGACTTGAAATGAGCTAGGAAAATGCCATCCAGCAGCACTAACCCACCATTTTCCAATTGCATCAACAACAGTACACCCGCACTATGGTAGCAATTCAAACGGTGAAACAGAAGAAACTTCACTGAAACAACTGTGGTACCAAAAAGTCTGAGATCTTGAGACTCACTATCATTTCCTTCATCAGAAACGTTTGCCCTTGGGCAACATCACAAATTAAAACATTTCTTTCGTCAGAAATTACGTTTAGAAATTTGTTTTTTTAAAGATGATCAGGCATCTGATTTTCCACCTTGCGATCCAGGAAAAACGCAGAAATATGAAAGCGAAGGCATTCATGTGTGCAGGAGTCTAAAACTAAATAACTACAAAAAGGTAGGTATGTGATGTAGAGAAATTTACTGACATAACATATATTTAGACCTACTATTTTCTAGTAGATACATTGTTCAAACAACTGCGATGCCTTTCTAACTCAGGATAACATTTAACTATTTAGGATTTGCATCATCCAAAAGGTTACCCTTGAAGATGCATCTCCACAGGCTGCCCACTAATGTGTTCACGGAGCCGCAGCCATGCTCTATAACAGTGATACTTAACAAGACTATAAAGACCCTCTCAACTTATATATCCCAGAAACACAATGTGAAAGCCAGGTATAATAACAGTCAGTCCAAGCTAAACTTAAAGTTCTACTCATCGAAGACGGTCCAGAAACACAATTGAGTATATCAGATGAACACAGGCCCTTCATTGAAGAGCAGAAGTTGGGTCCTTTCCTCAAATACGGGGTCTGCAAATACTTAAACTTTAAGGTCTATCATGATCGTCATCAATATTATCAGAACTATCAAGAACAAGGCCTTCGTTCCTGCAAAACCAAAAGGCCTTCCTCAAAGAGTAGGACTCAGGCCCTTTCGTCCTCATCATCCTCGCCCTCGTCCCCGTCCTCGTCCTCGCCCTCACCCTCGACCTCGCCCTCTCCCTCGCACTTGCCCTCGTCTTGGCTCTCGCCCACCACCTCCTCCTTCTCCTTCTCTTTCTCCTCCTTCTTGTTCGGACGCCGATGATGCCGATGAAGACGACGACGACGATGACGAGGACGATAATGACGATGAGCTAGAATCATCGTCGTCGTCGTCGTCGTCGTCGTCATCATCATCGTCATCGTCATCGTCGTCATCATCATTGTCATCATCAACAGTAGCAGTAGCAGTATTAGCAGTTTTAATACAGGGCGTTCGTTGAAGATCAGGAGTCGAACCCTTTCCTTGAAGACATGATCTGCTGAGAATGGTGGCTTCGAGCATGATACCATTTTGATCATCGGAAATCTTTCCCTTGGGAATTATTAAGTCGTACACTATGGGTAGCCCATCAGAGAGTGAAGAGCTTCTTATGTGGCAATTTATACTTTCACGACAGCCCGTCGTTATGCAGTCATATTCCATATTACATTTGAACTTGGGTTCCGTGACGTTTGGTTGGACGCAGATGACTGAGATGGCATATCCAAGAGGCTCTGATGACATGTTGAGCAAGAAAAAGTAGCTGGTCTCGGTGCATCGCAAAACATGTAACCCCGGCTGTAAGCGAAGTGACACCGTACCGGAGTCTGGGAGGATTGTAGACAGACACTTGTGCTGGATGATGAAATGGTCCTGGAGCACCTTTGCTGGTCCAGTGAAGCCACAACCGGACTCCGTGCAGGAGCATGGGGCATTTGGGCATGCCTTCTTATGTTCTTCTTTCTGGTAGTAGATGACCCCCTCGACACAGCCATACTTATCATTGGAGCAAGCAACTTTGGCTTCTTGGGCGACATGTTCCATCGCAAAGCAGCGCTTGAAGGAAGTTTTGATAGAGCACACGGGACATTTCTTGTCCAGCTTCTCACGGCAAGACGAGCATATACAATGCCCCACGGAGCACTGTGGAATAGAAAGGATCCTCATGAGAACAAATCTTGCCAGAAAGAAAGAACTGAAACACTACGCGACAACATGATAGATTAGTACCGCACATTTCATTATGTCAGTTACCATAGCTATTATGTAAGATTTCATAAGAAACACTTTTTGCCAAGTAGCACCCATCCAGTGATTGATTTATCAAAGCTCTACTTTAATCTTGAGCTCTTATCACAAATGAAATAAAAGCTTAATTAAGTTTAAAGGCAAGTCAACATCTACAAAAACGTACTGCAATTACCTGGAATATCGGAGGCCTGAGGGGCTCGTAGCAGATTGGGCAGTCAATGGTCTCCACCCCCATGGTGACCTTCAGCTTCTTTGTGCTGCTCTCTCCTTCTCCTTCTGCTTCAACTTTTTTCTTTTTTGTATTGGCGTTACCTTCCATGGCCAACAAACTTCCAAGAGGTACCCTCACTAGCTTGCAAACTCAATCGAGACACAAACCTACTGGGCAACACAATCTCAATGTGTGTTCGCCTGTTCCATAAGATACATGGATAAAAGTCATGGAAGTGACAAAGTAGCTAAGTAAAAGCAGCAGAACTAGTAAACATTTACAAAAGTTCTAACTTCTAAGGGCATCTCTCACCGACCCCCAACAATATAGAGGAAGATAAGGCCGAGTATCGTTAAGAGGAGCATATTTCCTCCTTTAAAAAGTGGCATTTTAAACCAATCCCCAATACTTAATGGACTAAAAGAATCAGTGGTGCATCAACCCAAATTCGGTGCAAATTTGGTTCAAACTACTACATAAAACTTACTAAAACAAAATTTGCTGCAAATTTGAAATATATTACATATATTAAAATAAATTTAGATTACATTGCACAAAAACTTATTAGAAAACTACTCGCTATCGCTCTCATTCTCTAGGCATTCCCAGTCCGATTCGGTAAGCCGTCCGATCACAGGGTCACCGCCCTAGCCTGCCCTGTTGCCACCGCCATTGCCGTCGTCATCGGAGTCGCTGAAGAGCTCGAAGACACCCATCGCACCGGCCGCATACTGCTCCTGCTCCTACAACCGGCACTCCGCCTCGATGCGCTCTGGGTAGAGGTGGCGGAGGTCCGCCATGTAGGCCTCGCCGGCTTGCTCGGCCTCGAGGTACTCATGGGCCTCGCGATCCTCCCGCCTCTCCCATGCGGTCGCCACCCGGGGGGTCAACGGGCTCCAGCCGTGGCAAGCCGTCAAGGAAGTTGCGCCAAGTGTTCGCGCCATGGAGGCGGACCGACATAATGTCATACTCGCATGCCGCCAACATCACCGATTGGAAGGAGCCAATCCAAATGCACTGTTTTGTATTGAGGTCGAAAATCTCGGTGACCCACATCCCCCAAGAGCGTTGACGCACGCCGAGGTATTCCCTCTGTGACGATGGTGGGAGGTCCGGGAAACCGGGTAAGTGGTCGCCGCGGGAGGAGGAAGCACCAACGCTGGCACGGGCTCGAGACCGCTCGTGGTGGCGTGGAACAAGCTGGGGATGGGTGACGGGCGGATCCGGCCATTATTGGCAGCAGACCAATGCCGTAGTGGATGTGGGTGAGGGTGGGGGCGGACCGGTAGGGATTCGGCTATCGAGTATATCTAGGAGTCGCGGCCGCCGCGGAGTAATATTTTTTTACTCCACTATAACGGTTTTTGGTGTTCGGTTAGTTTCTGGTTAGAGGAGAAAACCTGAATTTAGCCTCCTCGAACCGGTTATTGGGGATCAGTTAGAGATGCCTTAAGGACTACAATTCAACGCCTCTTTTGGCTCTTCTTGTTCTGGGAGAAAAGAGTATCTGAGCTGATTTTCCTTAACAGGTTGACAATGCATATGCAAGTATTCTGACACAGAAGCGGTAAAAGAATAAATCTATTAGGGCTAAACGTTTGCACTGGCATAGCGTAGCCGTGTGACTCCGGCGAAGGGCAAATCGAGTGGGATGCAGCCGTACCTGAAACTACCTGGTCGCCTCGGGGCCTATACACTCCAAGACCTAGCTAGTTGCCATGGGCGGCCTCAAGGTCATGGTTTCCACCGAGGAAAGAGGGGAGAAGGCTGCTGCTCCCTTGCTGGCGAGGTCTCCACCGGGCCCGCGCGCGGCGTTGATCTGAGCACGATGGTCGATGGGAGCGGGGAGATGAAGCAGCGCTAGGGCGACAAACCGTGGATAGGAGCCGTGTCTTTTTACGTGTCTCTTTTCCTTTTCTATTCTACTCCTATTTTTGTGAGGAAACTTGAGAGATTTACTCCTAAAACCTCGCAAGGAGTCATCGGGAAGTTGAGAGTATCGACGGATCTAGGATTTGACGCTACGGTGGACCTACCTATGAGTAGACCCCCTAAAAAAAAAAGGAGTTAGCATCTTTTTTTTCCTAAACCACAAAATAATATTCCAATGTAAACGTATGCAAAGTGCGGTGGAATTAGATTCATGCTTCTCACAGGTAGCATAAATTCAATTATTACATTCGAAATTCGCATATATTAGCTATATCATGTTTTTTGGGAAAGGATTTAGACCAATTAGACCTATTATAAAAGTTCTTCAATCACCTCAAACCTAGTAAAAATTACATAGCGATTCCGAGACAATTAAACGACCTCTACCGCCACCAGAACAAGCCGTTGGCGCGCCGCACTATCGTTGCTCCCCTATCGGAAACGGCTTGACCTTATCGATGATAGCCAGAAACTCTTTGTGCAAGTGCCCCTAAGGACGAGCGCCCTGAAGCCACAGCGTCACTATTGAACCCTTGAATAGATTTGAAACACCTGACACCAAATCTCATTACATGACGGGAAACATTAACCTACCGCCCCAAAGGATATGGTAGGATTTTCTTTTTGTGAAAAAAGCATATGGTAGGAATCTACGTTGGAGCTCGGTCGACTATGTCTAGACGGAAGAACTCTAGGAGGCTCGAAGCTAGAAAGTGAAACTCGGAAAAGGAGCACCGTCATCCGCCCGAGCGCTGCAACCCTAACCTAAACTGCTAAGTGGAGTGGAGACACCAAAATTCCCCTCCTCGCCATTGGGCACCGGAGCGGCCGGCAGAGGGAAGATTCCATGGGCTCGCCGGCGAATCTTGGAGGGGAGAGTTTGCCCTGGCTGCTAAAGAGTAGGGGGAGGAACAATAGTTCTGTTGTAGCTATACTATCTTCTTGAGTTCTATCTTAGTGAAAGGACTATCACACATTAAAAAATTGCATTTTTGAAATTTGCAATAACGCGCTGGACGAATGCAGGAATTAAACCTGCGCATGGTTGATTATGCATTTATGCTTCATGAAATTCATTGCAGAAGAAAACCTTTCAGCACTTGGCGTTGCCACAATGATGAAATTTAATCAATTCATGTATTCCTTGATCTATAATGAATCGATGCCACAATAAAAAAAACCCTAAAGTATAGTAAGCAGAGAAAGAGGCAAGGCTAGCACCTGAAGTGCTGCCGATCGGCTGGTTCCAATTACCCTGGAGGACTGCGTACGGAACTTTGCCCGTCTGCTGCAGTGCCGCGCTGCGACGGTGCGCCCTGTTGCTGGCCTGCCGCTGTTGTCCTGCGCGGCACGCCCCTGCCTAAGCTCTATCGAGTACGGGTTATGCCTTAGGGCCAAACGTGTCCGGCCCTCGGGTCTTAAATTTAAATAAAAATCTCTACCTAATAATCTTTACCTAATAATAAAGTTAATTGGGTTTCTCTCGTCCGTCATGGCATTTTTAGAAAAAGCCCCTCTATTTCGGAAAATTCAACCCGCAGTCCTGTTTTAAGTTAAAACGTATCGTTATTTTTGTATTTTGCACAAAAGTCCCTGTCTTTTCTTGAAATCAACCCACCTTCCGGATTTAAGTCACACCCGAACCGTTATTTTACATTTTTCGAAACCCCCCCTGATGTTTTAGGTAATTCATCCGCGGATCATATTTAAGTCAAACAAATGCTTTTTAAAATCATCCATATCTTTTAAACCGTAATTCCAATTTGAACATGTTATATATGAAATTTGATTAGAAAAATATGTAGAATATGAATATGAGATTATTTTTACCTGTTAAGTATTTTTAAATGTTATTTTGGAATATATTTGAGTCAAACCAAATGATTTTTCTAAATTATCTGTATCTTTTAAACCGTAACTTTGATTTTAACATATTATATATGAAATTTTATTAGAAAAATGTGTGGAATCTAAATATGATGTTAATTTTACCTGTTAAATATTTTAAAAATATTGTTATGGAAGCAAACTTATAATTTATAGCGCAAGATCCGGTTTTTTTCATACCGACGGCGATCCAGATTGCAAATAAACATCCCAATATAACCATATAGGGAAAAGAAAACATCGATAACTACACATGCATACCTCTGAAAAATGTAGCAGGGGAAAACAACAGATTTATCATCGCGAGAGTGAGAGAAAGCGAGTGAGAAAGAGAGAGAGAGAGAGAGAGAGAGGGGGGGGAGGGAGGAGAGAGGGAGAGAGAGACGCCTTAGGATTAACCATATTCAACACATGTTTTTTGTTGTTTTGTGTGAACACCGAGGCCATCGCCGGCGAGGTTGAGAAGGAGGATAAGCGGCAACACAAATATGATGCCTCGCAAAAATAAAGGAGAGATGGACCTATTGTGGTCTTGAGTGATGGTTGTTGAGTTAAGACAGTGTGTTATGTTTTCTCTCCCGTTGCATGCATGGGCTCTTTTGCTAGTAATAATAAAGCACGTAGGGTTTCTGCCCGTCTGTCGCTCCAATTTGCAAAAAAAGCCCCTGCATTTTCATGAAATCAACCCGCAGTCCAGATTTAAGTCACACCGAACCGTTATTTTACACTTTTTCAAACCCCCCCCCCCCCTGACTTTTTAGGTATTCCATCCGCAGATCATATTTAAGTCAAACAAATGCTTTTCTAAACCATCCATATCTTTTAAACTGTAACTTCGATTTAAACATGTTATATATGAAATTTGATTAGAAAAATATGTAGAATATGAATATAAGATTATTTTAACCTGTTAAGTATTTATAAATATTATTTTGGAAGATATTTAATTCAAACAAATGGTTTTTTAAATTATACCTATCTTTTAAACCGTAACTCTGATTTTAATATGTTATTTATGAAATTTGATTAAAAAATGTGTGAAATCTGTATATGATGTTAATTTTACCTGTTAAATATTATTTAAATATTGTTTTGGAAGCAAACTTATAACTATAGCGCACGATTCATTTTTCTTTCATACATGCGGCGATCAGGATTGCAAATAAACACCCACTATAATCATATAGGGAAAAAAACATCGAGAGCTACACATGCATACCTCTGAATACGTCGCAGGGGAAAACAACAGATTTCTCATCGCGAGTGTGAGAGAAAGCGAGAGAGAGGGAGAGGGAGGAGAGAGGGAGAGGGAGGAGAGAGGGAGAGAGAGACGTCTTAGGATTAACCACATTCTAACACGTTTTGGTTTGTGTGAACACTAAGGCCACCGCCGGCGAGGGTGAGAAGAAGGATAAGCGGCAACACAAATATGATGCGTCGCTAAAATAAAGGAGATGGACCTATTGTGGTCTTGAGTGATGGTTGTTCGGTTAAGAGTGTGTGTTGTGTTTTTTCTCCCGTTGCAACGCACGGGCTCTTTTGCTAGTAACATAAAAACAACTAGAAACAATAATACATTACATATTTAAAGTCCACACGTCCTGGTCAAACATTAAAAATAAAATTGAACTAAAAACATAAAAAGGAAAACCCTAGAATGGTCATCGTCGCCATGCCGGCTGTCCCAGTTCATGTCATTGCCGCCGTCCTCGTCTTCATCATCCGTGGTGGGGTCGACGTATATCGGCTATTGCCAGAGGTGGGCGGGCGGCCCCTGCGATGGCTGCCAAAGATGGGCGGGCAGTGCCTGCACCACTGGTGGTCGTGGCGATGACGGTGACCATGTATCAGCGCCCACCCATACGGGCGACACAGAAATGTACTCTGGCATGCAGGGCACCGTGGACGGCCACGCCCAGGACTGCCACACCAACGAGTCCTGTCCGAGGAGGCTAGGATGGGTGAAAGTGGAAGTGTGTGCAAGTGGATGGCCGGTCCACAGCTTTCACATTAAAAAGGACGGCTGGGCGGCTGATTTACGGGCCCCGCCGGACGTGCGGATTAAATGGGGCTGGTGGGGAACCGTTGCATGGCCGACAGGCGGGCCCAGGGGCGGAGGAACAGACGACGTGCACGCGTCCATACAATGTCCATATGGACGCAAATCAGGCCCAAAATTGTGTCGGATTTGGGTCAAGCTGGACACGAGCCGGACAGAATTTGCGCTTGCTCTAGCGCGCTTGGCCGTGAGTTCTGTCCGCTTTGACCTAAACGGATACGGCCCGACCAAATGGGTCGCCCGTTGGAGTTGGCCTTAGGTGTGGCACGCCACCCACCTATCCACCCTATTGGTTTTGGATCCGCTCATGAGACCTGAATATGTGGAGCCAGCTTTCAGTAATAATCAAAATGCAAGGACGCTTAGCTGCCGTTGGCAATGGGGCCCCGAAACCCGCGTCCCCGCAGGTTTTTACCCTATTAGGGGACGGGGATGGACGTCTTTTCATCCCCGCGAGGCTGTTGTTGGGCACACTATACAACCCAACAAGTTTCGTGGGTTTGCACCCGTTTCAGTAGACCCCGAACCCGAAACCCGGCAAAATACATTTTTTTACCAAGCCGTCGGTCTGATCTGGAGAAAGGGTGCCACCACCGGTGACGAACCCCATGGTGGCCTCTTCACGTCCGAAGTCAGGTGAAAGGGCGCCGCCGCCGGTGCCGCCGGCGCAGTCTGCAGCCCTCCGTCGCCTTCCTCTCTCTACTACAACCCCGCGCGGTGGTGATGGAAGGGCAGCAGGTCGTGGCCTTCGTGGAAGAGGAGGCAGAGGGCTTTCCAATCCGATTCCCAACCCTCCATCTGTTGGAAATATGCCCTAGAGGCAATAATAAATGGTTATTATTATATTTCTTTGTTCATGATAATTGTCTATTGTTCATGCTATAATTGTGTTCTCCGGAAATCGTAATACATGTGTGAATACATAGACTACAACGTGTCCCTAGTAAGCCTCTAGTTGACTAGCTCGTTGATCAACAGATAGTCATGGTTTCCTGACTATGGACATTGGATGTCATTGATAACGGGATCACATCATTAGGAGAATGATGTGATGGACAAGACCCAATCTTAAGCATAGCTCAAAGATCGTGTAGTTCGTTTGCTAGAGCTTTTCCAATGTCAAGCATCTTTTCCTCCGCGTTCAACACACGTACGGAGCAGCGACGTCTCCTCCTTCTTGATCCAGCAAGGGGGAAGGAGAGGTTAATGGAGATCCAGCAGCACGACGGCGTGGTGGTGGAAGTAGCGGGGTCTCGGCAGGGCTTCGCCGAGCTTCTGCGAGAGGGAGAGGTGTTGCATGGGGAGAGGGAGGCGCCAGGGGCTGTGTTGTTGCTGCCCTCCCTCCCCCCCCACTATTTATAGGACCCCTGGAGGGGGGGCGCCGGCCCTAGAACCCATCTATAGGGGGGGCGGCGGCCAAGGGGGAAGGGGGGGTGGCTTCCCCCACAAGCCAAAGGGGGGCGCCCCCCACCCCTAGGGTTTCCAACCCTAGGCGCAGGGGGAGGCCCAAGGGGGGCGCCCCAACCCACTAAGGGCTGGTTCCCTTCCCACTTCAGCCCATGGGGCCCTCCGGGATAGGTGGCCCCACCAGGTGGACCCCCGGGACCCTTCCGGTGGTCCCGGTACAATACCGATAACCCCCGAAACTTTCCCGGTGGCCGAAACTGGACTTCCTATATATAATTATTCACCTCCGGACCATTCCGGAACTCCTCGTGACGTCCGGGATCTCATCCGGGACTCCGAACAATTTTCGGGTTTCTGCATACTCATATCTCTACAACCCTAGCGTCACCGAACCTTAAGTGTGTAGACCCTACGGGTTCGGGAGACATGCAGACATGACCGAGACGCCTCTCCGGTCAATAACCAACAGCGGGATCTGGATACCCATGTTGGCTCCCACATGTTCCACGATGATCTCATCGGATGAACCACGATGTCGAGGATTCAATCAATCCCGTATGCAATTCCCTTTGTCTATCGGTATGTTACTTGCCCGAGATTCGATCGTCGGTATCCCAATACCTTGTTCAATCTCGTTACCGGCAAGTCTCTTTACTCGTACCGTAATGCATGATCCCGTGGCTAACTCCTTAGTCACATTGAGCTCATTATGATGATGCATTACCGAGTGGGCCCAGAGATACCTCTCCGTCATACGGAGTGACAAATCCCAGTCTCGATCCGTGCCAACCCAACAGACACTTTCGGAGATACCCGTAGTGTACCTTTATAGTCACCCAGTTATGTTGTGACGTTTGGCACACCCAAAGCACTCCTACGGTATCCGGGAGTTGCACGATCTCATGGTCTAAGGAAAAGATACTTGACATTGGAAAAGCTCTAGCAAACGAACTACACGATCTTTGAGCTATGCTTAGGATTGGGTCTTGTCCATCACATCATTCTCCTAATGATGTGATCCCGTTATCAATGACATCCAATGTCCATAGTCAGGAAACCCATGACTATCTGTTGATCAACGAGCTAGTCAACTAGAGGCTTACTAGGGACACGTTGTGGTCTATGTATTCATACATGTATTACGATTTTCGGATAACACAATTATAGCATGAACAATAAACAATTATTATGAACAAAGAAATATAATAATAACCATTTATTATTGCCTCTAGGGCATATTTCCAATAGTTGCAACGCTCCAACGCCGGCCGCCGCGGCTCTCCATCACTTGTCGCCGCCATCGGCAGCGCTGGTGGGGATTGGTTGGCAGCACTAGTCACTGGTGGGGAGTGAGGGGCCGGGGTGGGGCAGCCACGGTGGGGAGGCACGGTGGCCATGGCTGGCGGCACAGCCAGTCGCCGGTGGGGGAGGCGCGATGGCCATGGCTGGCGGCACAGCCAGTTGCCGGTGGGGGAGGCGCGAGCATCTACAGAGAGAAAGAAAAGGGGAAGAGCGGAGGTTGCGATGTAGACGAGATGCGCTATGAGCGGTTGGCGTTGTTCCTGAAGAGATAAGATAACGTGGGAGGTGGTCGTTCGGTGGTGGGCCTACTTGCAGAGGAAGCGAGTCACAGAGCGAGTGGTGCGACCGGCCCAATGATTCGGCCGGCGCACCGTGGGGAAACGTTTCCCTTTCGTTTCATCTTCCACACTTAAGACTAACATTATACATTTATACTGGTACCGAGGAGGCTGAAGGCTTTCGATCTCTGTCGTCTGTTGCAATTCCGAGGAAACAATAGAATTCAAATTGGACGAGTACGTGCAATTTCATTCCGGCATGGCGTTTACAGATACTGCATTCAAATTTTGTTTCGACCAAGAATTTGGTTTGGCGTACTGTGCACTGCAGGGCCAGGAGCGAGGTGCGGAAGACGAAACCTCATCAAACCATCTCCCTGGCTCGCTGTTCCTTTATTCCTACTTGATCTGATTCTGGAAAACTGTTGACACTAGTGCTAGAGCATCTCCAACAGACACCGTAAAATGCCAAACCTGTAAAATTCCGGCGGATTTACGGTTTCAGATCAATTTCGTGTTCAGAACAGACTTGTAAAAGTTCGCGAAACTGTAAATGTTTTACACGCCACCAAAAACGCGAGCCTCCGACCTATATTTATACCGTTTGGAGGGCAGTATACAGGCCACAAACTGGGCGGAATTCTCCGCTTTCCATGCGCGCCGCCGTCCGTACCAGAGGGCTAGAGAGTGTACCGTCCAATTTTCCACGGCGGCGCGGGCGAGCTGCAGCTGAGCAGGCGAGTGCGCGCGAGCAATCTGAGCGGCGCTGCACAGGCGAGCGCGCACGAGCAATCTGAGCGGCGCTGCACAGGCGCGCGCGCGAGCAGGTGGACGAGCAGCGCAGTGAGGATGGGCGGCGCGAGTGAGCTGAAGAAGAAGGCAAAGGGGAGAAATTGTCGAATCCATGTAAATTCTTTTTTACAGTCTCCTTTTACCGTATCTGTTCTTTCGGAGAAAAAATGTTTTGAGGGACACTTTAAACACGTTTTACGGTTTCTGTTTTTAGGTGCCTGCACGGGTTGGGGCGAGTTCGGGTGCCGGTTCATGGACCGTGTCCGTGTCCGTGGTGTGTGTGTGTGTATCGCGGTGGCACATGCACTCTGAGTCCGACGCGTAAGGCCCTCCCAATGCTCCACCTTGTACAGGTGCTAAGCCTTTCACATAGACAAAAAATCTGATGTGGTAAGTTATTTAAAAGGAGAGAGATGAGTGTGGTGATCCCAGAAAGAAACAATGCTAAGCGCGTGAACCTAGGCAAAACATTTAAATGAAAAAAGCCTACCAATACATGAAGAGTTTTTGTTGCTAAATCATTAAATGAAGCAAGCTTAGCTACCATAAGCTAAGCACCTATGCATTGGAGAGTATTGTTGCTAAGTTATTTAATATGCTTAGCACCTCATCTAAGCACCGATGCATTGGCAGCGGCCGTTGGTGAGAGCTGCGTGCTAGACTTGCATGCATGTAGGAATCCGTTGAGTGGATAAGTGCCACACCGGCATGTACTTAGTTAGACTAGTGCGTGCATGTGTGCGCCAGGGTATAAGGTTGTAGGGGCCCTGGTGTGCTGCCGAACCTAGTGAATACAGAGGAAAAACAGGCCTCGGCGTTCATTGCCGGGGCGGGCGTCCGTTGCTGTGGGTGTTCGTCGCCCGGCAAAATTTGCCTCCTCGTGTTTCTGTGATTGTCCGACAACCTTCCGTTCCAACAATTAGTGAAAAGTCGGTCAATGCGAGTTCTTCTGAATTCGCCGAGTTCAACAACATGGGATCACGCTGAATGACCAAACTTGCCGAACAATGAACTGTCTGGCACCGAAAACCGCTAAAGCGCACGCTAATTTATTACATGCAGACGGGGCACTGGAATGCCTCCTGGTCGACGGTGAATATGATCCTGCTGCCGCCGCCATCATCCTTCTGCTTTGGCTCAGTTTCACGGCAAAAATGCTACACTCATGGACTACTTTTACTTAATCAACAGACTTTCCTTTCCCTCCTCACTAATCTCAACCCCCTGATTTTAAGGGTAAGCCCGTGTCGCCTAATGCCCAATTAGCGTAACCCACGTCAACGTAGCCCCGTAAAACGCCCGTAAAGCCTCCGTGAATGTAGCATTGCTCGTTTCACAGTCACCTTGCGGGCGCTCCTTTCAAGCTTCTCGTAGAAGGAAGGACGTCTCCTCACCCCACGAACTGACGATGGTGATGGGAAGCTAGGGCCAATATATATATTGAGCGAGGGAGGTGCATGCCAGTGGAAGATGCACGATGAGCCTTTTCGTTTCGTCTTCCGCACCGCACCAAGCCAGTTAATGAAAACCAATAGTGGTCGATCTCTTCTGATTACGAGGAAACCAGACTTCAAGTTGGGCGTGCAATTTAATTGCATGCAGTACTACTGGCTGTGGTATGTTGTGTGCGTTACTAGTCTATGTTACTACCTCTATAGTGGGGAGTAACATATGTGTGGTAACATGCAATACTTCATTTATTAGGCTATAGACTCATTTTGCCTTGATATGTGTGATATTACTCATACTACTAGTAACTAGCTATGTTACCGCTTTCCTTCATTTCTTCATTTATTGCTTGCCACATCATCTATTTTATCTAGATATGTGTGATGTTACTACCTATGTTGCTCCCACTGTGGATAGTCTTAGGCTGGCCATAGTGGGGGTAACATAAGTAGTATCATGCACTTGGGAATCGCAAACATGCTTATGTGGCAGACAATTAAAGAAGAGAGAGATGGTTATAGTAACATAGATAGATACCGTAACATAATAAATGTGATGCTACTATGTGTCATGCATGGCAATAAATAAGACCACCTATGATACTATGCACTATAGAGGTAGTAATATAGACTAGTAACATATGCATGTTACTAGTCTAAGTTACTCCCCACTATGACCAGCCTTAGACTAGTCACAGTGGGGAGTAACTTAGACTAGTGTCATGCATATGACACTAGTCTTTGTTACTACCTTCATAGTGCAAAGTAACATACAAGGCTGGTCACGGTGGGGAGTAACTTAGACTAGTGTCATGCATATGACACTAGTCTTTGTTACTACCTTCATAGTGCAAAGTAACATACAAGTAGTATCATAGATGATAACATTCATTACATTATAGACCCATTTTGCTTTAGGTTGCGTCATGTTACAGTAGTAACATATTATGTTACTTCAAACACATCTCTCCTCATTAACTATATGCCATATAAGCAAACTTGTCTTGAAATGTGCTATGTTTTTTTTCAAAAAAAATATGCTATGTTATTTGCTAAGTTACTCTCACTATGACCAGCCTTATTAGCCGCACATGGATATGAGAAATTTTTGCAAGAGCTCTCCGTTTAACTTGAGTAGTGCAATTCAGACGATTTGCAGCCCACGATTAAATCCCGCGGAGCAATCTTGTTCATGGCCGAGCAACAGCCGCCGGTGGATTCTTTAATCGTGCACAGATCGTTCAAAGTTTATTGTGTGTGGAGCAGTTTCGGTTTAACATTGCTGTGGTACGAATGAAAAGATCCAACAAGGATGTGGGTGGGCGTGGAAAACCCTTGTGATGAGAAGGACATAACCTTGTTCTATGTTTCAACGCCGACCTCCATTGGCAATTTTTTGGGGTTTTTTTTTAGACAAAGCAATTTTTTGGTACTCACCTTGGCTCCATGGAAACAAGCCTAGTGATATTGCACCTCTAATCTTTGGGCCCGCCCATGAGAAAAAAAAGGAAAGGTGAGGGAGGCCATGGAGGATGATGCATGCATCCGGAAGCTCAAGAAGCCACAACCAGTGGTCGATGGCCCATTCAGGAATTTGTTGACCTTTGGGCACATCTTCGGGGCGTTCATCTCGACGAGGCTGTTATGGGTGACATTGTGTGGAAACACTAGTCTAGTGGGCTTTACTTGATGACGTCCGCTTACAAGACGCAATTTGTGGGAGCCACCCAAGTAACATTGAAGGCCATGAGTTGGATGGCTTGGGCATCATGGCGGAGCTAAATCCAGCAGATCTCGGGGCAGGGAATCCTGAACTAGAAGACTATATGCGATGGTAACAGGACACGAGTTTTTGTCTATGTTCGGGCTCTCCGATGAGATAATACCCTACGTCTTTCTCGTGTTTACTGCTTTGGATTGGAGTACAAAGTACAGAAGATCTACACTGAGATTGTTGTGTCTAGATGTAATATGTCTAATGATGTCGTACCACGAGACTGGCCTCGGCTTATATAAGATACTTGAGGTCTAGGATTGCAGGAGTTCTAGTCGGCTACATCGGTGGAGGAGAGTCATCCACAAATAAGGAGTCCTTGTCTTGTACGCCAAGGCTTCTTGTAGATCGCAATGGGTCACCCAAAGTGGGATAAGATGGAATTGACCTAGGGGTCCTTAGCCCGGTCCAACAGGCCAGGAGTCGACATGGTGAGAGGCCCCCTAGCCAGGACACCATCACACCCCCAAAAGTTAATTAAATACTTTGTATGGTTGGCCATGTAAAATAGGATTTGGACCGCAGATAGGCTAGACACGAGAAGGTGGCCAAACTGTGGCTAATTATGCCCCCTATGCTAGACAGAGAACGAACCCGTCGCACACACCTGTTCTACAAAATGTTGTTTCCTGGTTAGGTTATGGAGCTTGATCAAGCAATGGTTGCACCTTGATATCCTTGATACCTCCACCTGGGCCTTGGAGCGCTCCATAAAGTCTCGGTGGATCAACATATGTCCAGGGCGCATGTCGTCCCAAATAAGAATGCAATGGCCACTCTTATCATGCTTGTCAATTAGGAAATTTAGAATGTGAGGAACACCAATGTATTCCAACATAAATTCAAACCTCCAACCATTCTTTTCCTTGACATCAAGGAGATCGCCATTTGGAGTTTAGGTCATCATGGACGCAAAGCACTTGGGGCAAATCATGACGCGAGAATAGGTAGTTTGTTCTCCTCCATATCAAAATATAAGACGTTTTTGAAGTTTATGAGGTAGTAGCATATCGTGGGTGTGCCTATGTACTATAAACTCTTCTCTCTAATTTACGATGATTGATGCATATGAAGCAATTTTTTTCATCCAGTTACAAAAAGGGGAAACTGACATGATACGATGATGGTTGGCTGCATTGCACAAAAATTGGATGTAACAGTGTCCCACACATATCATCACGCTCTTTTTGGCTTCGATTTCTATGGAATTTGGTTTGGCGTGCTGTGCACCGAAGGGCGGGTTCTACACATGGGGCAATCCTAGGTAGGGGGAGGGGGAGGGGGGGTCACCCGCAGCAGGGAAGGGCTTTATGAAATAATCTTCCACTCGCAAAGTTAACTCCTCATAAACAGATACCACCAGAGTTCAACAGCTCGAAGAGCAACCACCAAGCAGTTAACTACTGTGCTACTATGAATTAGTACAATTCCACAAGACTTCCCGCTCACTATCAAACATCTGATCCACCATTTCAAAGAAAACAAAGAAACATCTGACTGGCCACCACCATATTCAGAGGAAAGAAGTTCTATTTTCCACATGGTTGGATAAGGTAAGTGACAACTTTTCATGGACCTTAATTTTTTGAATTTTATGGACCTTAGTTTTAAGACTATCCTGCTGATATGTCCAACCTCCGACGGGAGGGGATCCTTCGCATCACCAAAATGTAGCTCAGAAATGCGCTAGCAACATACCATCCAGCAACACTAACCCAGAATTTTCCTATTAGATCAGCAAGAGCCACACGGCCCTGCGACAGTACATCAAACGCGGAAACAGAAGTAACTTCACTAGAACAACCATGCTACCAGAAGGTCTGAGATATTGAGACTCGGCATAATAATATCCTGGAACCAAAACCCTGAAGCCAACCACGAAATCACATGTCCGCAACCTTCAGCATTCATAACCACGAATTTTGGAGAATCTGGCAGCCAAGGGCCGTTCATCTTCAGACTCGGAATAATCAGGAATCAATCTGGCAGCCAAGGGTACGGGTCGCTCATGATTGGGATCAGAACAATCAGGATTCCGGCCATTCCTTTTTCTGCGACCTAAAGCCCTGGGTACTTCATCAGAATCGGAATCATAGAAAACGTTGCGCTATTCACGGATGGTGGCTCTGAGCATGATACCATTTCCTTCATCAGAAACCTTCCCCTTGGGCACAATCAGGTCATAGCCCGTTGGTAGCCCATCAGACAGTGATGAGCTTCTTACCTTGCAACAAGAATTCTGAGAATCGTCGGTTGTCGAGCTGTCGTAATACAAATCACATGTGAACTTGGGTTCTGTCACCCGAGGTTGTACACACACGACAGAGATGGCATGCCCAAATGACTCAGATGCCATGTTGAACAGAAAAAACTGATCATCTTCATGGCAGTGCAGAACACGTAAGCCCGGTTCCAAGTACAGATAAACATTCACCATGCTAGGATCATCGCAGGTTGATAACGGGCACTTGTGCTTGCCGGTCATATGGCCCAGGAGCGCCATTGTAGACCCAGCGAAGCCGCAGCCAGACTCTGGGCAGAAGCATGGGGCGTTTGGGCACATCTTTTCGTGTTCTTCCTTCTGATAGTAGATGATCTGCTCGGCGCATCCATACTTGGCATTGGAGCAAGCAACAGTGACTGACTTGATGACATGTTCCATCCCAAAGCATCGCTCAAAGGAAGTTACGGCAGAGCACAAGTGGCACTTCTTGTCCAGGATCTCGGAACGGCAAGACAAGCATATGAAATGCCCCAAAGAAGACTGGAACAGAAAAGAACAGGGCTCTCACTTGAGCATAACTTGCGACAGAAAAACAAAGTACTCCCTCTGTAAAGAAATATAAGAGTGTTTAGATCACCACTTCAGTGGTGATCTAAACGCTCTTATATATATTTACAGAGGGAGTACTACAGAATGAGAAGATACATTAGTACTGCACATTTTGTTATTTTGTCTACCATAGCTAAGTATGTCCGAAAGAAAGTTTCTCTTGACAACTAGCGTTACAGCAGACAACAGATTCATTTTATCCCGAACTTTACAAGAGGCTGGTGTCTGAGGACAAGTAAATATATGCATCCACATATTGTATTTACCTGGAATATCGGAGGTCTGAGCGGCTCAGAGCAGACAGAGCAATCGAGGGTCTCCAACCTCATGGTGACATTGTGCCTCTTAGCATTGCTATCTCCCTCTAGCTGAGCTTCCAGTTGTCTCTTGTTGGAGCTAGTACCGTCCATCGCCACCAGAACTCAAAGTAACTACCACTTGCTTACTTGATATTGCTAGTTTGCAACTACAAGCAGAACCAGGCTCCAAACCAATTGATCAACACAATCTCACAGCCCCGTGTACCTGTTCCACAGAAACACAACAACAGTCATCATGGAAGTGATACTGGTGTGGCAGGCGGAAGCCAGAAATGCTTCATGCTCTCTGCTAAACTAAAGAGAGAAAAACAACAATACAAGCATCTAAAGGGGGGCAGTAATAAAATTTCACATATAAATGTAATATGTTCCTGTCCAGTAAACTTCTGTTCAGAAAGGAAAATTGAACATTTGAGCTGTTTTTCAGTGTTTCCTTGATCAATTCAGCAGAAGTATCAAGAGAACATAACAGAAATGACACGGCACGCAGAAGCGAAAATGATCGACGGTTTCTGCAAATCTAGCAAGGGAAATTGTAATCTGCTCCTGCTCCTGTTCCTCAAAATGACATAGCTAAAGGGGGGCGGGCAGTAACAAAATTTCACATATATATAATCTGCTCCTGTTCTACGCTTCTTATTTCCACAGAAAATCGAAAATTTGAGCTGTTTTGCTTATCTCCTTCATGCAATCAGCAGAAGTATCTAGGGGAAATAACATGAATAGCTCATACACAAAGAAATTATTCCGGTTCAGAGTTGGCGTGGCTGTGAAGTGCGATTCCGGCGGAGGGGGGAAGGTGCCTAATCGAGAGGGAACGGACGCAGGATGCGTGCGCTGGATGGAGGAGCAAAAAGGGTGGGCTGGGCCTGGGCATACAACTGTTGCCTATTATAAGATCTTGGGCTGTTTCATTCTTACGAGTGAGTTGCTTTGAACCAGGCCTAAAAACAACCTTCCTCTTTTTTGTTTTTGCTTTCCAAAAAAATCTTTCTCACCTAAAAAAAAGTCACCCCTCAACAAAAAAATGTCTTCCACCCATGCCTGACCAAAGATCTTAATCTCAAAAGAGCCCTAGCTGGAGTAATAGCATTGCTGGCCAACCCTAGCCGTCGCCCCCGCCAAAGTGTCTTCTCCACGCCGTCGCATCAGTCCCCCTCTTCTCTCCCGTCTAGCGGTCATGCCGGCCTCAAGAGGAGTGTGCACCCATTAGTTACCTTATTTTTCTTAGCTTTTGTTTTTCTGGCGGCACCGACGAGGTGGCGGTGGCAATGTCATGTGGGATAAGGTCTCTCTCTGCCCCCACCCCCCTCTTAATGATTTCGATCCATGTCAACAAAGGGCTTGTGAGAGTTCGTGTCATCATATCTGTTGCCTCTCTTCAGATCTTGGAAGTTGGCGTGTCTATCAATGAAAACAATTGGATGGCTATGGGTGTGGTGACTTCGACATCTTCTTTCACGTTGCTCTATGGCATGATTTGCTTTCTCCAACTCTCTGGACCAGTGGTGATGAACTACAAGCATGTACTGTGTGAGGTGATGCTCCAACCGGTGTTTCTTCAGCGGCTCCTAGATCTCGTTTCAAGCAACAAGTGACTATTGCGGTATTTAAAGTCTGGTGTGTCGATGGCGTTTGCAGGTGCTCATTTCCTTTATTGTTGGTTCAGTTCAATTTTCAATCTATGACGGGCGGCAATGAATCGGAGGAAAAAAAGGCTAGTATGATTTTCATTCTAATTTTATTTTTTACTGGTCGGTCTGCTTCCAGTTGTATTTCCATTGTACTGCATGGTTTCCTTGATAATTATCAGCTAAGATGTCCTTTGAGTGTCTTTCTTAAAAAACTGACCGATGATCTAAATGAAGCTCTTACTAGTTGCCAGTTATCACATTTAGTCCTAAAAAATCTTTCCCATTTATTTATCCTAAAAATTAATTACCACATGCTCAGAATTTCAAAGTCCAACTACACAAGGAATGTGATAGTTCCAATAGCTTGACTCAATAGATGATGTCGAAAAATGGTACTAGCTCAACTCAACATATAAAGAATCATATATCAATCAACAAGCAATCAAGTACAGTAGCTACAGACCATCATGGATTGACTCAATAATCAACCATCTGATTATCCATTGCTCGATCCATAAAAAAAGTTCAACTACTCTTACTCTTACTGACCTTCATTTTCGATGAGTTGTGGAAACTAAAGTAATCGCCATAGTCATCAGTTCAATAAAGGGTACACCCACCACGAGCCTTGTACCTTACCCAAGTTGTTGTGAACATGATACCATTTGGTCGTTCAAGACCTTGCCCTTGGGCAGAATCAAGTCATAGCATGTCGGTACTCCATCAAATAATGAAGAGTCTCTTATTTCGTCACATGAGGTTCACAATAGCCACTCATAATGAGTCGGACTTCATTTTACATATAAACTTGGGGCCCAAGTCGTTAGGTTGGACACAGACAACTGAGTTAGCGTGTCCAAAGGGCTCCAATGCCAAAAAAGGTTGTAGAAGACTACTGCTTCCTCTACGGCGAGGCGTCGTTGAGATGAGAGGCGGCAACATGATTTGTCAAGACCAAACCTAACATTACAGGCAGTGTGGTGAAGGAGGAGAGAAGAATGTGGGCTGGATATGGGTCAGGGTGTAGTAGCCCCAGTGTGCAAGTTCTCATAGGCTACAAGGAACTTGGGCTATGTGTTCTTTCAGCTTGCTTAATTAGTTGCATTGAGCTGTTTCTTGAAAAATAATTGCTTTGAGCTACACTTTGTTTCACTGAAAAATTCAAATTTTCATTAAAAACTTTAAATTACCACATAAACATTTTTCATGTCCAGACACTCTAGTAGTATAGCTCGCTGAAAAGAAGCAGATCGCAACCACCAAGGTACTCCCTCTGTATTTTTACTTTGCAAACTATATTTTTTTCTAAGTCAAACCTCACAAGTTTGACCAACTTTATGGAAAGCAATATAAAAGTTTACAAAAACTCTAGTAGTATATGTACAATAACATATCCAAATGATATTGATTTGGTATTGTAGATGTTAACATTTTTCTATAAACTTGGTCAAGGTTTACAAATTACTTAATATCAAATATATGCATAAAATATAATCTAGGATAAAAATGAGAGATAGATGTCACTGGCACAATTACACGGCCCAAGGTGCTAGTTTCTTTTACATGAAAAAGTAATGTAAAGAGGGTTTCTTAGTTTTGAAAAAGAGAAGAAGATAAGCGCCCCTTCTGTCACCCAAAAGACCAGAGCCAACGGGACCAAATAGGCTAAACTACTTAGCACCAAAGGGCAACATAAAGTGCATCTTGTGACGACTTGCTTAACTGAAAAAGAGTCATGCCTTGCTTAATTTGAAGATCTCACACTGAAACTCCTCCATTAACAAAGCATATGCAACATGTAAAGCGCACCCACTCCGGCCAAAATCCATTGCAGCCTCCCCCGGTTAGCCGTGAAACTAACATAAACTCGTGGCACCGGCAACGAGTTGGCATGGATCGTCCAAGCAAGCCAACACCAAAGTTTGCTAGCCGTCGGGCACTTTTGGTTGGGGTTGGGTTTGGTGTAGGTGTCACAACACACCCAAGTCTGATCGTTCCCCTGTTAAATACCTCATCCTTCTTCCCCTGACCTAATGTTTTTCTCTGCGGGGTCCCCGGCCTGACCTAATGTTAATTAGGCACTTGTAGCTAGGGATATGTTACATTTGCATGTTAAAACTCTACCTACCTGGTATTCATCCTCTGTCATCACCACCACCACTAGCACCATCGGCTTTGCCACTTGCAGCTTGCAGGTATATGTTTGTTAGCTATGCGAAGCCAAAATGGTGAGGACGAAAGCATTTTGCACGCGTACGTCTATGGAATATGTTATAGAACTGAGTACTGGACTAGACCATTGGGACTGAGTGTTCTTATTGTAATGCTGCTGGTTGAATTTGATCTGGTCTGCGTCCCAAACTCCCAATTTGAAATGAAAAAACATGGGGGGAAAGGAGCAAAAATGACAGGCAAGCACAAGAAAATGCCAACAAAAGAACAAAACCAAAGACGACAGCCTACCTGGTCACGCTGAAGTGCAGGTGTGCATGTACCATGGTAGAGATTGGAAGCACCTATAAATTAAGGTATTCGCGTGCATGATAGTTATTAGTATAATGATGGATAGCGTAACAAAAACATATATGTGATTTTGCTGATCGGGGCGGTAGAAAGGCAAGACTTTCACGCCGCCAGTGTATTAATCTGCAGGGGGTGGAACAGTGAAAGCTCAGTGATAATACTCCCTCCGTTTAGGTTTATAAGTCGGGCATGGTTTTTTAGGTCTTTAATTTGACTAGGGAAACTTGTATTGCATTAAAACAATCTTTAGGTTCGTCGTCAAATAAATTTTTTACCATATAATCTTTAACACCAAAGGATAAAACATGTGCCCGATTTATAAACCCAACGGTGGGAGTAGCTCATCATCACCATCAAGAAAAATGACAGCCAGCACAAGATTAAAGCCGACAAAAGAAGAATACAACCAAAAAAGGGGGAGCCCGGCAAAAAAGAAATCCGGAAAAAAATCAACAAAATGACAGCCTACCTAGTCACCTTCAAGCGCTACTCGATCCGCATGCACCATGGTAGAGATTGGTGCATGCGCTTAGGCATTTGTTGTGCAGTCGTCTGACCATCCAGGTTTAATTCTTAGAATTGATGCATGATTTATATGATCTTCCCTTTTATTTACTTGAGAAGCAAATTGGTGCGTGGTCGGACTGAAAAAGTTGTACTACACCCGGATGCATTGTACCCATGATGAATAGTAAAATCAAAACAAATAGGAAAAAAAACTGAAACTTTGCGACTTTCATTATGACCAAATGTTTTAGGTGCTTGCAAAATTTGGTGGCTAAATAACATAAAATGAGCTCCATATAAACAAACCAAAAATTCTGCTCATCAAACAGTGCTCACAAGTTTGAGCACATTTTTTGTTATGTTTGTTATGGAACTCCTCGAATGTCATTTGGCAACCAAATTTTGCAAGAACCTAGAACCTTTGATCATATCAAGCCACAAAGTTTAGATTTTTTTTTCTAGTTTGTCGCGGTGGATAGGTCATGAGTAATCCGATTATGTAATCTAGGTGGACATGGGCGTAGTTGCTCATCCTGTTGTAGAGGGGCTCTTTACCCCCTTTCTATCTTTAATAGATGATACGCATGCTTGTGCGTATTCGAGAAAAAAAAAGTTTAGATTTTTCTATTTTATTTACTTTTTTAATTTTACTGTTCATCATGGGTGCAATTCACCAGGGTATAGAAAAATCACTCAGGTGGGACTACCCATCAATATAGTGCTTTTGGTACTCATAGTTACATATCCTTGAGGGTCAGACTTGGTCAAGATAAAAATCCAGCTACTAATACTGAAAAAACGGTTGTGTGCATCTCTAATTCTCTAATTGGTTCAGAGGTCGACAGAAGTGAAATTCTCTCTCAAATTGAAGCGTGTGAGATTCGGAGGATGAAAACATATACGTATTAGCCCACTTGCAGGAATATACTCCCTCCGTTCCGAATATAAGTCTTTCTGGAGATTTCAACATGGACTACATACGGATGTATATAGACGTAGTTGAGAGTGTAGCTTCACTCATTTTGCTCCGTATGTAGTCTATATTAGAATCTCTAAAAAAGACTTATATTTAGGAACGGAGGGAGTATATGTTAGCTATATGAAGCCAAATGGTGAGGACAAAAGCATTTTACACGCGTGCATGGAATATGTTCTTAAGGTTTGCTTGGTTGGTTCTCTGAACTGAACTAGACCATTGGGACTGAATGTTCTTATTGTAATGCAGGTTGATTCCGATTTGGTTTGTGGTCCCGATTTTTCTGAATGAAAGGTGTTTATAGTGTAAGAAAAAGAAATGCGGGTTTGCTGATGGAGGCAGTAGAAGACGTTTGCGCACCCGGTATATAAATCTGCAATGGCCAGTGGCTGGAACAGTGGAAACTCAGAGATAGTAGCGCTCACCATCACCATTATCATCAGCAGCAGTATGTCGACTCCGAAGATCATCGTCCATGGCAGTGGTGACGAGCTTCAGGAAGGAGACGAGGATCACCACCCCGACGTCGAGGCGGGTGACGGCGGTGGCACAACGACGACGAGCAGTACACGGGTGGCGGCGCCGGGGCGGGAGCGCCTCGTGTCGCTCGACGTCTTCAGGGGGATCACCGTTGCGGTCAGCGAACTTTCTACCTTTCTAGCTATCCCCATAGAGTATTGGTCACAAAGTACACATTGGAAGACATAGCTTCATGCATACATGACGTGAAAGCACCGGGAAAAACTAAGGTAGAGACTTCAAATAATATAATCTAACCCACTCCAAAGGGGTTAATACGACACATTACACATAAAAATAAGCAAAAAGATCGTTTGGCATAAAGGCATTCTGGCCCTTATTTTATAAGGAGGCCATAAGTTGGGCTCCACCTTAACTTAGACCAGCAAAATTCCGTCGATGCTTACTCCAACCACTCAACCTGGCAACCACTTGCTAACTTCATGTGACGGAAGAGAGAAATCGTTTTTTATTTCTTATGGTCTGGTCCTAGCACTATGACATGTTGTCTTTGATTTTGTTGTTGTTATTGTTGTTGTTGTTGTGGTAAGGGCCTCTCCTCACAGTGCTATTAATTACAATTTGAAAGCTTCCAATGTGAAATTAAGAAAACTTGTGAAAACTATTTGTTTTTCCTGAGTAAATTATATGTGTCCTAAGCTTTTTGGAGACCTCAACACTGAAATCTTTGGACCTCCATGAAACATTGTTTGGAAGAAACTACCTTTACATTAAATCATATCTATTCTATTTCATTTTTTTAAAGGCTGAAGGTTTGTCTCTTTTTATTAAGAGAAAAGTATGTTTTTGGTCCCTCAAGTTCCCACAAAGTATAGACTTGGTCCCTCAAGATTTTTTGGTATACATTTGGTCCCTCAAGTCTCAAAACCGGATAAGTTTGGTCCGAAACCAGATTTTGAGCACGTTGACCGGTTTTGACCGCCACAAAACCGCCTGATGAACAGTAATTTAAAAAGAAACTTCAAAAAAATCTGAAATTTTTTGGGGTCGAATATGCTTACATGCGCAAGATGGGAACAAAATTTCGGGCTCTTTCAGCACTCGAGGGGCTCGTAGCAAAAAAACAAAAATATCTGCGTGATGAATAATAAATTAAAAAAATCAAAACAAAATCAAAAATTCTGAAATTTTTTGGGGTCCAATATGCTTACGTGCGCAAGGTGCGACCAAAATTTTGTCATGAAATGACATCGGACGGGCTCTAGTAAAATTTTGTCATTTTTTGAAGTTTTTTTTAAATATAGTATTCATCGAGCGGTTTTGTGGCGGTCAAACCCGGTCAACGTGCTCAAAATCTGGTTTAGGACCAAACTTATCCGGTTTTGAGAATTGAGGGACCAAATGTATATCAAAAAATCTTGAGGGACCAAGTCTATACTTTGTGGGAACTTGAGGGACCAAAAACATACTTTTCTCTTTTATTAATTAAGGTCTAACTAGAAAAACAATGTTACAACTCGGAAGCCACGGGCAGAGGCCTCAAAAATTAATCTTTACCTCTCCCACCACACATTAATTTAACCCAATGAAATATCTATACATTACAGCTCATGATCATTGTCGATGATGTTGGTGGTCTAATTCCAAAGATAAGCCACTCACCATGGGATGGCGCCACACTAGCGGATTTTGTGTTCCCCTTCTTCCTCTTCGTCGTGGGAATCTCATTGGCCTTCGCCTACAAAGTACTACTAGTGCTCATAATATTAAATTGTCAAACACTAATACCAACTCGCTGCTAAACCAAGTTTTGTGCAGAGGGTGTCAAATAGAGTGTCGGCAACCAAGAAGGCCGTGCTCAGAGCTGGAAAGCTCTTTCTTCTAGGCCTCTTGCTTCAAGGTAAATACACATGCGTTTAGCTAGTGACCTTCATCAGAAGACATGCCAACTATGGTATTTTGGCCATCCTATCAATTTGATTACAAACATAGTCTGGTATACTACATGATTGTTTGTCCACATACTATAATAGTGTCACAACCCTATAATAATATAATGTAAATAGTTGCATTAGAGCTAATCATGCATCATGTTTTAATTTAAAGAAATTTGAGTTTAGGAATATTTCAAAGCCTCAAATTAAATAAAGGGCTAAAACCCTAGAAATGTATTCAATGAACCCAAAATGCTCTTCCTTAATGTTTTATAAAAAGATATTATTAAATTTTAGTACAATGGTTTATAATACAACTCTAGTGATCATAATATAATATATTCTTACATTAGTTATACAATGGTGGAGTAAATTATAGTTAATAAAGGTGGAGTAATAATTTGTCATGAAAATAAAAGTACCTTTTCTAGCAATAGAAAATCCAAGTGGTTCTTAGAGCCAACAGTTTATGGTTGTAAAGCTATGAACTTCTATTTTCAAGGTGGCTTCTTCCACAACATACATGATCTTACATATGGGGTTGATATTGGCAAGATACGGTTAATGGGTGTCTTACAGGTACCAATCATCGCCAACCTATCCATTACGAACATAATTCTTTGTTCGGTCACACACATAACAATTTTATTTTTTACTTTCATGTAAAGAACAAGAGGGAGATCTGTGCATGTGATTCTGCACAACAAATACCATTTTTGTTTGATATATTTCACTTGATGTAGAGAATTGCAATGGCATACCTAGTGGTGGCACTATGCGAGATCTGGCTACGGGATGGTAGAGAAGATGGCATAGGCTCTGGCTATGCAATAATCAGAAAATACCGATGCCAGCTGTGAGCATAGCACACTGACCTATACAAACTCGTTGTCATTTAAGTTACTTAACTAGTTAATTTGCCTTGTTATTATCCACATATTTCATCCCTACAATTCTTTTTGTGAAGTCTTGTGGGTTTAGTCCTCACATCCACATACACGGTGATTTTGTACTGTTTGCCCGTGTCGGACTGGGTGTATAATGTCACATCATCGGACTCAACCATGAAGCATTTTGTGGTAAGCTTTCACTTCTGAAAATTCTTTGTCCTTTCGTATTCGTATGCATTTTTTCTTAAGAACCTTTGTTGGTGGTTTTTCTTTGATTAAATGCAGGTGAAATGTGGAGTTAGAGGGCATACAGGACCAGGTTGCAATGTCGTTGGCATGATCGATCGAAGTATATTTGGAATCCAGCATCTTTATACACGGCCGGTCTATCTCAAAACAGAGGTATATAATCAATCAAATAGTAACCACAAGAGTAGTGGGGTCATGAAGTTCTAGATATCTTGTTTGTTCAATATTACTAGTACAGTCGTGACAAGTTCTCTCGTCTTTCCATTTGGAACTTGTAGTGGTGCAGCATCGACTCCCCCAACAACGGACCACTCCCGTCTGACGCGGCACCATGGTGTGAAGCCCCTTTCGATCCAGAGGGCCTCCTAAGGTGTGGAAGTAGTGGCATCTACCTTTTGAAGAAGCATCTGAATCTCGCTATATACTAATCATCTTCATGTACTATGTAGCTCCTTGATGGCAATAGTCACCTGCTTGGTCGGGCTTCAATTCGGACATGTCATCATCCACTTTAAAGTATATATAAATATATATATAAATAAATAAATAAATATATATATATATATATATATATATATATATATATATATATATATATATATATATATATATATATATATCCTTCTGTCTCACCAGAATCTCAGTTTTCCTTTTATATGATGGCCGTTGGATTTTACTCTCTCCCCGACTAAGCAACTCCCAGGGACTTTTCATGGCAAAAGTTATTGCTTGTCTCAAATGAGGAAACCATTATTTTCATGGGTGATTCAGTTTGTTTGTTATTTAAACTTGTTGCTATGGAATGTCCAGAGACCAACCCAATTTGTTGTTATGTGTTAGTTCACCGTCAACAAAATCCTAGTTCCTGATGATTAACTCTACATCATTCGTGCAGGAGCATGATGAGAGAATGGTGCGGTGGTCCCTCTCGGCGTTGAGCTTATTGGCTCTAGGCTTCTCACTCGACTTGTTTGGTAATTATTTTGCTGATTAATTAATTATCTTGTGATTGCAAGAAATAATAAGTTTGTGACTTTGTAAACATCATGATTAATGAGATGTTTTGGGTTGACATATATGCAGGGCTGCGTATGAACAAGTCACTATACAGTCTTAGCTACACATGTGTAACCGCCGGCACAGCTGGCCTTTTCTTCACCGGGATCTATCTGTTGGTCTGTAACTATAAACAAAAGGAGTTTAAGTATTTGATTTTTAACTTAATTATAAAAATCTACTATTAATCCCACATCCCAAAACTTGAGTTTATATTTCATCTCTCAACTCTAAAACTAGACGAATAGAAACCTCAACCGTGAAAACAAAGGATTGGTACTCTAAGGGTGTTCAGATGGTAGTAGTTGGCATTAGACCACCCAGTAAAGTTAACAAAAAAATCTTCAAGCAAGCATACGAAAAGCTACGAGATTTTTAGAAGTAATCTCAAAACTTAATTAAAATAAAGATAAAACAATAACAAAATGTAGAAATTGAGGAGAAGGAGAAAACTATACAAGAAACAAATAAATTAGGAACATGGTGGTTTCGACTATCACTAGTAGAAAAGGGGGTTTTTGTCCCGGTTGGTAAGGGCCTTTAGTCCCGGTTTTTGAACCGGGACTAAAGGGTCGTTACTAATGCCTCCCCCCTTTAGTCCCGGGTCTTACACGAACCGGGACTAAAGGCCGTCCACGTGGACGCAGCCTGGAGCTCCACCTTTAGTCCCGGTTGGTAACACCAACCGGGACTAATGGAAATTTTATGATATTTTTTTTTGAAAAAAAATTTTGCGAATTTTTTTAATTTTTTTTTATTTTCAAATTTCTGAATTATTTTAACCTTTAATCTCTAATCACCACCCCTCATCACTGCTTAATTTATCCTCTAATCTCTAATCACCCCTCATCATTCCAAATCATCTAACTTCCCGGACAGATGTCAATTCTATTAACCCTCAGAAATTTAGCTTGAGCATGAAGTGACACATTTCACTGTTTGAGTTTGAAACTATTGTTTTAAAAAACAATAATTATTTAGTAACACTAATATTTCTGGAATAATTAGTTTGACCAGATTTGACCAAAATTCAAAAAAACTAAAATAATTATTTAGTAACACTAATATTCTAGAATAATTAGTTTGACCATTGTTTGACCACAGTTTGACCACAATTTGAATTTTTTTGAATTTTTTTGCCTCTCCAGATCTTAAAAGCCCCGTATCTTTTTTTCTGTTAGGTTTTTGAGGATTTAGAAAATGTTTAACGGGGTTCCCCTAGTTAAATTCGGATGTAACTTTTGGAGTAGATGATTTTTCATATAAAAAACTTTTTCATCCGAGTTCGTATGCAAAAGTTATGCCCGTTTTAAGAAATTCCAGAGAGATTTTGCAAATAAAGTCGAAATTCATATTTGTTAATTTTCCCAACAACTAGACCACATATCACATGGGAAAATTATTTTATTTTATTTTTTTGACATTTCCATCATTTTCTTTTGTTTTTTCTAAAATGAAAAGGCGGTCCAAAGGGGGGGTAGAGTTTGAAAATGGGCCCTTTAGTACCGGTTCGTGCCATGAACCGGTACTAATGCCTCAAAGCCCATTAGTACCGGTTGGTGGCACCAACCGGTACTAAAGGTTAGACCTTTAGTCCCGGTTGGTGCCACCAACCGGTACTAATGGGCATCGCACCCTTTAGTCCCGGTTCGTGGCACCAACCGGGACTAAAGGGCCTAGGTGAACCGGGACTAATGCCTTTACCGCACGAACCGGGACCAATGCTCACATTAGTCCCGGTTCGTGACTGAACCGGGACTAATGTGAAAATTGCCCTGTGGCGAAAGCCCTGTTTTGTACTAGTGTATCTATTATTTTACATAGTATGTAAAACTTTCATTGATTTATAATAAATTTAATGGTATGTTTTATTTATATGTTTTACTCCAATTTTGTTGACTTTATTTATTGACCATAGGAAACCACTTTCACATTATCCAAAACATCCGCAGAATAGTCTCATTAATTTAATGTGTCTGGTTTTGGTTGTTCGGTTTAGGTTTTGGCGGTTCGGTGCAATTTGACTAGTTTAAATATTTACACATTAATTCTACTCTAATAAAAAAAGCTAAATATAAAATAGAGAAGAGGAAACTGAGAAACAAAAGCGTTGGAGCCATGCATGTTTTTGGTTGCCTTTGGAGCACTGTCTTGTACATTGGCAGGGCACAGTTCAGTCCTGAGAGCATCACAGATTTAAATGCTTGGATTGAGCACGCCCTTGCAGCATGAAAAGAAAAAGTTTTGTCATGCGCATGGAGTAGGATTTATCTCTGGTATTTCACTTGATTCTCTCTGTTTTATGTACTAAATATTATTTTTGTAGGTGGACGTGTACGGTTACAAGAGGCCGGTTCTCCCAATGGAGTTGATGGGAAAGCATGCCCTAATGATTTTTGTTCTGGTAGCATGCAACGTCGCGCCAATCCTGCTCCAGGGGTTCTACTGGAGGGTACCAAATAATAACCTTGTAAGGCACCTGAATTCTCTTCAATGCCTTCTTTTCCAGGAATTTCTTTTTGATACTAATTAACTAGCGATGTTTAAAAAAATGAGTGTGTGTATATATGATTGATGTCATCGCTTTTTATCTGTTCTCGAACAGTTGAAACTCATTGGAACAGGCAATTGATCTTCGCAGTTGCAAGCTAATTCAACTAATGCTCGAAGGAAGTGCAGTATCAATTATCACGGCACAAAGCAAGCATCTATTTCACTTGAACTCAATGTGATTTCATAAACCCCAAAGGAAATTCAATGTTTGGTTGTGAAGTTGAGCTCTCATCATCTGGCTTTACGATAGCATGTGTTAAGTAATGGTTCTTCTGAACAGTGCTAGCTAAGTACAAGTGTGTGTATGTGTATTTCGTTGTGATTTTTTTAAATAAGAGTTTTAAAGATTCTTCTCCATGTATCTAGATGATGCAACTGCAAAGAGGTCAGTTTCCAACCTCTGCATCGTCGATGTACACAACCAGCAACATACAAACAGAAACACCTGGATATAGTTGTCGTAAAGACGACAGAAGAGGAGGGGATATGTCATTGTTAGCACTTGCAAAGTAAAGTTAGCAGGGGTTGTGTATGGGGGAGTATGCGAAGGTCGCCGTATACCGAGACAAAAGTTGGTATGTCGATGTTTATGAATAGGTTCGGTCGTCTCATTCGAGCGTTACTTGACTTAATCCTATCTTGGGATAGGTGATGAAGAGAGTGTCTCGACTATCAACTTGGATCGAAGGTAAGGCCGCCTCAAGACTTCCCTCCCTTTGACGGGAGAAGTGCTCAAGTGGCTCGGGTCGAGCAAAAAATTCCCCTTTCCCTCGTCGTCGTTCTGAGCCTTTCGAGGTCTCGTGAAGCTAGCTACTTTATCCAAATCCTTCTCAAATCATTTGAATGCCTCTCCCTTGAGTTATATTCAAGTGAGAGTGAATGATTACATGCCCTATGTGGGGCTTTATATAGGCTATAGGAGCCCTTGATACATGGCCAAGATATAAATGGTGATGTGTGTGTGTGTGTGTGTGGGGGGGGGGGGGGGGGGGGGGGGGGGGGGGGGTGCAGGGTCCATGGTGGACTAACCCACTCACGCATCCACCTTCATCCTTGGATTATCCCTCTTAGCTCATTCGTCTCCTTCACTTGTTGACATTTACGAGTTACCTGTACATTTGTTAAGTTGACTTTGTCTATTTGGCATGTAGACCGATGTTGGGCTAGATGGGATCCTCATCTGGATTTGACTATTCACACAACAGTGGAAAAAGTTTCAGTTGCTAGAGATAAAAGGAAGCTACAGACGACTAATGCCGCTGGAAGGCTCCACAGCTGCTCCTGTGAGGGCTACGACTAGTTGTATAACTCACCGTCAAAATTCATGATTACTTCCACAAAATTTGTTCTGAGTGTCCAACAACTCTAGTAGTATAACTCGCTGACAAAGAAGCAGCGAGCTACAAATGACAGAGAATTTCGCTCATATCTTCAGATAACCAAACATCTGTTGAGTCAAAGCACGATTCAGAAGAAAAATACATCGCGTCTTATCACCCTGCAGATACTGTGCCGCTATCTGCGACCTTGTGATCTCGTGAACCCATGCAGAAATGAAAAGGAAAAGAGAGATACAAACATCATAACCGCAAAAGGTCATGGTTCATACTCGGCAGTCAGTCATGTAAATGCAGAGATATGTACCTACATAGAATACAGTACTGTTTTCTAGTAGCCACATTGTTGAAGCAACTTGCGGTCTTCTTGTAAAAACCTCAGGGTAACCTCTACTAGTTTATTCATGACTGTTACATCATCCGGAAGGTTGCCCACGGGAGAAACTTTGCCAGGAGCTTGATTTCCTCGTAAATTGCATCAGCGGCATCATCATCAAACCCAAAGCTGCATTCAGACTCTGCAACCACACGCCGCCCAGTAATATGTTCAAGGAGCTGCAGCCATGCTTAACAATGGCGACACTTGAGACCATAAATAAAGACTTGACATACATATATCCTGGAACCATAACGGTGCAAGCCAGGCAGAAGAACAGCAAGTGCACGGAAAACCTTTAGCGTACGGGAAGTCTGGAACATAAAGGCCTCTCATCCTCACCATCAGTATCAGAATACGCCCCTTCTTTGAACTGCAGGAGTCTAAGCCGTTCCTCGAATAAAGGGTCTGAAAGCTATAGGTAAATCATCCTCATCACTGGTGTCAAAATAGTGCCTTTCTTGAACTGCAGGAGCTGGACGCATTCCTCGGAGACGGGCGCTTCTGAAAGCTATAGGAAAATCATCCTCATCATCGGTATCAGATTGTAGAACAACACGAGCCGGAGCCGTTCCTCGAACACGGGGTCTGCTGACACTTACAGGTCTAGCATCCTCCTCGTCCTCCTCCACCTGCCCATCATCATGATAAGCATTGGGCCTTAGTTGAACAGCAGGGTGGGATCTTCTGAGACTTAAAGGTCTTTCATCCTCCTCCTCCTCCTCCTCCTCCTCCTCAGCAAGGTGGGATCTTCTGACACTTAAAGGTCTTTCATCTTCCTCCTCCTCCTCCTCATTGTCCTCATCATCCTCATCCTCCTCCTCCACCTCCTCCTCCTCCTTAGCAGGGTGAGATCTTCTATGACTTTTAGGTATATCATCATCATCCTCCTCATCATTCATCACAAGTATCGGGCCTTTGTTGAAGTGCAGAAGTTGGGCCCTTCCCTCGAAAACAAGATCTGCTGTGACTTAAAGCTTGCTGATTAATGGTGGCTCTAAGCATGATACCGTTTGCATCGTCAGAAACCTTTCCCTTGGGAAGTATTAAGTCATACACTGCCGGAAGCCCATCAGAGAGTGAAGAGCTCCTTATGTGGCAGCTTGTACTTCCACAACAGCCAGTTGTTATGCAGTCGTAACTCAGATTACATGTGAACTTGGATTTCCTCCTGTTTGGTTCGACACAGACGACTGAGATGACATGTCCAAAAGGCTCTGATGCCATGCTGAGCAAGAAAAAGTAGCTGTTCCTGGTGCATTGCAAAACATGTAAGCCCGGCTGCAGGCAGAGAGACACTGTGCCAGAGTCTGGGAGGGTTGTCAATGGACACTTGTGCTGGGTCGTGAAATGTTCCAGGAGCACCTTTGTTGGTCCAGCGAAGCCACAACCAGACTCTGGGCAGAAGCATGGGGCGTATGGGCATGCCTCCTTGTGTTCTTCTTTCTTGTAGTAGGTGACTGTCTCCGCACATCCGTACATCTCATTGGAGCAAGCTACTGTGACTGACTCGACAACATGTTCCATCCCAAAGCAGCGCTCGAATGTAGTTTCTTCAGAGCATAAATGGCACTTACTGTCCACTTGATATGTACAGCAATACGAGCATATGAAATGCCCCACGGAGCACTGTGGAATAGAAAGAATTAATTGGGTCCCATGAGGATAAATTCTAACATAAATGTACATTTTAATTTCAAGAAACATAAAACAACAACATGACAGGTAAGTAATATTATACTAGTTCATTGTTTGAGTTGCCATAGCTAGTATGTTACGTTCACGAGAAACATGTCCTTGCCAAGTAGCACCATGTCCAAAGATAGATTCATCAAAGCTCTTATTATACTTGAGCTTTATCACTGAGATAAAAGCTTGAGTTGGAAGACAAGACAACAAGTCGTGCATTTACCTGGAGTATTGGAGGCCTGAGGGGCTTCAAGCAGATGGGGCAGTCAAGGTGCTCCATCCCCACGGTGACATTCAGCCTTTTGGCGCTGCTCTCTCCCTCTCGCTGCGCTTCAGCTTTTCTCTTGCTGGAGCTACTACCATCCATCGCCAACAAAATTCCAATATGCGCGCACTGGCTTGGTTGGTGTATGCTAGTATTACAAACGCAACACACACTAGCTTGTCAACACAATCTCACCGCCGCTACGCTCCCCTGTTCCACAAGATACACAGATAAAATTCACAAAATGGCACTTGTGTGGTGCGCATAAGGAACATCTGCAAACGGGACTGAATAATTGATCAAACAGGTTGAGGACTGCAATTTTTTTAACAAATATGGTGGTTTTCTTGATCTGGGAGATAAGTGTATTCGAGCCGATTTGCGTTATTAGGTGTTCGCCGATGCGATAGCAGTACGTTATTGGGTAATAATCAGAGCGACGATGCATATGCAAGTAATCTGACAGAGAAGCAGTAAAAGGAAGAAATTTTTATCCCGATTCAGATTTTGGCACTGCCGGCGGACCTAGGTTTTCGAATCGAGAGCGATGCAGACGTACCTAGGTTTTCTCCGTAGGGGTCTGTCCGCTGCAAGACCTGGTCGCCTTCGCTGGCTCGTGGTCGCCGTTTCCTGATGGCGGCGCCGTCGGAGACGAGGTCGCCGCCTCCGGCGACCTCCCTCTCCGAGGAAAGTGGGCAGAAGACTGATGCTCCCTCCCCGGCGAGTCCTCCGCTGGACCCCGCCTCCCGCGCGTCGTCGGCCTGGGCCTGATCGGAGTTGGGGAAGAGGAGAATGCGAGCGCGACGGCGGCACGGCGGCGGAGGGTTTGGCGGCGCGAGAGGGGAGTGGCTGGCCAAGCTTGGGGTAGGAGAGACCGAGAGAGTGGGCTGGAAAATGGGCCTGGTCGTCTCTGCGTTTTGGGTAAAAGAATTCGACTTAACTACAAATCTGACTATTTCTCAAAAAAAAAACTACAAATCTGACTTTCCTCAAAAAATACTACAAAATCTGACATTCCCCTAAATAATACAAATCTGACGTCATATTTTTAACCATGGCAAACCGAACGTTTTTTACGTCAATTTGTGATCACCGAGGATGAAAAATTTAGTTGCCAACCATAACAAATCCGCCCAAGTTTATTTTCTTGCCAGAAAATTGTCATGCCCGTAAACTAAATTTGTCATCCTCACACCAACCAAAGTTGCCACAAAAAATTACCTATCCTTTTTTGCAGGGGCGGAGCCAGGATGAAAACCAAGAGGGGGCAAAGATGTACACGATTTTTTTTTCAGAAACGTTTATACAAACTAATGGCTAGATCATCTAAAAAACTAACCACACAAGCATACATATAGTATGTAAGAATCAAAATCAAATATTTCCTTATAAGATAATGTCATTACACAAATAATTATGACAAGTTGATTGCCAAAGTAAAAGTAAATTAACCACTTAAGGCACAATACCTTAAGAAATGTGACTATGTCGTTCCTTTTCGTTGCTACGTCCCTGATTTCTAGCCTTCAAGCAGTGATAAAAAATATACGTGTTTAAATAGAAAGAAAATGTAAACACGTTACCTCCTTCTGTTTCATCCCACGGCAATTTTTCCTAATCTCCTCATGTTGGTTGATATTAAAATCTGCAAGTCTCTTCCTTTTAGATGAATCACGAGTAAGCTTGTCCGGATCGACTATTTCAGGCATACTACCAGTTATGGATATTGCAAAAAATCGCTCCATTAACTTGTCTGTCAATATCAAATAGTTGAATGTTACATAACTTGAATCATGGAGGCAGAATATTGCTATGGATTTTATTCTGCTCCCACGTGCTCAAACTTATTCATATGAAATTATTATAGGTGAAGCTAGATTCAATCAATCGAAATCTAATTACCAATTTGTACACTATAATTTATACCCATGGATATTTGATACAGTTTGCTTCATTACATGGAAATCAGAATAGAATAACAAGATAACTAAACCTACTTTGTCTAAAAAAAGTTAACTAAATTTACTAGGGCTTACCTTGATTGAATGTTTGATCAATAGAACATCTTCCATGGGGATGGCAAGCCGGCCGGCCGGGCGGTGCAGTGCGGATTGAGGCTGATCGCCGAAGGGGCGTTGGATATGTGTAGCGCAGCGCTGTCGGCGGCGTCGTGGCGGCTTCGGCTCGTCAAGGTGGTCACAACGCACAGGGCACAAACGCGTGTGAAACTCCCGATCCCAAGATCTGAACTCGTGTGTTTCTATTCTAACGCTAGCGGTTAGCGAATGGGCACCGCTAGGCGCCGGCGCACCGGCCGAAAATATCGGCCGGTCCAGCCCTAGCCGCTCGATGTGAGCCACGCAGCGGTTGGATCTCGAGCAAAAAAAAATCGCCCCAGCTTCTTCTTCCTCTGGTTCGATCCCCTCGCTCGGGCTGCGCCGCGCCTCCTATCCCTTCCGATAGCCGTCCTCATCGCCGGTCCGCACCCTCGCCGGCCATCCCCGTCGCCGGTCCCCACCCTCGCCGCCCATCCCCGTCGCCGCTTCTAAACCTCGCCGGCCGTCCTCGTCATCGCCGCGACGCATGAAACAAAACTACATCTGGGGTTGCAGCTTGCAGCGGCGACGCTTGTAGCTCTCCCCGGTTGTAGCTCCGCTGCCGAGACTCACCATTGATGCTCATCGTTGCACGAAATTGCGTCGACGGTGGCTACCAGGCAATCAACTGTGATTGCAGCCCCGATAGCAACGCACGCCGGTTGAAGCTTTTCGCACATATGATTGAAGCTTTCTCTACAACGGATGCAACTTTTCTGATTATGCAGTGTATGGTTGTAGCTTTCTCTTTCAATGGTTGTAGCTTTTTGCATCTGCGGTCGAAACTTTTCTATCAACGGTTGCAGCTCTTTTTCTTTGTAGCAGTCTTGGTTAATGCTTTCTATATCATTTCGGTTGAAGCTTTTTTCATCAAGGGTCGTAGCATTCTATGTCAACGGTTGTAGCAAAAAAGTTAATCGCTTCCAGCAAAAAAACCTTGCCGCTGTAGCCTGCCACCGTCATTGTAGCAAAATGTTAAACGGATGTAGCTTCTGTGCTTGCCGATTGCAGCAAAAAATGATGTGGTTGTAGCAAACACAAAAAAAAGGAAAAAAGTTTCCAACGTTTTCAGAAAAGCTTCGACTGTGGTTTGGAAAAGCTTCAATCGTGTATAAAAAAGCTTCATCCGTTAAGAAACAAAGCTTCAACCAGACCTGCGACAGAAAAAGTTGCGAACATTGACAGAGAAAGCTTCAACCGTATGTAGGAAAAGCTTCAACCGGCTACCGGCGATGGAAAAAGCCGTGGTTGCAGCCCGCGGTCACCTCGGTCATCGCCGTCACACACCCCAGCCTCCCGCGGGGTTCAATCAGCGTCGCTGTGGTAGCACCCTGTCGCCCCGGTTGTAGCATCTCCCGTGGTCACCCCCCTCGGTCGCCGGCGAGATGGGATGGTCACCGCGCAGAGCCATGGCGAGCTTCTAGCGGGGAATGGAGGCGTGGTGCTGCGACCGGGGGGCGGGGAGGGGGGGCAGAAGAAGAGGGCGGCGCGCGCCCCCGGCGAGCTGCGCGAGATGTGGGGGAGCTGCGATGAAGGAGACGCGAGGAAGCGGGAGCGATCGGCCCAATGTTCCGCCGGTGCCCCGGCCCCAAACGTTTCCTTTAGGGAATTGAGAACCACGATCATATGCATAAGGCCTGCTCGTATTTTCTTTGGATGGGCTGCCGGGCTAATAAATTATTTATTTCTCACACACAAGCTTTAAACATACAACAGAAAAAGAAAGGAGTGGGGGCAAATCCTTTGGGCTGGGTGGGGGCAACGCTGCATATGTTGGGCCTAGTAAAAGTGGGCTGAAAAAACGAGTGGGGGCATTCGCCCCCACAGACATGCACGTAGATTCGCCCCTACTTTTTTGTGAGTAGGCTTATTTTGCCTCTCCTAATTAACTTAGAAATAAATAGTTTCAAACTCCAATACGAGCTGTATATGGCATCTTTTATAAACTTTAAAATTGCCTTTCCTCTTTCATAAGCTTTAAATCGTGTTCATAAAAGCTTAACATCTTTATGCTACAAAGACCAACAAAAAAAACATGGTATCATATCCAATAATCTAGTTTGATCATAGAGAAAGTTCAAGCTATGCCTAGACCTATAGGGATATATATACTGATATATTTCATTTTGCTTTAACTTTGAAACTGTAACAAGCAGTGCTCAACTTGTTAAAATTGTAGACATGATAATTTTTCATAACTTAATAGTACATATGCCCGTGCGTTGCAATGGAAGAGATATTTTTTGCGAGAAGCAACGGGAGAGATAAATGATGTGTCCACCGAAAACGGTCTCCGCAGCGATGGTGATAGAGCGAGGAGATGCGGTCATCTCGCATGTCATGTTTGGTCCACGAGATCTTGATAGTGGTGGGGTTGGTCCGTGGTCGGTGTGGCGGCGACCACCCAACTCGTGTCTTTTCTTTCCTCCGGGTCCGCCTCCGTCTCGGCTTTGTGGCTACCTCCTCATTCTGTGGTATCGCGGCGACCTTTGGGGCACGGTTGCTTCAACCACTCTGTCCTGCGATGGCGTAACGTGATGGATTACTAATTATAGTGCATAAATTCTATTTCATTAGCATAATCAACGCATAGCCACGCATGAATATCCCTTTTTTATCAAGGTTTATTCTCTTCGATTAGTTTAACGCTCAGGTGCCCACAATTTTATTTCATCATAGCCAAACTAACATATTCTATTTTATTGGCACGTGCTCACAATTTCTTTTAATTATAGTGAACCAGCATATTCTTTTTTATTGGCACGTGCAAGCTAGCACCGACAAAAAATTATGGAGTCTCTCATTTTGCTCATGATTCTCGAGACTATTTTCAGACAACCTAAGGACATATAAAAACTGGTGGGATTTAGTATAAAGCTTCTAGGATTATTCCTATCGCAACTGCAAGCTAGTTGAGTTGGTTTTGTCCATCGCCACAATAAGGAAGGTTCATAGTTCAATCCCCTTGCGGCCTAAATTTTTTGCTGCTCGTCCGTCCGACACAAAAAAACATGCGTGGTAGGCCCAGTTCAGCCCACCTGGGGGTCAAACAAAAAAAAAGGAACTACATGCGGATGAGACAAAATTTATATGTATATTTAATCGGAGGACCAACCATTTTTATGTAAGCAAAGCAAAGATGAATACATGCACCTCAGCGTTGGGCTATACTAAACAAATTAATTAGCATGTATGTTGACCCACGCAAGTTGAGACGACTTGAAGGATCGAACTCACGACCTTAAAGACCCAACCACGTGTTCTTAGCCACTTGAACAAACGCGTGCTACTGACCAATGCCCAGTGGGAATATTTATGAATATACTGCAGAGTCAAATTCAAAACATTTTTTTGAACTTTTCGAAAAAAACTAAGAATGAATTTCCGAATATTCTTGGAAACATGAACAATTTTTAAGATCCATAAAAATGTTTTGTAAATTCTATATATTTCTGAAAAAACAAGAATAAAATTTGTAACAGGAATATTTCTTGAAATTCACAAGCATCTTTTCAAAACATGAACCTTTCAGGAAAATACGAAAAAATTAAATTTCTGAATAGTTTTTCAAAACTAGAACATGTTTTCAACATTCAAAACAATTTTAGAAAATGTGTTTTCTCAAAGCAAAAATTATTTGAATTTGTGAACATTGAACTAAAAAACAGTAATATTTTCCGAATTTGGCACATTGAAAATCACAAACAATTTCGGAACACAAAATAATTTATAAAAAATGGAACAATTTTTCTATTTTGAATTTGCTCTGCACAATTAGAAATATTTTTTGTATTTTGCAAATATGGTTTTCCGAGCAGCGTGGGCAGGAAAATAAGTGGGTTGGCTTTACTATGCATTGTCAGATTCGAAACATTTTTCTTATATTCTGAAATATTCATAAAAAATGAATATTCTTGGAAACGAGAACAATTATCGAATCCCTAACAGTTTTTAAAAATTCCGTACATTTTTGAAAAAACATGAACTAAATTTGAAACTAGAATATTATTCTGAAACTCACAAAAAAATTTATAACATGAACCATTTATAAAAACACAAACATTTTCGAGAACAATTTTTGAAATTAGGAACTTGTTTTGAACATTGAGAATAATTTTAGAAAAATTATATTTTAAACCCAAACATTATTTTGAATTTATGAATATTTCACTAAAAAAACATATTTTCTGAAATTTGGAAAAAAATGCAAAATTTTATTAAAAATCTTGAACAATTTTGAAAAACACAAACATGTTTGGAAGAAATGGGAAGCTTTTTGTATTTTTAACAAATTTTAGAAGGAAAACAAAAAATTCAAGTTCTGCACATTTTTTAAGACGGGAACAAAATTTTGTAATTCTGAACATTTTCCAAATATTTGATAAAAAATTGAAATTCTGAACATTTTTTGAAAATTTTAGTTTTACGAATAAAATTGTAAGGCATAAAAAGAAACAAGAAAGAAAAAGAGAAAGGAACATAAAGAGAAAATAGAAACAAAACACAGAAAAAACAAAAATGGGCCAACCCAGTCTTGGGAGCCTTGTGTGAAGCTCCGACTATTTGCTGTCACATGCGGCAAATAGAGTTTTCCCTGCTGCGTGGGCAGAAAAAAAATAAGTGGGCTGGCTTCACTAGGCCACAGCGCATGCGGGCCATGTATAAGATTCTAGACAAACCATTTTTCCATTTCTAGCAAACGAAAGCATAAAAATTTATTAGCACCTTGGATAGAAAAAGAATCTGTTCGACGATGAATGGATGAAAAAAAAAATCAGAGAAACATACCTTGCTTTATTAGTAGGTCTTATAGTTTTAACAACGCGCTAAGCCTCTTTGCGCCAGACCTCTTATAAACACTATAGCATGCTAAGTCAACCTTGGAATCTCATGTGTGCACACATAACTGAAAGATAAGGCATTCGTGTTATCATGCAAGACTTAAAAAAAATGATAACTGATAGTTAGTGGTTCACAATTTTGAAGCAGTCACCTGTAGTGACCAACTTGTTAAAAATGTAGACATTATAATATATTTTTTGCGAGTAAGACATTCGTAATACGTTATAACTTATCTGACATCGAATAGTTACATACTTCATTATCACGCTTAGCAGCATTGCCACAATGCATAGCTTTGGACTTAATTTGTGTGTACAAGTTAGGAGTAATGATTCAGGAAAACAATTAATCTCATCAACAACTACAACCTTGGCGACTTGCATCGGACTCACTGGCCGCATGGTGCGATAAACATAAAAGGTCACTTGAGGTTTTCAAAACGTGTCCAGTTTGTGGTATGGAGGACGAGGACAGCTTTCATGTATTCTGTGCATGCACTAATGGAAGGAATTTGTGGCACGCTATGGAGGTCGTGTGGGTACTGCACTCTCTCTCCAGTATCCAGCCGTGTCATGAATGGTTCCTGAACTTGGTGTGCGATGCCGACGAAGCATCACGAGTCCGGCTACTGATGTTGTTGTGGAGGATTTGGCATGTTAGAAATGAGGTTGTGCATGCGAAACCTGCGCCACCAGTTGATGTTTCAGTTCGGTTCTTGTGTAGCTATGTGAACTCACTACATGCGCTGGAGCTTGCCCCCATTGCTGATATCAAAGGAAAAATGGTATCCCACTCTGACTTTCCTCATATGGCAACATGCAAGAATATTGCAGTAACCCCATCGTGTACTTGGTTTCCACCGGAACCTGGGAGAGTCAAATTAAATACTGACGGTTCGGTGGCCAAGGGTACTGCTGGGGCAGGTATGATTCTTCGTGATCATGCAGGGTCTATTATCTTCAGCTCCTGCCGGTATCTTTTCACTTGTGAGGATGCTTTAGAAGCAGAAATTTTGGCACTAAAGGAGGGTCTATCCCTTGCACTGCAGTGGAGCAACTCACCAATAGATATTGAATCAGATTCTTTGGAAGCCGTTACCATGGTAAAGAGTGATCAGAGCAACATGTCTAAATATTCTTTTTTTATTAGAGAGATCGAAATTTGTATGGGGGAACGTGATACTTGTATTACTCATATTCGTCGCAGTGCTAATAATGCTAGCCATTTCATGGCCAACTTTGGTAGGCTGCAAGGCCGGACTGCTGTCTGGCTGAGCTCTGGTCCAGAGGAAGTCCTGAATATTGTTGGACGAGATTGTAATCCTTAATCTTCTTGAGTAATACAAGTGTTATTTCGCAAAAAAAAACTACAACCTTGGAATCTCATGTGTATGCACATAACAAAAGAGAAGGCATTCATGTTATCGTGCAAGATTATAAAACATGATAGCTCCAAGTTAGTGGTTCATCCATACAAATGTATTGGCATAGCATAATATTTTTTTTTAGTAGAATCATGGACAGCCTCACATGTTGAGGCATCAGTTCAAGTCAACAAAACATAAAAGGTTTGCTCAAACATTCAAATGTTGAGCGGTTGATCTTCCCGGTTGCAAACTAGCTAACTCGCGAGAACACTAGGAAGCACACTAATTATCAAGGCAAAAAGCCATCACCTATTTCACTTGAACTCAATGAAATTTCATAAATCCCATAAGAAATTTATTGTTTGGTAGTGAAGTTGACCTTTAGCTCTAATCATTTGGCTTCATCCCTGCCGACAGGATGCTTGAAGTACTGGGTCCTCCAAACCGTGCTAGCTGAGTACATGTATACAACCATGAGCAAGAAAATGCGAGTACTGTTGGAAATATGCCCTAGAGGCAATAATAAATGGTTATTATTATATTTCTTTGTTCATGATAATTGTCTATTGTTCATGCTATAATTGTGTTATCCGGAAATCGTAATACATGTGTGAATACATAGACCACAACGTGTCCTTAGTAAGCCTCTAGTTGACTAGCTCGTTGATCAACAGATAGTCATGGTTTCCTGACTATGGACATTGGATGTCATTGATAACGGGATCACATCATTAGGAGAATGATGTGATGGACAAGACCCAATCCTAAGCATAGCATAAAAGATCGTGTAGTTCGTTTGCTAGAGCTTTTCCAATGTCAAGTATCTTTTCCTTAGACCATGAGATCGTGTAACTCCCGGATGCCGTAGGAGTGCTTTGGGTGTGCCAAACGTCACAACGTAACTGGGTGACTATAAAGGTACACTACGGGTATCTCCGAAAGTGTCTGTTGGGTTGGCACGGATCGAGACTGGGATTTGTCACTCCGTATGACGGAGAGGTATCTCTGGGCCCACTCGGTAATGCATCATCATAATGAGCTCAATGTGACTAAGGAGTTAGCCACGGGATCATGCATTACGGTACGAGTAAAGTGACTTGCCGGTAACGAGATTGAACAAGGTATTGGGATACCGACGATCGAATCTCGGGCAAGTAACGTACCGATTGACAAAGGGAATTGTATACGGGATTGATTGAATCCTCGACATCGTGGTTCATCCGATGAGATCATCGTGGAACATGTGGGAGCCAACATGGGTATCCAGATCCCGCTGTTGGTTATTGACCGGAGAGGCGTCTCGGTCATGTTTGCATGTCTCCCGAACCCGTAGGGTCTACACACTTAAGGTACGGTGACGCTAGGGTTGTAGAGATATTAGTATGCGGAAACCCGAAAGTTGTTCGGAGTCCCGGATGAGATCCCGGACGTCACGAGGAGTTCCGGAATGGTCCGGAGGTGAAGAATTATATATAGGAAGTCCAGTTTCGGCCACCGGGAAAGTTTTGGGGGTTATCGGTATTGTACCGGGACCACCGGAAGGGTCCCGGGGGTCCATCGGGTGGGGCCACCTATCCCGGAGGGCCCCATGGGCTGAAGTGGGAAGGGAACCAGCCCTTAGTGGGCTGGGGCGCCCCCCTTGGGCCTCCCCCTGCGCCTAGGGTTGGAAACCCTAGGGGTGGGGGGCGCCCCACTTGGCTTGGGGGGGAAGCCACCCCCCCCTTCCCCCTTGGCCGCCGCCCCCCCTTGGAGATCTGATCTCCCAGGGCCGGCGCACCCCCAGGGGTCCTATATATAGTGGGGGGGAGGGAGGGCAGCAACACCACAGCCCCTGGCGCCTCCCTCTCCCCTGCAACACCTCTCTCTCTCGCAGAAGCTTGGCGAAGCCCTGCCGAGATCCCCGCTACTTCCACCACCACGCCGTTGTGCTGCTGGATCTCCATCAACCTCTCCTTCCCCCTTGCTGGATCAAGAAGGAGGAGACGTCGCTGCTCCGTACGTGTGTTGAACGCGGAGGTGCCGTCCGTTCGGCACTCGGTCATCGGTGATTTGGATCACGGCGAGTACGACTCCATCAACCCCGTTCATTAGAACGCTTCCGCTCGCGATCTACAAGGGTATGTAGATGCACTCCTTTCCCCTCGTTGCTAGTATACTCCATAGATGGATCTTGGTGATGCGTAGGAATTTTTTTTTAAATTCTGCTATGAACCCCAACAAGTACATGTATTCTTCTTATGATATTTCTTTACTAAAGGCCTATCGATTTTTAATCACGCATTTAGATGATACAATCCCAAAAGAGTCCAGCTTCCTACCTTTGCTTCACAAATGTATACAACTAGGAAACACACAAAGAAAAACAAACCTAGTTGTTGTCATAGAACCAATGTATGAGTAGGGGATATGGTGTTTTCTTTTTGCGGGTCAAAACTTGTATTACTCAACTCTTCAAGTCCTTACAATCATCAGCAGATATGGCTCTAAAGAAACTTCCAGGCAAATTTAGCTAAGCTATTGCTAACCCTTTTGAGTGTGAGTTACATGAGTAATACCAGAATCACAAAGACACATAAGATGTCTAATCTCTTTAACAAGATAGGAGTAGATTGGTCTATATATACCTCCTTCGCCTGGATAAGCTTGAATGTAGTAATAGAATCCATCTCGGTCATTATTGGAAGATCACATCTTTGTATGGAAGAAGCCAAGCTCTCCATACAAGCACATAGCTCTACTTCAAGAGCATCTCTATAGGTAAAAAGATCTCCGCAAGATGAAAAATATAAAGCTACCATCCACATCTCTAAACACCATACCTGGTCCTGCTGAACTTCCCTTGCCAAACGATCCATCAATAGGGGATATGTTGACATTAGCGCTTGCGAAGTAAGTTAGCAGGGTTCCTTATGTGAAGGATGACATGCACCAAGACAAAGTGGATACATTAATGTTTAGGTTTCAATTGTGGCGTTCGAGCGCGACTCAATCCATTTTTGGGGTAGGTGATGAAGAGAGTGTTTTGACTAGTTGGTCACTCAAATACAAGGCCATCTCAACACTTTCCTCCCTTCAATAGGATAATCTCTCAACTAGTGGCCCGGCTAGAAGAAAAGGCCGCCCCGAAACTCTCCTTCCCACAACATGATATTCTAAACTCTTTAGTCTTGTTATTTGTCCATTTTTGCACTTCAGATTAATGACACGATGCTTTCATACACGGGTTGGTGGAATTGAGTGCCTAATTCCTAAGCTGACAAATCTCTTGAATCTTGACTAAGCTCCAGGTCCATAAATCACCACGTTTAGAATCTCTCGAGCCGTGGGATTGAGATAAACATGACATTCCAATCATATGTTTTTCCTATTCCCGCGTGTGTTAGAATCCTGTGAATTAAAGAGGCCCTCAAGTTTGGAGGTGCTGCATATTTAGAATTCTGCGAATCAAAGAGGCCCTCAAGTTTGGAGGTGCCGCACAGATGTTTTTTCTGTAGATTGCATGACCTTATAGTCTAATTAACTGTTTACCATATTGGGCAATAAATTGCTGCAAAGTTCATCTAAATGAATTACCCTTATTGTTCATAAGCTTGATAGTTGTGGAGTAATATTTACGACCCTGATAAATGTCATATATGTGGCACGAATATATGGCAACTTCGAACGTTTTTTATGGCAAGTTCAGTGACGCGAAGATGGTAACTTTAATTGTCAAGCATGACAACTTTTTTTCGGATAACAAGTTTAAGTTTTTTCTTTTCTTTTTGGATGGCAACTTTAGTTCGAAAAAACGTCAAGTCCGGAGTGCTTCCTGCCACATGTATGACACTTATCATTTGGCTAAAGTTACTAATCTAACATCATCCGAAGGTTGCCCTTGGAAGAAGCATCACAGGGAGCTTGATTTCCTCATAAATTGCATGAGCTGGCATCATCATCGAGCCCAAAGCTGCAATCACATCCATGCATTCAGACTCTAGAGCCACACGCCAAACACTACTAATGCGTTCAAGAAGCTGCAGCAATGCTAAACAACGGTGATACTTGAGACCATAAATAAAGATTTGACATATATATCCTGCAACCAGAAGTGCAAAAGTCAGGCAGAATAACAGCAACCAGCAAGTCCACGCTAATCCTTTAGCGTACACGAGCACGGCTGGCACTTAGAGGTACATGTATTATCCTCCTCATCAGTATCTGAATAGATCCTTCGTCGAACAATTCGAGGTCTGCCGAGACTTACAGGTCTATCATCATACCCATCCTCCTCCTGCTGCGCATCATCATCATAAGTATCAGGACTTCGTTCAGCAGCAGGGTGGGATCTTCTGAGAGATCAAGGTATTTCATCCTCCTCATCATCAGTATCAAGACAGATACTTTGAGGTCTGCTGAGACTTAGAGGTATATAATCAGATACCCTCCTCATGCTGCGCATCATCATCCTCGCAAACCATTCATCAACATCATCATCATCATCATCATCATCATAAGTATCGGGACTTCGTTGAACAGCAGGAGTCGGGGTCTTTCCTCGAAGACAGGATCTGCTGAGACGTAAAGGTGTATTATCCTCCTCATCACCATCACATCATGGTAAGTATCGGGCGTTTCGTGAAAAGCAGGAGTCAGGCCATTTCCTTGAAAACAAGATCTGCTGAGGCTTAAAGGTTGATGATGAATGCTAGCTCTAAGCATGATACCGTTTGCATCATCAAAAACCTTTCCCTTGGGAAGTATTAAGTCATACACTGTCGGAAGCCCATCAGAGAGTGAAGAGCTCCTTATGTGGCAGCTTGCACTTCCACAACAGCCCGTCGTTATGCAGTCGTAACTCATATTACATGTGAACTTGGATTCTGTCATGTTTGGTTGGACGCAGACGGCTGAGATGGCATGTCCGTAAGGCTCTGATGCCATGCTGAGCAAGAAAAAGTAGCTGTTCCCGGTGCACTTCACAACATGTAAACCCGGTTGTAAGCAGAGAGACAGCGTGCCAGAGTCTGGGAGGGTTGTCGACGGACACTTGTGCTGGGTGGTGAAATGGTCCAGGAGCACCTTTGTGGGTCCAGCGAAGCCACAACCTTTGTGGATTAATTGGGTTCCGTGAGGATAACTTGTAACATAAATATATTTTAATTTTGAAAAAAATAAAACAACAAGATAGGTAAGTAATCTATAGTTCATTGTTTGAGTTACCATAGCTATTATGCTACATTCACATGAAACACGTCCTTGCCAAGTAGCACTACGTCCAAAGAAAGATCACTTCCATAAAAGCTCTAATTTTACGTTGAGCTTTATCACAAATGAAATAAAACCTCGGGTTCAAAGACAAGCCAACACATAGAGCATTTACCTGGAATATCGGAGGACTGAGGGACACAAAGCAGATGGGGCAGTCAAGGGACTCCAGCCCCACGGTGACATTGAGCCTCTTGGCGCTGCTCTCGCCGTCTTGCTGCGCTTCAGGTTTTCTCTTGCTGGAGCTACTACCATCCATCGCCAACAAAATTCCAAGGTGCCCGCAATATCTTCCTTGGTGTGCACTGCTGGTATCACAAACCGCAACCGAGATCCAAACCTATCGATCAACACAACCTCACTGCTCTATTCTCCCGTTCCACAAGATATTCTGATAGAAAGCCAACAAAATAATTAAACATTTGCAAACAGGCTAATCAACAAACAGGTTGAGGACTGGAATTTCACAAATATGGGCATTCTTAATATCTGAGCACTCTCATTGTTGTTTATGTTTAGCCTCTATAACTAGACACTATTGTGATTATCTATAACAAAGCTGTAACTAGGTACTAGTACTGCATGTTAACAATTTATAAACTTGAACATGCACTCAACACTATCCAATCCGCAGGAGCATAGCACTGCAAACATGTTTAAACAAAAACATTTGCTCCTGCGTTTGAACAAAAACACTTTATCATGTGTACTAATTCGAACTACAGTTTGCAAACATTTGCCCCTACAAGCATTTGTGAGAACCACCTATCAAGCTCTGCAGCAAGCATTATAGCACGTACTCATCCAACCCAAAAATCCATACAAGCATTTTCACAAACACTTTCCATGCAAGCTCCATTACACAATGTAGTCTCACAGTATGCAGTACAGAGGAGTAATCATCACATTTTCCATACGAACAGAGGTTGGCTGACGGAGGGGAGATGGAAGAAGGAGGGTGGATGGGTCGGTTCTTGGATCTAAGGGAGGAAAGAAAAGGGAGGGTGGGGGCCAGGAGGCAGGTTACCTGCTGCTGCCGTGGTGGAAGCGAGCCGCGGCCGGAGGGTAGGCCTGGCCGGAGAAACCTGGACCCAGCCGCCCGCGCGCGTCGACCTGAGACTGATCGGAGCTATGGTGTTGGGGAAGAGGAGGCCACGTCGACGGCGACGGCGGCGGCAAGGGTCTGGCAGCGAGCCAGCGACAGGCGAGACGGGTAGGAGCCGAGGATAATGGGCTGTAGTTATGGGCTTGGAACACACACTCTCTCTCTCTCTCTCTCTCTCTCTCTCTCTCTCTCTCTCTCTCTCTCTCCATGACGGTTTCTCTCTCTAAATCAAAAAATTCAGAGATGTTGATTAGTCTCGAAATTCCAAATCAAGTACAATTTGAGATTTAATTATTATTTTATGAAAAGCACTTCGATTAATAAATTGAACCAGTACTACAAACACCCCATATAAAATAAAAAAAGTTACATCAAAGTCCATGTGGTCGACCGCCTTCATCCCCTCAAGCGCGCTGATGGCGTGCCACCGAATGCCACTCCCTCGCCCGAACCAGCCTGCCATCGTTGGACGTGGACGGAAAGTTATCAAAGCAACTGTCCTATTGAACAAACACCTTGAAGGAGAATAATAATTTTATAAGATCCCCACAGAAGAATATGTTTGAAGTGATTGCACATTTTAGAGGATTACTAGTTTTAAGATATTTATCCACCAACAGACAAAGATGACACATGTTTAATAAAGACAACTTGATTCATCGCAAAAAAAAAAGACAACTTGATAACAAGTATGATCAACTAAATTACAAAAGGGCACCACATTTAGAACAATATTTAAACATAGTCTCTTTTTTGCAAACAAATTCAAAAAATCTCCAAGCAACTTATTTTAAACGAGTTTGAAAAGTTTAATATCCTTATTCTAAAACACCAACAAAAAATTATAGCGTGGCATCCAATAAACAATATTTGGAAATACAGTAAGTTTATCTATGCCTATCTATCGTTACAGGGATACGTGGACATATTTCAGTTGTTTCAAACTTGAAACAGTAACATGTGACGACCAACTTCTTAAAAGTGCGGACATAGTAACCAGTTGCAATTTTGCTATCATATAGTAGCAGACAGTATTGTGCCTGGCAGTATTACCAATATGTCTAGCTTGGTCTTTGTGCACACAAGTAAATAAAAATATTCTTATGATTCAGGAAGACAATTCATTTCGTCGATATTGCTGATATATGCAACATTGGGAACTCATGAATGCACAAAGAAACTGAAAGAGAAGGCACCCCTGTTATTGTGCAAGATTATAAAACAGGATAACTGCATGTTAGTGGTTCATCCATACAAATTTACTGACATAGCACAATATTTTCTAGTACATCATGGACAGCATAACATGTTGGGGCAGGAGTTCCGTACAACATAACACATAAAGAAGGTCAAAACAGCTCCGATACTTAGATCATACAGGTCCTCGTCATACATATATCCTGGAACCAGAATGGTGAAACCCACCCAGGCATATTAACGGCGTCCACACACCAACGCTAAATCTCTAGCATACATGAGCACGATCGGACCTTGAAGGTACATCATCAATCGGCCCATTAATCAAGCAGGGACACCCGTTGGAGAGCACGCTCGAATCTTGAGGGCACATCATCATCGTCATCAGAAGAACAATCAGGAAACAGTAGCTTTTGAGAGGAAGTCGGGCCCTTTCCTTCAATACAGGATCTGCTAAATCACAATACAACTAGTCTTGCATGAAAGATACACAAGAATAACTTCGGTTTGCCCTTCAGTTGCAACCTTCTTTATTTGACCTCATGTTTTCAACAAAATGGACATAATACTATCAATCCTCTTTGTCTTGAGTTATGCAAGTACAACAAAACAAGAATTAAGAGTCCTACAATTACAACAAAACGGTGATGATTGTTTTGTTCAAATGATTAATAGTTTTTATGTCTTTAAACGAACAAGAATGTGGGCTTAAATGGGCTGCAATGTCCTATTTCCACGGACCAGCGGGCAACTGATGCAGGTGATCCATGCATCCAGCCGGTCAATGGCAAGCGTTTCGGGGCGGACGGCCAGTGGCGAAAGGAGGGGAAGGGACCGGGCGACAAGGCGAGCAGCCGAGGGGAGGGAAGCATGGGGAGCGGCGATGTCCGAAATGCAGACGAGCAGTCGAGACGGGTGATTAGGTTTGGCTGGCTGGCCCCGCATTCGTGTCCGTGAACTGATCCCCATTTGTCCGTGGACGAATGCGGGAGAAAATTTATGGGTCAACATTGAAAATATCTAATCTTGTTTAGCTTTTCTTCCCCTCTCGCAAGGCAATTAGGGAAAGCCTTCCTCCCCTCGATCTTCACCAACGAGTCCGTGGATTCACCTCCCCTCCGCCTGCCGCTCCGGCGGCCGGTGGCGGGGAAGGGATTTCTAGTGTCGCGAATCCGACTAGTAGATATGTAGGGTTTTAGTTCTTGCAGGGGCGGCGCTTGGACGGATGACGGCGCTTCTTCATTGAGTCAGTCTTCCGAGCTCCGATCCTTCTCAAGTTCGTCCGTTGGGACGGATTAGATGGAGCTTCGGCATAGATTCTTACCAGCTCCTCGGGGCGGTGAGGTTAGGATTTCTCGTCGTGTGCACACAACGGCGATATTTGGTGCCAGGTTCTTCAGATCTATTCAAGGATTCAACAGCGGCGACTACGGCTCCGGGGCGCCGGTCCTTCGGGGCACGTGCACGAAGACTTCCCGGCTGTTATCGACAAGGTCAGACCGGCTCCGGTAGGGGAGCGGCGATAGCGGCGCGTCGGCGGCTCGTTCTGACGGTGGCTGGTCGTTCGGTGATCCATGGCCCTCGATGTAATTTTTATTATGCTTGAGGTGTTTTGTACTTCCGGTGAATCTTTATAATTGATTTGATCCTTTTTGCAAAAAAAAACATTGAAAATATCACGTGGTAGATCAAAGTTGTCTCGAAAAATAACATGGTAGATTGAAGAGTCCTAATTTTTTTCGTTTTTTCTGTTTGCAATCTACACGAGTCGCAGCTAGAGTTTCTGTTGAGTTGATCGATGGAATTGATCTAGCTAGCTTCTACCGGGCTCATGTATCTACAGGAGTCTTTGGCTGGACACACACGTAGTGTTGCTAGTAGAAAAAATCAATCAAGTTGCTTCTATGGTTTGCTAGGTTTGCATATATGTGTACAGCTTCAGATGAATTAGTTCTAGTACTGTAAAACCAACAAAATCAGAAAAAGATGACATATAGTAAAAAAACTCTGCAAAATGCAGGGTGTGCCACGGCACACCCGGCACACCCTCTAGGTCCGCCAATGTGCGTGACCCTCTCTGCATCCATACTTGGCATTGGAGCAAGGAAATGCAACTGACCGGACAACATGTTCCATCCCAAAGCAGTGGTTGAAGGAAGTTTTGATAGAGCACGTGGGGCACTTCTTGTCCAGTATCTTGTCGCGGCAAGACGAGCATATGAAATGCCCCACAGAACACTGTGGAAACAAAATGATTAATTGGGTCCCCATGAGAATAAGTTTTAATAACATAAATAAGAAGGGGAAAACAGAATATACTACACAACAAGAAGACAGGTTAGTGCCACACGTTTCATCATTTCAGCTACCATAACTATTATGTTACGTACAATGATAATTCGTCAAAGCTCTTCTCTTATCTTGATCTTTATAAGAAATGGAAAAAAAGCTTGTGTTCAAAACAGGTCAATATGTACATATACATAGTGCATTTACCTGATAAATCTCAGTGCTGAAGTGCTCAAAGCAGACTGTGCAGTCAAGGGTCTCCTTCAATATTCTGACATCCATCCAGCGGTCTCCCTCTCTCGGAGCTTCGCCTCTCCTCTTGTTGGAGTTGCTGCTGTCCATCGCCAACAAAACTCAAGTGTACCAGAACTAAATTGCTTGCTGTTTGCTGCTGGTACTGCAGACCGAAACCAAGATCCAAACCACCGCTCCTTTCTCCGGCCTGTTGCACAAGACCACAAGATATACTGATAAAATTCAGGGATTTGGAAGTGACGCTGGTATGTACAAAGTTGAGTCATCTATTTTGAAACGGAGGAAGTAATTGTTTGGGGCCAAGATAGTAAAGGAAAAGCAACAGACAAGCGCAATTTACACACAGGCTAATTAATCGAGTGGTGGAGTACTACAATCTCACATCTGTAATTTCTCTTGTTTTGGGGCAGTAAACATTGAGCTGATTTGCCTCATTACTGGGATAATAAGAGTAATCTGACAGAGAGAAGCAGTGAAAAGACGGTAAATTCCGGCTCAAATTTGGGCATTGGCATTAGCAATGCGACTCCGACGACGGAGGAAGATCCAGAATAGGGATGGATTCAGCCATACCTGAACTAATACTGGGCCTATCCGCTGCAAGACCTAGACGCCATGGCCGGCCTCGAGGTCGCCGTCTCCTGATGGCGACGCCGTCGACGACGAGGTAGCTGCTCCCTTGCCGGTGAGCTCTCGGACGGGACAGCACGCTCGTTGATCCGAGGCCGGTGGGAGCGGGAGCGCCGGCGACGGCGGAAAGTTTCTTTTTTCCCCCCTCTCTCTCTCTGAGAAGCGAGGGTTTGGGTTTGGGACGAGGCAGCGGGAGGCGACAGAGCTGGCCAAACGGGCCGGCACGCCACTGCACAGCCCGGCAATCGTTCCTGGCACGGCACGGCCTAGAAGGGCACGTTTAACAAATTCAAATCATTGATTAAATAAATTTTAAGGGACTAAAAAATTCATACAAATTCTTGATTAACATTTTTCAAATACCATATTAACCTGTTTAAATACATGGTGATATCTTTTCGATACATATTTTACAAAAAAAACATCTTTTGAAATGTTTGATTAACATTTTTTAAATACTAGATTAAAAGTTTTTCAATGCATGGTCAACATTTTTTTGATACACACTTAACATCTTTTGAAATGTTTGCTTAACATTTTTGAAATACTAGATTAACATTTTTAATACATGGTCAACATTTTTCTATACACATTTAATAGTTTTTCAAATGCTTGATTTACAATTTTTTTAATACAAGTTTAATATTTTTTAATAAATGATCAGTAATTTTTCTATACGCATTTAACATTTTTGAAATGTTTGATTAACATTTTTTGAATACAAATTTATAGTTTCTAAATACATGGTCAACATTTTTCTATACACATTTAATATATTTCTAAATGTTTTATTAACATTTTTAAATACTTGTTTAATTTTTTTTCTAATGCTTGTATTAATATTTATAAATACATGATCAAATTTTTTCACACATATTATATATTCTTTTATACATTTTTTACACATGGGAAATATTTTCTCCATGTACATTTAGCATTTTCAAATGCTTGGTTAACATTTTTTTTAAAATTTTTTGTAATATATTTTATTTAGAATCTTTGCAGGTATAAACAAAAGTAAAAAGGAAAAAAATGAAAATAAAATAGAAGAAAAGAGGCAGTGGCCTCCCGCGCACTTGGTCGGCCCATACGCTCCCGGGACTGGAAGATGATTCAGCGATTCAAAAGGTTGCCTCACTAGAAGCAAGGTATAGCCCGCACCCTTTAACCTGTGTGTCCAGCTGGCATGGCCTGTTTGGAAAGCTCTGACCTCGGCGTACCGGCAGAAAAGAAAGGGTTGGTCTGGGCTGATATGGGCCGGTACTCGGTAAAATTTCGTTAATTCATTTTTTCGGGTGACCAACTAGTGTCTGTGCATTGCCACGAAACCAAGAAAAATGCACTTATTTGCCTGGTGGAAACTTTGTGTTTCAAAGAAAAGAGGAGGAATGGGATTTAGATACTTGCACTGATTTAATAACACTACACAAGTTGGAGAATTTTATGAGACCCAGAGAGCCTATGTGCAGAATTTTTGAGGAGTAAATACTTCCATGATGGGGACACTATGCAAGCAAAATGAAGAGGGGCTCTTCATTCACATGGCAGAGCATCCTACGGGATTACATATATACTTTTAACAAGGGAGCTATTTTTTGTAGAGTATGGGACGAGAGAGAAATTGATATATGGGAGGATGTGTGGATCGTCAGTTCAAATTGGCCTCATTAATTATCTTTCCCCTTCCATTCTCATCTTTCGAAACCCCATTCTTTATTAACGATCTCTTTAATCAGACATGACATTAAAGCATTTTTCTCCATTATTTATTTCTAGCTTAAGTAACATCTTTTGGGCTAGCTGTCGAAGATGCTTTAACACTACTTCTTAGAGCAACCTTTGCAGAGTTGTCATATGTCCCCTCTCTCCACAGTTACCGTTAATATAGAGGCTGGAGGGGCAAAAACTCACTCCAGCAGAATATAAAAGCCACTAATGTCACGTCACTGAACTTTCAAATCCTTCCTTCTCAGTCCAACCATGTGTTTAATTGTTTAATGGGTTGTCACGCGTGATAGGCCCGCATGTAGAAAAAACCATCGGAAACCTGCCCCTGACCATTAATGGTGGACATCACGTGTCCAACCCACACAACACAGCTTCTTGCCTCGCCTGCTTGGATGACAGCCACACACACCCCATTTCCGACGCCACTCATAGATCTAGAAGTCAGTTAGCGACATGTCCGAGGGCACAAACCCTAGCCCACCTTCTCCCAAATAGAGCATCGCCAGTTCCATTTCTCTTCTTCTCCCTAGCTCAGCTCTAACGCCCCCATAGCCCCTCTTCGACTCCGACCATGTCGTCGTGCCACGACACCGCCTATTGGCTGAACCTCCTCGCCTAGGAGAGCGCATTGTCTAGGTGGTATGGTCTGACGGTGCTTCTTCTTCTTCCACTATGGCAGAGCAAATGTCAGTCACTTCTCAATATTTTTAGTCGCTAAATATATGTAGCTCTATCCCCAATATATATGAACTAGCTATTTTTTATCATTGTTTGAGTGTTCATTCAGTTTTAGTCGGTGTTTGAATGCCTCTAATTGAAAATAGAATTTTCAACAGTATGCAATCTTTTTTGTGACAAAATCATGGTGGCAATATTTTGACGAATCTTAATCTACAGATAGCCTTGGCAGCCTCCGTTTCAGCAGTTTTGCTAGAGTAGCTCTTAACCTCTTCGAAACTAGGAGTACTATATCTCCTGTCCGATCTTGCTACGACAAGGAATTTAACCTCGAATGAACAAATCTAGGGTTCGTGCCTCTCGCCGGCGCCGCCGCAGGTCCGCCTAGTCTTCAGTGGCCTTAGGGCCATAGGGGCACGGTGGATCTTGGCAAGGGCCGGTGGGAGGGCTTCGTTGTCAGTTCTTCCTTCGAGTTTTGTTAGGGTTTGTGTCCTGCTCAGGAAGACGAGACGGCGACGGCTCCCTGAAGATGGAATAAAGGTCTCCCCGCCTAGCCCTCATTCCGATGGTGCATCTAGCATCGTTGGTGGGCGTGTGGAGGTGTCACTAGTAGAAAAGGGGGCTTTTGTCCCGATTGATAAGGGCCTTTAGTCCCGGTTTTTGAACCGGGACTAAAGGGTCGTTACTAATGCCTCCCCCCTTTAGTCCCGGTTCTTACACGAACCGGGACTAAAGGCCGTCCACGTGGACGCAGTCTGGAGCTCCACCTTACCAACCGGGACTAAAGGAACACTAACCGGGACTAAAGGAAATTATATGATATTTTATTTTTGAAATTTTTTTTGCGATTTTTTTTTATTTTCAAATTTCTGAATTATTTTAACCTCTAATCTCTAATCATCACCCCTCATCATTGCTCAATTTATCCTGTAATCTCTAATCACCCTTCATCATTCAAAATCATCTCACTTCCCGGACGGTCACCCATCCTCTCACTACTCCAGCCTGAGCACGCTTAACTTCCGGGTTCTATTCTCCCTCGTTTCCAAGTCTGCACTTGTTGTTTTCCTGACAATAGTAAGATGTCAATTCTATTAACCCTTAGGAATTTTGCTTGAGCATGAAGTGACACATTTCACTGTTTGAGTTTGAAACTATTGTTTTAAAAAACAATAATTATTTAGTAACACTAGTATTTCTGGAATAATTAGTTTGACCATTGTTTGACCACAGTTTGACCACAGTTTGACCAGATTTGACCAAAATTCAAAAAAACTGAAGTAATTATTTAATAACACTAATATTCTAAAATAATTAGTTTCACCATTGTTTGACCACAGTTTGACCACAATTTGAATTTTTTTAAATTTTTTGCCTCTCCAGATCTTAAAAGCCCCGTATCTTTTTTTCTGTTAGGTTTTTGAGGATTTTGAAAATGTTTAACGGGGTTCCCCTAGTTAAATTCGGATGTGACTTTTCGAGTAGATGATTTTTCATATTAAAAACTTTTTCATCCGAGTTCGTATGCAAAAGTTATGCCCATTTTAAGAAATTCCAGAGAGATTTTGCAAATAAAGTCGAAATTCATATTTGTTAATTTTCCCAACAACTAGACCACATATCACATGGGAACATATTTTATTTTATTTTTTGACATTTCCATCATTTTCTTTTGTTTTTTCTAAAACTGAAAAGGCGGTCCACGTGGGGGGTAGAGTTTGATGGGCCCTTTAGTACCTGTTCGTGCCATGAACCGGTACTAATGCCTCAAAGCCCATTAGTACCGGTTGGTGGCACCAACCGGGACTAAAGGACCTTTAGTCCCGGTTGGTGCCACCAACCGGTACTAATGGGCATCGCACCCTTTAGTCCCGGTTCGTGGCACCAACCGGGACTAAAGGGCCCAGGTGAACCGGGACTAATGCCTTAGCCGCACGAACCGGGACCAATGCTCACATTAGTCCCGGTTCGTGACTGAACCGGGACTAATGTGAATATTGCCCTGTGACGAAAGCCCTGTTTTGTAGTAGTGTGTGTCTCCAGCGGATCTATCCTCGGTGGATTTGCTCGGATCTGGTTGTTGTTCGTCCATGTTCGTGTGTCTTCGAGTTGGATCCTTTCGATCTACGTTATTCTTCATCGGCGACGGTTGCTGTTCTGGTACGCTGGTCCTATGGGGCCTTAGCACGACGACTTCCCGACTGTCTAGTACAACAAGTTGTGCCCGACTCCGGCAAGGGAGGGGCGATGACGGCGGCGCGCCTTCGGCTCGCTTCAGTGCTTGTAGTCGTCGCTAGGTGGTCTACAGATCTGGATGTAATTTTTATTATTTCTAATGTTCGTTGTACTGCCATAATTGAAGATGAATAGATTGGAAGTTTTCTGGAAAAAAAAAAGGAATTTAACCTCGGATGAACAGTGCATCGTGCTGGCCTTCAGAGCTCGGCAAGAAAGTGGGAAGAAGTAATGGCGCCCAACCAGAGCATTGAAGAGCATAGGGTCCCCTTGTTATCAATTCAAGAAGCATTCCACGCGCAGACCGTCCTCGGTCCTCAGTCCTCACTCACTAGCATCTCCAGATCTGGGGCACAAGAACCACCGACGACGATAGATCTAGAGCTGGCCGTGCCTTGAGCGCCTTGCCAGCCGGTGGTCGGTCGAGCATCTCCCTTATTCGCTTGCAGCGACGACGAGGCCACCCCGGAGGCCAGGGTGGCGGGGGCTCCGACGAGCTCCATCTAGCGAGGGGGCGACGGTGGATGAGGGATTTGGCGAGCCAGCGCAGTTTGCGTCTGACAGTTGGGATCCGATTGGTTTTCCCTAAGGTTTGATTCCACTTCCTTTTTTTTTACATCCCTTTTCAAGCACATCTGCCATGTATTAAGTCGATTCAAAAGGCTGATTTGAGTGGTTTCAACATGGCAGATGCACTCAACGGACGCACATCTTGAGTAAGGGCTACAACCAGAAAACGAAAATTCAGTCATGAGTGTGGGTTAGCAGCTTCAGAATTCAAAAAGTGATTTAAGTTCTTTCCTCTTGAATTAGAAAGAAAAAAGAGAAAGGAAAATTCAATACTGGGTCTGTTGCCGGTTCCATGGAGGCAGCAGTGGTGAGCGTGTCGCATGGCGCCATTGGCTTCGTGATTGCGAAGCTTGGTGATCTGCTCGCTGGCAAGTACAAGCTGCTGAAACAAGCCAAAGGCAAGATAATGTTCCTTAAAGCTGAGCTCGAGAGTATGCCAGCATTCCTGGAGAGGATGTCGGAGGCGGAGGAGGAGCCCGACAAGCAAGCCAAGTGCTGGGCAAACGAGGTGCGTGATCTGTCCTATGACATCGAGGACAGCGTCGATGAGTTCATGCTCCTGGTGGAAGGTGAGTCCAACGGCGAGTCCCATGGGTTTAAGGGGTTCATTCATAGGAGCATGAACTTGTTGACGACGATGAACACTCGGCAAAAGGTCGCCAAGGAGTTCCAAGGCCTCAAGAGCCGTGTCATGGAGGTGAGCGAGCGACGCATGAGGTACAAGATTGATGATGCTGTCTCAAAGCCAAACAATACAACCATAGACATTCGCATGCTGGCACTCTATGCGGACACATCGGGCCTTGTGGGTATCGATGGCCTGAGGGATGAATTAATACACCTGATGGTGGGTGAAGAGGGTGTTTCTGCACAACAGAGGAAGGTCCTCTCTATAGTGGGATTTGGAGGGCTTGGTAAGACTACACTTGCGAACCAGATTTACCACAGGCTAAAGTGGCAGTACGAGTGTCAGGCTTTCGTTTCCGTGTCCCAGAAACCAAACATACGAATGATTCTGAGAAGAATGCTCTCTCAAGTTGGCTATGTAGCGCTGGAGGGAACCAACATGGAAATATGGGCAGAGGATGAACTGATCAGTGCACTCAGACAATTCCTTATGGATAAGAGGTACGCCTGTTCGGAATTGACCGTAACCCAAAGTTATTTGTATTGTTTGATCTTGTATTGTTTGCATTGACTGTAACCCATGATACGCAAGCTTTGCATATTGCGAAAACTTTGTATTGTTTGATCTTGTAACTGTTATGCTCATGGGTCATAGAGAAACTAGTTAAACATTAGTTTGAAAAGCTAGAATGCAACAATTTATTTCTCATCTATTCTGAAGATACACTTCCTCAAATGAACTTGGTTTCCAGAAATGCGACAGAAGATTCAACTTTTACCACTATTACTCCATTACATGGACAAGTACATTTGCATTTTCAATGTTCCACTGATAAAGGTTCTTTTTTGATGTTTTTGCTGTTTGACATGCAGTTGCAGAGACTGAGTATGCTTTCATGTATATTTTACATTTTGCCCATAGTTTACTATTGCCTAGTACTTATTGTAGTTTTTATGAGATAATTTTGCAGGTACTTGATTGTAATTGATGACATTTGGGATGAAACTACATGGAATGTTATTAGATGTGCTCTTCCAAAAAATTTGGACGGTAGCATGATAATAACAACTACCCGAATTAATACTGTGGCTAGAGCTTGCTGCTGCAACCAGCATGACTATGTTTATAAGATGAAGTCACTAAGCAACGAAGACTCAAGAAAGCTATTTTTCAACAGAGTATTTGGTTCAGAGGAAGCCTGCCCTCTGTATTTGGAAGAAGTTTCAGCTCAGATTTTAAAAAGATGTGCTGGCTTGCCTCTTGCAATTGTGACTATATCTAGCCTTTTGGCTAGTGAGCAAAACACATTGAAGGAGAATTGGGTGCATATAAAGAATTCATTGGGCCCCAATTTCGAGGTGAATCCAACATTGGAAGGAATGAGGCAAATACTGAGCCTTAGTTACATAAATCTTCCTCATTATTTGAAGACATGCATGCTATATTTGGGTATGTATCCAGAGGACTATATAATCTGGAAAAATGATTTGGTCAGGCAATGGATAGCCCAAGGTTTTGTAAGTAAAGTACATGGGCAATATCCAGAGGCTATTGCAGAGGGCTATTTTAACGAGCTTGTTAACAGGGGCATCATTCAACCAGTTGATACAGATCATAACAATGAAGTGTTATCTTGCAAAGTGCATGATATGATCCTCGACCTTATTGTACACAAGTGCAGAGATGAAAATTTTATAATTGCGACACATGACATCCAAGCCATGATAGGTTTGTCTGGCAAGGTCCGCAGGCTCTCCCTCTATCTGGATGGTATAATAGATGGCACCATATTGGAGACCGCCCAACTCTCACAAGTAAGAGCACTGGCGAGATTCGGTACCTCTGCATATGCACCTCCTCTCTTGAAGTTCAACCATCTTCGAGTTTTAACTCTTGAATTTACAAGTGGAAACCATGGGTCGGAGATACCTGACCTCACTGGAATATCTCATTTGTTCCATCTGAGGTATCTAAAAATAAAAGCAGATGGTGAAATAGTGTTACCAAGGAAAATTCGGGGGCTAGAGCAATTGGAGACCTTGGAGTTAGGAGCATGTCCTCTTGAAGTTCCGCAAGATGTTATTCATTTGCGCCGATTGCAGCACCTGATCATCCCTAGTGGGATAAATTTGCCCGATGGGATTGGCAACATGAAATCTGTATGTACGCTGCAAGAGTTTGATGTGGGCTTGAATTCTATAGACAACATCAGAGGCCTTGGAGAACTGACCAATTTGAGGAATCTTCGAATATGTTACTACATGGATGAATTGCATGACAGGAAAACAACACAACGCTTGGATGTTTTGAGATGTTCCCTTGAAAAACTTTGCAACCTCAGATATCTGCACACGGATTCTAATATCAACAGTATATATGCGTTAAGCTCACATGTTTCTCTTTGCCTTCTCCGGAGGCTTCACATGTTGTGCATGTTTCCAATGGTTCCTAAGTGGATTGGCGAGCTCCATAACCTCATAGACCTTGATCTTAGAGTTGAGGTGTTGGAAGATGATATTGTAATTCTTGCACAGTTGCAATCTCTTAACCACCTCAAATTGCACGTCGAAGGAACTTGTGAAGCTAAAGAGAAAGTAGTCATCTGCGGAATTGGATTCCCTATTCTCAAGCATTTCAGGCTGTCCTGCATCAGGATATCACAGCTGACTTTTGAGGCAGGGGCTATGCCCAGTCTCGAAAAGCTTGAGGTAAGACTCAATTTTCTCTACGGTGGTGCACCTATGGGTATCGAGTACCTATTAGGCCTCAAGGAAATCCTTGTAATTGTTGGGGGATATGGTGCCGAGGGATCCACTACAAGAGCTGCAGTGTCAGCGTTAAGGGAGGCCATTAATATGCGCTCAAGTCGTCCTACAGCTGACATTACGTGTGTTGACAATTCAATGTTCTTTGGACTCCTCTCATTGTCCTCTGACGGCTTCAACTGGAGGAAGTTCGGCCAGAAAACTATCCATGACAGCAAGTTCCGAAGGTTAGCAAAGGCCTTTTCTGGAACTCACATTTTTTCCGAAGGTTAGCAACTGGAGGCTGACCCCATGTTTTTGTTGTCTTGGAACTTTTACAGAGATTACTACCGCTGTGCACACTATAGATCGCATAAATGCCCAGTGATCAAGCATATGCAGCGCACTGACGCTGACCCGCTGCTCTTTCAAGTCGTGTATCGTCATGAGCACACATGTACTACACAGTCCATGTTCCCGCTGCCACAGCCTGGCAATGAAGAAATTGTTGACCGGTAATTGCTCGGTCGGCTTCGCAGTTGCCAGTTGGGGATTAATCGTGTACCTAGCGACCCTCCGAGGCTAAAAAAGCTAGTAAAAACTTGTAAACCAGTCATTATGTTGGTAGCATAGTTTTGTATCTCGAGTGCCTCTCATTTAAATTCGGTTTGTCATTTGCTTCCTTGCTTTTTTCTCTCCTTCACTTGGATGTAATATGCACGTAAGTTTGTACTAGATGCTGCTCTTGTTTACAAGTTCATCACCTGTACCTGGAACCTTAATTCGGGGCTGAACATATATAGTTGCCTGCTTGGCAGGGTGCCTCTCTTCAGTTAATTTCCAGTACAGTAATGTGATGGACTGATGGTGTGACTTTATTTAAGCAGAGCCACTATGGTAATTGAATCTTGAGATCTCTCTTGAGTACATTAATTGTAGAAATTTTTGGTTGGACAATATTGTTTTGTTGTTATTGCTGATGTAAAAAAGAAAGCACAAGGATGAAGGCAGCAATATATATATGCTGAAGTAGGATCCCACGCGTAGTCCATTAGTGTATACTACTGATTCTTTTCTCTTTTTTGAGAACTACATAGTACTTGTAGGGATATTCACAAACTAATCACACAAGAACAGAGAAGAGTACATCTCGAACCAATGGAAATCGGAGCCTTACAATGTCTGATCTAATGATTCATTCAATGTCACAAGAATTCACAATGTCTGATGCAATAAGATGACACACGCTCTGAGGAACTTGGCCGATCCTGACACTCCAATAGGTCTGAAATAAATCCAGTAAAATGCGAGCACAAGTGTCAACTCTAGGATTGAACCCATAGGATTGAACCCTGATGGGCTGGGATACTACAGTCCACCTAACCAACCCATCACAAGTTGGTTCACATGTGCTGTGTTTTTTTTAACACAGTACAGACAAAGACGCTCATACATACACATATACACTCACCCTATGAATACACGCATGCACACCCTACCCCTATGAGCACCCCCGAGAGATTGAGCCAGACATCATCTTGAGATTGACGAAGTCGCCACCAACGCTTTTATAGTCGACGGGAACATCTCCTCACACTGAATATACATCGCCGGAAGGCTTAAAATAAATCTGAAATGTGAGCACCAGTGTCAAGTTTAGAACTTGAACCCTGGTGGTCGGGGATACCACTGTCCTCACACCCATTCAACCACATGTTGGTTCCCATTTGTTGTGTATATTGATGTGTATGTCCGCAATTGTGTGTCGGTGTGTGCATGTCTGTGAGTGTGCGTGAGATAGGGTTAAGGCAGGTGTTACCATTGATATGAGATGTAATTCAGTTTTTATGTGTCATCAATGTCAACATTATTATTTTATTTTTGATCACTTAGTATAATAAAAGATGTGTGTTACACTACTATGATGTACCTCGTGTGCAAGTTTTTATTTGTTTCATTTTATTTTTTATTTTAGGTACCAATGATCTCAATTCAGTCATCCTTAGAATAATTTTTGTTTATGTTTTTATTTTATTTCATGATTTTGTTTCAGGTAAGATAATTTTCATGATTACTTCTTCTTCAGTTGGAATTTATGTTTTAGAATTTCATCTTAAAAAAATATATATCTTTGTTTACTAATGAGAAAAAAGTGAGTAGAATGAACAAATCTTTTAACCCATGTTAATAGTTCCTCTAGGATTTTTGTTGCTTAGTCAACTTTTGAGCGATTGAATTTCTCATATGTTTATGCATGAGGCAACGCTTTTGGTGTTGAAATAGTTTGACACTACTTCAAACGAATATACTTAAATCATAATAATTATTAAAAGTTGCACTAGTTTACACTCGTTCTTTCACAGTGTGGAGGAGTACAACTTTTGTGTAATTTGTGTTTAAGTTTTGTGCATAGTACAAAAGAATACACTTTTTTATTTGTTTCATTTTAACATTTTCATTCTTGTTTTAGGCAATACCAATGTCCTTAATTTATTCATTCTTAGAATAATTTGTGTTTATGTTTTTGTTCCTGGTGTTACCCTATTTTCATTATTCTTTCTTTACTTGATATTTTTTTCTGAATGATATTAATTTAACTTTTCTTAATTTTTTACGTTTTTTTACTAATAACAAATTGAAATCTTTCTTTGTGGGATACACTTGACAGTGTTCTAAGAGGAATTCCATCTGCTTGACTTGTTGCGAACAACTCCCATCAAGCGAGCGTGCTGCCGCCCAGCGTTGCTATATCATGGAGCGTGTCGTCGACAACATGTCCGTTCCCTACAAACACGGATGCAGAAGGAAGATGACCGATCGGCCCGTGCATGTGCCCAGTCTCTGGCTGCGGCTTTGTCGCGTCAACTGCGGCACTCCTGGACCATCTCACCGCCCTGCACAAGTTACCAAGAACGCCAATAGAACTATTCCGTTTTTCCTACTCCTTCCTTTTCGGTTTATAGGGCTCAATTTAAAAATCTCATCAACCAAAGTAGATGGTGAGTGGTGGAGTACTTTTTGTAATTTGCAAAAGCACCCAATTAATGCTCTTGTTTTCCTCAAAAAATTTATGTTTACCAATGTATTAATTGCAATGCATGCATGCATAAAGTACATGGATTGGTCAATTTTCTTTTAATACTTGCATGCAATGATTTAATGCGCCTTAAAATCTAAACTTGTGATAGGGTCTTATAAACAAATTGAGCCTTATCAAATGGAAAATTGAGCCTTATCAAAAGCACCCAATTAATGCTCTTGTTTTCCTTAAAATCTACTCTTGTGATAGGGCCTTATAAACAAATTGAGCCTTATCAAATGGAAAATTAAGCCTTATCAAAAGCACCCAATTAATGCTCTTATTTTCCTTAAAATATACTCTTGTGATAGGGAATAACCAAATTGAGCCTTATCAAATGGAAAAACTAAGATTTTGAGATAAACCCTATAAACCGGAAAGGAGGGAGTACCTCATTCTTAGAATTAATTAAGCATGTTTAATGAATAGGGAATCTACCCATATCCCCAACTTGCGGTTACATCCCTACAGAGACGTAGTGCCTGCTCGCTAGGAAGTAGGAACCGACGTCTCTTTGTACCATCGCGTCCTTTACGGACGTATATATTGTAACTTTTCCATCGATCAATATAAGAGTAGATTTGCGATTCACTTCATTCTCTTTAACCTTGGAACACGTTATCAGCACGCTCGCTGGCGGAGCAATTGCCTGGAGGCCGGCGGCAGGCAACGCCTTGTGGCGCGAGGGCGCCTCAGCCCGCAGAACGGCGTGGCGGCGCAGTTCTGCAGCCGAAAGACGACCAACGCCTCCCTGTGTGGCTCCCCGCGATGCAGCGCGTTCAACGCCCGGCTCCTCGAAACACGGTGCCGCCTCCGGCGCACAGTCGAGGAATGGCGCCGGTCCAGCCGCCGAGCCGTGCTCGCGTTCGCCTAGGCCTAGGCTTCTCTGTTGGAACCAGGAAGACCTGCAAACTCTAGCTCACGACAACAATGATGAGAGGAGGACGATGACTCAGGTGGTTTTGTGCTGCATACTGCATTGCAGCTTTTCCCGTTTTCCTCTTCTTTTATTTGTACTGAGATTATAGAAGAAAAGATCAACTCCACACGCGAGCAGACCGGCCGTGCCATCCCACGATGCTCGACGTGCGAGTGATGCGCGCGTGCCGCGAGCTACGCTGCATGCCATCCCATGCAACACTAACGGCCGCGCCAAGCTAGCTAACTACTAACTGAAATTAGGATCGGCCTCATCGTGTACATGCACACGTGACTTGGCCGTTTATTTGCTAACTGAAAGAAAGCTAAGCTAGCTACTGAACCGGGCTAGGAAATACAGGTTCAACATTTCACCCCCTAATTCCGACGCCCGGTGCTCACCACTCCGACGCCAACCTTCTGCCTCATTTCAACAAACTTGATCCGGCCGAGCGCCTTGGTGAGGAAATCAGCAAGCTGTCCGTCAGTGCCGACGTGGTCGACGTCCACCTTGCCGTCTTCGATGCACTCACGAATGAAATGATATCGAATGTCAATGTGCTTGCTTCTGTCATGGTGCACCGGGTTCTTGCTCAGAGCAATCGCCGACTTGTTGTCGACGCGCAGCTTCGCCCTCGTCGGAGTGTCACCGGTGAGCTCGCCGAGGAGCCTGCACAGCCACATGCCTTGGCAGGCTGCGGTTGCCGCCGCCATGTACTCAACCTCGCAAGACGAGATGGCGACGACCTTCTGCTTGTGAGAAGTCCATGTGATCGGGCTGGAGTTGAGGAAGAAGACCACTCCCGTTGTGCTCCGCCGATCGTCAACGTCGCCGGCGTGATCGCTGTCGCTGTAGCTGATCACTTCCGGCACTGCTGCACCACCTTGCTTGTAGCAGCAGCCATGATTCAGTGTGCCACTGACGTAGCGCAGTATTTGCTTGACAGCAGCCCAGTGCGCCTCCGCCGGCGCCTCCAAGTACCTGCTCACCATGCCAACAGAGAACGAGATGTCTGGCCTCGTGTTGCAGAGGTACCGCAGGCTCCCGACGATGCTTCTGTACCGTGTGGCATCCACGGGCTCGCCGGCGCCGGTCTTGCCAAGCTTCAGCCGATTCTGCATCGGCGTGTCTGCAGGGTTGCACCCCCTCATCCCTGCTGCATCCAAGATCTTGGCTGCGTACGCGCCCTGGCAGAGGGTGATCACGCCGGCCTTCTGTTGAACTTCTATGCCAAGGTAGTAGCACAGAAGCCCAAGATCGCTCATGTCAAACATATTCTTCATCTGCTCTTTAAACGCTGCAATTTCTTTGTCGCCGGCGCCGGTGATGATCAAGTCGTCGACGTAGACGCCGACAAGCAGAGTCGACGCGCCCGCACCCCTCCTGTACACCGCGTTCTCAAGAGGGCTGCGCTCGAAACCGAGCGACACGAGCGACGCGTCGAGCTTGGCATTCCAAGCCCGTGGCGCCGGCTTCAGGCCGTACAGCGCCTTCCGAAGGCGCAGTACCTTTCCCGCGTCGCCGCCGATGACGAAACCCGGCGGTTGGTGCACGTACACTTCTTCACGGAGATCACCATTCAGAAATGCGGACTTCACGTCCATGTGATGGACTTGCCAGCCTCGATGCGCCGCGAGTGCTAACAGAAACCGCACAGTCTCCATGCGCGCCACCGGAGCGAACACCTCGTCGTAGTCCACGCCTTGCCGCTGCGCGTACCCTTTCGCCACCAGCCTCGCCTTGTGTTTCACCGTGTTGCCGGCGGCGTCCCTCTTGATCTTGTATACCCACTTGAGCCCTATAGCTCTGTGGCCAGGCGGGAGCGTGGCGAGTTCCCACGTGCCGTTGTCGCGGATCGCCGCGAGCTCGTCGTCCATGGCGCGCTTCCAGCACGCCTCGTCAAGTGCATCATCAACGTTGTCCGGCTCCTCCACAGCCATGAGACATAGCCTGATGTGCTCCTCCCTCGCCGCCGCGTCCAGCTCCGCGAGTACGTGCTTCATCTTGCGGTAGCGGGTTGGAGTGTGGTCAAGGTCGTGGCGCTCGCTGTCGTCGTCCGGCGGCGTGGCCCAACCGTCCTCCACGGACATGGGCGTGCTGCCTGCTGACGCCATGGGAGGCGACCCTGCCGCCCCGGAGGACGAAGAGCTGGCGCTGATTGGTGTAGCGGAGGCCGCCGGAGAGCCAGTGCGCGCCGGGGATGACAGCTCGCTGTGCTCTTCGTCACTGTAGGTGACCACAAGGTGTTCGACCGCGGGCGCGGCGTCTCCGTTGGCCGTGGTCGTCCAGTCCCACTTCTGCTGCTCCTCAAAGGTGACGTCGCAGGTTATGATCACCCGCTTGCTCGACGGATCGTAGGCCCTGTAGGCCTTGGCGCCCTCCTCGTACCCGACGAAGATCGCCGGCGTGGAGCGGTCGGCCAACTTGTCGATGTCAGGGCCGAGCCGCTTCACGTGCGCCACACAACCAAAGACGCGAAGATGGTGCACCGCCGGCTTTCGTTTGTGCCAAGCCTCGTACGGCGTCAGTCCGTCGAGGCTGCGCGTGGGCGCACGGTTCAGGAGGTAGACCGCAGTCTTCACCGCCTCTCCCCAGAACGTCGTCGGCACCGCCATGGCCTTCAGCAAACAGCGGGCCATCTCGACCACTGTCTGGTTGCGCCGCTCGACCACGCCGTTCTGTTGGGGCGTGTACGGCACGGTGGTGCAGTGCTTGATGCCGCCGTCGTCGCAGTACTTGCGGAAGGCGATCGAGTTGAACTCGCCGCCCCGATCCGAGTGGAACGCCAGGAGGTTGCAGTTCGATTCGGCCTCGGGCCGTGCCTTGATTTTCTTGAAGCGATCGAACGCCTCATCCTTGGTTTGCAACACCTCAAGCCACATGTATCGTGAGCAATCATCAACGATCAGGAGAAAATACCGGCTACCTCCCGCTGTGGCTGGCTTGATCGGCCCACATAGATCGCTGTGGACGAGCTCCAGAGCACGCTCCGCGCGATACGTCGTGGCCTGGGTGAACCGGCCGATGCTGCTTGCCCAGGGCGCACCCGTCGCACACTTGGTCGACGCGGTCGATGACGGGAACGCCGTCCGCCATGCCCAAGCACCCCAGATCCCGCAGCGCACGGAAGTTCAGGTGGCCGTAGCGACCGTGCCACAACCACGCCTCGTCCGCACCGCGTGACAACAGGCAGACAGGGCGCCCTGCCGTCAGGCGGAGCACGTACAGCCGTCCGCCGTTCCTCTGAACGCGCGCGATGAGGCGGCCTTCCTGATCGCGAAGCCGCAGCAGCCCATGGCGGATGTTGGTCTCACACCCAAGCTCGTCCATCTGACCCAAGCTGATAATATTGCTGCGAAGACGAGGTATGAAGTACACCTCTGACAGGGTCAGGTGCTCACCGTTTCGGCACTCAAAGAGAATGGTGCCCCTCCCCTCGATCTGGACGTCGTTGCCGTCGCCAAGCCTCACGGAGCCGCGCACGCCGACATCAAGCTCGGAGAAGATCTCCCGGCACCCGGACATGTGGTTGCTCGCCCCGGTGTCCAGGTACCAGGACATGTCGCAGCGACCGTCGGCAGGGCCGGCTCGCACCTGGGAGCGCTCCTCGTTGAGGAGAACGCGCTCGACCGGGCGCTCTATGGTTGTCGAGAGCGCGCTCACCGTGGTCAGCAGGAGAGACGTCTCCGTGTCTTCCCCTTCGCCACGCGCCAAGTTCGCCTGCTCCTTGCGTTCACGTCGTGGCTTGGTGCAGTGCTTGGAGAAGTGCCTAGGTTTGTTACAATTGTAACACTTGACCTGGGACATGTCGTGCTCTCCGTTCGCGCCGTCGCGCCCGCCATGTCCACCACCGCCCTGGCCGCCACCACGACGGTTTTGCTGCTTGCCACGGCGACGGCTTGAGCCGCCGCCCTGTCCGCCAGACCCGCATGGTCCACCGGAGCCGCCGCCCTGTCCGCCAGACCCGCATGGTCCACCGGAGCCGCCTTGACCGCCGCCCTGGCCACTGTTCTGGCCTTGGGCGCGCTGGTTCTTCCGTGCCTGCCACTGCGCCTCCGTCATCAGCAGCTGTGCCCCGCCGCCTCCACCTTGATCGTTGGTGAGGTAGCGCTCCTCCGCGGAGCGCAGGCGACCGACGAGCTCCTCAACTGAGAGCGTGTTGTGGTCGAGCATCGTCTCGATGGCGAGATCAATCTGCATGTACCGAGACGGGACGACGCGGAGGAATTTCTGAACCACTCTCACCTCATCCATGGTGTCGCCGAGCGAGCGCAGGTTATTGACGAGCGAGGTGATCCGCATGCCGAACGCGTCGAGCGTTTCACCGTCGCGGAACGCGATCGCCTCAAACTCGGAGCGCAGTCGTTGCGCCGTGGCTTCGCGGACGCGCGCCACGCCCATGCGCATGGTCTTGATCGTGTCCACGCCTCCTTCGCCGTCCTCTTCACCACAATCGCACCCACCATCTCTGGCGGTACGGATCGCAGGATAGCCGCCAGCGCCGCCTTGTCGTTGGGGACGCTTGTCGGGTTTCCCTCAACCGCGTCCAACATCAAGTTGGCCTCCATGTTGATTTGCATCAGCATGGACCACTCAAAGTAGTTCGTCGGCGTGAGCATCGGCCACACCGTGTTGCCGCCCGGGACGAGGCGCTCCTGGACCGTGCGCTCGTGCACGACGATCTCCTTGCCGTGCCTGCGGGTTCGACTCCGACCACGGCTGCGACCGCGGTCTGGAGTCGGCGAGCACGCGCCGTCGTCGCCGTTCTTGCCAGCTGTTGTACGGGCCGCTGCCGCGGCGTCAACGGTCACCGGAGTGCCCCCCGGGGATGTCGAACCAGCCATGGTCGCCGAGGAACGACGCGGCTCTGATGCCACTTGTTGGAACCAGGAGGACCTGCAAACTCTAGCTCACGACAACAATGGTGAGAGGAGGACGATGACTCAGGTGGTTTTGTGCTGCGTACTGCGTTGCAGCTTTTCCCGTTTTCCTCTTCTCTTATTTGTACTGAGATTACAGAAGAAAAGATCAACTCCACACGCGAGCAGACCGGCCGTGCCATCCCACGACGCTCGACGTGCGAGTGATGCGCGCGTGCCGCGAGCTACGCTGCATGCCATCCCATGCAACACTAACGGCCGCGCCAAGCTAGCTAACTACTAACTGAAACTAGGATCGGCCTCATCGTGTACATGCACACGTGACTTGGCCGTTTATTTGCTAACTGAAAGAAAACTAAGTTAGCTACTGAACCGGACGGCCCCGTCCTGCGCGGCGGCGCTGCGCTTGCCGGCATATTGCGCGAGCGCGGCGGCAGCATGGCCTCGTCGGCTCCCAGCCCGTCAGCGCTCAGTGCGGCCACCTACAGTTTCGACGCACCACGCTCGACCTCTGCTTCACCAATTGCGGGCGGCACTGGGACGCTCCTGCCATGGCGGCCCATGGTGCAGCGATATGCCTGCTCAGGCCCCTGCTCTTCGTCGCGCATCCACGGATTCCGGCAGTCGTCCGGCACGGCCCGGAAGCCAGCGGCTGGACATGCACGCATGCCCCCATGGACGGCGGCAGCACCCACGGGCGCGCGGGACCCATGGCCGGAGGACGCAGCATGGCACGGTGAGTGTTGCGGCATCGAACGGACACCCGCGAACTCTTTTGAAGGTTTTTCATTGTAGCCCTTCGGTTATGCACTAATCCCGCACAAGTGCCTATGTATTTCCGTTGACCACCAGATCAGGCCATCCGCTGTACCATGAATTTAAATTGGAGGTTGATCTGTCCATATCACATTTACAATATGTAAATGATGATTTCAGATATACTCTATGAAAATGGGACATGTTCAATCGTATTTTCACTCTAGCAATTCATATAACATGTTCTGCATTGCGCTTGAAATTAAGTTTTCTCGCACAACAATAATGATTCGGATTGAGTATTTTTTTTCTCGCAAAATAATTGCGGTTGAGATCAATTTTCCGTCGCAAAATATTAATTCACTTTGCTAAATTATCTTGCAATTTGATACAAAATCTCATTTAATTTGAGATTTATACAATTCAGGTTTTCACTTGAGGATCAAGTTTGCAACATCATTATTATTCATTACATTAGTAATGTTTCTCTGTTGAGTACCATAAGTATTCCAGAACTATCTATGATGTAATATATTTCCATGTTTGCCACATGTCTAGATTAATTATGTCTATTTGCAATTGAGATTTCAATTTCTTGCAAATATAGATGCAAAATTCAAAGTGATTACTTCAAGTTGATGTTTTGGGACCATGAGGTGGTGTGTAGATTTATCTACCACTACTGATTAAGCCTACATTTTGTCATTTTTGACATTATGATTGCCAATGTGCTTCCTCATACATTTTTATTAAGTTATGACATAAGGCATTCGAAGTGGGAGTATTTTATACTCCGCTAATGCTGTTAGATCTACTCCAAAATTTCTTTTGGAGATTATCTACAACGTGTCATGCTTAACAATTTGAAGTTCACACTAATGGTTTCAAGCTAACTTCTTGAAATATCCATTAATTTTGCAAAATTCATTGCAACAATACCATGATGGTCTTTAATTTACTAATTGTAAATTAATTATCTGTGGTAACCGATGGCTAGAGAATTTGAGGCATTCGCCCTCAATGTCCATCACTACCCTACCTGGGAATGGACATCATGAACGCTCTTGTGTCTCGTGGGATGATGTGTGCAATCCAAGACCGCGGTATTCACCTCTGGTGGGACTCACACTGCTAACAGAAAAATATTGTCTTATACATCATAAGGCGTTATATTGATTCAGATCTCCGCATCTGGTTATTCTGTATCAGCAACTCCTGTGACACAATGAAACTCAAGGGCAAATGTTTGAATCTTATTTCACCCTTTAACCCGACATCACCAGCGGTGACGGGACCCTATGGGCACGGAGAACGTGAAGGTTGAGTATGCCTCAACCGACATGTTTGGAGACTATGAATAGTCCCTCTGTCTCCTGAGTGGTGTCCATTTATGTTGTGGTAATAACAATATAAGTATTGTTGTCATCATATATCGTATATCACAATATATTGTATCAGCACTTTGGTACACATTCATTTGTATGTATTCTATATATCTGACAATGATTTTCTTGAGAATGTTCAAGTCTATATATAGATTTCTACGGGGGTCAATCTGATGAAAGATGACTTGTGCCATGTGGACATATGCACCACGAACTCTATACTCAGAAAAGTGAAATGTTTCCACTCTCGTTGAGAGAAAGCAGATATTTTAAAATCACTAGACGTGATGGGGTATTTGTTGGCTCAACTTGAGTCATATTTACTGTCCCTGTGGGTACTCGAGTAACATCAGGATGCTTTATTGCTTTTGGGTTTAACTCGTACCCTACAAAACTATAGAGGTATCCGTCAAAATAGTTTCCATAGTGAAACTTATGATGACAACAAAGAGGAATATCTTCTCTTTACCATATGCAACAGATATGGCAAGAACATTCTGTATGTATCATCGGCATTGCACTAAACATACTACAAAACCCTGATGACCCACAAGTATAGGGGATCTATCGTAGTCCTTTAGATAAGTAAGAGTGTCGAACCCAACGAGGAGCAGAAGGAAATGATAAGCGGTTTTCAGCAAGGTATTCTCTGCAAGCACTGAAATTATAGGTAACAGATAGTTTTGTGATAAGGTAATTTGTAACGAGCAACAAGTAACAAAAGTAAATAAAGTGCAACAAGATGGCCCAATCCTTTTTGTAGCAAAGGACAAGCCTAGACAAACTCTTTTATATAGAGAAAAGCGCTCCCGAGGACACATGGGAATTATTGTCAAGCTAGTTTTCATCACGTCCATATGATTCGCGTTCGGTACTTTGATAATTTGATATGTGGGTGGACCGGTGCTTAGGTGCTGTCCTTACTTGGACAAGCATCCCACTTATGATTAACTCCTATTGCAAGCATCCGCAACTACAAAAGAAGTATTAAGGTAAACCTAGCCATAGCATGAAACATATGGATCCAAATCAGCCCCTTACGAAGCAACACATAAACTAGGGTTTAAGCTTCTGTCACTCTAGCAACCCATCATCTACTTATTACTTCCCAATGCCTTCCTCTAGGCCCAAATAATGGTGAAGTGTCATGTAGTCGACGTTCACATAACACCACTAGAGGAGAGACAACATACATCTCATCAAAATATCGAACGAATACCAAATTCACATGACTACTAATAGCAAGACTTCTCCCATGTCCTCAGGAACAAACGTAACTACTCGCAAAGCATATTCATGTTCATAATCAGAGGAGTATTAATATGCATATATGATCTGAACATATGATCTTCCACCAAATAAACCAACTAGCATCAACTACAAGGAGTAATCAACACTACTAGCAACCTACAGGTACCAATCTCAGACTTAGAGACAAGAATTGGATACAAGAGATGAACTAGGGTTTGAGAGGAGATGGTGCTGGTGAAGATGTTGATGGAGATTGGCCCCCTCCCGATGAGAGGAGCGTTGGTGATGACGATGGCGATGATTTTCCCCTCCCGGAGGGAAGTGTCCCCGGCATAACAGCTCCGCCAGAGCCCTAGATTGGTTCCGCCAAGGTTCCGCCACATGGCGGCGGAGTCTCGTCCCGAAAGCTTGCTTCTGATTTTTTCTCGGACGAAAGACTTCATATAGCAGAAGATGGGCACCGGAGGGCCACCAGGGGGCCCACGAGGCAGGGGTGCGACCAGGGGGTAGGGCGCGCCCCCACCCTCGTGGCCAGGGTGTGGGCCCCCTCTGGTATTTTCTTCACTCAGTATTTTTTATTATTTCCAAAAATATCTTTCGTGGAGTTTCAGGACTTTTGGAGTTGTGAAGAATAGGTCTCTAATATTTGCTCCTTTTCCAGCCCAGAATTCCAGCTGCCGGCATTCTCCCTCTTCATGTAAACCTTGTAAAATAAGAGAGAATAGGCATAAGTATTGTGACATAACGTGTAATAACAGCCCATAATGCAATAAATATCGATATAAAAGTATGATGCAAAATGGATGTATGAACTCCCCCAAGCTTAGGCCTTGCTTGTCCTCAAGCGGAAGCCGATAACGATAAATATGTCCACATGTTTAGAGATAGAGGTGTCGATAAAATAAAATACAGACATGAGGGCATCATGATCATTCTTATAACAGCAACATATATGAATATTGTCATATTATTTCTTATGCTCAAGTAATAATCTATTCACAATGCAAAGTATGAATCAGAAACTTCATTGAGAATTAACAAACTATAATCTCAGTCATTGAGGCAATTGCAATTTATCATAACATCAGAAAGAGTCTATGTAAGAGCTTTTCAGCAAGTTCACATACTCAACTATCATTTAGTCTTTCACAATTGCTAACACTCACGCAATACTTATGGTTACAGAGTTTTAATCGGACACAGAGAAAGATAGGGGCTTATAGTTTCGCCTCCCAACCTTTTACCTCAAGGGTAATGTCAACAGTAATAACTCATGCTAACTTACATCCAACTGGATATATATATATCAGGATCTTTCCAACACAATGTGCTTGCCAAAGGATAAAATGTAAAAAGGAAAGGTGAAGATCACCATGACTCTTGCATAAGGTAGAAGATAAAAGTAAAAGATAGGCCCTTCGCAGAGGGAAGCAGAGGTTGTCATGCGCTTTCAGGGTTGGATGCACAAAATCTTAATGCGAAAGAATGTCACTTTATATTGCCACTTGTTATATGGACCTTTATTATGCAGTCCGTCGCTTTTATTTCTTCCACATCACAAGATCGTATAAAGCTTATTTCCTCCACACTAATCAATCATACATATTTAGAGAGCAATTTTTATTGCTTGCACCGATGACAACTTACTTGAAGGATCTTACTCAATCCATAGGTCGATATGGTGGACTCTCATGGCAAAAACTGGGTTTAAGGATATTTGGAAGCACAAGTAGTATCTCTACTTGGTGCAAAGAATTTGGCTAGCATGAGGGAGAAAGGCAAGCTCAACATGTTGGATGATCCATGACAATATACTTTATTTCAGATATAAGAAAACATAACCCATTACGTTGTCTTCCTTGTCCAACATCAACTCTTTAGCATGTCATATTTTAATGAGTGCTCACAATCATAAAAGATGTCCAAGATAGTATATTTATATGTGAAACCTCTCTTTCTTTATTACTTCCTATTAATTGCAACGGTGACCAAAACTATGTTTGTCAACTCTTAACAACTTTTAATCATCATACTCCTTATATGTGAAGTCATTACTCTCCATAAGATCAATATGATCTCTTTATTTCTTTTTATTCTTTCTTTTTCTTTTATTCCCTCAAAATCATAGCAAGATAATCAAGCCCTTAAATCAACACTAATATTTATTATATATAGCTCACAGACTCGATTACATAAAGGGATCATAAAGCAAAACTCAAAACTAAATCATACCAAAAACTTTATTCTACTAGATCAAGATAATACTAAAAGGATCGAACTAAGAAAAACGGTAAAAGATAGGAGTGTGATGGTGATACGATACCGGGGAACCTCCCCCAAGCTTGGCAGTTGCCAAGGGGAGTGCCCATACCCATGTGATTATGTCTCCCTTGCTGGTGAAGAAGATGGTGGTGATGATGGGTAGTCGCAGATCGAGCGCAAGAGATCCTCCAACTTGCGGATAATGCCCTTGAGTGCGACGATATGCTCCTTCAACAAAATATTTTCATGTGTGAGATACTTGTTTTGTATACGAGATAACTCAATCATCTTGAAAGCTTCGATCTCAGTTGGGGTAAGAAGATTGTGATCAACTTGAAGGATGTCTTCTGCTGCCGGAGCTTGGTCCTCCGTGGCCTTCTTGATCCCTTCATCCTTGTTGATCTCCATGGGTTCTTCCCTCTTTAGCTCTATCTTCATTAGCCAAGCATCGTTGTCACCATTGTTGGAGGAGGGGGACGACATGATGCCTGGCCTTGACAACCCTGACAGAAAACAGCTCGAAACAAGAACAGAGGATAATTGCGTGATACGGTGATCAAAACCTTCGGGAGATTATATAATGAATTTTTACTGACCGAAAGAAGTATCGCGCAAGAAAACGGAGTCCGGAGAGCGCACGAGGTGCCCACGAGGTAGGGGGCGTGCCTCCACCCTCGTGGAGGCCTCGTATCCTTCTCGGACTGCTTCTTATTTTCCTATTTTTCTAAATATTCGAAAACGGAGAAAATTGCCATTAGAACTATTTTGGAGTCAGTTTACTTACCGTACCACATACCTATTCCTTTTCGGAGTCTGAAACATTCTGGAAAGTGTCCCTTATGTATTCCTCCGGGGTTACGGTTTCAATAACATTAGTTTCAACATTTATGGGATTACCTGAGATATAATGTTTAATTCTTTGACCGTTGACCACCTTCGGATTTGTGCCCTCGAAGTTGTTGATTTTTATGGCATCGGAACGATTGACCTCCTCGATAACGCAAGGACCTTCCCATTTAGAGAGAAGTTTTCCTGCAAAAAATCTTAAATGAGAGTTGTATAGTAACACATAATCACCTACATTAAACTCACGCTTTTGTATCCTTTTGTCATGCCATCTTTTAACTTTCTCTTTAAACAACTTAGCATTCTCATAGGCTTGGGTTCTCCATTCATCAAGTGAGCTAATGTCAAATAACCTCTTCTCACCGGCAAGTTTGAAATCATAATTGAGCTCTTTAATGGCCCAATATGCCTTATGTTCTAGTTCGAGAGGTAAGTGACATGCTTTTCCATAAACCATTTTATATGGAGACATACCCATAGGATTTTTATATGAAGTTCTATAGGCCCATAATGCATCATCAAGTTTCTTGGACCAATTCTTTCTAGATCTATTAACAGTCTTTTGCAAAATTAATTTGAGCTCTCTGTTACTCAATTCTACTTGACCACTAGACTGTGGATGATAGGGAGATGCAGTTCTATGATTAACATCATACTTGGCAAGCATTTTACGAAAGGCACCATGAATAAAATGTGAACCACCATCAGTCATTAAATATCTAGGGACTCCAAACCTTGGAAAAATAACTTCTTTAAGCATCTTAATAGAAGTGTTATGATCAGCACTACTAGTTGGAATAGCTTCTACCCACTTAGTAACGTAATCAACAGCAACTAAAATATGAGTATATCCATTAGAGGAAGGAAACGGTCCCATATAATCAAAGCCCCAAACATCAAATGGTTCAATAACAAGTTAATAATTTTCATAGGCATTTCTTGACGTCTACTAATGTTACCAATTCTTTGACATTCATCACAAGATAAGACAAACTTACGAGCATCCTTGAAGAGAGTAGGCCAATAAAAACCGGATTGCAATACCTTATGTGCAGTTCTATCTCCAGCCTGGTGTCCTCCATAAGCCTCGGAGTGACACTTGCGTAGGATCTGTTCCTGTTCATGCTCAGGTACACAACGTCTAATAACACCATCTACTCCTTCTTTATAAAGATGTGGGTCATCCCAGAAGTAATGTCTTAAATCATAGAAAAACTTTTTCTTTTGCTGGTATGTGAAACTAGGTGGTATAAATTTAGCAACAATGTAATTAGCATAATCAGCATACCATGGAGCAGTACGAGAAGCATTTATGACATTCAGTTGTTCATCAGGAAAGCTATCATCAATAGGTAGTGGGTCATCAAGAAAATTCTCTAACCTAGACAAGTTGTCTGCAATGGGGTTCTCGACTCCCTTTCTATCAATAATATGCAAATCAAATTCTTGTAGCAAGAGAAACCATCTAATAAGTCTAGGTTTAGCATCTTTCTTTTCCATAAGATATTTAATAGCAGCATGATCAGTGTGGATAGTTACTTTAGAATCAACAATATAAGGTCTGAACTTATCACAAGCAAATACAACTGCTAAGAATTCTTTTTCAGTAGTAGCATAATTTCTCTGAGCACTGTCTAGAGTTTTACTAGCATATTGAATAACATTTAATTTCTTATCAACTCTTTGTCCTAGAACAGCACCTACAGCATAATCACTAGCATCGCACATAATTTCAAAGGGTAAATTCCAAGCAGGTGGCTGAACGATAGGTGCAGAGATTAATGCTTTCTTAAGTATTTCAAATGCTTCTACACAATCATCATCAAAGACAAAAGGTATATCTTTTTGTAAGAGATTAGTCAAAGGCCGAGAAATTTTTGAGAAGTCCTTAATGAACCTCCTATAAAAACCGGCATGACCAAGGAAACTTCTTATACCTTTGATGTCCTTGGGACATGGCATCTTTTCGATAGCATCAACTTTAGCTTTATCAACTTCAATACCTCTTTTAGAAATTTTATGCCCCAAGACAATGCCTTCATTAACCATAAAGTGACACTTCTCCCAATTCAAGACAAGGTTAGTGTCTTCACATCTCTGCAAAACTCGATCAAGGTTGCTCAAGCAATCATCAGAAGAGGATCCATAAAAGGAGAAATCATCCATGAAAACCTCACAAATATTTTCACAAAAATCAGAGAATATAGCCACCATCCATCTTTGAAAGGTAGCAGGTGCATTACATAAATCAAAAGGCATACGTCTATAAGCAAAAGTACCGAAAGGGCAAGTAAAAGTGGTCTTTGCTTGATCATCAGCTGACACAGGTATTTGAGAGAAACCAGAGTAACCATCTAGAAAGCAAAAATGTGTATGTTTGGATAATCTTTCTAGCATTTGATCAATAAAAGGTAAGGGGTAATGATAATTTTTTAGTAGCCTTATTTAATTTGCGGAAATCAATTACCATCCTATAACCTATAATAATTCTTTGCGGAATCAATTCATCTTTATCATTAGGAACGACAGTAATACCTCCCTTCTTAGGGACACAATGGACAAGACTTACCCACTAACTATCAGCAAGGGGATAAATTATACCTGCCTCAAGGAGCTTTAGTATTTCCTTTCTTACCACTTCTTTCATCTTAGGATTCAGCCGTCGTTGATGATCAATAATTGGTTTGGCATCTTTCTCCAAATTTATTTTGTGTTGACATAGAGTGGGACTAATGCCCTTAAGAACATCAAGAGTATATCCAATAGCAGCACGGTGCTTTTTCAGAGTTTTAAATAATTTTTCTTCCTCCTTCTGTGAAAGGTTAGCACTAATAATAACATGATATATCTTCTTTTCATCAAGATAAGCATATTTAAGATTATTAGGTAAAGGTTTAAGCTCAAACACGGGATCACCCTTGGGTGGAGGAGGATCGCCTAGGATTTCAACAGGCAAGTTGTGTTTCAGAATAGGTCCCTGTCTAAAGAACTTCATCTATTTCCCTTCTTTCATTCATAAACATATCATTTTCATGGTCTAGCAAATATTGTTCTAAAGGATCACTAGGAGGCACGGCAATAGAAGCAAGACCAATAATTTCATCCTTACTAGGCAATTCCTCTTCACGGTGTTGTCTACGAAATTTAGAAAAATTAAACTCATGAGACATATCACCCAAACCAATAGTAACAACATCCTTTTCGCAGTCTATCTTAGCATTAACAGTGTTCAAGAAGGGTCTACCAAATATAATGGGACAAAAGCTATCTTGTGGGGAACCAAGAACAAGAAAATCAGCAGGATATTTAGTTTTTTCACACAAGACTTCAACATCTCTAACAATCCCAATTGGTGAAATAGTATCTCTATTGGCAAGTTTAATTGTGACATCAATATCTTCTATCTCAGCTGGTGCAATATCATGCATAATTTCTTTGTATAAGGAAATAGGTATTGCACTAGCACTAGCACCCATATCGCATAAGCCATGATAACAATGATCTCCTATTTTAACAAAAATAACAGACATGCCTACAACAGGTCTATGTTTATCTTTAGCACCAGGTTTAGCAATTCTAGCAGTTTCATCACAGAAGTAAATAACATGCCCATCGATATTATCAGCCAAGAGATCTTTGACAATAGCAATATTAGGTTCAACTTTAACTTGTTCAGGGGGTGTATAAGTTCTAATATTACTTTTACGAACCACAGTTGAAGCTTTAGCATGATCCTTTATTCTAACAGGGAAAGGTGGTTTCTCAACATAAGTAGTAGGAACAATAGGATCATTATAAGTGATAGTCTTTTCTTCAACTTTAATAGGTGCAACTACTTTTACTTCAATGGGAGGATTATATTTAAACCACTTCTCCTTAGGGAGATCAACATGAGTAGCAAAGGATTCACAGAAAGAAGCTACTATCTCAGAATCAAGTCCATATTTAGCGCTAAATTTACGGAAAACATCGGTATCCATAAAAGATTTAACACAATCAAACTTAGGTGTTATACCTGACTCCTTACCTTCGTCGAGATCCCAATCTTCAGAGTTGCGTTTAATTCTTTCCAATAAATCCCATTTGAATTGAATAGTCTTCATCATAAAGGAACCAGTACAAGAAGTATCGAGCATGGAACGATTGTTGTCAGAAAGCCGAGCATAAATTTTTTGAATAATCATTTCTCTTGAGAGCTCATGATTGGGGCATGAATATAACATTGACTTAGCCTGCCCCAAGCTTGAGCGATACTTTCTCCTTCGCGAGACCAAAAATTATATATATAATTACGATCACGATGAACAAGATGCATAGGATAAAACTTTTGATGGAATTCCAATTTTAACCGTTTGTAGTCCCATGATCCCACACTACTAGGAAAAGGCCTGCTAGTGACGCACCTGTTTTGCCTACTAATGGCGCACTACAGGTGCGCCACTAGCATCATGCCATTAGAATTTTTACTAATGGCGCACCACAGGTGCGCCATTAGTATCTGGTATACTAATGGCACACCAGGCAATGCGCCATTAGTACATCACACGGTGCGCCATTACTATCTGACTTAGTAATGGCGCACCACATAGAAGTGCGCCATTACAAACTTTTTTTTCAAAATTTTTTCAGAAATATTTTTTTCAATTTTTTATTTCATTTTTTTATTAATCTCGGGTCACAATGGCTTAATCTTGGGTCAATATGCTTAATCTCAAGTCAAATTGCACTCCGTGGTCAAACTTCCCGAAAGGTCACTGTAGGAGATATGCCCTAGAGGAAATAATAAATGTTATTGATTATCTCCCTGTTCATAATTATGTTTATGTTCCATGCTATAACTGTTGTGGTTCCCGAGCCCGTATATCCATAAAGGCTCTGGGGATAACCCATATGCACGTGTGGAATAATAAACGGTAAAATGTATTCCTAGTCGTGCCTCTAAGACTAGCTCAAGTGTTGCATGATGATTATGTTTTCCCAATCATGGGCATGTCTATGCCAAGCAACTTTGAGGGCACAATGTCAGGAAGGACATTTGTGTTGAATCGACCCGAATTGATGTTATGCTATGAGATACATTCGTCACAAGTTAATGGTTTATAACACAGAGATAGTTAATGTTTGCATAATTCCTTAGACCATGAGAGTATCGAGTTTCTACATGCTTGCTTCATGAACATTGGGGTTTGTTAAGCGTCATCCGTAACTGGATGGCTATTACGGCGGCTTACGGGTTCATGGGAAAGTATGTTAAGTAACTTGATAGCTCGAGATTGGGATTTGCTCCTCCGACGATGGAGAGATATACTCGGGCCCTCTCGGTGTTACGGTGTCCATCATCGTCTGGCCAGACACTTTGTGATTTGATCACGGGGATGCCGGAACACGAAACGAGAAAAGAGAACAAAACCGGTAACGAGGTAACTTGCATACTGGACAAAGTGTTGGCCCTCGGGGATGCAATAAATCTCACCTCAGGTGTTTGTGATATATCGTGAAGCAACAGGAATAGCTCACCTCAACTGGAGGTTCACTCGAATATTCATTCGTGTGGGTATAGGGGTCAATATGGGTGTCCACGGCTCCGATGTTGATCATTGATCGGAAGGGGTTCCAGGTCATGTCTATACTTCACCGAACCTATAGGGTCACACGCTTAAGGGTCATCTATCTGCTGAATACTACACAGGGAGTCTGAGAGAATATCACCGAAAAAGTTTCGGACACCGAAAAGTTTCGGACAGCGGAATCGTACCGCAGAGAGAGGTCACCGGATGAGTTTCGGTGAAACCGAAAAAGTTGTTTCGGGGTATGCCATTAAGTCAAAATGGTTTCGGCACATGCCTGATAATTCTTGGAGGGTGCCAGAATCATTCGGGAAACTTTTTGGAATTTTCAGAAATAAAAACCGAAAATGTTTCGGAGCTGTCGGTACCGCTTTGGCTGTTTTTCGCAGATGAAATTCACTAATCTGAAATTGTTTCAAAACGAATCCAAAATCATTTTAGTGGGTACTGGAATTATTCTAAGACCCACAGAAATATTTTCGGATTTAGTGGACGCGAAAAATTGTCTTCATGAATAGTGAAAACGCATTCTTGTTTGCTTTTCGCAGATGAAAATCACTAAACCGAAATTGTTTCGGAACGCGTTGAAAATTATTTTAGTGGGTACTGGAAATGTTCTGAGCCCACATAAATATTTTCAGTTCGAACGGACGCTGAAAAATGTCGTCATGAATAGTGAAAGTGCTTTTTGCTTGGCTTCTTGGAGAAGCCACCTTGAGGGCCTTTTTGGTATTTCCCCCCTTGGCTTCTTGGAGAAGCCACCCTTGGGCTTGGCCTATATATAGGGGTGGAGGGGGCTGCCTAAAGGATCATCCCTTCTCACATACAAGTGCCATGCATGATCTGGCTTCTCTCTCCCTCCCAGCGAAATAGTTTCGTAGAGCCGAAAGGCTGTCTGGGTTCCGGTGGGAACTAGTTCTGGACGGCGAAGCCCTGCCGGATAGATGACACCGTATGTGTGCAACTCTGTAGAGAGATCGTAGTTTCGGTCTTAGTTCGTGAGTGCCTCCCGAAGGGCTGTCCGTGTGACCGTCCGAGTTTCGAAGGTCCTCCCGAAGGGCTGTCCGAGTGACCGTTCGAGTTTCGAAGGTCCTCCCGAAGGGCTGTCCGCGACACCGTCCGGGGGGCTGTTCGACCGCCTCTCGGAGGGCTGTCTGAGGAGCAGATGAGGGTATACATCCTCGCGGTTGGGAGGTTGTAAATCCTAGCTGCGGGGATCTGCACCGCCGATCGTCATCGACTCTACTTCCCGCTGCGCTACGAGTCCGTAACGAAAAAGATCAAACCTTGTATGCAGTCTCCATAGTGGTCCTAGGCTGGTGCGTAGGTCGGACATTTTTTGTTTTCTGCTGCGTTACCCTACAGTGGCATCATGAGCCGTGCTATGCGTAGATGCAGGTTGCGATCTAGAATGCATAGAGATGTATGGGTATTGCATAATATAATTAGGTAGTAGATGAGATGTATTGCTGAAAATTATTTATGCGGGTGAGAGATGAAATCTGTTACCCGATGTTCTTGTTGCTTCCCTAGAATTTGCGTTTGCTCAATCTCGAGACAGCATGGTGGAATTTGACAAAGTTCTGGCAATCCATGATCTTGATTGATCATGGAAGTGCTATCAGTTCTTTGGGTTCTGCCGTAGTCAAAAGAAAGATGAAATTCGCAGACGACAGGGCAATGCAGATATGATCTGCACGGGGGTCATGCGTATGACGAAGTTTAGTATGGGGTTCGAGATTTTATTGTCTCGTGCTTCATACACCCTGCAAAGTTAATCTAGCGACATGAACTATCATACTTGATGATGAACGTTGGTCGCTGCGGTTTAAGTCAAAACCTTAGAAGCCACGTAAAATAAATTTTGCATAAACCGATTAGAGGCGTCTAACTTGGTTTTGCAGGATGTGCATGTGATGTGGTATAGCAGTGCTCATACTAATTCGATTATGTATGAGATGACTATATGATGTAATTTGATTAACATGACCTGCGTGTCATGATTCGGCATGATGGCTGGAGCCATATGATTGCACTTTAATGACCTGCGTGTCAACCTTGTTGTAATGCATTATTTTGTTAGCTATAGAGATAGCAATATTATCTGGTGCATCGACAAGGTGGTGGCAATCTTCGCGAAGGTGAACACCGACGCGAATGCCGAAGACGAAGAAATGAAATACTTCTCCGTCAGAAAGGGCTATACCATATCATGCTATTATGAATTGCCTGAGATGTTTATCCCTTATGATGCACCCTTCTTGATTGCGCGGTAGTCGCTTTTATTAGGGTGATCTCTCACTTAAAATATCAAGTAGTTAGTGTTCTCCCAAGTGTAGCACCGTCACGGCACCTATCTTTTCGGGGTGCGCCATGGATGCATGGGTACGAACGATTAGAGAAGTGTGAGGCGGGTGAGGTCAGACCTCGCAGCAAGATCACTTGGTTGTCTTGACGTTCATGGCAGGACCGTCCTGAGCTCGGAACACACGCATCGAAAGATGAGCAAGAGTCACATAGAGATGTGATCGGCAAGTTGGCCTACCGATTAAAATTCCCGTTATGAGATGATGATTCTATGGCGATGAATTGAAGTCTGGATCTTGTATCACTCAAAATTAATTGTGAGAGATATTGATTTGAGTGGGAGCGCACTGTTGAATTAACATGTTTAATTCTCAGTGCAATTAATTATGAACACTGTCTAAGTGTTTCTTGCATAATAGTTGTAGAATAATGGCTCGCATTTCCACCTTCCCTATTAAAATTGAATAGCTGTTAAATATCTGGTTAAAACTTTACGATTGGTAACGTAATATGAGGATTGTCCTCAAAAGTGCCGAGAAGGACTTTGTCCTATCGCATGCTTTCCGTATCCTCCCGCTAATGCTATGGATCATGTGACTCTCGTCCTTCGATCCAAAAGCTAGAATTCTGTTACGGTCAAGTGGAATATGTTTGCTTCCATGAAACCCAAACTTCGAAAGTTGGGATAGTTATATGATATTCATGGAACTGAAAATTAGTTTCAGATACAAACAAAGCAATGTTTGTTTGCAAGTATTAGTAAAAGTGTTTACTATGCATTTGACTGTTGGGAAAGGGATCCAGAAGAACGCCTGTCATATAATGAAAGGTGAATAAAACAACAACTTAAAGAGAAAGGAAGTGTCCAAAGGGTGTTAGTATGACTTACACGCCTAGGAAGTCCGGGGCTAATGCCACTCTTAAGTTGGGTGCTTCTTCTGAGAGTAGGAGAAATACTAAAAGTTAAATTGTTAGAAGTATAAAGGCAAAAGGAAAGAAGACTGGAATATCCAGCTCATGTATGAATGTCATACAAGTTTTTGATGTATAGAAGGCTGGTCAAAGATATAGTTCTTGCGAATTATGGTTAAACATGTTAATCACTAATTCTTGGGTATTGTGAGTTCATCACAAAATTGCCCGCTCGATTGCATTCTGTTGCAAATCGATGTAAGAACTACTATGGCCTGAAAGACTAGCTAGAAATGAGGTTAAGGTATACACAGGGAACATAGTAAATGTTACTATACCTTCCATCGGTGTATTGCCGTCTGTATTTATTTTCATAATTCATTTAGGGTTTTACAAACTCTATCCCATTGCATAAGGTATCTTGCAAGAAGGTTGTTCATAAGAGAACTTTTTATGTTCGATGTTATGAATAACACAAGGGCCATACTTTCATTATGAATGATATGTATGTTATGAATATTGATAATAATACAATGCCTCTGGGTTTGCTTTCGTAATTCATTTTAGAGTTTCATACACTCTAGCCCATTGCACAATGTTTGTTGCAAAAGAGTTGTTCATAAAAACAACAATTGTTGTTAAGTATTATGAATAACATGAAGGGCCATGCTTCCATCCAAGATGGCATGTATGTTATGAATATTGATGGTAATATGATACATCCATAACACTGACGCTAAATGTCGCAAGACTAAAAGAATACCACACAAGTGTGGCACTACATTTGGTCACATTGGAGAAACCCGCATGGAAAATTCCATTATGATGGATTTTGAAGTCTTTTTGATTTTGAATCATTTGACACTTGCAACTTTCCTCCGAAAAGTGAAGTGACTAAAATACCGTTCACAGGCCATAAGGAACGAACAACAAACTTATTAGTGATCATACATTTGATGTGTGTAGTCTGATAAGTGTTGTTAGTGGTGGATTTATTTATCTTCAGAAATGACTCAAGTAGATATATGGATATTTACTTGATGAGACGTAAGTCTGGATCTTTTGAAATCATTCGAAAGGTTCTCAAAAATGAAGTAGAAGTTATTGTAACAAGAAAATTATGTTTCTGCAATTTGATTGCACAAAGGAATATTTGAGTTACATGGTTAGCGAATGTCTGATGAGTTGTGAAAGGGGTTTCATAACTTGCACCTCCCGGAACACCACTGCAAGTGGAAAGTCTGTGGAGATGTAATCAAACCATTTATGACATGGTAAGGTCAAAGATGACATAAATAAATTTGTCATTATCCCTTTTAAAGTGATGCTTTAGAGACTGCGGCTTTTACAGTGAAAAGAGCTACATCGGGTCTGTTGAAATGAAGCCATGGTATGGTACGCCCAACCATGTTATATCTTTTCTTAACATTTGGAATATGGGGCTTGTGTAAAAGGTTACAAACCTATTCCAAATCAGACAAGTGCTACTTTGTAGGTTATACCAAAATGTTGGGTATTCCTCCCTCAGTATACCGAGGCAAATAGTTTTGCTGCGAAACGGTGTGCTTTTAAAGACAATGGTTCTTTCAAAAAGGTGAGTGGGAGAATAGTGCAACTCGACGAGATAAACAGTATCTACGTCATCAGATCAAAGGAAAGAGACCTTGGAAGTAATTCCAGAGTTTCCTACTGCGACTGATACGGAAGTCTCTACAATAAAATGTATGAACGTCGGTCGAACTTGCAGCTGAACCACGTAGGCAAGGCTCGTGCAAACCTCTCAGGTGCGCAAACGAGATATTGTTGTTAGACAACATTATACCTACGATACACAAGGAAGCGTTGATGGGCCCTGACTCCGGAATTGGCTAAATGCCAATACAACCCGAGTTAGTTTCCATATAAGTGATTCAAGATTTAAACCTTGATACACCTTTCGGAAGACTTAGAGTCTAACGAATATTTATGGAACTTAAAACTGATACGGATAAAAATGTTTTATCCATAAAGCTTGACTTGTTGAAATAACAAGTTCAAGAGTTGACTACGATGAGGTTGTTTTCATCGTAGCGATGCTTAAAGTCGGTTCGGGTTGAACTAGCAATTAATACATATTTCAATCATGAGATATGAAACATGGATGATAAAAGGATTTCCATCTGATGGAAATGAAAGCTAGGACTTGTATATGATACAGTCCAAAGTAATTTGTCGATCCAGAGGATGCTAGTAGGTATGCAAACTTCAGAGTTCCAGCAATGGACAGAAGAGAGCAAAATGGAGTTGGAATCTTCGTGTTTTGATGAAATGGTCAAAGGGGTTTTGATTTCATCAATGGGTAACGAAGATGCTTGTAATTCAAGAAAGTAAGTGGGAGCGTAATAATATTTCTAAAAACCTTATGTGCTTGGCACATTGGTAATTGGAAATAAATTTCTTGACACGAATTAGGACTTCATTTGAAAATAGTTTTTCGATGAAGTGCTTAGGCTAAATAGCCTCAATATTAAGAATGATGATCTATGGAGATAGATTTACCTAATGGGGCTAAGCAATGAATACATATTGACAAGATGCTAAAACCTTTTAGCATTTAAAACGCCAAGGAGTGATTCTTGCCAAAGTCACATGGAAAGAGTGTTTGCAAGACTCGGTGTCCCAAAACACTGATGAGTAAAATACATGATGCAGATTCCACACACTTTTGTGTTTGGATTAATCATGTATTCCATGGTATGTAAAACAACCAGATATGTCCGATACTCCCAAGGTGTTGCGAGTATGGATACCAAAGTGATCAAATTACTGATCATGGGACAACAGTGAAAGATGTCACAGAGTACTAGAGTAAGTACTGATGACATGGTTTTCTCGCAAGCAGAGATCATGAAGAGTTCATTGTAAAATGTTACATCGATACAGTCTTCATCTTTTCTCCATGCGATTTTCGATTTAAATTAAGGGTTTTGTGTAACACACAATGTGGTGGCACAGTTAGTTGGAATTTGTTCAAACTAGTTACTGTGGCGAATTCTATAACAAGGGCCAAGTATGTTGACGCTTTAGAAGCGACAAAGAAGATGTTGAATCATATAGTTCATTCATGAACTTAGTATAGTTCCAAGATGGCTTTTGACAATGGGACACTACTGCAGGTAGTTGCTCCATAACTCAGTCTGAGGAATCCAGGTTCGACCTGTGATTCACATACATACAAAGCCAAGTCCACACAAAATATGAATTTTGTGAAAACGTGAAAACGCGAGGACATGCAAAGATACACACGGAACTGAAGTCGTCAGATCCGTTGGACATCGGGCTATACCACAAGCGAAGCATATTTACACCGGTGTGCCACAGGTGTGAAGTGCATTAGCATAAGCTAGATTATTGTCTCTAGTGCAAGTGGGAGTCTGTAGGAGATATGCCCTAGAGGCAATAATAAATGTTATTGATTATCTCCCTGTTCATAATTATGTTTATGTTCCATGCTATAACTGTTGTGGTTCCCGAGCCCGTATATCCATAAAGGCTCTGGGGAGAACAAATATGCACGTGTGGAATAATAAACGGTAAAATGTATTCCTAGTCGTGCCTCTAAGACTAGCTCAAGTGTTGCATGATGATTACGTTTTCCCAATCATGGGCATGTCTATGCCAAGCAACTTTGAGGGCACAATGTCAGGAAGGACATTTGTGTTGAATCGACCCGAATTGATGTTATGCTATGAGATACAATCGTCACAAGTTAATGGTTTATAACACAGAGATAGTTAATGTTTGCATAATTCCTTAGACCATGAGAGTATCGAGTTTCTTCATGCTTGCTTCATGAACTTTGGGGTTTGTTAAACGTCATCCGTAACTGGATGGCTATTACGGCGGCTTACGGGTTCATGGGAAAGTATGTTAAGTAACTTGATAGCTCGAGATTCGGATTTGCTCCTCCGACGATGGAGAGATATACTCGGGCCCTCTCGGTGTTACGGTGTCCATCATCGTCTGGCCAGACACTTTGTGATTTGATCACGGGGATGCCGGAACACGAAACGAGAAAAGAGAACAAAACCGGTAACGAGGTAACTTGCATAGTGGACAAAGTTGGCCCACGGGGATGCAATAAATCTCACCTCAGGTGTTTGTGATATATCGTGAAGCAACAGGAATAGCTCACCTCAACTAGAGGTTCACTCGAATATTCATTCGTGTGGGTATAGGGGTCAATATGGGTGTCCACGGCTCCGATGTTGATCATTGATCGGAAGGGGTTCTAGGTCATGTCTATACTTCACCGAACCTATAGGGTCACACGCTTAAGGGTCATCTATCTGCTGAATACTAGACAGGGAGTCTGAGAGAATATCACCGAAAAAGTTTCGGACACCGAAAAGTTTCGGACAGCGGAATCGTACCGCAGAGAGAGGTCACCGGATGAGTTTCGGTGAAACCGAAAAAGTTGTTTCGGGGTATGCCATTAAGTCAAAATGGTTTCGGCACATGCCTGATAATTCTTGGAGGGTGCCAGAATCATTCTGGAAACTTTTTGGAATTTTCAGAAATAAAAACCGAAAATGTTTCGGAGCTGTCGGTACCGCTTTGGCTGTTTTTCGCAGATGAAATTCACTAATCTGAAATTGTTTCAGAATGAATCCAAAATCATTTTAGTGGGTACTGGAATTATTCTAAGACCCACAGAAATATTTTCGGATTTAGTGGACGCGAAAAATTGTCTTCATGAATAGTGAAAACGCATTCTTGTTTGCTTTTCGCAGATGAAAATCACTAAACCGAAATTGTTTCGGAACGCGTTGAAAATTATTTTAGTGGGTACTGGAAATGTTCTGAGCCCACATAAATATTTTCAGTTCGAACGGACGCTGAAAAATGTCGTCATGAATAGTGAAAGTGCTTTTTGCTTGGCTTCTTGGAGAAGCCACCTTGAGGGCCTTTTTGGTATTTCCCCCCTTGGCTTCTTGGAGAAGCCACCCTTGGGCTTGGCCTATATATAGGGGTGGAGGGGGCTGCCTAAAGGATCATACCTTCTCACATACAAGTGCCATGCATGATCTGGCTTCTCTCTCCCTCCCAGCGAAATAGTTTCGTAGAGCCGAAAGGCTGTCTGGGTTCCGGTGGGAACTAGTTCTGGACGGCGAAGCCCTGCCGGATAGATGACACCGTATGTGTGCAACTCTGTAGAGAGATCGTAGTTTCGGTCTTAGTTCGTGAGTGCCTCCCGAAGGGCTGTCCGTGTGACCGTCCGAGTTTCGAAGGTCCTCCCGAAGGGCTGTCCGAGTGACCGTTCGAGTTTCGAAGGTCCTCCCGAAGGGCTGTCCGCGACACCGTCCGGGGGGCTGTTCGACCGCCTCTCAGAGGGCTGTCTGAGGAGCAGATGAGGGTATACATCCTCGCGGTTGGGAGGTTGTAAATCCTAGCTGCGGGGATCTGCACCGCCGATCGTCATCGACTCTACTTCCCGCTGCGCTACAAGTCTGTAACGAAAAAGATCAAACCTTGTATGCAGTCTCCATAGTGGTCCTAGGCTGGTGCGTAGGTCGGACATTTTTTGTTTTCTGCTGCGTTACCCTACAGTCACCCATCCTCACACTACTCCAGCCCAAGCACGCTTAACTTCAGATTTCTATCCAACCCCAGCACCAGCTCACTTAACAGGTACTTGTTGATATATCTAGCATATCAATCCTATTAAACCTTGTTAATGTCTAGGACTTTGTTCATGTTCATGAGTGTGATGAAATTTTAAAAAATATTTCAAACTTCCCGGTCATATTACGTATCATATTTTGAAAAAAAAATCAAAAACAAAGTTTTTTTGAAACCAATTTTTTTTCTTCTGTTACTAGTGGCGCACCTAGCAAATGGTGCGCCACTAGTAAGTTTGAATTTTTTTTCATTTTTCCCCCTCTAGATCTTAAAAGCCCCGTATCTTTCGTTCTGTTAGGTTTTTGGGGATTTTGAAGATGTTGAACCCCGTTCAACTCGTATGTAACTTTTCGAGTAGATGATTTTTCATATAAAAAGCTTTTTAATCCGAGTTCGTATGCAAAAGTCATGCCCATTTTAGAAATTCCACAGAGATTTTGCAAATAAAGTCGAAATTCATATTTGTAAATTTTCCCAACAACTAGACCACATATCACATGGGAAACTTATTTTCTTTTATCTTTTTGACATTTCCATCATTTTCTTTCATTTTTTCAAAAACTGAAAAGGCGGTCCAAGGGGGGGGGGGTGCATTCGGTGGAATTTTTGGGCAAAGTTAGTAATGGCGCACCACTACTAACTTTGAAAAAAAAAATAAAAAAAATTGTTAGTAGTGGTGCGCCATTACTAGTGCACTGTCCCTGGTGCGCCATTACTAGTTTTGACAAAAAAATAAAAAAAATTGTTAGTAGTGGCGCACCGAGGGTGTGTAATGGCGCACTATCCCCTGGTGCGCCATTACTATTTTTGAAAAAAAAATTGTTAGTAGTGGCGCACCGTGGATGTGGTGCGCCATTAGTATTTGGACACTAATGGCATACCAACACATGGTGCGCCATTAGTATATAGTAGTGGCGCACCACATGTGTGGTGCGCCATTAGTGTCCATATTATCTATAGCCCTTTTCCTAGTAGTGCCACATTATCACATAGCCTATACCTTGTCAATGCATCTCCCTTCAAAGATAAAGGGAAGACCTTTTTCTTGATAACATCATCGGGCATACCTGCAAGCTTAAATAATCCACAAACTTCATCCACATAGATTAAGTGTAAATCAGGATGCAATGTTCCATCTCCTGTAAAAGGATTAGCTAGCAGTTTCTCTATCATACCCGAAGGAATTTCAAAGTAAACATTTTCATTTTCAGTAGGTTCAGTAGGTTGAGGAGCAACTCTTTTCTCTACTGGTCGGGGTGAAGATACCCCGAACAAGCCCCTCAAAGAATACTTTCCATAGTGACAAGTGACAGTAAATTTCAGCATACTATATAAATTTTTCCTTACCAAAGGCGCTTCACTCCCCGGCAACGGCGCAAAGAGTCTTGATGACCCACAAGTATAGGGGATCTATCGTAGTCCTTTCGATAAGTAAGAGTGTCGAACCCAACGAGGAGCAGAAGGAAATGATAAGCGGTTTTCAGCAAGGTATTCTCTGCAAGCACTGAAATTATAGGTAACAGATAGTTTTGTGATAAGGTAATTTGTAACGAGCAACAAGTAACAAAAGTAAATAAAGTGCAACAAGATGGCCCAATCCTTTTTGTAGCAAAGGACAAGCCTAGACAAACTCTTTTATATAGAGAAAAGCGCTCCCGAGGACACATGGGAATTATTGTCAAGCTAGTTTTCATCACGTTCATATGATTCGCGTTCGGTACTTTGATAATTTGATATGTGGGTGGACTGGTGCTTAGGTGCTGTCCTTACTTGGACAAGCATCCCACTTATGATTAACTCCTATTGCAAGCATCCGTAACTACAAAAGAAGTATTAAGGTAAACCTAACCATAGCATGAAACATATGGATCCAAATCAGCCCCTTACGAAGCAACACATAAACTAGGGTTTAAGCTTCTGTCACTCTAGCAACCCATCATCTACTTATTACTTCCCAATGCCTTCCTCTAGGCCCAAATAATGGTGAAGTGTCATGTAGTCGACGTTCACATAACACCACTAGAGGAGAGACAACATACATCTCATCAAAATATCGAACGAATACCAAATTCACATGACTACTAATAGCAAGACTTCTCCCATGTCCTCAGGAACAAACGTAACTACTCGCAAGGCATATTCATGTTCATAATCAGAGGAGTATTAATATGCATATATGATCTGAACATATGATCTTCCACCAAATAAACCAACTAGCATCAACTACAAGGAGTAATCAACACTACTAGCAACCTACAGGTACCAATCTCAGACTTAGAGACAAGAATTGGATACAAGAGATGAACTAGGGTTTGAGAGGAGATGGTGTTGGTGAAGATGTTGATGGAGATTGGCCCCCACCCGATGAGAGGAGCGTTGGTGATGACGATGGCAATGATTTCCCCTCCCGGAGGGAAGTGTCCCCGCCAGAACAGCTCCGCCAGAGCCCTAGATTGGTTCCGCCAAGGTTCCGCCACATGGCGGCGGAGTCTCGTCCCGAAAGCTTGCTTCTGATTTTTTCTCGGACGAAAGACTTCATATAGCAGAAGATGGGCACCGGAGGGCCACCAGGTGGGCCACGAGGCAGGGGGCGCGCCCAGGGGGGTAGGGTGCGCCCCCCACCCTCATGGCCAGGGTGTGGGCCCCCTTTGGTATTTTCTGCGCTTAGTATTTTTTATTATTTCCAAAAATAACTTCCGTGGAGTTTCAGGACTTTTGAAGTTTTGAAGAATAGGTCTAATATTTGCTCCTTTTCCAGCCCAGAATTCCAGCTGCCGGCATTCTCCCTCTTCATGTAAACCTTGTAAAATAAGAGAGAATAGGCATAAGTATTGTGACATAATGTGTAATAATAGCCCATAATGCAATAAATATCGATATAAAAGCATGACGCAAAATGGACGTATCAAACCCCTAGCACATGTTGAGTACGGGATAGTTTTTCAAAGTGTCTTTTGCATGACAAAATTGGCATTCCCGCTTTGGTCATCATTGAAATTGGGTTAAAACTGAAACTATCAGCAATTCCAATGGTTTACGATTATTATGATGCTAAATTCTAACAATATTTGGATTTTGTGTACAATACATGTGACATATGGAGGCAAATTTTAAGGCTCACACACCTTAAAGTGTATGATGAACCACTCAGACTCCATGAATGCATCAAGTCGAGGTAAGTGGCTCTTCCCAACCTTTGAGTAGACTATTCAGGTATTCCATGGTTCTAAAAGACATATCTACACGATGGTATTAAGTATATGTGCTTTATTCACACGAAACCATTGGCTCATTATCCTGACATCGATTTCAAGCAAATCGAATGGATAGCATTGTAGAATTCTCCTTGAGTGCCTTTCTCTATGGCCCTCGGCATTGAAGTTTAGCAATTTGTCCTAATATCTAGACTCAAAATGGTTTGGTAGAATCCCATCCAAAGAATTGAGCTCATTGAATGATCTTTACTTTGGAATTGCAACTTACCAAATTTACGTTGGAGTCATGTAGTTTTACACGCTCATGACCAAACTGCATAATATTATCCCCCTTTATCTTTGATATGTGGAAATCTACCAAGTATTTCCCATCTGCGGTAATTCGGTTACACACCAATATCACCACCCCGGCATACATCATTGGCCCCTCAACATATAGTTGGGATCTATGTGAGGAATAATTGTTTTACCGTCCATACCTCAAGCCCCTCACATGGGGAGTTATTCAAGGCCAGTATGCTAATTCAATGAGGAACATTTCCAGGCATTATGGGGAGATTTCAAGTACCATAAAGAATGCCAGGAAATTAGTGGAATGTTCAACACATTTCTGCCTCAAATCTACGTACTCAAAGATCTGAACCATGCATTCAGAAGATTTGCAAAACATTGCAAATAACCTGCCAGATTCATTTACTGACTATAAAGGTGTCACGCCATCCTACAATCCTGCAAAACATGTCGGAAAGAGTGAGGTACCAACTAAAACTACTCAACTCCCTGTTCAAAGTAACAAGGGGAGAAGTACGGCAATGGTACATCAGGATTCAGCTTCTTGCAAGCAAGGATATCAAGGCCTTTGAATCACTAAATGCAAGTCAACTTTACGTTGGTAGACACCTAATGGGTAGTATACACCCAGTGGATTGGAAACCTCCACCAACCCAGGTCATAGTGCTCACAATGACCGGGACATCGGAATACCCGACTCAATTGTATTGGGAAATCGCGAGCAGTCACCATGGGTACGATATTTCCATCAACTATATATTGATATATAGATTCTGGAGAAACATATAACCGGAATTCTACAATTGTCGACATACATTTCTCAACTAGATTGCAAAAACCTTTTACATGATTCAGATCCAAAGACCATGGCCATGGCGAAGTGTGAACAACACTCGGACTGAACTCAAGCAAAGGGTATAATCTAGGTAGAAATAATCTTGCTCAATAAAGGGAAGGTATTCACATAAGCAATACCTACACCAGTTTTCTTCTGGAAACAGAATTGAGAACAATGAGGTGGTGAAACATAGAGCAAGTATTGTAGCACAAGGGTTCACGCAGATACCCAGCTATACTCTAGAGGTGGAACCTCTTTCCGATAACTTATGTAATTGGCATTACAAAATCATCTATGTATGCAATTGAAAGATGTAGTGATTACATATCTATGTGGATCAATAGATTCAGACCTAGATGGTTCCATTGGAATCTCACGTCTGAATCGAAATGCAAAACGCAACATACATTGTGTAAAATTAATAAGTCACCATACGGCTTATTGTTGTCGGTACATTTGGTACAACCGACGTAGTGAGTTCCTTATTCACAAGGAGATCTCCTACATTGATGATTACCCATGCTTGTTAAGCATGTGATCATCTAAATGACGGAATTTGAAGATGAAGGATCTGGGTAAAACCTCGAGCACCTTCACTCATACATTATGGTACACTACTTTGTCTATATCCAAAATATGTTGGAGAAATTCATTGCGGACAAATCTTATGCATCCATAACTCACATGGCTTCGTTCTCTAGACGTAGAGAAAGATCCATTAAAACCATGAGTTGATGGAATGCGATATTTGGACATAGGTTCCATATCCTAGTGCCATTGGACCCACCAAACATAATTGGTTGGGGCTCAAGAATATCTTTTGATATCTCCAAGGCATCAAACATCTTGTCCTAATCTTTCATTTTCGGAGAAATCTGGATACCAATATCGTTGGATACATCGATCAGATCCCTACCATGTGAGATCGTAGAAAACTTTGTGTTCCTACTAGGTGTGGTAGCCATCCCATGAAATCTTCGAAACAGACATGGCTATATCCACCAACCATTATCTCTAAGATAATGTTGCTTGTGTCGCCCAGATGCAAACGTGCTACATAATAAGCAATATCACTATATTGCCCATCTTGCAAGTCAAATCATGCGACAACCTTGCTGATTTATTCGTGAAGTCTCTACCAACTACAACTTTCCAAAACATGTTCATGGAATTGGTATTCGACGACTTCAATGTTTGCAAGAATTAGGGGGAGTATCTTCCTGAATTGTTCATGTTCAATGCATCATATTATACTCCTTTTCCCTTCATGAGTTTACTTTTACAGGTTCTCATCAAGGTTTTTAATGTGCTAATATCAACACAAGATCATATGTCATACTTTCTATTTTCCCCACCGGGGGTTTTAGGAAAAGTATATATGACATATTTATTGTCCTGCAAATTCTATGAGTTTCTCATATTGAGTTGAAAGAGACAATAACCATTATATGTTGCATCATTTTCTCCTTATTTTCTCACAGGGTTTGAAGGAGTTTTAGCAACATATCAAACACCTATCTCCTCACATTTTTCCCACAGGGTTTTTCGAGGAGACTTACTTAAGTTGTTGATGATGAACATTCTCAAAGACAAACCAATTCGGAGGAGCTTTATCAAGATGATGGTACTACCTGGACAAGCGTAGATTAGTGGGAGTGTTAGAATTAATTAAGTCTGTTTAATGAATAGGGAATCTACCCTTATCCCAACCGACATGTGGTTACATCCCTACAGAGACGTAGTGCCTATAAACTAGGAACCGACGTCTCTCAAGTTCTCTGCAGTAGAAACGGTCGCCTCTCCCTACTTGAGGTGGCGTCGCTCAGGTCCTTCGGCCACCCAGTCTCCCTCGTTTGCGTCCGGCTAGAGGCTCCACGAGCCACGGTGGATGCCTTAGTGGAGTTCTCTGGCTTCAAAGGACACTTTCAAGCCTCAAAGTTTGAAATCAGACCCGATGGGGAACCAAGGCAATGCTTGTGTGTCGTTCCCGCCGGCAGAGAAAGCAATGTCCTGATCAGCATCAGGATATGCATGGTATACCCTGACAACGATGAGCTGCAGGAGGAGGAGGAGAAGGAGATGGATGATTACTTAGAGTACGACTAAGACTTCGACCAGGATGATGAGGATGAAGATATCCAAGAGTACATATCTGACTCTAGCCAGGGGGAGGATGATTGATGTATCGTCCCATCAATGTCTATGGGAAGATACGTGTGCAAGACCTAAGTTGCAATATGTCCTGAATTACTTTATGTCGTTACTCTCCTACATTCAGAAATGGTGGTCATGGTTCCATGAAGTAGTTTATGCTCTCTTTATGCTTTATGAGTTATCTGAACTAAGTATCTATTAGTGCTCCAAGCTGTCAATCAGTTTCTGTCTCTAGTCCTTTTTAAAGAGAGTTTCTATCTCTAGTCCTGGCACTACTGCTATGCGTTGCTAATGTCCGTGTCTCTCCGTGAAGGAGTATGAACATCATGTTAGGGGCGTGCTTGATCGATTTGAGAATCACTGTTTTTGTTGAAGGTGGAGAAGTTTGCACCGTGGATGGAAAAAGCAAAGAACACTTGTGGAGTTTCTGAAACCCATGTTAAGTGACCCATTTATAATTTGTCAAATTTGTACACTGAAAGTGAGAGTCCGAGAGCAAAGCATACATAATCTATTTCATGAAAACATTGCAAAGGCAACATAGAGCACTAACTAGAAGCCCCGGATTGCATTCCGTCTTTGAAGTTTGAACACATCCCGCAACAAAAATCTTGCACACATCCCCCCATTGATATAGAGACGTGCAATGCATCAATCACATACAATTTCTTAAGGATGTTCGAATCGTGAGAAAAACTTAAAAGGAAAAAAATCCTAATAGTGTTCAAGGATTATTTCATTCATAAAGAATAGCGAAGTCTAAAGTGAAGCAAAAAAATGATTTGCACAAAAAAATTATATGGGATCATAACTATTTGTTAGTAAAAACACATTGAAGATGTTGCATGCTCATTTTTTCGGATACCCATATAATTCATGTAGTAGCGGCATCAACCTAGATAAAAGTTGAAAAATACTTAACACGTTGGAACAACTTAGATGACCAATCATTCAACGGAGGACGAGAGCGAAGCATGCATAAGCTACCTTCATGAAAACAGTTGGACGCTGCTTTTTTGCTCCTAGGTGCATATGCACCGATTGTCGAAAACACACATTTTGAAAAGTTGAAAAATTCGGAACAAAAATCCCGCGTGTATATCCAGACATTTTATGTCCGTTCACAAGGTTTCGGTGAAAAACGACGTTTTTTGTGGCTTGTGTAAAAAAGATAAAGAAAACGTCGTTTTTCACCGAAACCTTGTGAACGGACATAAAATGTCCGGATATACACACGGGATTTTTGTTCCGAATTTTTAAACTTTTCGAAATGTGTATTTCGACAATGGATGCATATGCACGTAAGAGCGAAAGGGAATATCCCAAAACAGTCACCGTATATAGGGGATACTATGCATTGAGACGTGCAACCCATCAATCATATGTAACCTCCTCGTCCTCCCAGTCCTTGTAGTTGTCGTCGTCATGGTCCTCCTCGTACAGCTTGCCGTCATCTATGGTGATGGTGAGCACGACATCTCCATTGGACACCTTGGGCACGACGAAGAAGTACTCGGCCAGCAGCCCGTCAGACCTGGACAAGCTCCCGAGTTCCAGCCATGTAACCTGGTAGTGACCAGAGAAGCGCGAGAAACCAACGGAGCACCGGATCACGTGTCCCCGACCGATCGGCTTGACGGAGACGAGGGAGACTGCATGACCAAGCGACTCCGGGGGCGCCATGTTGAGCAAAAAGACGCGGCCGTCGCCGCCACGGAGGAGATGATAGCCTGGCTGGACCTGGAGATCGAACGCCACAGAGTATACGAACCTTTTCGTCTTCCACTTGTGACGGGCGGTGAAATGGTCCAGGAGCTGCGCGTTGGTCCCAGAGAAGCGGCAGCCGGAGACCGGGCACACGTACGGCCGGTTCCGGCACTGATTCCTCTCGTGCTCCGCCTTGTGGTGGTAGGCGATCTTCTTCTTGCACCCGTGCTTGCAGGGAAGGAGGATGCTGTCCACGACGCGCTCCATGCCGTAGCAGCGCTGCGAGATGGCGGCGGAGCACGTGCTGCACTTCCTCTCCTCCGCCGGAAGCTTGTCATGGCAAGAGCAGCAGATGAAATGCCCCACGGAACACTAGAATGAATTGACAAACAATCAGACTACGAAAATTCACTTCTTGATCTGATGATAGTACATACGTATGGTGGATGTGATGCGTTGGATTACCTACCTGGTATATCGGAGGTCTGAGGGGCAGATAGCACGCGAGGCAGTTGAAGACCTCCATCCCCATCATGGTGACATCCTCCATCTTCGCAACGCTCTCCTCCTCTCGCAGAGCTTCTCCTCCTTAATTTCCTCTTGTCAGAGTTATTTGTGGGAGTGGGAGTAAAGTAGTACTAGTGATATATAGCGGCTGCGCTACTACTAGTAGCAGATTACCAAAAGCCGGAGTCTTTTTGTTTCGACTTCCATCGGCCATAACTCAGCATGCAGTTTCGAGGAAACCAGACTTTTAAGTTTGACAGCCCAGCATGCAGTATGAGAATTTTTAGAGTTTAGCATGTCATTGGTGGTGTACACAGTATTGGAATCGGCGACGTTGCCTAGTGCCTAAACTACGCGGAGTGCTTTTTACCGAGTGCCGGACAGAAACGGCTCGGTTCCTCCCCACACAGTAGTCCACTCTTTCCGCCCGTCCCGTTCATACAACACCCACATGGCCACATGGTGTCAATCATGCTTGGATTAGGATTGAAAACGACCGAGATTGCAGAGGATAGGGCACAAACTTCAGGGATTTGAAGGTGAGGGTCCATTTGCAACGAGCACTACAATCTCAAGGTTTAAATCAGACTTCACTCGCTTGACAATCACCTTAATGATACGGTCGACGTTGCGCACGTCCGTCTTCCAACCATTGCTGCCGCCACCACCACAATGGCCCATCTTCACAACCCATTTGGTGAGGCCGCCGGAGTCGGCTACGCTCATGGGGCATATCTTTTCATGCTCCTCCCTCTCGTGGTGTAGCATCTTCCCGGCAGTGCCACGAATGGACCACACAACGCGCTCGAGGGCGTGGCAGCGGCTGTAGCTCGTGGGGATGAAGCAGCGAGTATAGCCCGTTTTATGAAGCATGAAACACACTTGTTCTTGTCCGGGAGGTTGCCGTGGCAGATCGAACAAACCAAGCCGCACAATGTCGATAACGTATTCAATTAAATTAAGAAGGGGTATATAATTATTAACTTACAATAAGTTAAAATTAAATCCACATGCTTGAACTACCTTGCCAGGGGTTTCGACCTTCTTTGCGAGAAAGAAAGGAAAAAGACTAGCATGGGTACCTGAAATACCGGAGGCACGAAGGGGTGTAGGCATCTGAGGCAGTCGAGAGCCTTCGGATCTACGTCGACGGCGATCACCATGGGAGCGGCGGAGCTGGTGCCGTCGTGATGCTGCTGGTCAGCTTTGGTGGCGGTGGCCTTGTGCATCTGGCGCTTCTATCTGGTTGATGCTGGACTGGTAGAGTGTCGACTGGCGATGGCTTACTCTTCAGTCTTCAACCAAACTAGGAGACACTGCAATAATGGCGCTATTGAGCTCACAGTGGATCTAGGAGACTGCCGAGTGCTGGTTGCTGTTATTTTTTTCTTTTTGAGACAAGGTTGATCTGATTAAATCAATGTAAAAAATATCGTGCTATAAAAAAATAGCGTGGCTCTTAAAATCCAATATTAGCGTGTTATATCACACTATAGCGTGCTATTAACGGGACATGGTATATCAGTTTATTTAGTGAGCCATTCTTCAGAATACTATAGTGTGCTATTCGTGACGCTATAACGGGCTATTTTTTCGATGGGTTAAATGCGTCTTGCTTCTTCTCAAGCACCATCCTCACTAGCCCGATGGGCCGTGCCTAGAGTTCAGGCTGCTACGGTTGAGCCGGCCCGTGAGGTCAAGTGGGAGCTACCCTTGGTCCATTTTCTAATATCTCCACGCTATCTCAACCACCAGGTCATCCCGCCATGTACACGACGCCGCCTCCCGCAATCCCCTCTGGCTCTGCTTCCGCCATGACCAGCACCGGCACCGGCTCCCCTTCACCGGCCGAGGGATACACCGGTGTCTACCTACCAAAAGACGTCATCGTTGACATCCTCTCGGGGTTGCACGTCAAGCCTGTCTGTCAGTTCCGATGCGTGTCCAGATGGTAGGACGACGCCGTCATATCCAGCCCAGAATTTCTCGCCTTGCACAAGTCCCGCTTTCAGCCGCTACTCATCACCTGCCACGGCCTGCGTGTCCAGCTGGTTGTAATGGATGGAAACATCGCGGGAACGCTCAAGACGGACCATTTTTTTCCGTGACCTCCCGAGCAGCGACGGCCTAGTCTTCACGATCGACGTCATGTACGACTGTGCCAAATTGATGGACCTTGCCACCGACGAGGTGATGCTCTTCACCTGCCTGCAACCAGCCACGACAGGCAGCAAAATCCTCGGCTTCGTCCCTGCCACCCCGTCGGGTCCTCACAGGTTGTGGCTTGCGTCGGACCTGTGACATGTGAAATCCTCACTTTAGAAGATGGCACAAGGTGGAGGATGATGCAGTCGCCCCCAATTCATGTGAACCAGTATTGTTGCCCTGCGGTGATCGATCAAATTTAGTAACTGACAATGGAAAATTTATTTCTATTTTTATTTTTGCCATGAAAAATTTGCCGTCATCTCGATGGCAAATTTACTTAACATACATGTGCCAGTGAACCAGTTTACCATGGTTTCATTTCCCATGAGAGCATTGTGATCTCATGAAATCCATCACATTCTCGTCTTCCGAACATGACAATTTCCAGCTTTCTTTGTAGTGCTCTCATGGCAGGTTTCTCAAATTTTGTTGTTTTTATATTTGCAATGGCAATTCTATATATCTTTTGTTGACATGGCAAATATAACTACACATCCATCGCAGAGTTCACTCTATTTCCCCTCCGCTAATTTTACTTTCACAAACAAGGCAAATTTAGTTAATAAATCATGGCAAATTTAGTTTATTGCTCATGGCAAATTTAGTTTACATGAATTTTCACCATCGCAAGTTTTGAAACGATTCTGCCAAGGCAAGTTTCGATACGAATCTGCATGGCATGTTTCCATATTCATACTTGGTTTTCATTTTTTTTTTTGTTTTTCCACACACGACAAATTCATCATACAAATCAGCCAAGGAAATTCTTGATACGAATCTGCCATGGCAAGTCTTCTCGTTCATACTTGATTCCAACCTTTTGTGTTTTTTCACACACAGTAAATCCATCATACAAAAACATGGCAATTCTTGATACGAATCTGCCATGGCATTTTTTAGTCTATGCATTGTACAAATTTTTCTCTTTTTGAATGGCATGGCAAATTTGCGTCCCTTCTTTGAAAATTTAGTTTACTTGACCAAGGCAAATTCAGTTTATTGATCATGGCAAAGTGATTTTATTTGATCATGTCAAATTTAGTTTATTTACTTCATGGAAAATTTAGTTTACTAGTCATGGCAAATTTAGTTTTCAAATCATGGCAAATTTAGATTACATGAATTTCGCTGTGGAAAGTTCGATACGATTCTGCCATGGCAATTTTCTTGTTTTCATACTTGCTTTTCAATTTTTTGTTTTTTTCACACACAGCAAATTCATCATACAAACACACGGCAAATATTGATACAAATTTGCCAGGGCAAGTTTTGATACGAATCTGCCATGGCAATTTTCTTATTCATATTTTTTATTTTCAACTTTTTGTGTTTTTACACACACGGCAAATTCATCATCCAAACACAGCAATTTCTTGAGACAAATCTGCCATGCCAAGTTTTGATACAAATTTGGTTTATTTATGATGTCAAAATTTAGTTTATTGGTTCATGGCAAATTTAGTTTACAGATCATGGCAAATTTAGTTTGTTGATCATGGCAAATTCAGTTTTCAAATCATGGCAAATTTAGTTTACATGAATTTTTCTGCCATGGCAAGTTTTCAATCAGTTTCTGTGTCTAGTTCTTTGTGAAGAGTGTTTCTATCTCTAGTCCCGGCGCTACTGCTATGGGTTGGTAATGTCCATGTCTCTCTCTGAAGGAATATGAACATCATGTTTGGGGCATGCTTGATTGATTCGAGGATCACTGTTTTGTTGAAGGTCTACAAGTTTGCATAGTGGAAGGAAAAAAGGAAAGAACAATTATGGAATCAGTGAAACCCATGTTTAGTGACCCATTTAATTTGTAAATTTTGTACATTGAAAGTGAAATCTGCTCAACTGGTGGCTACCATTCCAGACTTCAGGACTCGTCAGAACAACCCGAGTCCGAGAGCAAAGCATGCAAAATCTATTTCGTGAAAACATTGCAAAGGCAACATAGAGTACTAACTATAAGCCCTGGACACATCCCTCCATAGACATAGAGACCTGCAATGCATCAATCACATACAATTTCTTAATGATGTTTGAATGCTGAGAAAAAACTCAATAAAATGACCTAACAATGTTCAAGGGTTATTTCATTCAGAATAGCTAAAGTCTAAAGTGAAGCAATTATATGGGATAATAACTAGTATTTTTTTAGTAAAAACACATTGAAGATGTCGCATGCTCATTTGTGCGGGCCATTGTTTAAAAAAGAGGAGACGGAGAGAGTTACATATACTTCTTGTGGTAGCAATATCAGCCCCTACCTTCCTTCTGTGTACTGAAGGCCTGTCGAGTGTTCTTTTGCACAAACAAGAGCGGAATGAGCTACATGGCATCAAGAATGGTCGTCTTGGCCCTTCTATATCACATCTGCTCTTAGCGGATGACAGCATTTTCTTTGCATGAAGTGACCAGCGGAGTGTCGAATCCCTTAAGGATGCTCTGTGATGGCTCTGGTCAGAAAATCAACCCGGAGAAATCGTCGATTTTCTGTCCCTCAAAGAAGTGTGCTGATGTTGTCAAGCAGAATGTTATGAACACCCTTGGGGGAGTGAATTGCAAAAACATCGACATTGAAGGCTAGGTTTGCAGGAACCACAAGTCTACGTAATTATGCCCAAAACCACTAATCTTTTATCTAATTTTTTGCAAAAAACACTAGTTGACGAATTTGGACGTTTTGATGATGATTATGACAAATGGGTCCCGCTTTTGCCGACGTGGCGTAACGGTTTACAGGCGACGCCGTTAGATCGGGGATTTACACGAACACCCTTCTTCAAAAACTTAAAAAGCAATCAGCCCCCTCCTCCTTGTTTGTTCTCTCCGGTCACGTGCCATGGCCTGCCCTTAGCGCTGCCCCCTTCCACCCCGGAGCAGCAGCTGCCGCGGGCGCCGAAGCACCACCAGCAGCAGATTTTGCGGGCGCGAAGCTGCTGGGGGAGCCGGACACCGGAGCAGAAGTTGCTTTCGCCGACGTTGGTCCGGGGCGGGGTCGGTGGAGGGCACGACGTGGGGCAGCGGCGGAGCAATGCAGTGCGCCTCCCTGCCGACTCGCCATATGCTGCAAGGGCGCACGGGCACGAGCAGCAGCCGCGCCGGCCGCGCACGGGCGCGAGCAGCGGTAGAGCTCTGCGGAGCGCCTTGCCGACCCGCCATATGCTGCATGGGCGCACGGGCGCGAGCAATAGCCGCGATGGCCGCGCACGGGTGCAAGCAGCGGCAGAGCTTTGCGGTGCGCCTTGCCGACCCGCCATATGCTGCACGGGCACACGGGCGCGAGCAGCAGCCGCGGTGGCCGCACACGGGCGCGAGCAGCAGACGTGCCGGCCGCACACGGGCACTAGCAGCGGCGGCAGCGGCGAGGCTGCCATGCTCCAAAGAGGAGGGGGCGGAGTCTGACAGCGCGCCCCCTCGCCGGCGACGAGAACCATGGCCGGCCGAATGCTGCTCTGCTCGCCTGCTCGGGTAGACAAATCAAGGAGCTGATTGCTTTTTTAATTTTTTACTAAGGGGGTCTATGTAAAATTATAGGCTCTGTTTTGTAAATCTAGAAAAACCCTCACCTAACGGTGTCTAACTTGAACCGTTACGCCACGTCATCGTTTGTGGGACCAACCTATCATAATCATACTCAAAACTATCTAAACCGTCAACTAGTGTTTTTTGCAAAAAATTAGACAAAAAATTTAGTGGTTTTGGGCACAATCAGGTAGACTTGTGGTTCCTGCAAACCTAGCCTTCAATGTCGATGTTTTTTGTAATTCACTCCCCTTGGGGTTGCCAATGAGGCCTTCAATAATACCTACCTCGGTATGCCCAAGCATGTTGGTCGATCTCCGACACATATTTTCAAATTTCTTCTTGACAAGATTTGGCAGCGAATCAACAGTTGGTGGGATCGTCCTCTCTCTCGTTCTGTAAAGGAAGCCATGTTGTAATCGGTAATCCAGGCGATCCCTACCTATGTGATGAGTTGTTTCCAAATCCCGGTCTCCACCTGCGATAAGATTAGACAGTCAATTGCTGACTACTAGTGGGGTAGGGAGGATGCATGGAAAGAAGAAGCTCCATTGGAGATCCTGGAAGTGGTTGTCAACACCAAAGAAATTGGGAGGCTTAGGCTTCCTTGCTTTTACTCTCTTCAATCAGGCGATGTTGGGCAGGCAGGGTTGGAGGCTGTTGACCGAGCCGGAGTCGCTCTGTGCTCGGGTTCTCAAAGGACGATATTTTCCGAATTGTGATTTTTGGGATGCTTCTAAACCAAAATCTTCATCTTATACGTGGAGAAGTATTCTTTATGGGAGAGAGTTGTTGAAAAAAGGGGTTTGGTGGTGTATTGCAGATGGTAAGACCGTAAAGATTACAAATGACTTATGGATTCGTGAGGTCGGGCCATATGCTGTTCATACTTTGCTCCCAATTCCAGCAAAAGCCACGGTGAAGAGTCTGATGGTAGACGGATGCCGTGCATGGAACGAGGAGACTGATAGAGCTTTCTTCACAGCACCTCTTGTGGATCGTATTGTTCAGACTCAGATCAATCGTCACAGGGAAAGGGATTATGTATCCTGACCACACATTCGGTTTGGAGAATACACTATCCGCTCGGCCTACAATTTAGTTCGCTTTGCCAATTTCTTTACTGAACACAAAGTTGTACTGGGCGGAAAACTGAAGAGAAACACTGGAAGGGCATTTGGGTCTTCAAAGCTCCAAGCAAGATGAATATCGTCCTTTGGCGTTTTGCTCACGACTGTCTTTCGACGGGGCAACAACTTTCTAGGCGCAATGTTCCAGCTAATCCAGCTTGCGTCTTTTGTGGCAGGGTTTGAAAGTGCAGAACATTGGCTGTTGTTTTTTGCGAGGGAAGTTTGGCAGCAAATGAAACCTCTGTTTGGGTTGCATCTATGCAAGAAAGAATTTTGATCGCCAAAGCAGTGGCTATTTGATTTTCTGGACCGAGCTAGTCCGCGACAGGCTACTGTTATGGCAGTCACGATGTGGCACATTTGGGATGCGCGAAATGCAGCTCGCAGTGGTGATAGTATGTTAATACCGAGGCGTGTTGCCTTCAAGGTCAGGGCTTATGCCGATCTGATTTTCATGAATATATTCAAGCCTGAATCTCGACAATGGCGTCATGTGTCTATCAATGTTGACGCTGCTATCTTTTCTGATGCTTGCAAAGTGGGAATTGGAGTTGTAATCCGAGACAACATTGGAGCATGCCTGGTTGCTTGCAGCCAGCCTCTCTTTGGTGTTGCAACTCCTGAATTAGCGGAGGCATGGGCATTGAGACATGTTGTCTCCCTCGCTTCCGATCAGGGATTCCACTCGGCGATCTTTGCGACGGACTGTCTTTCTCTCGTGCAACAGATGAACTCCTCATCGCTCGACAGGTCAGAGGCGGAGCAAGGACGGGTGGAACGAGTGCCAGTGCTCACGATGTGACACTGCTCCTGCACCATGCCACCATCTCGCAGATGTGCACTCATAGACGTCTTCCAAGCCACCCCCACTCACTCCACTCACGGCCCACTCTGTCGCTCATCGTCTGGCATGGACACACGTCGGGATTGACCACCGCCACCATCTCCACAGTGGCTTGACCACCGGGCGTACCTAGAATTACCTACCAAGCACACCTGTGGCCGCCATTGCAGCCAGGGAGGCCTCCGTCGTCTTCAATGTCATGACCCGAGCAGCCGATCACCAACGAGCCCCTCTCCAACCTCTCAAAGCACTCGGCCCCTATCCTCAACGACGGCCTGCACAGAGGATATGCGATGTGCGACCGTCGCCTCTACACAACCACTCCTCTGTGTCAAGCCGTCGTCCATATTTTGCATCTCCTTGCAACCACCGGATCTGGAGAGAGGAACCATCACTACCGTTTGATGGCTACCGCAATCCCTTGCGAGTCTGCCGCCTCAGACTGGAGTGGTCACCACAAGGACCAACACCGATGGTAGAGGAGACAACCGTCGACTAGCACCTCGTCGGTGAGAGCTTTGTCCAGGCCCGTCGGCCCAATGGCCGACATGGCTGAAGCTAGAGCACGAAAGGTAGATCACCATCGCTGACGTGCACCCACACATAGCACAGTGGCCGCTAGATTAGGAGCGCACAACCCCTAGATCGCGCTACGCCTCCCGGTCGGAGCACTGTGCCCACCTCGAGGTCGCCCGCCGTAGTTGCACTGCGGCCTCACATCCACATCACCACTGGAAGCCCGCAGTCGTGCAACGACATGTCTGGATCGGGGCATAGCAGTCACATTGATGACAGCCGCCGCAACCGAGCAAAAGAAGGAGCCCGGGCCACCCAACTTGCAACTGGAGGAGCCGTGGAGTCTGACGGGATCGAGAGGCGTACGAGTAGTGCTGGTCAGGAACCAAATCCACGCGGGGTAGCTGCGTCGAGGGACGAGGAGGCGCGAGATGGCCCGCAGCTGCATGGGGCCTTGCTCCAGCGACGTCAACCGACGGCGGCAGGACGAAGAGGGATGGGGAGGAGAGCTAGGCGCCGGCGACGGAAGCGCCTCCCGTGTCTCCCGAACGGCCGACATGGAGGAGTCGCTTGTACTCTAGTGATATCTACTAGAGTACAAATCATTTGTGTGTAATTTTCTAATGTGAATATCTGCTTAACTGACTTCATCACCACCAAATGAGAATATCGTATTCAATTTTTCTTTTCACGTGAATATTGTATTCAATGAAAATTCTTAATGGGCTCTAGATACTTTACATCAACTGACTTTTATACAGTCGCCATGGGCTCTTTATAAGACTATGAACAAGGATTGACTTAGATTAGGTGAGGCGTGATTTGCACGTGCACTAGACAAGTGAGTCGCCCTAGCAAAAAATTTATTTCTTGTTTCTTTGTGTCACGTGCCTTGGGTGCACATGCACAACAAGACTCTTGTTTCTTTCTTAATATAGTTGATTATTTAAATTCTTATTTTCCTAATATGTTCTTTAATGTATACAAGCTGGGGCCATGCATATCGCTTGTTTCTTTCTTTAATCGCATACATTTCACTCCGAATGATTTACTTACCATTCTCATCGCTGTAAGCCGGCCAGGCCCGAATTCTCAATCGTACAGATTTCACACTGTCATTGCTTTTGACCGTTGTTGGCCACACATATATAAACCCAGGCTAGATATGCGCATGCCAAAACCCTTCTCGCAGGAGATGGCCTCCAATGGTGGTGCACCAAACCCATGGCAACAACAGCCGCCGCGGCCATCGCGTGAGGGCTACACATGCCCTTTTTGCTGTAGGAGGTGGGTCACACACCAAGCCCTTGGTGGCCACATGTCCTCGCAAAGCTGCCGCAACAATCACCACCGGAACGCGCCGGTAAGCCTGCCCCAACCAGCCACCTCCGCACCTGACTCTACTCTTTTGGGGCCGTGGCTGCTTGTGCTTGCACCCAACCTTGCCTTCTGGAAGGAATACCGATGTGGAGGTCTCCGTCCGGTGGAGATTGACTTCATGGGTCTACTACAGGCGCAAGAAGACATCGCAGTGCCGCAGCTGAATGATAGAGCCGGCGAGGTGGTCGACCTGACCTTGAGGCTCTGATTCGTGGAGGGCACATGATCACAAGCAAAATAAATACATTCGACGATAGATGAACATCATGTAATATAAGATTCATCCAAGCGTGTCATTTGTTTCAGCTACCTCTTACTGTGTTCTTCGCTATTTAGAACTTCGTATTGATTTCAAGATGACATGATGAATATGGTGCATGTTTTCAAGATTCAATTGCCTTTGCCTTTTTCTAATTTAAATAGGTGCGTACCTGTCTGTTGCAACGGGACCCGAGAGTTTTCATGTTTACAATATAGTAGTTGAGTTGATTAACCTTACATATTTAGTAGGTCCATGTGTGGAATCCAATCTCCTTGGCCATGCATGTGACCACAATGGATATTAACGAAACACCCAATGCAACCTTGTCAGCGTTATATCTGAAAGAAAATCCATTTTATAAAGATTATCCTTCAGAAAGAGAAACATAAAAGCGGATTATGAAAAGTGCACAAAAAGTGGCAAGCAAGCATCAAACATTGAGGTGTCCATGCATTCCTATGGAGCAATAAAACATAATTAAACAATTTACGCTGGGTGACCGGCTAAGTCTTGTGGAGCAGCGGTCGCATTGTTCACTGGCACCTCCCACACAGCCATGTGCACATTTAAGGCCAACCCCACCACCCACGTCTCCTTTGGCCTTATCCCCTTACGCTTCTTCCACCATTCCCTCTCTCCTCTTTGCCTCCACCCCTCCTCCCCCCACAAGAGGGGGCATGCCGTTGTTGCCACACGCATCTTGTCCCTGATCGACAGCAAGGCCATCAGCGTCGCGCACCTTCCCCCACAGTGCCACCGGATGCCCGCGCTGCGATGAGCTTTTTCCCTTGGCGAACAAGAGCATCGTCCAAAGCTTACTTTGCAATGGGTTGCGCCCCAAGCGTGCTCGAACCTTCCAGTCCCGACTGTTAGAAGGGAGAGAGGGATTTGGTGGAATAGTTGTTTTTATTGCTTGAGCCTCGTGGGCGTATATATAGTGAGTACATGATCTGCTTGGAGTAAAAGGCAAGGTAGAATAATATCCTAAGCTATCCTAGCTTCCCTAATAATCACGATACTCAACACCCCTGCAGTCACAACGGTAGCGACGCAGACGGTGAGACTGGAGAAGAATTAGAAGGCAAGCCGACGGACACCCCCCACAGTCATAACAGTTGACGCATCGCGGAAGTTGTGGCTGGAGTGGCAACCGATGAGGTTGCTCAAGCAAGGTGGTAGCCCTTTGTGCCGATGTCGATGTAGCCGAGAGCGTACGGTGGTGTAGCCATTGTTGAGGTAGCCGTGCGAGGGACGCCGTGGTCGATGTCGAGTCGGGGTGGCCGGTGTCGAGGTAGTCGTCGTGGACCGGGAAGAAGAGCGGCAGTGGCGGCCTGAGGAGGCGGCGGCGACGGCTAGGTCAGAAGTGCGGCGACGGTGCTCGAAGTAGGCGAGGAAGAACCTAACAGCATGATGAGGACCAGCGCGGACGGTGGCGTTCCCGCGCCTAGGGAGGCGGCGCGACGCATACCACGTAGAAGTCGACGCGTAGGGAAGGCGGAGTGGACCGCGCACCGCGACGCTACGGCCCGAAGGGGCGACGCAGCGACAACGCGTCGGTCGGGGCGACGGCGGGGAAGACATCAGGGCGGTTGCAAGGACCGCATGCCACGCTCGCTACGGCCTGACGGGGCAATGCAGCAGCAGCGCGAGGGTCGGTGCAGCCTCGGGGATGGTCTGGAGCGGACGGCCTCGGGGCGGCGGTTGACCGCGGGCCGCGGCACTACGGCCCGAAGGGGCGATGCAGCGGCAGCGTGCGGGTTGGTGCAACCACGGGAACAGCCTCAGGGCGGCAGCAGGGACCACGTGCCGGGGCGCTACGGCCCGAAGGGGCGACGCAGAGGCGGCGTGGATCGGTGTAGCCACGGGAAGACACTAGTAGAAAAAGAGGCTTCCATACGCCCCCATTAGTCCCCAAAACAATCGAACCGCGACAAAAGGGGCCTTTAGTCGCGGTTCGGGAGGAGACCCGCGACCAACTATCTGGGCCCAGCGCGCTCGGTCGACAGCTGGCGGACGGGAGGGGCTTTAGTCCCGGTTGGCCTGGCCAACCGGGACTAAAGGTCCCCGAAGGCCTTTAGTCGCGGTTGGCCAGGCCAACCGGGACTAAAGGCCCATCCCTATATATAGGACTCAGCTCACTTCACTTCACTCAGCTCATTTCACAATTTTCAGAAGGGGGTGGTGGGTTTGCTTTTGGTTCCTCCTATGCACACAAGGTGTTCGATGAAATGCCCGAGAGCCTGAAACAAACATGATATGAAGTGTCCGAGCCACACTTGAGCTTTCTCATTTATTTTTCCTCCGCGATCGCGGTTAGCAACTTGAATCTTTCATGTGTCATTGATAAAATACGCATGTGTGTAGTTCATTGTTTAATTTGTATTATTTCTAGCTAGTTAGTTTAATAAATGCATGATGGTTAATTATATACTTTATATAATAATAATGCAGATGAATCGGCAATGGATCTACGGTCCCCGACTCTCCGGCGAGTTCACTACGGGTTTGAAAGATTTCCTCGTAGTGGCAAATGCGAACAAGCAGCAAGGTTTTATTATCTGTCCATGTGCTGTCTGTAAGAATCAGAAGGGTTACTCCTCCTCAAGAGACGTTCACATGCACCTGCTTCGGCACGGTTTCATGCCAAGCTATAATTATTGGACCAAGCATGGAGAAAGAGGGGTTAGAATGGAAGAAGATGAAGAAGGGGATGATATCGATGACAACTATCATGATCATTTCGGTGATACTTTCATGGAGGATGATGCTGAAGGTGGGGAAGGGTTAGGTGAAGGTGAAGAAGAGGCACATGATGAGCCCGCTGATGATCTTGGTCAGACCATTGCTGATGCACGGAGACGCTGCGAAACTGACAAGGATAGGGAGAATTTGGATCGCATGTTAGAGGATCACAAAAAGTCGTTGTATCCAGGATGCGACAATAGTCTGAAAAAGCTGGGCTGCACACTGGATTTGCTAAAATGGAAGGCACAGGAAGGTGTAGGTGACTCATCATTTGAAAATTTGCTGAAAATGTTGAAGAATATGTTTCCGAAGAATAACGAGTTGCCCGCCAGTACGTACGAAGCAAGAAGGTTGTCTGCCCTCTAGGTTTAGAGGTTCTGAAAATACATGCATGCATTAACGACTGCATCCTCTACCGCGGTGAATACGAGAATTTGAATGAATGCCCTGTATGCACTGCATTACGTTATAAGATCAGAGGCGATGACCCTGGTGACGATGTTGAGGGCGAGAAACCCAGGAAGAGGGTTCCCGCCAAGGTGATGTGGTGTGCTCCTATAATACCACGGTTGAAACGTCTGTTCATGAACAAAAAGCATGCCAAGTCGTTGCGATGGCACAAAGAGGACCGTAAGTCCGACGGGGAGTTGAGACACCCCGCTGATGGAACGCAATGGAGAAAGATCGACAAAGTGTTCAAAGATTTTGCAGCTGACGCAAGGAACATAAGATTTGGTCTAAGTACTGATGGCATGAATCCTTTTGGCGAGCAGAGCTCCAGCCATAGCACCTGGCCCGTGACTCTATGCATCTACAACCTTCCTCCTTTGTTGTGCATGAAGCGGAAGTTCATTATGATGCCAGTGCTCATCCAAGGTCCAAAGCAACCCGGGAACGACATCGATGTGTACCTAAGGCCATTAGTTGATGAACTTTTACAGTTGTGGGCCAGACCTGGTGTACGTGTCTGGGATGAGCACAAAGGAGAGGAATTTGACCTACGAGCGTTGCTTTTTGTAACCATCAACGATTGGCCTGCTCTCAGTAACCTTTCGGGACAGACAAATAAGGGATACAATGCATGCACGCACTGCTTACATGAGACTGAAAGTGTACGTTTGGTTAATTGTAAGAAGAACGTGTACCTGGGTCATCGTCGATTTCTTCCCCGAAATCATAACGTAAGAAAGAAAGGCAAGCATTTCAACGGCAAGGCAGATCACCGGCCGAAGCCTGCGGAACGTACTGGTGCTGAGATATTTGATATGGTCAAGGATTTGAAAGTCATCTTTGGAAAGGGTCCTGGCGGACAATCAGTTCCGCGAGGAGTTGACGGGCACGCACCCGTGTGGAAGAAGAAATCTATATTTTGGGAGCTAGAATATTGGAAAGTCCTAGATGTCCGCTCTGCAATCGACGTGATGCATGTTACGAAGAATATTTGCGTGAACCTGCTAAGCTTCTTGGGCGTGTATGGGAAGACAAATGATACAAAGGAAGCACGGCAGGACCAGCAACTTTTGAAAGACCCAGATGACCGGCATCCGGAATGGTTTCAAGGTCGTGCCAGCTACGCTCTTACCAAAGAAGAGAAGGTCATTTTTTTTGAATGCCTGAGCAGTATGAAGGTATCGTCTGGCTTCTCGTCGAATATAAAGGGAATAATAAACATGGCGGAGAAAAAGTTCCAAAACCTGAAGTCTCACGACTGCCACGTGATTATGACGCAATTGCTTCCGATTGCTTTGAGGGGGCTCCTACCGGAAAATGTTCGAGTAGCCATTGTGAAGCTATGTGCATTCCTCAATGCAATCTCTCAGAAGGTAATCAATCCAGAAGATCTACCACGGTTACAGAACGATGTGGTCCAATGCCTTGTCAGTTTCGAGTTGGTGTTCCCACCATCCTTCTTCGATATTATGACGCACCTCCTGCTCCACCTAGTCGAAGAGATTTCCATTCTCGGTCCTGTATTTCTACACAATATGTTCCCCTTTGAGAGGTTCATGGGAGTATTAAAGAAATATGTTCGTAACCGTGCTAGGCCAGAAGGAAGCATCGTCAAGGGCTATGGAAATGAGGAGGTAATTGAGTTCTGTATTGACTATGTTCCTGACCTTAAGCCGATTGGTATTCCTCAATCGCGGCACGAGGGGAGACTAAGTGGAAAAGGCAAGATCGGAAGGAAATCCACGATATGTATGGACGGTCATTCTATGACTGAAGCACACCACACAGTTCTGCAAAATTCCAGCTTTGTGGCTCCGTACTTCGAGCAACACAAGAATATTTTACGCTCGGACAACCCGGGGAAGCCTGAATCCTGGATTAGAAAGGCCCACATGGAGACTTTCGGCAGTTGGTTGCGAAAACATTTAATGAATGACAATGATGTTGGAGATCAGCTGTACATGTTGGCCAAGAAACCATCTTCGACTATAACGATTTTCCAAGGGTACGAGATAAATGGGAATACATTTTACACCATCGCCCAAGATAAAAAGAGCACCAACCAAAACAGTGGTGTCCGCTTTGATGCAGCAACCGAGAATGGGCGAAAGGTCACATATTATGGTTACATAGAGGAGATATGGGAACTTGACTATGGACCCTCCTTTAAGGTCCCTTTGTTCCGGTGCAAATGGTTCAAGCTAACAGGAGGTGGGGTAAAGGTGGACGAGCAATACGGAATGACAATGGTGGATTTCAACAATCTTGGTTACCTTGACGAACCATTCGTCCTTGCCAAAGATGTCGCTCAGGTTTTTTATTTGAAGGACATGAGTAGCAAACCGAGGAAACGGAAAGATAAGAAAACGATCAGTACATCATGCGATGATCCAAAGCGCCACATTGTTCTTTCAGGGAAAAGAAACATCGTGGGAGTGGAGGACAAGACAGACATGTCAGAAGATTATAATATGTTTGGTGAAATTCCGCCCTTCAAAGTGAACACTGACCCAAGCATTAAGTTAAATGATGAGGATGCTCCATGGATACGGCACAATCGTAAGCAAGCAGGGACACAGGGGAAGAATTGATGTGTAATAATTTATTGTACCAAACTTTGTATTTGGTCGATGAACTGAATGATGTATCAAACCTTTTGTCAAACCTTCAAGGGATTTTAAAATGAATTAGTTTTATTTTTCTGATTTTTTTGATATATAATTGTATTTTTAAGATTTTAAAATGAATTAGTTTTATTTTTCTGATTTTTTTGATATATTATTTGTATTTTTAAGATTTTAAAATGAATTAGTTTTATTTTCTGATTTTTTTGATATATAATTGTATTTTTAAGATTTTAAAATGAATTAGAAACAAAATAATATAAACTTTAATAAAATATATAAGTACAAACAAAATAAAATAAATTTTAATAACATAAATAAAATTTATGAAACTAAAATTATCAAAGTATTTTCTGTTCAAAACATTATAAGCAACCTCTAGTATTTTTGAAACTAAAATTATATAAAATTGATTCAACTAAAATTATCGAAGTATTTTCTGTTCAAAATCATTGAAAGCTAAAAGAATTTTCATAAAGAACTTTTTTTGTTAGAAACTTTAATAGCAAAAATAATTATCATAAAGTAAAATAAATAAGTAATTAGAAACAAAATAAAATAAAATAAATAAGTTTTTTGTTGTAAGTAGAAACAAAACAAAATAAATAAAGCAAAAAAGAAAACAAAAAACAGGCAAAAAATAAAAAAAATATGCCACCTACTGGGCGACCACGGCCTGAATACGACTAGAAACCCATCGACGGGCTAGGATTCAGGCCCGCAGAAGGCCTAGTAGGCCCATCAGGCATAGCAGTGACAATTAGGCCCGTAAGCCTGCAATGGAGAGGAGCTCAAGAGGGGAGCGGCAGTGGGGCTTATAAACCACTGCGCGCCCCTCTCAACTAGCGAGGTGGGACTAAACTTTCGACGCGGGCGTAGCAGCACAATGCCTTTAGTCCCGGTTGGGGAGGCGGACCGGGACTAAAGGGTACCCTTTAGTCGCGGTTGTTGTCCCCAACCGCGACTAAAGGCTCTTTCTGCGCGGGAACGAAAGCGGCGCCAAAACCCTTTAGTCCCGGTTGGGGAGGCGGACCACGACTAAAGGCACACCAACCGCGACTAAAGGGAACCTTTAGTCGCCTTTAGTCGTGGTCCGCCTCCCCAACCGGGACTAAAGGTATGTGTATATATACTGCACTTAGCAGTTTCCGCCACTTCCCATTCTCCTCTCTCGACGCCGAAGCCCTGCCCCGACGCTGATCGACGCCGAAGCCCTGCCCCGACGCTGACGCCGACGCCGAAGCCCTGCCCCGACGCCGAAGCCCTGCCCCGACGCCGACGCCGACGCCCTGCGCGCCGCCGCCCCCGTCCCCAGTGAGCGCCGCCGCCGCCCGTGCCCTGCCCTTAGCTCTCCGCCGCCGCCGCAGCGTGCCCCTGCCCTTGCCCGCCGCAGCCCCTGCCCTTGCCTGCCGCCCGCCGCCCGACGCCCCCGTCCCCAGTGAGCGCCGCCGCCGCCCGTGCCCTGCCGCCCGCCGCCGCCCGCCCGCTGCCCCTGCCCGCCGCCCGCCGCCCGCTGCCCTGCCAAAAGAAACCAAAAAGAAAGAAGAAAGAAAGAAGAAAGAAAAAGGAAGAAGAAAAAAGGAAGAAGAAAGAAAAAGGAAGAAGAAAAAAAAGAAAACAAAACAAAACCAAAAGAAAGAAGAAAAAAAAGGAAGAAGAAAAAAAGGAAGAAGAAAAAAGGAAGAAGAAAAAAAGGAAGAAGAAAAAAGGAAGAAGAAAAAAAGAAAGAAGAAAGAAAGAAGAAAGAAAAAGGAAGAAGAAAAAAATGAAAACAAAACAAAACCAAAAGAAAGAAGAAGAAAAAAAGGAAGAAGAAAAAAGGAAGAAGAAAAAAAAGGAAGAAGAAAAAAAGGAAGAAGAGAAAAAAAGGAAGAAGAAAAAAAGAAAGAAGTAAGAAAGAAGAAATAAAAAGGAAGAAGAAAAAAAGAAGAAAGAAAAAGGAAGAAGAAAAAAAATGAAAACCAAAAGAAAGAAGAAAGAAAAAGGAAGAAGAAAAAAAGAAGAAGAAAGGAAGAAGAAAGGAAGAAGAAGAAAGAAAGAAGAAAGAAAAAGGAAGAAGAAGAAAGAAAGAAGAAAGAAACAAAATGAAAAAAGAAGAAAAGAAAGAAGAAAGAAAGAAGAAAGAAAAAGGAAGAAGAAAAAAGGAAGAAGAAAGAAAAAGGAAGAAGAAAAAAAAAGAAAACAAAACAAAAGAAACCAAATGAAAACCAAAAAGAAAGAAGAAAGAAAACCAAATGAAAACCAAAAGAAAGAAGAAGAAAAAAGGAAGAAGAAAAAAAGAAGAAGAAAGGAAGAAGAAAGGAAGAAGAAGAAAGAAAGAAGAAAGAAAAAGGAAGAAGAAGAAAGAAAGAAGAAAGAGGAAGAAGAAAGGAAGAAGAAGAAAAAAACAAGAAAAAAGGAAGAAGAAAGAAACCAAATGAAAACCAAAAAGAAAAACAAAGAAAACAAAACAAAATACTTGGCAGTGCTCAATAATCTTATTTTTTAATTCCTCCTCCTCTATGTCCCCTTAATCTTATTTTTTAATTCCTTTATACTTAAAGAATTTTTACTACATGCAGGAGTGACATATGGCGGACGATAGAGCCGAGCCACTTAGGGATCCGGAGGCTGAACGTTATTTAATGGGCATCATCAACAACGAGATTCCTTATGTGCCGGGCTCAGAATATGAGCAAGAAGAGGATGTAGTCTCTTCTTTTCTGAACCTTGACGGTGGAACAGAGATTGTCGATGATCAAGAAGGTGAAGGAACGGACATTGTCGACGGAGGTCAACCGTCAACAAACGACGATCTCGAATTGCAAGTAGCAACCACCTCCGGCGAGGTATATATATACATTGAGCCTCTCGTGATAAAAACTTACTGAAATGTGAATACATATGTATTAACGCGCGCGACTCTCTTTCTTTTTTTAGCCCTCCGGATCGAGTACGACAAAGCGTGGCAAATCCAAGGCGATGAAAACAGGAGAAACATATGCCATTGAGTTTGTCAGTGAAACCGGCAAGCCCCTACAGCACACCTCAAAGTTTATCAACCAATGCGAAGTCGTTGTTAGAGACAACGTCCCGATCACCGTCCAGGAATGGAAGGAGCCAAAGAAGGCACGTCTTGGTTTCAGTTTTGTCGACAAGAGAACGAAAAAGGATTGCTGGAGAAAGCTTATGGAACATTTCATTCTACCTCCGGAATACAACAAAGTCGATGAATTCGGTAACGAGGTTCCGGGTGGACGTCAGAGGAGGAGGCTAGTTAAAGAGTTCGCTCTTCAGAAGATGGGCGAAGCATTCCGGAACTTCAAGAAAAATTTAACCCGTGACTATGTCAACAAGGGCAAGACTCCGGATTTCAATGGACAACATGAGAAACTGAAAGATGATTGGCCAGAATTTGTGAGGCAAAAGCAATCGGAGCATTTCAAGGAAATATCGAAAAAAAATAAGGATAATGCGAGTAAGAAAAAGTTCCATCATATTATGGGGCCAGGAGGATACCGCCTTTCGGAGCCTAGGTGGCAGAAGATGGAGGAGGACCTGAGGGTGCGAGGAATCCCTCTAGGTACAGAGGGATGGGACCCAAGGGCCAAAAGCTGGTGGTACGGGCATGGGGGATCGCTAGACCCGGAGACAGGGGTGTGTGTTCACCGGCAGAGACAGTTTGCTCCCACCCAAGCCCTTATTGACGCAATGACCCAAGCTCAAGAGGGCTTGATCAAGTTCAACAGAGAGAAAGACGCACTGACAACAGCCCTCGGGAATGATGAACACGGAGGACGTGTACGAGGCAAAGGCAAAGTTCCGTGGAAAGTAGGGTTTTCCCAGGACAATGACCCATACTGTTACAGAAGCCGTAAGAGAAAGACGGACCGGGATGCAGATCTTATGACGAAGTTTGCATCGGAACTCCATGAGTTGAAGCAGACCATGCATGAACTAGTAAAAGAAAAATCGGCTGCAGGGCCGCATGAAGATCATGAAGCGGATCGCGGAAGCCAGCAGCGGAGAAGCAGCGTGGCTTCCACGGATGCCCCGCCTGGTGCTAGTGCACCGATGATCGAGATTCGTGCACCGGAGCCTCACTACCCCGTGGATGATATAAGGAGATGAAAGAATGTGATCTGCATTATCCCGTGGGGAACGTTTCCACGAAGGTAGCTAGCGGCAGTGCTTTACCCTGTACACCTGGAGCACTCCACCACAACAACCCCATTGCATATGGCTATGCTCGTGTCACGGTGGAAGACATAGTCCAAGGGTTTGAGGACCTGGAGATTGACAAACCTACACCCGAAGGGGAGAGAAGACTTGGAGATGTCAAGCGCCAGATCATTCTATGGAAAAAGAAGTACATAGTGTTTCCAGGCGAGGCGCCAAGGCTAGCAAGTCCACCCCCCTCCGATGGTGGTGGTGGTGGTGGTGGTGGTGGCGGTGCTGGCGGTGGTGGTGGTCGTGGTGGTTCACCTACACCTCCTTCACGCCATTCGACGCCGTCCCTCGATCCACAACCTCCGGCGGGTACGACGCCCCCCAATCCACCTCCGGCGAAGAAGCAGAAGCAGGCGGACAACAAGGAAACCCGCTCCTGGACTATTAACCCGGACCCTTATGTACCTAAGACCACAAGGGTACCGGAGCCATCACTGAAGCCTCTCCTCCCAAGGCCTGGGGAACTTAGTGAAGCTGAAACCAAATTGGCCGCGTCTGCTGATTATGAGAAATGGAAGGCGGATATGAAGGCGATAAAAGAGCCTGAGCCCAAGCAAGTATTCACTGAGAAGCAAAAGAAGTGGGCTAAGGATTTTTTGACGACACCGTCCCAAGCTGAGCTGAATATGCCTGACGACTATGGACATGAACTTCGTAGGCAAGCAAAAATATTGAAGGAGGAGAAAGAAAAAAGTAAAAAAAGCGGGAAACAAGTTGACCAGCTCGGGATGCAGAAGAAACAATCGATCCCCCCGCTCATAGTGAAAGCCGGTCCGGAAGAGGACCCCGAGATCATAGCAGCTGCGGCGGCACTTGGATTGACTGTAGCGAGTGCCATGAAACAAGCGTCCGAGATGGGTTTGACTCTTCGTGCCTTCTTAGGCCTTGAGGATGCGCCAGTATGTGAGATAGCATTACAATATGTGCGGAATGGGCCTCTCGTCGAGCCTGCGCGGGAAAGAGTCTACCACCACAAATGCGAAATCTGCTACGTTGGTACAAGCAATTCATAACATGGGCCGACAAAGAATATGTTTATGCGGATGTTACAGATGAGCATCACACCAAACGGTACTCTGTACAAGTTCATATGAGTGAATTGTTCCAGCTGTTCAATCTGCGCGACCTCGACAAATCTATGCTGAGTTGCTACGTTCTGTAAGTGATTTATTTCTACCTCATCTCGTCATTGCCTGCACTATATATATATATATATATATATATATATATATATATATATATATATATATATATATATATATATATATATATATATATATATATATATTGTCCTAACTATATTGTTGCGTATGCTATTATGCAGATTGAAGATTTGGGAATGCAAAATAAGAAACATCCATGATGTTGGGTTCATTGACCCACATATCGTTAATGGACATGTGTTACAACATCACCCCGAAGACGTGGAGAAAGACTTGTACAAGTTTCTTAGAAAGCATCAACTCAAAAGTCATATTCTATTTCCTTACCATTTTGGGTGAGTGTTTCTCTCTTGTGCCCATTCTCTTTTGTTTACTCCATGCATGGTATGTCTAATCGATGAGTTATGCATGACTGTGCATGTAACGTGTCCGCAGGTTCCACTGGATTCTGCTAAATATTGAACTTCACACCTCCAGAGTTCTAATCATGGACTCTATGGATTCGGATCCAAAGCGTTGGGCCGACATGAGAAAAATGCTGCAAAAGTAATTATTTTCAATCATTTGAGCTCTATATCGATCGGTCTCTTTCATTCATTTCCTAATATCAAGTAACTAATAACTCACTTGTTCATTTAATTTTCTTTGCCCTGTAGGGTTTGGAGACGGTTCTCAGAATAAATTGTCGGTGAATTCAAACATGAGCTAGATTTCAGAAGGTTAGTTAATGTGGATAAGCAGCCACCGGGGACCAATCTATGTGGATACTATGTTTGTGAGAACATCCGGAGACACACCTCTGAGCGGAAGGCATCGGATAGCGTGCGGAACGCGACGGATAACTTGCGGAGGAGGCTTAGTCCAGAAGCTCGCTTCCGACCAATTCAAGAAGAATTAGCAGGATTTTTCATGAGGGAAGTCATCAATCCTAAAGGAGAACACTATACCAAGGACGAAGAAATTTATATGCATACCCGAGATTGAAACTTGTTCGAAGTTGTATATGGTCATCCATCCTAATTGTGTATGGAAACTTGTTCGAAGTTGTATATGGTCACCCGAGATTGAATATATATTATATATTCCTCTTGAATTCTTCTTGTTTGAAATTTCATATGCATGTATATAGTAGCGTAGAATATGTGTACTGAAACTTCATCAAAATTAAAATAAAACACAAAATAAAATATAAAAGAAATAAAACACTCCAAACTAAAAAGAAACCAGGTTTAGGGGGGCTAAAACCCTAAACCTGCGGAGGAGGCCTTTAGTCCCGGTTGGCCACGAGAACCGGGACTAAAGGTCCTCCACCCCGACGGACCACTGGCGCCCACGTGGACGGGCCTTTAGTCCCGGTCAGCCACAAGAACCGGGACTAAAGCCTTTAGTCGCGGTCCGTAAGAGGCGCGACTAGGGGGGGGGGGGTCTTTAGTCGCGCATATTTAGTCCCGGTTGCACAGCCGGGACTAAAGGCTGTTGCGAACCGGGACTAAAGGGCTTTTTTCTACCAGTGAGAACCATGGAGCGACGACGCTACGGTCCGAAGAGACGACGCGGATGCAGCCCATTGCTCGATCAGTGAAGAGGCGTGTAAACTTAGACGGTGATCTTCACTGAATCCTGAGGAGACGTTCATCGGGTGGTGATCAGACCAGACGAATTACGTTAGACGACGGGACGTGCACATGGGTTGCAACATGCGCGGGCAACTAGCATGCACGCACCGTGCATGGAACAACCAAGCGGCATGCAGCAATGGGCAACAGCACCACGCTTGCGCGCGGTGCATGAGTGCGCACGAGACGTACGCGGCCAGCCCGACAGGGCAACGCAGGCCAGCGCGAGCGACCGCAGTACACGACGCGTGTGCGTATGGCCTGAGGCGCTGTGTGGCAACTGATCCTGTCGGAAAGCCGATGAAGATGCTGACGAAGTAGACATGCGTGGGAGACGACGAACGGCGGCCAGCGACCCAACCTGATTTGAGATCGGAAAACCAAAAAAAAAAACGCCGATCAAGACGACCGGTGAGAGAGAAAACCTAGGTCGGGAAAAAGACTCTCTAGGCCACACGGTCAATATGATCGGCGGACGAACCCTAGGTACGGGCGGCGCAGCCCCAGGCGGCGGTCATGGAGGCCGACCGCCCCGGGGGCGGCGCGCGGGGCGGAAGCGGTGGGTGGCGGCTAGGGCTGGATCGGTTAGGCTGATACCATGTTAGAAGGGAGAGAGGAATTTGGTGGAATAGTTCTTTTTTATTGCTTGAGCCTCGTGGGCGTATATATAGTGAGTACATGATCTGCTTGGAGTATAAGGCAAGGTAGAATAATATCCTACACTATTCTAACTTTCCTAATAATCACGATACTCAACACTGACGCTGGACCCGACAAGGGAGGGGGGGGTGTGTGTGTGTGTGTTGGGTTTGCCCCCTTTTTTGCACCACGCGGCACCGATGCTATAGGCGGTTTTGTTTTGCTGGCACTAGTGGCAATAGTTGCTGGAATCAGGGACTTTTTCTTGTCTGGATCCACAATTGGGTGTGTTTTTTACTGCATCTGGTGACGTATTTTGCGACGACCGGCAGTAATCATGGAATAATATATGCAAATAAAAATGAACAAACCTATATACATACATCATATCCAAACTTCCGAACAATAGTATTTACCAGTTCAGCAAACATCAGGGAGAGATTCTGCATGTCAAGGAAAATGGAAAAAAATTGAGTGTCACGATGGGTGAATTGAGTCGAGCAAGATGGCTGAATGGACCGCGATGGTAGCCTAAAGGGCCTTGAATGGCTGAATGGACCATGGTGGGTGCCACGGCGTTGTTGTGCTACCAGGGGCGTGTTGTGCTGAATGGACCCCGGTGGTAGCCTAAAGGTAGTAACTGGCAATAGGATCTTCTCCGCCATCTGTGCGGTATTTTTAAACTAGGAAACAGGAAGAAGAAAAGCCAAATGCTGCAAGTGTTACTGATAGAGTTTGTGGTAGACAGCTCAAAACGCCAAAACATAAAAGAGAACAAGAGCCCCCACAAGGCTACAGCTCTAGTGTGGAGATCAAGGAGAAGCTGGAGTGTTTCCTTGAAGGAGGACCAGAGCTCCTGCAAGGCTAGAACTCTAGTTTCGGAGATCAATGAGAAAAAAATATTATTTTGCTGGCATGAGCAGTAGGAGTATCAAGTAGATTCACAATGGTGTTGCATAAATTGCGATTATATTGCAGAAGAGACCAAAAATTGTTGGATGGGTATTTACTTTTGTTGCAATCAATTTACAAATTTGGAGCATAAGTTTAAACTGGTTTGTAGTTGGATGGTCGTCGGCCAGAATATAGCGGTAAACAGCAGACTGCCAATTTTGTTAATCCCTATTGTTAGGTTACTTTGAGAGAATTAAATTTGATGATGAAATCATCAACAGAAGAAGCACAAGGCTAACAAACATTCAGAAAAAAGATAGGTTGTCCAAATTAACAATAGTGCGGCCGTCTAAATCTGTTCACATGCTAGGATCAATCATCACAGATATAGAAGAGTTTAGTTGTCCGTTTCAACGTAAATGCCAAGTGCGTCAATGAGGCCTCCGGAGCGCCCGTGGAAGCCAACTATCCTGCCGCCCGCCGCTGGCAGCTCGAACGGCGGGCCTTTCCGTGTCCCGTATGGTCCGAAGGAGCGCCGGTTGCCAACTAAAGTAAGCGCTCCGACGAGGAAAGAGCCACCAAACTCGCCCACATGCCCTTTCATAGCGGTGAGGTATTCATCCGGCTCCAGACAGATCTGCACATGCCAAAAACAAAATAACAATTACATGAAGTGATAATTTGCCTAGGCGTGTTTTATGATTCAATTCAAAAATAGTTCGTTGATTGGAAATTTGGAATGGCATGGCATCCCCTTGAGAAAAGATCTGTCAAGGAATAATGTGATGGATGGAGTAGGTCTTAATTAGTATCACCTCTGAGCGCTGTCGACCCTCAAGTTTTCCCCAGTGCTCCGTCTGCTCAATCCGGCCGTCCCGCTCGTAAGACACCGAGATGGCGTCGACGGCGCCTGCATGCCACAGTATTACCTTGACGATGCGGTCGCCGCCGCGCACGTCCATCTTCCAGGCGTCGCCACGGGGGCCGCCGCAGGGACCCATCTTGAGAACGTGCCCCTGAGAACACAAATCAAGAGAGCAGAGCACCACGCGATCATTTGCCTTCAGATGGAGAGATTGCCAGACCAGAGTATATGATTCCTAGGCTGCAGGCGTTACCTTTGCCTTGACCTTCTGGAGTTTATCCTCGGCGGCTTTCGCCTCGCTGCGATGGTCGCCGATGCTGACGGTGATGGTTGCGGGGGCGCCAAGGGAGATGTCCGGCAGAACAACTGCAAAGCGGTCCGCCGGCAACAACGCACCCTGCTGGAGCGGCAGCACGGCCGTCGATCCTCCTCCCGGCGCGGCAGAGTTGCTGCCGCCGCCGTGGCCCTCCAGGTTCGGCTCCTCCACTTTGACTGTCACCTTGCTACCGGCCTTCTCCATCTTCCTGTGGATGGACGTCTCCTCACCCGACCAATATATATGTGTACTGAGCGAGCGACGTGCTAGCTAGTGGTAGATGCACGCAGGGTGAGGCTTTTCGCTTCGTCTTCCACACCAAGCTCAGTTAACGAGGAGGCTTTGGCTTTCATCGATCTCTTCCCATTCCCAGGAAACCAGTCTTTATGTTTACGTGCAATTTAATGGGGGGCAACTGTACGTTAAGTTGGCTGATTATTTTTCAACCACAATTTTTTTTTAAGGTTCAGTCCTCTCCTTCTTCTTCTATGTGAAATTCAACCACCGCCCAACGGAATTTCAAGAGACTTACAAATCGCAAATGTACAACTTAATTGTGTAGTGTGAGCCACCGTTCACAAAAAAGTTGTACTACCCCACCCTATTGATCGTTTGTTTCGACTTCCGCCCTTTATACACCCTCAAAAACCAGACTCCGGAGCATGGAAATTGGTAGGTGTGCAGTTTGGTGTCATCCTAAAAGAAGATGTCGTCGGCAGCAGCAGGTTCCATTGATCCAACCTGATCAAACCACCTCCATGGCTCTCTAGCAAGCTGTCCTCTACTACCTCCGTCTTGGTTTATTCGTCCCCTCCAGATGGAGAGATTACCTTTGCCTTGACCATTACCAGGTATTTTCTGATATGGTAGACAAAATAAAGAAAATAATAATGCATGTCATCAAAAGTTATATAACCGGATTCGTATTTGAACATAGTTTCCAGCGATATTATTTTTGCTAAATGTATTAACATCTTGTTAGTTAATTCTAAGGTCAAAATTTGTCACAAAATGCGAAGGGGACCAATAAACCCGGATGGAGGTAGTACTTCCTAGTTGATCTGGTTGTAGAAGCTGATGCCGCATTCGTCAATCTGCTCGAAGACTGGTTACGCAGGACGAACCGGCTGCCCATAGCCTCATGTATGTCAACCTGATTTATAAAGCAATCTGCCAACACAATTTTGCGCAATGAACATCTTTGATACTGCTATTGTGTTGATATCTGCAACCTCGGATGCCAAGAGTCTTCTCATGGCCAAAATGTAGATGGGCTCTGATCATTTCCTTCATCAGGCACCTTGCGCTTGAGCACAACTAGGTCGTAGCTTGACAGTGACAAGCTTTTTATCTTGCAACAAGAGCTCTGATAATCATTGGTTGTAGAGTTGCCGTAATGTAGATCACATGTGAACGTGGGTTCGGTCACCTTAGGTTCTACACGGACGACAGTCGCCAGAGATGGCGGCCTAGTGCCTCTCATGCCACGTTGAACATAAAAGTTGGTTGTCTTCGCAGCAGTGCGTGCAGAGCGCGCAATACAGGCTCTAACTTGTGCTGCAGTGTGAAGTGACCCAGGAGCACCATTGTTGATCTAGGAAAGCCGCAGCCAGACTTCACGCAGAAACATGGTGAGCCTGGGCATGCCTTCTCGTGTTCTTCCTTCTGATAGTAGCTGACCTGCTCGGCGCATCCATATTTGGAAAAACATTGGACTATTGGAGCAAAGGAACTGTGACTGACTCGACATGTTCCATCCCAAAGCAGCGCAAGACAGAAGTTACAACAGAGCATAAGTGGCGCTTCTTGTCCAGGATCTCACAACGGCAAGACAAGCATATGAAATGTCCCAAAGAACACTCTGGAAAGAAAAGAAAAACAGGGTTCTGGCATGAGCATATAACCTCCGAAAAATATATACACTACACAACAGCATGATACGTCAGTACTGCACAATTCCTTATTTTGTCTAGCATAGCTAATTATGTTCATAAGGAGTTCTTTCTTGACAACTAGCACCACACCTGACTATAGATTCATCAAAGCTCTGATATTATCCCAAGCTTTTATCAGAGGCTGGAGTGTGAGGAAAAGTAAACATATGCATAGACATAGCGTATTTACCTGAAATAGTCTGAGGGACACAGAGCAGACCGAATAGTCGAGGGTCTCCAACCAGATAAAATGTTCCATTCCAAAACAGCACTTGAAGGGAATCTTGATATAGTATGTGGGGCACTTGTAGTCCTGTTGAACCTCACATTCACGACAAGAGGATCATATTTTGTTTTGAAATGGTCGCGGGGGGGGGGGGGGGGGGGGGGCGCCCCACTGAATATATTTCAGTCAGCGTGAACTACAGAGTTATGAGTTTTGTCAGGAGAGGAACTCGCGCCACAGACCGACATGGCCCTTTAGAGTTTCAGATTTAAGTCTATGAGTCCATATAAGCAAGTCATCTAAGATAGCACAAATAGAACTAGAAGCAGCAATATCTAAACCCTGGAAAACTTTCTTGTTCCTAGCACCCCAAATCTTCCAGAGAATGAGAAGAAGCATGAAGGGGCGGATCATAGTGGGCAGCACGTCGGGGATAGTGGTGCTGAACAGGTCCCCTATCATAGCATAACGAGGGCGAACCGGCGGCTCTCCAAATCAGACAAGCAGCCGGGCAAGAGGAGCATATGAAATGCCCCCACAGAACACTGTGGAATAGAGAGGATTAATTGGACCTCATGAGAATAAATCTTACCAGAAACAAAGAACTGAAATACTACATGACAACATGATAGGTTACTACTACACATTCATTGTTTGAGCTACCATAGTTGTTACGTAGAAACACTTTCTTGCCAACACATACATACCAGTGGTGCATGCATTTATTTACCGAGAATATCGTTGGCCTGAGGGGCTCACAGCACATGGTGCAGTCAAGGGTCTCCAACCCAACGGTGACATTGAGCCTCTTGGCGCTGCTCTCTCCCTCTAGTTGCGCTTCAGCTTTTCTCTTCCTGGAGCTACTACCATCCATCGCTAACAAAAATCAAGGTAACTGCGCTAACGTTTTTCTTATATTTCTTTTATCCACTCGAGGTGGCCAGCCGTTCCCTGACGGCGGCGCAGTTGCAAGCAAATCGCTTATCCACTCGACGGTTACTCGAGGTGACCTCCTCTGAGGGAACTGCACAAACCACCACTTATTGGGGCTGGTGTTGCGAAAACACATACTATACGGGTTTGTTACAGAAAACACCACATATTGGTGTAATACATTGTAGATAGGTCTAATCTAGTATTTGGATGCATTGACGTAATTACAACAAATGGGTCCCGCTTGTAAGTGTTGGGGAACGTAGTATTTCAAAAAAAAATCCTACGACCACGCAAGATCTATCTAGGAGAAGCATAACAACGAGCAGGGAGAGTGTGTCCACGTATCCTCGTAGACCGAAAGCGGAAGCGTTTAGTAACGTGGTTGATGTAGTCGAACGTCTTTGCGATCCAACCAATCCAAGTACCGAACGTACGGCACCTCTGCGATCTGCAACCGTTCAGCTCGGTGACGTCCCTCGAACTCTTGATCCAGTTGAGGCCGAGGGAGAGTTTCGTCAGCACGACGGCGTGGTGACGGTGATGATGAAGTTACCGGCGCAGGGCTTCGCCTAAGCACTACAATGATATAACCGAGGTGTGTTTCTGTGAAGGGGGGCACCGCACACGGCTAAAAGATCAACTTCTGTGTCCTAGGGTGCCCCCCTCCCCACGTATATAAAGGAGGGGGAGGACGAGGCCGGCCAAGGGGGAGGCGCGCCATGGGGGTGAGTCCTACTAGGACTCCAAACCTAGTAGGATTCGCCCCCCCCCCTTTCCTATTCCAAGTGGGAGAAGGGGGGAAGGAGGAGGAGAGAAGGAAGGAGAGGGGCGCCGCCCCCTCCCCTTGTCCAATTCGGATTGGGGCAAGGGGGGCGCGCGCCACCTCCTGGTCGGCCCTCTCTCTTCAGCACTAAGGCCCATGAGGCCCAATAGCTTCGGGGGGTGGGGGGTTCCGGTAACCACTACAAAAAAATACACTTCCGTGATGATACGTGTTTGTCACAGTAGGTCACGTTTCCTGTCATGCATGTGCATCCATGATAATTTTATGACAGAATCAAGATAGTCATACCTGTGCTGTCGTAGAAGTGTTTCATGACATTACCAAAATTATCATCACGGAAGTGTCCACTTCCATGACGATAATTCACGCGTCATGGAAGTGCTTTCGTCAAGGGTGACTGACATGTGGCATCCACCGTAACGGGTCGCTGTTAAGCTCTCGGGTCCGGTTTTGGATCCGATAACCCGCTAACAGCCCGGACTAATAAGGATTTTCCACGTGTAAAATTCTCATTGGCCGGAGAAAACACGTGTTGGCTCACCGTTGGGACAGATGTCATCCATTCATTGGACAGGAGGCCCCTATGATACGTCGACACGTGGCACGGCCCTACAGAGGCCCATTCCGGTGAAAAGGCCAGCCCGTTTGACTTGGTCAAAAGGTAATGGGCCGGCCCACGAAAAGCCTGTTAACGGCATGTTCGTATATAGCCCATTTACGGCCCGCTAACTCACGACCCGTTACGGCCTATCCGAATTAAGCCCAGTAGCTTCATCTGGGCCGTCCAATATGATTCCAGCCCGTTGTAACTTCCGGCCCATGTATGGCCCATGATGTCTTTCGGCCCATACGAGGCCATTTGTAACTCTTGGCCCATTAATGGCCCGTGGTGAATCTGGCCTGCAATGAACAGTGTACCCCTTTATACCCATTAACGACCCATTATTCCATTGGGCCGTTTCCAACCCGTGTTATCTTTCGGCCTTCTCAGGGCCCATTTATTCTTGGGCTAATTTCCAGCATTCGGTTACTTACGGCCCGTCATTGGCCTTTTCTATTTGTGGGCAAATTCAGCCCGCGGTTGCAATCCGCCCGTTTGCGGCCCGTTAATCCATTCGGCCGTTTTCATAACGTCATCAAATACGACCGATTAACGACGGCCTGTTATTATCAGCCCATGAACGGACGATTCCAAATCTAGCCCGTTTATGGCCCATAATGCGGTCTGTTATTGGCCCATGTTTGGCCTATCGATCATACGGCACGTAGAAGGCTCATTGATGCTACGGCCCTTAGAAGGCCCATTGTTTCTACGGCCCGCAGGAGGCCCATGGTAACTACAGTAAATATGTAGCCCATGGTTATTGTGGCCTATTTTTAAAAATAGGTTATTGCGGCCACTAGCAAACCGTGGAAAAAGAACTGCACTGACTACAAGCAAACAAATAAACAAGACAATAAGGAAATAAATAAGCAAGCAACTTACGCTAGGCTATCACGACTATTACACATATTACATCCACTGGGCATCAAAGTTCGCCACCAGTGCAAATATAGGGAGCAAAGCAGCATATCATATACATTGGTTGTCAAAGTTGGCGACCATTGCAAATAAACGCCGCAACAAAACAAGTCCAGAACTGAAACCACTTCAGAAGAGCTCAAGAAACAATATCCTGGGTACCCATAATGCTAGCAAGATGCTTAGCAAGCTTATTAACCTGGATGCTTATATTAGCTCCTACATATTCTATGAATATCTTTATCAAGCAAACCGCATAACAACATACGTTGTTCCCTTTGTCATCGGTATGTTACTTGCCCGAGATTCGATCGTCGGTATCACCATACCTAGTTCAATCTCGTTACCGGCAAGTCTCTTTACTCGCTCCGTAATGCATCATCCCGCAACTAACTCATTAGTCACATTGCTTGCAAGGCTTATAGTGATGTGCATTATCGAGAGGGTCCAGAGATACCTCTCCGACAATCGGAGTGACAAATCCTAATCTCGATCTATGCCAACTCAACAAACACCATCGGAGACACCTGTAGAGCATCTTTATAATCACCCAGTTACGTTGTGACGTTTGATAGCACACTAAGTGTTCCTCCGGTATTCGGAAGTTGCATAACCTCATAGTCAGAGGAACATGTATAAGTCATGAAGAAAGCAATAGCAATAAAACTCAACGTTCATAATGCTAAGCTAACGGATGTGTCTTGGCCATCACATCATTCTCTAATGATGTGATCCCGTTCATCAAATGACAACATATGTCTATGGTCAGGAAACTTAACCATCTTTAATTAACGAGCTTGTCTAGTAGAGGCATACTAGGGACACTTTGTTTTGTCTATGTATTCACACATGTATCAAGTTTCAGGTTAATACAATTCTAGCATGAATAATAACATTTATCATGATATAAGGATATAAAATAACAACTTTATTATTGCCTCTAGGGCATATTTCCTTCAGTAAGTGCACGCGTGGCAATAAAAACCAGCCACATCACCCGACATATTAGACTGTCATTATCTTCAAAACATGTGGTCCAGTTGAGCCAAAACTTTCCCAGATTAGTATTTATTACATGTAGTATTTACTGGAATTATTTCACATTTTTCTGAAAATTTCAAATTTTAAACAAAAAATATGAATGGGATAACTAAAACTTCCATTATTTAGCGAATCATTAATCCAAATGGGGTAAAACTTTCCAGAATGGTACTGTACACATGTGTAATTTACTAGAATTTTTCACACTTTTCTAAAATTGTTAAATTTTGAACCCAAATTTAAATAAATCAAGTTCGGCATGAGATCACCAACACAAAAACATGGTAGATATTGTTCCCATTAGATTTTCATCAGGTTTGAACATCCAAGTACTTGCAAAGTCGCAACATGGCCATTACAAACTACTATACGCCATTCATTTTTGACGAGGTTGGTACCCTAGACCTGGAGTGAAGTAGGAAAACAATCTGCTGGCTTCATATCGGCGCATAACCTAAGTAATAACAACACGAACGCTAAAAAAAAGGATCCTAAACAAAAATAGGTCGATCAACGGCAAAATTTCTGCCCAAAAAAGGGGTTTCATGAAGGAGAAGAAGACCTACAAGGTAGGGGAGAAGACGAGCAAAGCTTGCGTGAGAGCGGGGAGGGGGGGGGGGGGGAGGGCGCTTGCCACTCTGTACGAGAGATGGTTGGTATCTTGTTTGATCGACATGGGCTTTCAGCCCATCTTTTTTTTGAGTCGGCTTCGAGCCCACTTATTAAACTGTTTTTTTTAACTCTGGTCTTTTCACTTCTTGGTCTAATATATGTTGGCTGATGTGGCCGGTTTTTATTGCCACGCGTGCACTTACAAGCGGGACCCATTTGTTTGTAATTACATCAATGCGTCCAAATACTAGATTAGACCTATCTGCAATGCATTACACCAATATGTGGTGTTTTCCGCTACAAACCTGTATAGTAGGTGTTTTGCGCAACAACAGCCCCAAGAAATGGTGGTTTGCGCAATTCCCTCGACCTCCTCTTCGTTGAAAGGGGGGATACCATTAGTGCTCCCTCGTCGGCGAGTCCTCCACTGGACCCCGCCGCCCGCATGCGCCTAGCCGGAGCGAGTGGAGGCGAGCGCGACGGCGGCTGCGGACTCCGGCGGCAGCAGGGTTGCGCTAGAGGGGACTATACCTGGCCAAATGTCGGGTTGGGCCAGGCTTCGGGCTGGGCCAAACAAAGCCTCCTGGGCCTGGGCCCGGCCTGGCCCGGGCATCGGGCCTAAATATCAGTCCCGGCCCATCAGTGCAAAAGCCCTCCGGGCCTCGGGCCGTTGGGCCGTTCCCTTCCCTAAATCGCAAATATGTCGGGCCCAAGCCCGGCCCGGCCCGGGCGTCGGGCTTAGATCTTAGGCTCAGGCCCAACCCATGGGCAAAGTTGGGTCAGGCTTTTTCGGGCCGGGTATCCCATGGCCAGGTCTAGAGGGGACCGACGAGCTGAAGAGGGCTAGATAATGGGCCGGGCCTGGCCATCTTCGTTTTGTGTAAAAAAAAGTGCCTAATTTACCTCCCATTTTATTTTTGTCAATTTGAGGGAACACAATTAGCAGATGGAGACCCCTCAAAAAAGTTTAGCAGATGGAGTATATTCAAATGAGCAGACCACGTTAACTTTTACCGATGGGTAAATTTGACCAATAGTTAACCTAATAATTTGAGAGTTATTTGATACATAAGTGGTACCATTGTATTCATATTTTAAAACACTCCGAGACCATATCGCATTTGTATTGTACATTCTATAGATTGACGGTTGTTGAATTGTGCAATATATTAGCAATTTTTAGTCTGTAGAAATTTTAGGAAAGATCAATGTTTTTTCATTATTGTTACTCGTATCATATTTTCGCTTGTTTCCTTATGTAGTGAAATTAATTCTTCAATCCGGTGTGTCTTCTCCCTTCACTTTTCTACACAATTAGCCAACATTAAGATGCAAACGCGATACCCCCCCCCCCCCCCCCCCAAATTTATTTCTCTGCATTGGGAGCACTAGCAAAGCCATGCGCAAGGTTGATGGTCAATTGACTACCCAGCTTTTTTGTTATAATAAAAAGCAATAACACATGTAGAAATCTTGCAAAAAAAAAATCAATACTGCAAATTTATATATTTGACTACGTGACACCAATTTATTGCACAAGATTGACTGCGGGTGGAGCTGTGGTGGCGTCGTCAAGCCGCGCCCCGGTTGGCTAGTGGCGTGGGTACGTGCCCGGTGGCTCCGGCGCTTGGAGCTCGCCGGACGACGCGGGTTGGGCAATGGCCCGGTATGGTTGATGCTCCATTCGTAGGTGACTCCATGGTACCTTGGCAGGTCGGCTGCAGCGGCGGCTGGCATGTTCCGGCGTCGGCTCGTCCATAGGCAGCTTGTGTCGGCCTTCGATCCCTCTACTCGTTGTTCGGGCACTACTTTCATCAAAGGGTTGGCCATCTCCCAGCTGAGGTTCATCGCTCGTCTCGCGCCCGGGGCTGCAGGACGGGGCGGTGCTCATGGGCAGAGCCCGTGGCTCGGTGCTGCCCGGTGGCCATGGCCGTGTGGGCGGCATGGTAGCCGGGGTGTGGTGTTCGGTGACGGTGAGTGTTGGCCGGGGTGAAAACCTGTTCTATCTTCGGACGGACCAGTGGCGGCGAAGCTCGTCTCCTTCTTGAAGGCGTTGTTGCGACTCACATTGCCCGTCGTGTTGCTCCAGGGGGGGAATTCTGATCCTCGGATCGGGCGGTGGCGACGCTCCGGTGTCATTTCATCCCCGAAGGCGCCACCTTGGAATCCACGGTTCGTCGTATGCGACTACTCCTACATCTCTTCGTAGTGATAAGGGTGGTGTTGCTGCATTCAACGTCTATGTATCCTGTCTTGGGTGTGTGCGTGTGTTTGTACCGGACTGTTGATGATCGTTGCTTTATATATAAAGCGCGGCCAAAGACTTTTTTTGTAGGTTATGAGAAGTGTCGAAGCATCAAATTTCATACAAATTTATACATGTGGAAAGCCGCACGCATTGAGGGCCGGATTTCAGACAAATTTATACACACGGACCACAAATTGATTAACACAAGTCGAGTCTCAGGGCTCACGACAAGACTTTGGAGATCGGTGTGCAGACTACCAACATTACAAGGCAGACAATATTCAGCTACAGAAACTAGTACACTACGTGACGCAGCCTCGTAAACTAGTAGTACACTACCAACATTACAGGGCTCGTGGCCATGAAGTAATCAAGCAGCTGCTGAAAGTCTGCTCGATCACTGCGTCCACACGTCCGCGCTGTATCTGGAGCTGGCCTTCTTGGCGCGCTTCGATCCCATCATCATCATGGCGCCGCACGCCCCCGCCGGTCCGGCCTGCTGCAGAACGGCCGCCATCTTCGCGCCTGCGTCGACGACGTAGTAATCCATCCGTCTCTTCCTTGGAGAAGCCTTCAGCACAAGAGATGAGGCGCTGGTGGTGGTGCTCGTCGGCCTCTTCTTCGGCGGCAACAGCGACTCCTGGATCTGGAGCTGCAAGCCCGGCGTCGTCGTTGGAGATGGAGACGCGGCTGCGGAATTCGTCGCTCTCTTCTTCGGCGGCAGCAACGATGGATCGATGATGGTGCGGAAGCTGTGCCCGGCTGGCTGGAGCTGGAAGCCCGTCGTCGTCATGAGAGAAAGATGGCGCTGCCTCAAGAATTCGTTCGACGATCTCTTCTTCGGGTATGGGAAAACAGCTAGCTAGCTAGGTAGACCATCGGAAGGAAGGAGGCCGGGGAAGGTATATAAAGGCCGGTCAACGCGTCCTCCAGTTCCGTATGCTGGTACCTGAGTAGAGTCGGAGACGGTCCACGGCGGTTTCGTTCCGAGTGCCGTCCGGAATCGGCCTGGAAATGATTTTTTTTTACAGGATTTCAGTAATTTTAAAAAACTAATTTCAAATCTTTCCAAAACTGATTCCAATTATTTCATCCATTCCTATAAGTTGTTTCAATTCTTTCAGATAACAGATATCAATAATTTCAAAAGGCTATTTTCACTCTTTTCAATAAACTGATTTCGGTTCTTTCGAAAAATAGATTTCAATAAACTAACTTCACACGTTTTTAAAAATTAATTTCACTCTTTCAATAAATTGATATCAATAATTTTTAAAAACCGGTTTCAACTCTTTCAAAAAAACGTATTTCCATTAATTAAAAAACTACATCCACCGATTTCAGATAACTAATTTCACGTATTCCAATAAACTAATTTCTCGCATTTCAATAAATCAATTTTGGTAATTAAAAAAACCGATTTGTCTTTAAGAAAACAGTTTCAGTTATTTGTAAGAACAAATTTCACTTTGTTCAATAAACTTATTTCACTTTTAAGGACATGCAAGAGAATGTTCCAAAGCTGGTACTCGAATAAATGTTCCATGAAAAATCTAACTCGATCGGCCTGGTAGACAAAGGGGGCAATGTCTTTCGGCCTTGTCCCATCGAACCATCACGCATCCCATAATGGTGCCTTGTCCCCATTATCGATGGTGAATCAGGTATAGGTGTAGAAATGCTTCGTGTCCACGGCATCACAAAGTTTGCCCATGCCAAACCACAACCTGCTTGGGCTAGTCCATTCAAGCCATGGCCAACGTAACCGCATCGCCCTCGCAATTTTTTTAGATGGATCACACGAGACCCCCAAGGTGGGTGGGGCAGCAGACAGTTTCCCAATTAACCTTGCATTTCTCTCTCGAGGTCCTGACAAGTCGGCGATTCAGGCCTTGAACCGACTGGGGATGCCCCTTCTCTGCAGGAGATCGAAGATGTAATCTTATATAACTAAATCAAAAGCCTTCCCGAAATAGGCTTTCGCCCCGCTTTATATATAAAGCACCAACCACACAAAGTACACGACCGAACGATACAACATAGTGAGGTAACCATCTTACAAAGCCGATCGCAGGATAATCGGATAACACAGGAAGACGTGAAAACACTGCCACACTACACTGTAGTACACCTAGGCTCCACGACAACGCCCTCAGGAGGGGGAACGGCGCCAGGCGTCACCGATGTCGAGTCCACATCGGACAAAGGTTGTCACCCGGAAACCAGGCATGGAGAGCACCTCGACGACCTATTCAAGAAGATAACGACGCCCACGAGCGTGGCGGTCGTCAGCGACAAAGCGCGGAGCTTTCGCTCGGTAGCTCCCCATGACACCATGAGGTCTCCACAAGAGGGACGACAAGTCCAGATCCCCATCTCCAGATCGGGGCGCCGCCACGGTCAAAGACAAAGGGGACGCCTGAGCCACCCGTCGCTACACCTCTTGTCGCCCACACAACCAAGAGTATAGCCATCACCACCGCCATGGTGCCCGCTGGAGAGCCAACCAGACATACCACCTTCCAGGACCGCCGCCCAGGCATCCAAGCTAGACATCGCCAACCGCCCGCTTCACAGTGCACAAATCGCGACAGGAGAAGCCCGGCATCGTCCACTGCTACCTCTTGAGCACTGCGTTGGTTTTCCCTTGAAGAGGAAGGGGTGATGCAGCAAAGTAGCGTAAGTATTTCCCTCAGTTTTTGAGAACCAAGGTATCAATCCAGTAGGAGACCATGCTCGAGTCCGACGCACCTACACAAACAAATAAGAACCTCACAACCAACGCGATAAAGGGGTTGTCAATCCCTTCACGGTCACTTACGAGAGTGAAATCCGATAGATATGATAGGATAATATTTTTGGTATTTTTTTATGATAAAGATGCAAAGTAAAATAAACGGTAATAGAAATAGCTAAGTGTTGGAAGATTAATAAGATAGAAAATAGACCCGGGGGCCATAGGTTTCACTAGTGGCTTCTCTCAAGATAGCATAAGTATTACGATGGGTAAACAAATTACTGTCGAGCAATTGATAGAATTGAGCATAGTTATGAGAATATCTAGGTATGATCATGTATATAGGCATCACATCCGCGACAAGTAGACCGAAACGATTCTGCATCTACTACTATTACTCCACACATCGACCGCTATCCAGCATGCATCTAGAGTATTAAGTTCATAAGAACGGAGTAACGCATTTGGCAAGATGACATGATGTAGAGGGATAAACTCAAGCAATATGATATAAACCCCATCTTTTTATCTTTGATGGCAACAATACAATACGTGCCTTGCTGCCCCTGCTGTCAGTGGGAAAGGACATCGCAAGATTGAACCCAAAGCTAAGCACTTCTCCCATTGCAAGAAAGATAAATCTAGTAGGCCAAACCAAACTGATAATTCGAAGAGACTTGCAAAGATAACCAATCATACATAAAAGAATTCAGAGGAGATTCAAATATTGTTGATAGATAAACTTGATCATAAACCCACAATTCATCGGATCTCGACAAACACACCGCAAAAGAAGATTACATCGAATAGATCACCAAGAGAAACAAGGAGAACTTTGTATTCAGATCCAAAGAGAGAGAAGAAGCCATCTAGCTAATAACTATGGACCCGAAGGTCTGAGGTAAACTACTCACACATCATCGGAGAGGCTATGGTGTTGATGTAGAAGCCCTCCGTGGTCAATGCCCCCTCCGGTGGAGCGCCGGAAAAGGCCCCGAGATGGGATCTCACGGGTACAGAAGGTTGCGGCGGTGGAAATAGGGTTTTGGCTCTTGTTCTGATGTTTCCCGGGTATATGGGTATATATAGGAGGAAGAAGTACGTCGGTGGAGCAGCGTGGGCCACACAAGGGTGGAGGGCGCGCCCAGGGGGGTAGGCGCGCCCCCCTGCCTCGTGCTCTCCTCGTTGATTGCTTTACGTAGACTCCAAGTCCTCTGGATCACGTTTGTTCCAAAAATCACGTTCCCGAAGGTTTCATTTCGTTTGGACTCCGTTTGATATTCTTTTTCTACGAAACACTGAAATAGGCAAAAAAACAGCAATTTGGGCTTGGGCCTCCGGTTAATAGGTTAGTCCCAAAAATAATATAAAAGTGTATAATAAAGCCCAATAAACATCCAAAACAGAATATAATATAGCATGGAACAATAAAAAAGTATAGATACGTTGAAGACGTATCATCCACTGAGCCAGGGTCAGTGCCACCATCGTCAGGGTGCCCACACGTGTAATCCCAACCAATCCCAATTGACCGGCGGGGACATGACTCCATGGCTGCCGACGGCCATCGTGGAGCAACCAACTCAGACGACGCGAAGTCCAGGGCTTGAGGCACCGATCCAACCGTCGACACAACAATGCCCCAACCACCACTACCACAGACCTCCACCGACGCTATAACGTGAGGGCACCACCCCAACCGGACCGCAAGCGCCCACCTTGGCCTAGCCAAAGGCGACTCAATCACACACATGGAGCAACGAACCCCGGGCAAGAGGACCACGTCAAACTCCTGCCCGGCAGCCTGTCCACGTCGCCGGCCTACTGCCAGCACACGCACCCAGTAAAGGCGGACGCCGGCCCAACCATGGGGGCTGCACATGGTGGCCGGCAACTCCGTCCACCTAGCAGCCACTCCGGCGATCACGCTCCACCTCGGCTCCACGCACGAGGCCCCATCACCGCCGACCATGCCAAGGCCACCATCGACCGACCGCATCCCTGCCTCCACACCCCCAGGAAGAATCCGCAGCACAACCACTGGCCGACGGATGCCGGCCTCGAGCCCTAGTCCAACGGAGCAGCCGCAAGCCGCGCCATCGAAGCCAGCCGGGCCCCAGGCCAGCCTGCGCGCCACCCATGGCCACCCCCGACGGAAGCTCAGATCCGCCGGGGCTTCTGCGCCGCCCCCCGCACCGTCCGCGAGCAGCTCAGCGGAGGGCTCTCGATCCAGATCTAGGTCGAAGAAGCCCACCACCACCACCACCACCCCTCACAGGCACGCTCCACTCCGATGCGCAACCCCCCGCACTTCCGCCCCAGGAGCCACCGACCAGCGCCCTGAGCGTAGCCGCGCCATGCCGCCCTGCCTAGCCACACGCCTCCAGTCGATGACGCTGTCCCGCGCCAGTCCACATCGTGAGGAGGGGAGAGGGGCCCCGCCACCACCAACGCCGAGGGAGGGGAAGTGGATGGGGAGGTTGGAGGCGGCGGCGCACAGGCTCACTGTGACGCCCCCGATTCGACCGTACACTAATCATGCACGGAAATGTGTACGACCAAGATCAGGGACTCACGGGAAGATATCACAACACAACTCTAGACACAAATAAAATAATACAACCTTTATATTACAAGCCAGGGGCCTCGAGGGCTCGAATACAAGCTCGATACACAAGAGTCAGCGGAAGCAACAATATCTGAGTACAGACATAAGTTAGACAAGGATGCCTTAAGAAGGCTAGCACAAAAGCAACACGATCGAAGAGGCAAGGCCTCCTGCCTGGGACCTCCTAACTACTCCTGGTCTTCGGTGGTCTCCACGTAGTAGCATCCGTCGGCGGTGGCATCTGGCTCCTGGGATCCACCATCTGGTTGCATCAACCGGAAAGAAGAAGGAAGGGGGAAAAGGGGTAGCAAAGCAACCGTGAGTACTCATCCAAAGTACTCGCAAGCATCAGATCTAAACTAAGTATGCATTGGTATCAAATGGAAGGGTTGTATCTGTGGACTGAACTGCAGAATGCCAGAATAGAGGGGAAGGCCTAGCTTATCGAAGACTAGCATCTTCAAGCAGCTCCAAGCGTCTTGCAGCATAAAGAAGAGTAAAGAATAGCAGTTTAATTATCAAGCATGTTGTAGCAATAATGCCCAGAGATCCTTCCTCGACTCCCTGCGAGAAAGCAATCCCAGAGCCACAAATCTTAAGTATCCATTTCTAGTTGTATTAGATCAAGATATAAGTATGAACGTCCATTACCGTGGACACGGTATTCGAATAAAGATCTTCCCTGCAGGGGTGCACCACGTTTTCCAACACGCTCGATCACTCTGGCCGGACACACTTTTCTGGGTCAATGCCCGGCCTCGGAAGATCAACACGTCGCAGCCCTACCTAGGCTCAGCAGAGAGGTCCCCACCGATCTACATCCTAAGCACTCCGGGGTCTGGGCCCATCGCCCGTTGCACTCCGGGTCGTTGCGAGCAGGGCGGACCAGGCTCCACCACTACAGGATGGTGCCGGCCCAGCCGTGCCGCAATGCTGAACTGGAAGTCTGGCAAAGCTTCGGCTGATACCGCGATGTTCAGGCCCATAACTATTCTCGCGTGGTGGTTAGTGCGTAAAGGCCAAAGGCCAACTCAGAACAAATACCCAAACCATAGTGTATTATTAGCTTGCGGAGACGAGCAGAGACTCACGATAATGTGACCCCGTCGCCCCGTCTCGAGGAAATACGGCAAGGGCAAGCCCAGCCCACTCGAGGGCTGCCTGACTTCCCGGCCGTGCCTCGTAACCATCTTGCGGGTGCTCTCCGGGCCCGCCCGACTTCCACCAAGGTCTCAGGTAAAGTCAAGGTAACCGTGAGTCCAGACATCAAGGGGAAAACCCGAGGAATCACCCCCGGAGGATTCCACTCAATGTAATCATCAAGGTGAACGTAAGAGGGACCACCTTCGAGGTTCACAGTTGAGGTGTTGCACGACAGAGCCGTATCGGGAATGGTGAAAGAGGAAATCACCCTCGATGACCACGACCGAATAGCTACACTACAGAATTATCATCAGGAGTGCGTTATGAGGGATCACCCTCGGCACTCGATAGTAGCTCTGCAGAGTCGAGCAACGAAAGGGGCGTGATGTGATGTGAGGTGTCGGGCTCTGGTCGTCGATCACATTGATCGAGTCGTCGATGATGAAGCAGGGGCAACAAGGACAAGTGGGGGTCACTGATGGATCACTAACCAACCTATACTAAGCAGTTTAGGATAAGCAGGTAGGTAACAATAGCAGGTACAAAAGCAGGCTATGCATCAGAATAGGAGCAATCAAATACAGTAGCAAAATCTAATGCAAGCATGAGAGAATGGAATGGGCGATATCGGGATGATCAAAGGGGGGGGCTTGCCTGGTTGCTCAGACAAGAAGAAGGGGTCGTCGTCGACGTAGTCGATCACAGTGGCATCAGCGGCAGTCTCGGGGTCTATCGGAGAGAAGAGGGGGAAGAAACAGTAAATACATAGCAAGCAAGTGTATAACAGGACAACAGGCAAAGCTAGACGTGTTCTAACGCGGTGCTACGCGGTACCGTGGAAGGGGGGAAACATCCGGGAAAGTTTTCCCGAAGTTTGCATTTTTCGGACAGATGAAACGGAGGGGAAAGCTATAGGTTCTCTATGCTAGGGATGTGTGGCGGACGAACGGACCACGTATTCGGATTTGTCTCGTCGTTCCGAGCAACTTTCATATAGAAAACTTTTTCATCTGACTTACGGATAATTTTCTATGATTTTCAAAGTATTAAACATTATCTGAAACTATTATTAATTCGAAAATAAATACTAAAATGCTAGGTGCACCCAGATCTGTGTACACGGAAGTGTGCCAGAGGGTGACATGTGGGTCCAGGGGGTCCCAGTTGACCAGTCAACATTTTACTGGTCAACAGAGGGTGGGTCCCCCTGTCATAGACTTACTAACTAACAGATTAGATTAATTAGATAATTAGATTAACTAACAAAGGTTTAATTAACTAACTAGGTAATTAGGTTAATTAAGCAGGTTAATTAGATTAAGTTAATTAACTGCTTAATTAATTAATTAATTTTTTAATAATAATTTTTTTGTTTTACTATCGGGCGCAGGCTAACGGCGCTGGGCACCGACGGCCAAGGGCCAACGCCCGCACGCTAGGGGCGGGTCGGCGGCCACGGCGCTCGACCGACGCGGAGAACTGGGACGGTGACGGGGGAGCGAGGGGCAAGCAGTGGCACGTGCGGCGAGTAGCAGGCCGCAGGCGTCAAGCGCGGCAACGGGCAGTGATGGCAGCGGTGCGGGCAAGGCAGAGCACGCACCAGGGGCGGCAATAGGCGCAAGGCACGCATGGGCGATCGTGGCGTGGGCGACTAGGCCAGCACGAGTGGGCGTCCGGGCGTGGCGCGCGAGCCGACGAGGCCGGGAGCGCGCCGAGAAGCAGTACGGGGCGTCGCCGGCGCGGATGGCGTTCTGGACGGGAGGGGCGTACGAGGGGGAATGCGGCCGCGGGCGTGCGTGCATGCGTCGGGTGTAGGGGAACGTGACAGAAAACAAAAAATTTCCGACCTACGCACCAGCCCAGGACCACTATGGAGACTGCATACATGGTTTGATCTTTTTCGTTACCGACTCGTAGCGCAGCGGGAAGTAGAGTCGATGACGATCGGCGGTGCAGATCCCCTCAGCTAGGATTTTCAACCTCCCAACCGCGAGGATGTATACCCTCATCTGCTCCTCAGACAGCCCTCCGGGAGACGGTCGAACAGCCCCCCAGACGGTGTCGCGGACAGCCCTTCGGGAGGACCTTAGAAACTTGAACGGTCACTCGGACAGCCCTTCGGGAGGACCTTCGAAACTTGGATGGTCACACGGACAGCCCTTCGGGAGGCACTCACGAACTAAGACCAAAACTACAATCTCTCTATAGAGTTGCACACATACGGTGTCATCTATCCGGCAGGGCTTCGCCGTCCAGAACTAGTTCCTGCCGGAACCCAGACAGCCTTACGGCTCTACGAAACTATTTCGCTGGGAGGGAGAGAGAAGCCAGATCATGCATGGCACTTGTATGTGAGAAAGAGTGAGTGTGGAGGGCTGCCCCTCCACCACTATTTATAGGAAATCCCAAGGGGTAGGGTAGTTTAACACAAAAACCCAAAATGCACATGAATGAAGTCCTTCCTCAAGGGCATAAGAGTGAAACTAAGGAACAAGAGGGGCTCCAAGGTGGAGCCCCAAGTGTGGCCAGCCACATCCCTTGGGGGGCCCCATGAGGGCCTCCCAATCCATCCATGTCATCCCTAGATCTTTTGGGCAAAGCCCCAAAAGGTGGCTTTTCATAAAATATCCCAAAAAGCACTTTCATTATTCACGACGACATTTTTCAGCGTCCGTTCGAACTGAAAATATTTATGTGGGATTAGAACATTTCCAGTACCCACCATAATAATTTTCAACGCGTTTTGGAACAATTCCAGTTTAGTGATTTTCATCTGCGAAAAGCATCTGAACCGGTTCCTGCAGCTCCGGAACATTTCCGGTATTTATTTCTGAAAATTCCAAAAAGTTTCCATAATGATTCTGACACCCTCCAAGAATTATCAGGCATGTGCCGAAACCATTTTGACTTAATGGCATACCCCGAAACAACTATTTCGGTTTCACCGAAACTCATCCGGTGACCTCTCTCCGGAACTTTTCGGTGTCCGAAACTTTTTCGATGATTTTCTCTCAGATTCCCTATCTAGTATTCAGCAGATAGATGACCCTTAAGCGTGTGACCCTATAGGTTCGGTGAAGTATAGACATGACCCGGAACCCCTTCCGATCAATGATCAACATCGGAGCCGTGGACACCCATATTGACCCCTATACCCACACGAATGAATATTCGAGTGAACCTCCAGTTGCAGTGAGCTATTCCTGTTGCTTCGCGATATGTCACAAACACCCGAGGTGAGATTTGTTGCATCCCCGTGGACGAACAATTTGTCCACCATGCAAGTTACCTCGTTACCGGTTTTGTTCTCTTTTCTCGTTTCCGTGTTGCGGCATCCCAGTGATCAAATCACACTGTGTCTGGCCAGACGATGATGGATACCGTAATACCGAGAGGGCCCGAGAATATCTCTCCATCGTCGGAGGAGCAAATCCCAATCTTGAGCTATCAAGTTACTTGACACACTTTTCCATGAACCCGTAAGCCGCCGTAATAGCCACCCATTTACGGATGACGTTTAACAAACCCCAGAGTTCATGAAGCAAGCATGAAGAAACTCGATACTCTCATGGTCTAAGGAATCATGCAAACGTTAACCATCTCTGTGTTATGTACCATTAACTTGTGACGAATGAATCTCTTAGCATAACATCAATCCAGGTCGATTCAACACAAATGTTCTCTTAACATCATGCCCTCAAAATTGCTGGCATAGACATGCCCATGATCAGGAAAACAGAACCATCATGCAACACTTGAGCTAGTCTTAGAGGCCAGACTAGGAATACTTCTTACCGTTTATTATTCCACACGTGCATATGAGTCTTCCTCCGAGCCTCGTGGATATTGCAGACTCGAGAATCCTTGCGGTTATAGCATGGAACATAAACATAATTATGAACTTGGAGATAAATAATATCATTTATTATTGCCTCTAGGGCATATCTCCTACAGACTCCCACTTGCACTAGAGTCAATAATCCAGTTAATGCTAATGCACTTCACACCTATGGCATACTGGTGTAAAAAATGCTTCACATGTGGTATAGCCTGATGTCCATCGGATCTGACAACTTCAGCTCCCTGTCTATCTCTGCATATCCTCGCAATTTCATGGTTTCACAAAATTCATATTTTGTCCGGACATGGCTTTTATGTATGTTCACAGGTCGAACCTGGATTCCTCAGACTCAGTTATGGAGAAACTACCTGCAGTAGTGTCCCATTGACAAAAGCCATCTTGGAACCATACTAAGTTCATGAATGAACTATATGATTCAACATCTTGTTTGTCGGTTCTAAAGCGTCAACATACTTAGTCATTTGTTATAAAATTCGCCACAATATCCTGTTGGGAACAATTTCCAACTACCGTGCCACCATATTGTGTATTACACAAAACCCTTAACTTAAATCGAAAATCGCATGGAGAAAAGATGAAGACGGTATCGATGTAACATTTTACAACGAACTCTTCATGATCTCTGCTTGCGAGAAAACATATCATCAGTACTTACTCTAGTACTCAATGACGTCTTTCACTGTTGTCCCACGATCAGTACTTTGATCACTTTAGTATCCATACTCGCACCACCTTGAGAGTATCGGACATATCTGGTTGTTTTACATACCATGGAATACATGATTAATCCAAACACAAAAGTGTGTGGAATCTGCATCATGTAGTTTGCTCATCAGTGCTTTGCAACACCGAGTCTTGCAAAAAACTCTTCCATGTGACTCCGGCAAGAATCACTCCTTGGCGGTTTTAAATGCTAAAAGGTTTTAGCACCTTGTCAATATGTATTCATTGCTTAGCCCTATTAGGTAAATCTATCTCCATAGATCATTATGCCTAATATTGAGGCTATTTAGCCTATGCAGTTCATCAAAAAACTATTTTCAAATGAAGTCCTAATTCATGTCAAGAAATTTATTTCCAATTAACAATGTGTCAAGCACACAAGGTTTTTAGAAATATTATTATGCTCCCACTTACTTTCTTGAGTTACAAGCATCTTCGTTACCCATTGATGAAGTCAGAACCCTTTGACCATCTCATCAAATCACGAAGATTCAAACTCCATTTTGCTCTCTTCTGTCCATCGCTGGAACTCTGAAGTTTGCACCCTTACTAGCATCCTCTGGATAGACAAAATGCCTTGGACTGTAACACATGCAAGTCCTTGGTTTCATTTCCATCAGATGGAAATCCTATTGTCATCCATGTTTCATATCTCATGATTGAAATATGTATTCATTGCTAGTTCAACCTGAACCGACTTTAAGCATCGCTACGATGAAAACAACCTCATCGTAGTCAACTTTTGAACTTGTTATTTCAACAAGTCGAGCTTTATGGATAAAAAAATTTATCCGTATCAGTTTTAAGTTCCATAAATATTCGTTAGACTCTAAGTCTTTCGAAAGGTGTATCAAGGTTTTAATCTTGAATCATTTATATGGAAACTAACTCGGGTTGTATTGGCTTTTAGCCAATTCCGGAGTCAGGGCCCATCAACGCTTCCTTGTGTATCGTAGGTATAATGTTGTCTAACAACAGTATCTCGTTTGCGCACCTGAGAGGCGTGCACGAGCCTTGCCTACGTGGTTCAGCTGCAAGTTCGACCGAAGTTCATACATTTTATTGTAGAGACTTTCGTATCAGTCGCAGTAGGAAACTCTGGAATTACTTCCAAGGTCTCTTTCCTTTGATCTGATGACGAAGATACTGTTTATCTCGTTGAGTTGCACTATTCTCCCACTCACCTTTTTGAAAGAACCATTCTCTTTAAAAGCACACCGTTTCGCGGCAAAACTATTTGCCTCTGTGTAGTGAGGGAGGAATACCCAAAATTTTGGTATAACCTACAAAGTAGCACTTGTCTGATTTGGAATAGGTTTGTAACCATTTACACAAGCCCCATATTCCAAATGTTAAGAAAAGATATAACATGGTTGGGCGTACCATACCATGCCGTCATTTCAACAGACCTGATGGAGCTCTTTTCAGTGTAAAAGCCTCAGTCTCTAAAGCATTACTCTTCAAAAGTGATAATGGCAAATTTATTTATGTCATCTTTGATCTTACCATGTCATAAATGGTTTGATTACATCTCCACGGACTTTCCACTTGCAGTGGTGTTCCGGGAGGTGCAAGTTATGAAACCCCTTTCACAACTCATCAGACATTCGCTAAACATGTAACTCAAATATTCCTTTATGCAATCAAATTGCAGAAACATAATTTTCTTGTTACAATAACTTCTACTTCATTTTTGAAAACCTTTCGAATCATTTCAAAAGATCCAGACTTACGTCTCATCAAGTAAATTTCCATATATCTACTTGAGTCATTTCTGAAGATAAATAAATCCACCACTAACAACACTTATCGGACTACACACATCAAATGTATGACCACTAATAAGTTTGTTGTTCGTTCCTTATGGCATGTGAACGGTATTTTAGTCACTTCACTTTTCGGAGGAAAGTTGCAAGTGTCAGATGATTCAAAATCAAAAAGACTTCAAAATCCATCATAATGGAATTTTCCATGCGGGTTTCTCCAATGTGACCAAATGTAGTGCCACACTTGTGTGGTATTCTTTTAGTCTTGCGACATTTAGCGTCAGTGTTATGGATGTATCATATTACCATCAATATTCATAACATACATCCCATCTTGGATGGAAGCATGGCCCTTCATGTTATTCATAATACTTAACAACAATTGTTGTTTTTATGAACAACTCTTTTGCAACAAACATTGTGCAATGGGCTAGAGTGTATGAAACTCTAAAATGAATTATGAAAGTAAACCCAGAGGTATTGTGTTATTATCAATATTCATAACATACATCTCATTCATAATGAAAGTATGGCCCTTGTGTTATTCATAACATCGAACATAAAAAGTTCTCTTATGAACAACCTTCTTGCAAGATACCTTATGCAATGGGCTAGAGGTTGTAAAACTCTAAATGAATTATGAAAATAAATACAGACGGCAATACACCGATGGAAGGTATAGTAACATTTACTATGTTCCCTGTGTATACCTTAACCTCATTCTGACTAGTCTTTTTAGTCCATAGTAGCTCTTACATTGATTCGTAACAGAATGCAATTGAGTGGGTATCTTTGTGATTAACTCACAATACCCAAGAATTAGTGATTAACATGTTTAACCATAATTCCCAAGAACTATATCTCTGACCAGCCTACTATACATCAAAAACTTGTATGACATTCATACATGAGCTGGATATTCCAGTCATCTTTATTTCTGCCTTTATACCTCTAACAGTTTAACTTTTAATATTTCTCCTACTCGCAAAAGAAGCACCCAACTTAAGAGTGGCGTTAGCCCCGGGCTTCCTAGGCGTGTAAGTCATACTAACACCCTTTGGACACTTCCTTTCTCTTTAAGTTGTTGTTTTATTCACCTTTCATTATATGACAGGCGTTCTTCTGGATCCCTTTCCCAACAGTCAAATGCATAGTAAACACTTTTACTAATACTTGCAAACAAACATTGCTTTGTTTGTATCTGAAAATAATTTTCAGTTCCATGAATATCATATAACTATCCCAACTTTCGAAGTTTGGGTTTCATGGAAGCAAACATATTCCACTTGACCGTAACAGAATTCTAGCTTTTGGATCGAAGGACGAGAGTCACATGATCCATAGCATTAGCGGGAGGATACAGAAAGCATGCGATAGGACAAAGTCCTTCTCGGCACTTTTGAGGACAATCCTCACATTACGTTACCAATCGTAAAGTTTTAACCAGATATTTAACAGCTATTAAATTTTAAGAGGGAAGGCGGAAACGCGAGCCATTATTCTACAACTATTTTGCAAGAATCACTTAGACGGTGTTCATAATTAATTGCACTGACAATTAAACATGTTAATTCAACAGTGCGCTCCCACTCAAATCAATATCTCTCGTAATTGATTTAGAGTGATTCAAAATCCATATTTCTATTCGATGCCATTGACGGGTTCATCACTGATGACACGAATTTCAATCGGTAGGCCAACTTGCCGATCACATCTCTATGTGATTCTTGTTCATCTTTCGATGGGCGTGTTCCGAGCTCAGGACTCTCCTGCCTGAACGTCAAAGACAACCAAGTGATCTTGCTGTGAGGTCTGACCTCACCCGCCTCATTCCTCTCGATTTGTTCGTGCTCATGTGTACATGGCGCACCCCGAAAAGATACGAATTTCAGACGGTGCTACACTTGGGTGAACACTAACTACTTTGATATTTTAAGTGAGAGATCACCCTAATAAAAAGCGACTACCGCGCAATCAAGAAGGGTGCATCATAAGGGATAAACATCTCAGGCAATTCATAATAGCATGATATGGTATAGCCCTTTCTGACGGAGAAGTCTTTCATTTCTTCATATTCGGCATTCGCGTCGGTGTTCACCTTCGCGAAGATTGCCACCACCTTGTCAATGCACCAGATAATATTGCTATCTCCATAGCGTATAAAATTAATGCATTACTTAAGGTTGACACGCAGGTCATTAAAGTGCAATCATATGGCTCCAGCCATCATGCCGAATCATGACTCGCAGGTCATGTTAATCAATTTTACATCATATAGTCATTTCATACATAATCAAATTATTAGGAACACTGCTATACCACATCACATGCACATGCAAAACCCTCCTGCAAAACCAAGTTAGACGTCTCTAATCGGTTCATGCAAAAACTTGTTTTACGTGGCTTCTAAGGTTTGGAAACAAACCGAAGCTACCAACGTCCATCATCAAGTATGATAATTCAAGCGCTAGATTAACTTATCGGGGTGTATGAAACACGAGATAATAAAATCTCGAGCCCCACACTAAACTTCGTCATACGCATGACCCCCGTGCAGATCATATCTGCATTGCCCTTTAGTCTGCGAAACATCCATCGTTCTTAGACTAAAGTGGAACCCAAAATTGTTAGCACTTCGTTGATCTGTCAATCAGCATGCTCAGGAGCAGCATGAAAGGATCGCGGATTGCTAGAATTTTGTCAGATTCCACAATGCTGTCAAGATCAGGACTACGCAAATTTAAGGGAAGCAACAAGAACATCGGGTAATAGATTTCATCTGCTACCCGCACAAATAATTTTCAGTAATAGAACTCGCCTACTACCTAATTATATTGTGCAACACCAATACATCTCCATGTATTCTAGATCGCAATCTACATCTACGCATAGCACAGCTCATGATGCCACTGTAGGGGAACGTGACAGAAAACAAAAAAATTCTGACCTACGCACCAGCCCAGGACCACTATGGAGACTGCATACATGGTTTGATCTTTTTCGATACCGACTCGTAGCGCAGCGGGATGTAGAGTCGATGACGATCGGCGGTGCAGATCCCCGCAGCTAGGATTTTCAACCTCCCAACCGCGAGGATGTATACCCTCATCTGCTCCTCAGACAGCCCTCCGGGAGACGGTCGAACAGCCCCCCAGACGGTGTCGCGGACAGCCCTTCGGGAGGACCTTAGAAACTCGAACGGTCACTCGGACAGCCCTTCGGGACGACCTTCGAAACTTGGATGGTCACACGGACAGCCCTTCGGGAGGCACTCACGAACTAAGACCGAAACTATGATCTCTCTACAGAGTTGCACACATACGGTGTCATCTATCCGGCAGGGCTTCGCCGTCCAGAACTAGTTCCTGCCAGAACCCAGACAGCCTTACGGCTCTACGAAACTATTTCGCTGGGAGGGAGAGAGAAGCCAGATCATGCATGGCACTTGTATGTGAGAAAGAGTGAGTGTGGAGGGCTGCCCCTCCACCTCTATTTATAGGAAATCCCAAGGGGTAGGGTAGTTTAACACAAAAAACCAAAATGCACATGAATGAAGTCCTTCCTCAAGGGCATAAGAGTGAAACCAAGGAACAAGAGGGGCTCCAAGGTGGAACCCCAAGTGTGGCCGGCCACACCCCTTGGGGGCGCCCATGAGGGCCTCCCAATCCATCCATGTCATCCCTAGATCTTTTGGGCAAAGCCCCAAAAGGTGGCTTTCCATAAAATATCCCAAAAAGCACTTTCATTATTCACGACGACATTTTTCAGCGTCCGTTCGAACTGAAAATATTTATGTGGGCTTAGAACATTTCCAGTACCCACCATAATAATTTTCAACGCGTTCTGGAACAATTCCAGTTTAGTGATTTTCATCTGCGAAAAGCATCTGAACCGGTTCCTACAGCTCCGGAACATTTCCGGTTTTTATTTCTGAAAATTCCAAAAAGTTTCCAGAATGATTTTGGCACCCTCCAAGAATTATCAGGCATGTGCCGCAACCATTTTGACTTAATGGCATACCCCGAAACAACTATTTCGGTTTCACCGAAACTCATCCGGTGACCTCTCTCTGCGGAAATTTTCCGCTGTCCGAAACTTTTCGGTGTCCGGAACTTTTTTGATGATTTTCTCTCAGACTCCCTGTCTAGTATTCAGCAGATAGATGACCCTTAAGCGTGTGACCCTATAGGTTCGGTGAAGTATAGACATGACCCGGAACCCCTTCCGATCAATGATCAACATCGGAGCCGTGGACACCCATATTGACCCCTATACCCACACGAATGAATATTCGAGTGAACCTCCAGTTGCAGTGAGCTATTCCTGTTGCTTCGCGATATGTCACAAACACCCGAGGTGAGATTTGTTGCATCCCCGTGGACGAACAATTTGTCCACCATGCAAGTTACCTCGTTACCGGTTTTGTTCTCTTTTCTCGTTTCTGTGTTCCGGCATCCCAGTGATCAAATCACACTGTGTCTGGCCATACGATGATGGATACCATAATACCGAGAGGGCCCGAGAATATCTCTCCATCGTCGGAGGAGCAAATCCCAATCTTGAGCTATCAAGTTACTTGACACACTTTTTCATGAACCCGTAAGCCGCCGTAATAGCCACCCATTTACGGATGGCGTTTAACAAACCCCAAAGTTCATGAAGCAAGCATGAAGAAACTCGATACTCTCATGGTCTAAGGAATCATGCAAACGTTAACCATCTCTGTGTTATGCACCATTAACTTGTGACGAATGAATCTCTTAGCATAACATCAATCCAGGTCGAGTCAACACAAATGTTCTCTTAACATTGTGCCCTCAAAATTGTTGGCATAGACATGCCCATGATCATGAAAACAGAACCATCATGCAACACTTGAGCTAGTCTTAGAGGCCAGACTAGGAATACTTCTTACCGTTTATTATTCCACACGTGCATATGAGTCTTCCTCCGAGCCTCGTGGATATTGCAGACTCGAGAATCATTGCAGTTATAGCATGGAACATAAACATAATTACGAACTCGGAGATAAATAATATCATTTATTATTGCCTCTAGTGCATATCTCCTACATCGGGCGCACTGGAGTGCTCGAGTCGGCGAGTAGCGTCGGGCGCGGTCGGCAACGGAAGGGCACCGGCGGTGCGAGCGGCGACGACCACAACGTTCGGGACGAGGGGGAACAGGGGAAAGCGGGGCGCGTGAGCTCACCCCCGATGCCGGGGAACGGTGCGGCGAGGCCTGGGGAGGTCCGACGAGGCAGAACGGCGGCGGGGCGAGGTGGCGGCGATGGCGTCGAGCCGCGGGCTACGGCATCAGGTCGGCGACGAGGCGAGGCCGCAGCTTCAGGCGAGCGCCGCGCGAGGGAGTGGAGGGGCGCGGAGGAGTCCGGGAGGGACGGCGGGAGGCGATCCGGTGACGGTGTCGGCGCCGGGGCGCGCCGGTGCACGGGGCGACGGGATCGGGGCGGCGCTCCCGATCCAGATCGCGCGGTGGCGGGGGGAAGTGGGGATCGTGGGAGGGGGTTAGGGTTTCGGTGTCCCCTGGAGGGGGGGGTTATCGGCCTAGGGTTGGGCCGGTTGGGTGGGCCGGCCGGTTGGCCAGCTGGGCCGGTGGGGTTGAGGCCCGGTGGGGAAAAGGGGGGGTTTGGCCTTTCTCTTTTTCTTTTATCTTTTTATGTTGCCCCTGTTTCCTATTTAAAAGAGCTACTGAAATATTTTTGTTAAATGTGGCACTTTGCACAAAAATAGATAGGAACAAAGTGAAGTTGCATAAAAAGTTTGGGGTCAGAAGGAGTTGGCTAACCATTTTTAGAAACTGGAAAGGCCAATTTAATTATTGTTGGACCACAAAATAAATCCCAGGGGCATTTTGGGAAGTCAAAAGAGGTTGGTTTCAACATGACAAATAACCAGAGATTATTTGCCACACTTCGAACATTTTATTTTGTATGTTTGACAAAATTTGAATTTTGACTTTAAACTCGGTTTTGAAATTTGAATTGCGATTTGGATCAAGCAGATATTAGCAACAGTAACATGATGACATGGCACCATTAACGAGGAATTACTGTAGCTTAATTATCCGGGCGTCACACTCCCCCCCCCCCCCCCCCCCCCCCGCTTTGGCTTGCGGGAGCGGTCTGGGCGAGACAAAGGGACTTTCGGGACAAAGAAACTTAAGGGTAAAGCAAGATTTGCAAATGTTCGAGGGAGGAGGAGGCGCGAGATGGCCCACCGCCGCACGGGGCCTCGCTCGAGCGACGTCAGCCGATGGCAGGGGGGAGGAGGAGAGTTAGGCACCAGCAATAGAAGAGTCGCTTGTACTCTAGTAATAGCTACTATCTATCATTCATGTTGAGATGATCCAAATCATTTTATGTAATTTTCTAATGTGAATAGAATATCTAGTTAACTGACTTCATCACCACCAAATGATCATATCGTATTCAATGAAAATTCTTGATGTGCTCTAGATATTTATATCACATGACTTTTATACAGTTGCCAGGAGCTCTTGCTTAGAGTATGAAGAAGGATAGGCTTAGATTAGGTGAGGCGTGATTTGCACGTGCACAAGACAAGCGAGTCGCCTACTGGCACTCGTCAAGCCATTAGCAAAACTTTGTGTTACGTGCCTTGGGTGCATATGCACAACAAGACACTTATTTCTTTCTTAATATAGTTGGTTATTTAAATTCTTATTTTCATAATACATGTCTTGATGTATACAGTGTGGGACCCATGCATGCCTGGATCTTGGTAGTGCATGCACATCGCTTGTTTCTTTCTTTAACCGCACACATTTCACTCTCGACCAATTACTTACCATTCTCATCGGTGTAAGCCAGGCCTGAATTCTAATCGTACAGATTTCACACTGTCACTGCTTTTGACCGTTGTGAGCCATACATATATAAACTCAACCTAGATACGCACATGCCAAAACCCTTCTCGCAGAAGATGGCCTCCAATGGTGGCGCACCAAACCCATGGCAACAACAGCCGCTGCGGCCATCGCGTGAGGGCTACACATGCCCTTTTTGCCGTAGGAGGTGGGTCACACACCAAGCCCTTGGTGGCCACATGTCCTCGCAGAGCTGCCGCAACAATCGCCACCGGAACATGACGGTAAGCCTACCCCAACCAGCCTCCTCCGTGCCTGACTCTACTCTTTTGGGGCCGTGGCTATTTGTGCTTGCACCCAACCTTGCCTTCTGGGAGGAATACCGCCGTGGAGGTCCCCGTCCAGTGGAGATAGACTTCATGGGTCTACTACGGGCGCCCGAAGGCGCCGCAGAGCCGCAGCTGAGTGACAGAGCCGGCGAGGCGGTCGACCTAACCTTGAGGCTTTGATTCGTGGAGGGTGCCTGATCACAAGCAAAATAAATACATTCAACGATAATGAACATTGTGTAATATAAGATTTGTCCAAGCATGTCATTTGTTTCAGCTACCTCTTAACGTGTTCTTCGCTATTTAGAACTTCGGATTGATTTCAAGATGACATGATGAATATGGTGCATGTTCTAGATTCAGTTGCCTTTACTTTTTTCTAATTTAAATAGGTGTGTACCTGTGTGTTGCAACGGGGTCCGAGAATTTTCATGTTTACAATATAGTAGTTGATGTTTGACACGAAAAATAATAACAAACAACGATGGTTATCGTGTTACTATCTCTCTACGCGCCAGGGGAAATAAAAAATTGCGGGCGTGCCAGTGTACTAAGTACACAAATAAACATAAGGAAACATGCACTTCATTAATCTCTCATTGGAGAAACAAAATTACAAGATCCCTTTACATATGCGCTCCGTGGCCTACTAGCGCGGCCTGCCTGACTGTGGCGATTGCGGTGTCCTGGTTCCCGGGGCCTCGGAAGGCTCCCGGTTAATTACTCCCGCGGGTTACTCCGCGGGATACCTCCGATTAAGCCGTATGGTCGTCTTCGCTTCGCGTTCTCCATGCATGATGATGATGTGTGTGTGTGGGCGGTGGCAGAGTCCGTGTCCTCGTCGGTACACGCGCCGCATGTAGCGTGGCCTTAGCGGTGGCCGCGCCCGCCCTCGCCGTCGTGCCTCGTCGGTCTTGGCGGCGTTGGAGTAGTTGGTGTTGGGGTAGCATGGGTCGTGCTCGGCTTAGACTTCTTGACGACCTGTTGCTTCATCGGGGTGTTCAAGGGACTACGCCTTACGGGTGTAACGGTTTGGGGAGACCGGCGTCAGTGTAAAAACCAACACGCGCTCACATGGGCGTGGCCGGGGTGGTTGGCACCTCGTCTCGGCTAGACGCCGAGTATTGGGCGGTCCGCCAAGACAAAGGGGGCCGCCTCACGAGGCCGTGGAAAGGTGGCGTTGTAGAGGCCGCGTCGTGTTGGACTGGTGCTACGCCAAAGGGTGACCTGTATGCCGACGACGCCGTGAACCTGTACGCCAAGGACCTGTTCGCCACGGTAGGTGTACCTCTTGAAGGAGGGACCGGTCTTGTACTGTGTCGCTGCAAACTTTGGTTCGACCAAAGATCTGTACGCCATGAAGAGGGAAGCGAGTCCCGGGCCGCGTCGTCACCGAGCTCCGATTCCGCCACACCGTCTCCTCTAAGAAACGTGGTGCAAATCTTGTACGCCTATGATCTTGAGTATGCCATTATATGCGGCACCTCGTCATAGATCGGATCCATCTAAAACATGGAATTACTTCTCCATGCAGCCACATGATCATGAGTGTGCTATTGACATATGGGGACTTCACCATAAATCGGATCCCTGTTCACCTTTCCTTCTTTGATGGAACTTGTTGGCCTCTTTGTCTTCTGTGGACTCTGTTCACCGTGTGATTTGTACCTGTTTATTTTCAGATCGGCGATCCAATCTTCACCAAGGGCAAGGGCCAGACTTTCGGCGGCCTCTCCATGCGTGCTTGCCGGCGGCTTCTGCCTGCTCCTTGTACCTGTATATAACAAACATAAACCTCACCTTGATTACCTGAGGTTGCGTGGAGACGTACAGCCAGTCGGCCGGCCAGCTTGACGAAGAGAACGGGAGAGATTTATGTATGTTGAACTCCTCGTGTGTGTATAGATCGGAGAAAAGAATTGAGGTGTTGTATAGCTAGGAATGAGATGGGAGTTGTGCGGGGCCTAAACACCATGGCCTTCTTCCTCTTCTGTGTGCAGCTTAGCGGCCGGCCCGGCGGCAGGCTGTGTGCGTGAGATTTGAGGGCGGCCTTTGTGTGCGTGTGAGCGGCCTGACGGCCAGCCATATAGTGCGTGCCCCCGCCCCCGCCTGGATGTGAAAATGTGCTCCTTTATATAGCCAATGCCTAGGGCAAGCACCTGCGTGGAAGAGATCAGCCGGCGCCGCCGCGGTGACGTTGCAAGCCGAGCTATTCTGCTGGGCAGCTCCTGCATGTTCGGCAACGCCCGCTGCATGCATGGCCTAAAGTGCTAATGAGAAGCTACGTGCTTATCTTATCCTCCTGCATGCTAACAACTTTGACTAGTCGTGTGAGCTACAAACTCACATCTTGTACACATGAGTTCAGCTTTACGTGCCCATTGGCTGGATAAAGATGACATTAGCCCGTGAATTTAATTAATAAACTACAACAAAAACATCCGGCCACGTGCATCAATATGTGAAGTGGGCTCTATCAAGTCAAGTCCACTTAGCCTGAGGAGATTACCATAAGTGTACGTACGTGGACTTGTAAACGATCGTGTACACGATCACGCGCTAGCCCGTTCCAATCAATAAGTTTTCCTTATTTGTAGATGCATATAACATTGATGTATATTTATCATTTTCTCATACACATACATATGCGTCTCGTAAAAGATGACAAAATCTCGTCGAACAGTTGAGTCGATTAACCTAACATCTACCATTGTGATTTCTACGTACATATTTAGTAGATCCATGCGTGGAACCTAATCTCATTGGCCATGCATGGGACCATAATGGATATCAACGCAACAGCCACTGCAACCTTGTGAGCATTAAGAATATTATTATTTATACAGAGAGCGTTATAATCTAAAAGAAAGTCCATTGTATAAAGATTATCCTTCAGAAAAAGAAACATCACAGCGGATTATGAAAAGTGCACAAAAAGTGGCAAGCAAGCAAACTGTAAGGTGTCCATGAATTCTTACGGAGCAATAAAACATAAGTAAACAATTTACGCCGGGTGACCGGCTTAAGGCCCACCCCACCACCCACGTCTTCTTTTACCTTATCCCCTTACGCGTCTTCCACCTCCCGCAAGCACCATTCCTCTCTCCTCTTTGCCTCCACCCCTCCTCCCCCACACAAGAGGGGCCATGCCATTGTTGCCGCACGCGTCTTGTCCCTGGTCGACAGCGTGGCCGTTGGCGTCGCACTCCTTCCCCCCACAGCGCCGCCGGATGCCTTGCGTTGCGATGAGCTTTTTCCTTGGAGAACGAGAGCAACGTCCGAAGCTTGTAGTCCCATCTAATTGAATCAAAAGCCTTGCAAATTTCCAGCATGAAAAGCAAGGTTACCTTTTTATTTCCGTGAAGGCAACAGGCAAAGTTTCTGACGTACATGATGTTAACGTGGATACTTCTCTTCTTTATGAATGCACTTTGGGCATTGGAAGTGATGTTGTTCATGAAAGGAGCTAGCAGACTGGAACGCACTTTGGCAATGATTTTCACAGTGGTGTGTATGAGGCTTATAGGGTGGTAGTCCAAAATCTCCTCATCTCAGCCCCATCTTTCTTGGGCTGAAGAGCAATGTTTGCTTGGTTGAGCCAACAGAAGCTCTTTGAATGCAAGTCGCCAAAAAGGCGAATGACGGCTACTTCCTTGCCACTAGAAAGCCCTTTTGTGGTGCTATGGCACGAATCCAACACAATTATATTTCTCTACTAAAAGAGCACATGTACATGCTCTTTCACTCTCCAAAAATGAATCTGTGTACAGAAATAGCTACCACATAGCACCACAGCGTACATGCGTCAGCCAGTAGTTCAGAGGAACTCCTGCCAACCGAAAGCAGTTCCTCCTCAAACGCGTAAAGAAGAGGCGGCAGCGGCCGGGCGTGCTCTTAGGGACATCAAGCGGATGTGCGGCTTGGTCGAAATCAACAAATAACTAGGTAGCCTTAGAGGCAGTTTGGCCCTTTCCGGTGTCTGTAAATGGAATGGAAAAAAAGGACAAGGAAATCGGTAAAAGAGGGCAAATGGCATGTTAATCAAGGTGTTCACCAGCTGGGTCTGGGTGGTAATTTTGCTTAGTCTATCTTAATAGTGGCAATGTTGCAAAGCCAGATGTTCAGCGTCAAATATCCAAATTTCTCAAGTCAGAGGGGACTGCTGACCAGACCTCGGAGTACATGCTAAAGAAAGCAGGCACCATTTTGGATATTATTATTTTTTTCTTAATTTGAGACTTTTTACTATTTCAGGCGAAGAATCTGTTAGAAAGTTATTAAAAATATTCCAATCAAATTGTGTTTCTGTTTTATGTTTCTATGAACTTAACCTAAAATTTGGTTCAAAAAATTGACAAGTTTTATCTTTCAACACCAACCAAAAAGATGACAGCGCATCCAACAAAGAGCATTTGAAATCTATGGCTAGGTACACTTACATGATCAACGTAACCTATTTCACTTGTTACAAAGAGCATTTGAAACCCTGAGCAGTTTTGGTCCATGACACGACTTAAAAGCAATGAAAAAATAGCGCGCTACAGCAAAATAGCGGCGACCTCAAAATATGCTATTAGCGTGCTATATCGCGCTATAGCGTGCTATTAGCGAGACATTGTACACCGATATATTTAGCGAGGCAATTCTCAATACGCTATAGCGTGCTATTAGCGACGCTATAGCGTGCTATTTTTTTCAGTGCTTAAAAGCAGCAAACAACCAAGATTGCATCAGTCAGCAGAACCAAATGATCATTTAGTACTTCAGACACAATTTCACGGCGGTGTCACAATTTTCATAGCATCAAACATTTGATCCGGCGCCTCCCAAATCAGTAAAACATTCTTTACATGAACTGGAAAACCTAAACAGAGTGCACTTCATCGAAACAACTACGAAGCAGAGTCTGAGATCATAAAGCCTCTTAGCATATACTTCCTTCGTTCCTAAATATAAGTCGTTTTAGAGATTTCAATAAGAACTACATACAGATCTATATAGACATATTTTAGAGTGTACATTCACTCATTTTGCTCCTTATGTAGTCCCAATTGGAATCTCTAAAAAGACTTATATTTAGGAACGGAGGGAGTACATGTCATGAAAACCAAACAGTGAAGGCCGCGAACGTCCACGCTGAACCTTACCACATCAATCATACACCGCGTACTGGTTTCAGACATATGGGTTCACGCACCTTTAATTTAGGATTAGGATCATCAATGGAGAACGTAAGCAAGGTGCCCTTTCCATCATCAACTATCTCATCCTTGGGCAGAATTATGTTGTACCCCTTCGGTAGCCCATCAGACAATGATGAGCTTCGTATCTTGTAAACTGATCTCTGATAATAGTCGGTCAAAAAGGAACAATAGGACATCCTACACTTGAACTTGGAGTTTATAGCTTTAGGTTGGATGCAGACGACAGAGATGGCATGCCCGAATGGCTCTAATGCCACGTTGAGCAGGAAAATTTCCCTGTCTTTGGTACGAAGAAAATGTAGACCTGGTTCTAGGCAGAGCTCAACATCTTCGGAGTATTTGATGGTTGTACACGGCCACTTGTGCTGGGAGGCGGAATGTTCAAGGAGGGCGTCTATTGCCCCAGCAAAGCTGCAGCTGGACGCCGGGCATAAACATGGGGCGCTCGGGCATGCCTTCTCATGCTCTTCTTTCTGGTAGTAAGTGAGCTTCTGGGCGCATCCATAATTGGCATTGGAGCAAGCGACCGTGACTGATTCCATGTGACGTTCCATCCCTAGACAGCGCTTGAAGGTAGTTTCGGCAGAGCACAAGTGACACTTGTTGCGCACAAGCTTCGGACGGCAAGACGAGCATATGAAATGCCCCACAGAACACTGTGGAAAAGGAAGAATTAGCCGGGTCCTCATGTGAGAAAAACTTTTTAACAGAAATCAGAGTTGAACTGTTGAAGTACTCTACTACAATAGCAACATGATAAGTCAGTACCACACAAAATTACGCAACTATTCATAGTCTGTAAATTTGAAGTTGTGAACTTATAGTATGACCGACATACAACTCAAAAGGGGGCCAGACCAAACATAATGCTAGTAAAGGGGTATAAATGATCCGCCCTTGATCCATATGCTTCTAGGGAACAGCTTACAGCTGTGGACTAGAAAAATGGTGTACAGAGTTGCAAACAGTTTCAGTCTCAGATCAAAATGTTAATGTCCTGATTAATTCTCTACGAAAACGAAATTTCAGCGACCATAGCTGCTCCGATCCATGTTGTCTCAGTAAACTGTTTTTAGTAAGTAGCATTGTGTGTGCGGGGTGTGCCCGTGATTAATATCCTACTAGGGAACAGCTGTAGACTAGAAAACGGTGTAGATTATTGCTAGCAGTTTTGATCTCAACCAAAATTATTAGTGTCCTAATTCTCTACGGATACAATATTTCAGAGACCATATCTACTCCGTTCCATGCTGTCACAAGAAACTGTTTTTTTTTTAGCAAGTAGCACTAGATCCAATGGTTAGTTTTCAATTTGATCTGAACTTTGAGAGACAGGTAAAAATATATGCACATGTATGTACCTGGTATATGGGAGGCCTGAGGGGATGAAAGCAGACGGGGCAGTCGAGGGCGTCCATCCCCATGGTTGCATTCTGCCTCTTGCTGCTGCTCTGTCCCTCTCCTGGGGCTCCTACTCGTCTCTTGCTAGAGGTGCCAACGTCCATCGCCACCAAAACTCGATTGATGTTATGATTAAACGTGCAGCAGAGCTTCACACCTATTGGTCAACACAAACAGCCTCAAAAATCTGCTTCCCTGTTCCACAACATATACTGGTAATAAGAGCCAATCAAGTTATACTGGTGTATAAAAAGGCTTCATGTGTTTCTGCCAAACTAGTAACGGAAAAGCGACACACCAGAGCACGCATTAGAGACGTGCTAAATCTAATCATCCTGAATTGCTGTAATTTGTTCATGTCTTTTTTTTTTTTTTCTATTTTGGTTCAGAAATATCTAGGCTGCTTTGTGTTAATTTATTTCTTGATCAACTCAGTAGAGGGCCAGCTACATGCAAGTGGTGATGGTCTCAAGAAGAAGCAGTCCAAAGGTAAGAAATTTACCTTGAATACCCGCCGGGAGGAGCCCGAGGTCACCGTTGGCGATGAGGCCGACTTCTCGCAGGCTGCTCCTCGGAGGGGAAGCGGGCTCTGCTCTGAGCCGGAGGAGAGCACCGGAGAGGGGCCAGAGATGAGCCGGGAGAGGAGGCGACGGCGACGGAAGATTGGAGCGACGGAGGTGCGGTGTGACAGGAAGAAGGGCTGGGCCAGCGGGTATTGGAAGGTTTCCACACAACTACTTAGATATGAGCCCACAGCTAACTACCCGCGTCGTTTTCTTTTTTTTTTTCTTATCCCTTCCATTGATTTGTCATTTTTTTATATGATTATTTTTTAAAAATCATGAGAATTTATAGAATAATTCATGATAGTTTTAGGAAAATTACGTACATTTAGAATTGTTGAAGGTTTCTTTGAATTTGTGAACATTTTCATAATTCATAAATATTATATAAAAAACATGGATTTTTTAATTAAAATGCAAACATTGTTCGTAGTTCGTGAAATTTTACAAGGTTAGACTATTTTTATAATTTTGAGAGCAATTTTGGAGCCCGGGTCCTTCCTCCCTGGTTTGGATGGATGGCACGACTTGTTGGAGTGATTGGCGATATTTGACAATGTGTCCGTTTAGTCACTACTTTCTCTATGATGAAACTTTAAATTTATGCACGACGAAACTTTGTGATGTAATTAAGCTGTCCTCCTCAACTAGCGTAGATCACTCTAGTTAATTAGTTTGGCTACGATGAACTTTGTTATTTATGTTCATGATATGTTGCATCTATTTTTGCTAACTATCACTAGTAGAAAAAGGGGCTTTCGTTTGGGCCTGGCCAGCCCATTAGTTCCGGTTCTGCCACGAACCGGGACCAATGGAGGCGTTTGTCCCGGTTCGTGAGCCCAAGGGGGCGGCCGGGGCCTCGTGGGCATTGGTCCCGGTTCGTCTGGGCCCATTTGTCCCGGCTCTTGGCACGAACCGGGACCAATGGGCACTACAAGAAATATGTCAACTAGTGACTTTCTGGCAGTGACCCTGCAAGAATTGGCGATAGATCTATGACCATTTGAGACCAATTGGTCAAAAGCTGTTCGGGAGGCTCCAAACCCTAAACCATTGCGACCATTTTGGACAGAAAGGTCGTAATTCCTTACACGAAATGGTCATAAAGCAAACAGCGCTAGTCCGCTGCCTTATTTCTAGTTGTTAACGACCAATTTAGATGGTCATAGCCTTGTAAATTGTGGTGGATTGCGATGACTAGGCGCCATCTCATCAGTTTTGCCTATGTGTCATGTCCATGTGTCAATTTTTGCCCTAGGTTGTGAAGCAACCTATATTTCTGTTATTCCAAAAATTCCCAAAAAATTCTCATAAATTGTTTGGATCATATCTTCATCAAATATGTCAAAAATCTTCCTTGCCTAGTTCAAAAATAATTCAACATATTCATTTTCCTATTCTCTTCAGAGCGGCACTTTGTGAAGGAAGTACCACTTTGGCATGTCCAAATAGTATCCATTTTCTACAGTGCTTTCCTATGCTCAAATAACCATCCTCCACCAAAATGCCAACTCAATCCATTCATTATTTTGAGCCCAATTTCAACATTCGTATTTATGTCCAGTGTGGTACTTTGCAAAGCAAGTACCACCTAGGCTCCTCCTTTTGAGCTGAAAATTTGTGAAGATGGTCTTCTTAGTAACTTATCATCCTCAGCCAAAACTCACACCCATTAGCCATGTATATTTCCCATACCGCTAATCAAACACTTGGCTGCTAATTCATGTTTGAGCATCAATCGGTCTCCTCGTGAGAATCTTATGTTGTAATTTTCTTCCTAGCACCTACCTGGGGAGTGCCCAACCCACTAGACATGCCTAGGCCGCCCAGAACACATGGCAATGCCACGGTCACGCGGTGACCACGCGGCGGGCATGCGAGTTTACGCGCTCTAGAGTTGGGGCCCTCGGCCACCGCCCAAACCTCGACGTATCGCCACGAAACCATGTATTTATGATTAAATAGGTACTTATGTAACTAGAAATGATTTTTGGAAAAAATAAATAGCAAACTATGAGGCAGCTGCAGTTCAAATTTGACCCGCTTCCAACTGAATCGGCGGAAATTTGTCTTTTTCACGAGAGGTGGATCAAAACTTTTTACACCCAACCATTTTGTCAATTTTGCATTAAATATGTCCTAGTATTTTAGAAAATTGATTTGGTACAATTTTGCAACAATTATTTGGGAGGTCCTTCACAAAAAAACCTCCTTTTGGGCACTTGAAAAGTGGAAAATGGTTTTTTCGTCCAAAGAAAATGAAAACTTCCTTAGGCAACATTGTTTGCCATTCCAATATGCACCCTTGTGCACAATATGAGATCATTTAAACAAACTATGCCATGAATGTGGCCATAAGATTGATCATTTGACTTGAAAGCCATTGATCTCCACACGTGATAGCTCGTTTATGAGAACACTTTTTTAAAAAAAATTGCCGTATTACAAGTTTGTTCTTTTTCCTGGGAACTTGGCCACATAAAATGACACAATGCAAAGGTTTCCCAATTTTTTGATCTTTTTTGAATTTTTTATGCCCGTTTCAAAATGCGGTCAAAACGGCGGGAATGACCGTTCCTAGCTAGTGGTTGAATCTTGGAAAAAATTTGGTGTTTCTCTGATTAAATAGGTACTTATGTACCTAGAAATGATTTTTGGAAAAAATAAATAGCAAACTATGAGGCAGCTGCAGTTCAAATTTGACCCGCTTCCAACTGAATCGGCGGAAATTTGTCTTTTTCACGAGAGGTGGATCAAAACTTTTTACACCCAACCATTTTGTCAATTGTGCATTAAATATGTCCCGGTGTTTTAGAAAATTGATTTGGTCCAATTTTGCAACAATTATTTGGGAGGTCCTTCACAAAAAAAACCTCCTTTTGAGCACTCGAAAAATGGAAAATGTTTTTTCGTTCAAAAAAAATGAAAACTTCCTTAGGCAACATTGTTTGGCATTCCAATATGCACCCTTGTGCACAATATGAGATCATTTGAACAAACTATGCCATGAATGTGGCCATAAGATTGATCATTTGGCTTGAAAGCCATTGATATCCACACGTGATAGCTTGTTTCTGAGAACACTTTTTAAAAAAAATTGCCGTATTACAAGTTTGTTATTTTTCCTGGGACTTGGCCACATATAATGACACAATGCGAAGGTTTCCCTTTTTTGATTTTTTTTTTAATTTTTTATGCCCGTTTAAAAATGCGGTCAAAACGGCGGGAATGACCGTTCCTAGCTAGTGGTTGAATCTTGGAATTTTTTTGGTGTTTCTCTGATTAAATAGGTACTTATGTACCTAGAAATGATTTTTGGAAAAAATAAAGAGCAAACTATAAGGCAGCTGCAGTTCAAATTTGACCCGTTTCGAGCTGAATCGGCGGAAATTTGTCTTTTTCACCAGAGGTGGATGAAAACTTTTTACACCCAACCATTTGGTCAATTGTGCATTAAATATGTCCTAGTATTTTAGAAAATGTATTTCGTACAATTTTGCAACAAATATATTATAGGTCCTTCACAAAAAAACTTATTTTGGGCACTCTAAAAATGGAAAATTGATTTTTCGTCCAAAGAAAATGAAAACTTCCTTAGGCAACATTGTTTGCCATTCCAATATGCACCCTTGTGCACAATATGAGATCATTTGAACAAACTATGTCATGAATGTGGCCATAAGGTTGATCATTTGGCTTGAATGCCATGAATCTTCACGCATGATAGCTCGTTTCTGAGAATACTTTTTGAAATAATTGATGTATTACAAGTTTATTATTTTTCCTGGAAACTTGGTTACATATAATGACACAATGCGAAGGTCTTCCAATTTTTTGATTTTTTTTGAATTTTTTATGCCTGTTTCAAAATGCGGTCAAAACGACGGGATTGACCGTTCCTAGCTAGTGGTTGAATCTTAGATTTTTTGGTGTTTCTCTAATTAAATAGATACTTATGTACCTAGAAATGATTTTTGGAAAAAATAAAGAGAAAACTATGAGGCAGCTGTAGTTTAAATTTGACCCGCTTCGTGCTGAAACGGCGGAATTTTGTCTTTTTCACCAGAGGTGTATAAAAACTTTTGACAACCAACCATTTTGTCAATTGAAAATTAAATATGGCCTAATATATTCTAAAAATGACCTGGTCCCATTTTGCAACAAATATATGGTAGGTCATTTACAAAAAAACTCAATTTAGGCACTCGTAAAATAGAAAATGAATTTTCTGACCAATTTAGATGGTCATAACGTCGTACTGTATTCTGATTGGTCCGTGGACGCATCACGCGGATCATGCATCGAACACCGTCGGATGATCATGGATCCAACGGCAGTCATCAGCCATTCCACACCATCCCCGAAACCCTAGCTCTGCCCTGTGGTAATTTTACATCCACCCCCCACCTCCTTTCTTTCCCTCGCTCTCTTCTCCTCCTCTCCCCTTCCAGATCCGCCCTCGCCGCCACCTGCCCCTCCCCTCGCTCTCCTCGATCCAGATCGCTCCTCCCTCCCTCTTACGGCGCCCCGAAGCGTGCGTGCTCGCCGCGTACTCGACGAGAGGATAGCGCTCCCCACCTCTTCTCCGCCTCGCGCCTCGCAGTCGTACTACCAACCAACCCCGGCCGACGCAACTCCAGTCACTCCCCGCCTCCCGCGATGGTCGCCACGGCGAAGATCCCGCAGCGGCAGCTCTTCAGCGACGGCGACTAGCGCGCGCCCGCGCTCGGCCGCCGCCTCCCCGTCATCAACCCACCACCGAGGCCTCCATCGGTCCGTACCAGATCCATCCATCCTGCTTTCTCTCTGCTTTCCGTTCGCCCGTGCCGTTGGGTGCTCATCGGTAGGTTTGCGCAGGCGAGATCCCGGCGGGCACCTCGGAGGACGTGGACGCGGCGGTGGCTGCCGCGCGGGCGGCCCTCAAGAGGAACCGCGGCCGCGACTGGTCCCGCGCGCCCGGCGCTGTCCGGGCCAAGTACCTCCGCGCGATCGCCGCCAAGGTACTACTCTCCTGCTGCTTCCGCGCACAACTACAAAAATAGGCCATGTGGTTGCATATGTAGATATGCTTGGATAGGTGAGATTGGTCGAGTTGTATTTTACCAAATATGGAGTAGCAGCTACCGGCACGTAGTGGGATGTGAGCATGGGATCGGAACTGAACCATCACATGGCGTTGTAGTTAGGCTGGCTTCTCAGATGGAACATGCCTTTGCCTAGGTCTGGGTTGGTGAACATGGTCTTCTTAGCTATGCTTATTTTCTGTTTTAATGTCTGTATCAGTTCCCCCTGTCATTAAGGGCATCACTAAGAAGTCTGAATCAAGTTCCCCAATGACTGTCAGCTTATTTTCCATGGAGTGGAATTTGAGTTCTGAGCCTCAAATTATCAGGAAAGTTGCAGTCCCTTCTGCAACAACTTTATAAATCCAATATCTTATTACAAATCCATTCGGCCAGTTAGATCTTAAGCCTTTGCAAGCTTGGATGATATGATCTATTATGTGAGCATTTTACTAAATCCTTCTGTTACCTCCATTTGTGTTTTATGATAAACTGATGTGTAACATTTTGCATAGAAGCAATTATCTTTCTCTGTATTCAACAGTGAATTATATAACTGAGATTTATTTTGGCAGGTCAGTGCTGCTAATGAACGAATGCTAGGAGGGGGAGGTGTTGATGGAGGTATAAACTAGCTTCCGACGAGATGGTGTGTATTGTACATACCCCTCTGTGATTTATGCACTTCACATGCATTTTCCCCATCTCGTCGAGAACCCAAGAGTAATAAGCTTCTCAACTTGTAACTTCCACGTATCACCGTGGAGAACTCAAACCGATGCACGAAATGCAATGGCAAGGGCACACGGAGTGCCCAAGTCCTTCTCTCTCAAATCCCACCGAAGCAACTAATGCTAGGGAAGAAAAAGAGAGGAAGAACAAGAAGGAGAACACCAAGAACTCCAAGATCTAGATCCAAGGGGTTCCCCTCACATAGAGGAGAAAGTGATTGGTGGAAATGTGGATCTAGATCTCCTCTCTCTTTTCCCTCAAAAACTAGCAAGAATCCATGAAGGGATTGAGAGTTAGCAAGCTCGAAGAAGGTCAACAATGGGGGAAGAACACGAGCTCAAAGGATAATGTTCATTGGGGAAGAAGACCTCCTTATATAGTGGGGGGAACAATCCAACCGTTACCCCCACTTCAGCCCCGCAGAGAGCGGTACTACCGCTTGGCCAGCGGTACTACCGCTTGCCCCTATAAGCGGTACTACCGCTCCCCCTCGCGGTACTGCCGCTGGGCCCAGAGCGGTACTACCGCTTGCCCCTATAAGCGATACTACCGCTCCCCCTCGCGGTACTGCCGCTGGGCCCAGAGCGGTACTACCGCGGTGGCAGGGCGGTACTACCGCAAACGAGCGGTACTACGGCCCCCACTGCCGCGGTTAGTACCGTAGAACCCGACACGAAAAAGACCCCTCGAATTGAGGCGGTACTAGAACGAGACCGCAGCGGTACTACGGCTGGGGGCTACCAGCGGTACTACCGCTTGTAGCACCCAAGCGGTACTACCGCTCCGGCCCGCGGTACTACCGCTGGGACCAAAACTGCCATAACTTCTGCATATGAGCTCCGAATTGAGCAAACTCAAGCTTGTTGGAAAGAGGAAGACGAGTAGCATCAAAACAGCGACTGGTTATAGTGAGAAGAGGCAGGGGAGGTATGCCAACAAATAGAGGAGTGAAACCTCCCATTGAGAAGAACCGGCATAACCTCCAACATCGAAAACATCATAGAAGGTGCGAGTGAACTCCGTTTTCGATGAACTCGAGCTTGTCATCAAGATGACCATAAGCTCCAAAACTCACAAAGAGAAGAACCAAACAAGAACCAATAAAGATGATGCAAGGATGCAATGGTTTGAGCTCTCTACGAATGATACGATCAAGCTACTCATCGAGAGCCCCCCTTGATAGTACGGCAATCGATCCTATAACCCGGTCTCCCAACTACCATCATGAGACCGGTAAAATAGAAAACCTATCAAGGGCAAACCTTTGCCTTGCACATGGTCCACTTGAGCTAGATGATGACGATCTTGACTCCCTCAAGTTGGACCACCTTTCTTGGTTGCGTTGGCTCGATGAAGACTAGTTGATTGCTCCCCCATACTCCACTATGGGTGAGCCACTCTTCCGCATATCTTCACAAGTCCATTGTCACCACAATGGACGACAAGCTTCAAGCATTTGATCTCTTCATGATGCTTCACTTGAACTTGCACACCGCAACCTAACCCCACAAAGAACTCTCACGAAGATCATGGGTTAGTACACAAAGCGTAATTGACAATGCTTACCACACCATGGGATCGCTTGATCCCTCTCGGTACATCTTCTACGCTTTGTGAGTTGATCAAGTTGAGTCACTCTTGACTTCGTCTTGATCAACCATGAATCTTTTCAACTCTCTTCATTTGGATGATGTCTTGAAGATATGCATGAATGATCACACAATCTTCTTCTCCAAGACATGCTTGCAATAAGCTCAACTCTCACATGACCAATCTTTGGATAATTCCTTAATAACACCTTGGTCACCACATAAACTCCTTGAAACCAACATGAACTTCAAGAAATGCCTATGGACAAATCCTTCAAATATAACTCAAGGCAACCATTAGTCCATAGAGATTGTCATCAATTACCAAAACCAAACATGGGGGCACCGCATGTTCTTTCACCACCGATCATGCAAGGTACAGTCATATGAGAACATAAGGCTGCCAATTCCACGAGCAATTCATCTTTGTTTTTGTCATAAGCAGCTCCATAAACGATAAACATGCCCCACATACTTTTCTTTTCCCCATCAAACACATTAGCTTGTAAAATAAAATGACCAACAAGCCAGGAAATTACTCCAAGTTTCTCTTTTCTAATGTCACACAAAATCACACCGGCTTTGCCAATAGAATCCACTTCCAACCAAACAACTCATAGGGGTCAATTCTCCTAAAATAACTAGGATGGGATTTATTTTTCATAGTTTCTTTCACCCCTAGGCATGCAAGGGAATGATCTTTGATGAGCCAACCATAGGGTCAATAGCATCTCTGCACGCGAACAACTTATCATCGACTTGAATTATGTTATTGGTACATGGGGAGGTGCGCCCATAATCATGCCCTAAGATTAACCATGATAGCGAACCTCATTAATAAAACTTCGCATGTCCCGTCTACATTTTTGCAATGATCTATCACGTATTGTCTAAATTCAATTTGAATCAAACAATCAGAATTGAAGCTTGCATGGGACATAAGGCATGTTCTGAACCTCATTAATAAAACTACGATGGTGAGCATGGACATAAGGCCTGTTCTGAACCTCTCCCACTCTCAGCTTCCCAAACTCCAGGTAAAAAACGAAGCCGAACGCATTAGCTCCACAAAGCTGAAATCACGAAGTTGTTCTGGGCCGTAGTGCATTTTTGCGGAGCGAGGAAAACCTAGCTTCACGAATTAGGAGAATCTGGAGGTCCAATGTATTTACAACATTTTACGACCGCCCAGGACGATTGGTGCAAACCCTTCTCCCACGGCTCACGTACAAAACCCAGCCAGCCCTCTCTCTCCAATCGTTCTCGCTCCTCTGTTCCCTCATTCACCCGTCAAGGTTGTCAGAATCGCGATTTTGAATCGGATCGGAGCTCCGATGGTAGGATCACAAATCGTAGAATCTTCACTACCTAGATCGTAAAAACGTAGATTCTATGAACTAAAATCGTAGAATCAGAGTGGTTTGTTTGGATCGTAAATTCATAGAATCGTATAACAGAATCGCGATTCTGACAACCTTGCATCTCCCACCTCAAACCCTCATCGCCGCCGCCAGTCGCGCCGCCACACCCGCTGCTCCCCGCCGCCGGTCGGATCCCCTCCTCCGCGTACAGATCCAGCATTCCCGGCCTCTTTCCCGTCGGATTCCCCGCTCAGCGGCGCTCGTCCCGCCACCAGCCTGGAGCAGCGACACCATAGCAATGGCGACCCCATGCAATGGCGAGCTCACCAATGATATTCATTGAAATGCATCGGATGCTTCAACAACGGCAGAAAGTGGTCCTAACATGGATTTGTTTAGGCATGAACCAGCTACAGCCATTGCTCTTAGTTGGTGAAGTAATCATGTTCGTGATTTTAGATGTGTGACCCATATTGATTTGCAAACTTATATGCAAATGGAGCTTTTGTTGTATGACACATGAGATAATAACTAGTTTTTTGCTAAATTATAACTTATGTTAGCTGAGAAAATTTGAGATCTTTCAAAATACTACATGATTGCTATATATTTGTTGCTCCATGTACCAAAGAAATGCTCTCTGTACATGTTTCTGTACAGCAAAAAGAGCTGCAATGCTACTGTGTAAAAAAAAACTGTGCATGCAAGCCCAAGGCGTCACCATGTCCAATCCTGCCTTGTTTGTTACTTTTTGCGTCTAGCCAGCCCAAGCTATAGCTGGCCAAACGGGCTGGCCTGGCACGACACGTGATGGGCCAGGCCCGGCACGTTCTAATCAAGCCGTGCCAAGCACGCGACACGTCTTGGGCCGTGCCTAGACCTGAAGGCTGGGCACGCGGGCCGGCACGGCACGGCCCGTTTACCTTTTTTTATTTTTTGTTTAATTTATATACATATATATGGCATAAAATACAGACCAATAGGCCGAAATCGGCCAAAAAACACCCTAGCAGGCCAATACCGTGCCCGATATCCCTAATTGAGGAGTACTCATGGTAAAGATCACTTCCACTTGTCGCAACCTGGAAGTTTCTTTTTTTCATAGATCCATTTATTCAAAACGTTTTTATCTCTTAAACCGTCCATCGAAATCTCGAACCGTTTTCACAATTGGATTCCTCGGGTCGAGATCTTCAAAACAAGATACCATGTTGATAGGTTTTAACGAACATTTTTTCACGAAAAAAACCGGTCCAAAAAACCGGACGAAAAAACTGAATCGGGAGTATGGGTTTTTTCCCTTTTCGGAAGAGGCACGTTCGTGCCTCTCACAAAAGCACAACCGTGCCTCTTGCGGAAGCAAAACCGTGCCTCTCAGAGGAGAAAAAAAAACAGAAAACGAATTTTTTTCGGCGAAAGCACAACTGTGCTTCTCGCGAAGCAAAACCGTGCCTCTCTCGGAAGAAAAAACAGAAAACGTGTTTTTTCGTTTCCGAGAGGCACGGCCGTGCCTCTCGCGAAAGCACAACCGCGCCTCTCGCGGAAGAAAAAAAAGTCAGAAAACGCGTTTTTTTTTCGTTTCCGAGAGGCACGGCCGTGCCTCTCGCGAAAGGACAACCGTGCCTCCTGCGAAAGAAAAAAAACAAAAAACACATTTTTTTTCCTTTTTAAGAGGCACGGCCGTGACTCTCGCGAAAGCAAAACCGTGCCTTTCGCGAAGCAAAACCGTGACTCTCGCAAAAGAAAGACAAAAAAGAAAACACATTTTTTCGCGCATTTTTTTTATTTTTTTTAACCCAGAAGCTAAGGAATGTTGGGGAAGACAAAAAAGAAAACACATTTTTTTTATCGAGTGGGCCCAGAGATACCTCTCCATCATACGGAGTGACAAATCCCAGTCTCGATTCGTGCCAACCCAACAGACACTTTCGGAGATACCTGTAGTGCACCTTTATAGCCACCCAGTTACGTTGTGATGTTTGGTACACCCAAAGCATTCCTACGATATCCGGGAGTTGCACAATCTCATGGTCTAAGGAAACAATACTTGACATTAGAAAAGCTCTAAGCAAACGAACTACACGATCTTGTGCTATGCTTAGGATTGGGTCTTGTCCATCACATCATTCTCCTAATGATGTGATCCCGTTATCAATGACATCTAATGTCCATGGTCAGAAAACCATAACCATCTATTGATCAACGAGCTAGTCAACTAGAGGCTTACTAGGGACATGTTGTGGTCTATGTATTCACACATGTATTACGGTTTCCAGTTAATACAATTATAGCATGAACAATAGACAATTATCATGAACAAGGAAATACAATAATAACCATTTTATCATTGCCTCTAGGGCATATTTCCAACAGTCTCCCACTTGCACTAGAGTCAATAATCTAGTTCACATCACTATGTGATTGTAATGAATCCAACACCCATGGGGTTTGTTCATATCTTGCTTGTGAGAGAGGTTACTAGTCAACGGGTCTGAACCTTTCAGATCCGTGTGTGCTTTACAAATCTCTATGTCATCTTGTAGATGCAGCTACCACGCGCTACTTGGAGCTATTCCAAATAACTGCTCTACTATACGAATCCGGTTTACTACTCAGAGTCATCCGGATAGTGTCAAAGTTTGCATCGACGCAACCCTTTACGACGAACTCTTTCACCACCTCCATAATCGAGAAAATTCCTTAGCCCACTAGTTACTAAGGATAAATTCGACCGCTATCATGTGATCCATTCCTGGATCACTCTTGTACCCCTTGACTGACTCATGGCAAGGTACACTTCAGGTGCGGTACACAGCATAGCATACTGTAGAGCCTACGTCTAAAGCATAGGGGACGATCTTCGTCCTTTCTCTCTCTTCTGCCGTGGTCAGGTCTTGAGTCTTACTCAATACTCACACCTTGTAACACAGCCAAGAACTCCTTCTTTGCTGATCTATTTTGAACTCCTTCAAAATCCTGTCACGGTATGCATTCATTTGAAAGTACTATTAAGCGTTTTCGATCTATCCTTATAGATCTTGATGCTCAATGTTCAAGTAGCTTAATCCAGGATTTGCATTGAAAAACACTTTTCAAATAACCCTATATGTTTTCCAGAAATTCTACATCATTTCTGATCAACAATATGTCAACAACATATACTCATCAGAAATTCTATAGTGCTCCCACTCACTTCTTTGGAAATACAAGTTTCTCATAAACTTTGTATAAACCCAAAATCTTTGATCATCTCATCAAAGCGTACATTCCAACTCCGAGATGCTTACTCCAATCCTTAGAAGGATTGCTGGAGCTTTGCATACTTGTTAGCATCTTTCAGGATTGACAAAACCTTCTGGTTGTATCACATACAACCTTTCCTCAAGAAAATCGTCGAGGAAACAATGTTTTGACATCCTATCTGCAAGATTTCATAAATAATGCAGTAACTGCTAATATAATTCCAACAGACTCTTAGCATCGCTACGAGTGAGAAAGTCTCATCGCAGTCAACTCCTTGAACTTGCCGGAAAACATCTTAACGACAAGTCGAGCTTTCTTAATGGTGACACTTACCATCATTGTCCGTCTTCCTTTTAAAATCCATCTGCACCCAACAGCCTTACGACCATCAAGTAGTTCTTCCAAAGTCTATACTTTGTTTTTATACATGGATCCTCTCTCGGATTTTATGGCCTCGAGCCATTCGTCGGAATCTGGGCCCACCATCGTTTCTCCATAGCTCGTAGGTTCATTGTTGTCTAGCAACATGACTTCCAAGACAGGATTATGTACCACTCTGAAGTAGTACGCATCCTTGTCGTCCTACGAGGTTTGGTAGTGACTTGATCCGAAGTTTCATGATCACTATCACAAGCTTCCACTTCAGTTGGTGTAGGTGCCACAGGAACAACTTCTTGTGCCCTGCTACACACTAGTTGAAGTGATGGTTCAATAACCTCATCAAGTCTCCACCATCCTCCCACTCAATTCTTTCGAGAGAAACTTTTCCTCGAGAAAGGACCCGTTTCTAGAAACAATCACTTTTGCTTCCAGATCTGAAATAGGAGGTATACCCAACTATTTTGGGTATTCTATGAAGATGCATTTATCCGCTTTGGGTTCGAGCTTATTAGCCTGAAACTTTTTCACATAAGCGTCGCAGCCCCAAATTTTTTAAGAAACGACAGCTTGGGTTTCTCTAAACCATAGTTCATATGGTGTCGTCTCAACAGAATTGCGTGGTGCCCTATTTAAAGTGAATGCGGTTGTCTCTAATGCCTAGCCCATAAACGATAGTGGTAATTCGATAAGAGACATCATGGTATGCACCATATCCAATAGGGTGCAGTTATGATGTTCGGACACACCATCACACTATGGTGTTCCAGGCGGTATTAGTCGTGAAACAATTTCCACAATTTCTTAATTGTGCGCCAAACTCGTAACTCAGATATTCATCTCTATGATCATATCATAGACATTTTTATCCTCTTGTCACGACGATCTTCAACTTCACTCTGAAATTACTTGAACCTTTCAATAATTCAGACTTGTGTTTCATCAAGTAAATATACTCAGCATCTACTCAAATCATTTGTGAAGTAAGAACATAACGATATCCACTGCGTGCCTCAGCACTTATTAGACTGCACACATCAAAATGTATTACTTCCAACAAGTTGCTCTCTTGTTCCATCTCACTGAAAACGAGGCCTTTCAATCATCTTGCCCATGTGGTATGATTTGCATGTCTCAAGTGATTCAAAATCAAGTGAGTCCAAATGATCCATCTGTATGGAGTTTCTTCATGCATATATACCAATAGACATGGTTCGCATGTCTCAATCTTTTCAAAAACGAGTGAGTCCAAAGATCCATCAACATGGAGCTTCTTCATGCGCTTTATACCAATATGACTCAAGTGGCAGTGCCACAAGTATGTGGTACTATCATTACTATCTTATATCTTTTGGCATGATCATGTGTATCACTACGATCGAGATTCAATAAACCATTCATTTTAGGTGCAAGACCATTGAATGTATTATTCAAATAGACAGAGTAACCATTATTCTCCTTAAATGAATAACCGTATTGCGATAAACATACTCCAATCATGTCTATGCTCAACGCAAACACCAAATAACAATTATTTGGGTTTAACACCAATCTCGATGGTAGAGGGAGCATGCGATGCTTGATCACATCAACCTTGGAAACACTTCCAACACATATCGTCATCTCACCTTTAGCTAGTCTCCGTTTATTCCGCAGCTTTTATTTCGAGTTACCAACACTTAGCAACCGAACCGGTATCTAATACCCTGGTGCTACTAGGAGTACTAGTAAAGTACACATTAATATAATGTATATCCAATATACTTTTGTCGACCTTGCCTACCTTCTTATCTACCAAGTATCTAGGGTAGTTCTGCTTCAGTGACCGTTCCCCTCATTACAGAAGCACTTAGTCTCGGGTTTGGGTTCAACCTTGGGTTTCTTCACTAGAGCAGCAACTGATTTGCCGTTTCATGAAGTATCCCTTCTTTCCCTTGCCCTTCTTGAAACTAGTGGTTTTACTAACCATCAACAATTGATGCTCCTACTTGATTTCTACTTTCGTGGTGTCAAACATCGCGAATAGCTCAAGGATCATCATATCGATCCCTGATTTGTTATAGTTCATCACGAAGCTCTAGTAGCTTGGTGGCAGTGACTTTGGAGAACCATCACTATCTCATCTGGAAGACAACTCCCACTCGATTCAAGCGATTGTAGTACTCAGACAATCCGAGCACATGCTCAACGATTGAGCTTTTCTCCCTTAGTTTGCAGGCTTAAGAAACTTGTCGGAGGTCTCACACCTCTTGACGTGGGCACGAGCCTAAAATCCCAATTTCAGCTCTTGGAACATCTCATATGTTCCGCGACGTTTCAAAATGTCTTCGGTGCCTCAATTCTAAACCGTTTAACATTACGCACTGAACTATCACGTAGTCATCAAAACGTGCATGTCAGATGTTTGCAACATCCACAAACGACGCTTGAGGTTCAGCACACCGAGCGGTGCATTAAGGACATAAGCCTTCTGTGCAGCAATGAGGACAATCCTCAGTTTACGGACCCAGTCCGCATAATTGCTACTATCAACTTTCAACTAAATTTTCTCTAGGAACATATCTTAAATAGTAGAACTAAAGCGTAAGCTACGACATTATTTGCAAAGACCTTTTGACTATGTTCATGACAATTAAGTTCATCTGATTATTTAATGAACTCCCACTTAGATAAACATCCCTCTAGTCATCTAAGTGATACATGATCCGAATCGACTAGACCGTGTCCGATCATCACGTGAGACGGACTAGTCATCAACGGTGAACATCTCCATGTTGATCGTATCTACTATACGACTCATGTTCGACCTTTCGGTCTCTTGTGTTTCGAGGCCATGTCTGTACATGCTAGGCTTGTCAAGTCAACCTAAGTGTTTTGCATGTGTAAATCTGGCTTACACCCGTTGTATGCGAACGTTAGAATCTATCACACCCGATCATCACGTGGTGCTTCGAAACAACTAACCTTCGCAACGGTGCACAGTTAGGGGGAACACGTCTCTTGAAATTTTAGTGAGGGATCATCTTATTTATGCTACCGTCGTTCTAAGCAAATAAGATGTAAACATGAAAAACATCACATGCAAATCATAAAGTGACATGATATGGCCAGTATCATCTTGCGCCTTTTGATCTCCATCTTCGAGGCGCGGCATGATCACCTTCGTCACCGGCATGACACCATGATCTCCATCATCGTGTCTTCATGAAGTTGTCTCGCCAACTATTACTTCTACTACTATGGCTAACGGTTAGCAATAAAGTAAAGTAATTACATGGCGTTTTTCATTGACACGCAGGTCATACAATAAATTAAGACAACTCCTATGGCTCCTGCCGGTTGTCATACTCATCAACATGCAAGTCGTGATTCCTATTACAAGAACATGATCAATCTCATACATCACATATATAATTCATCACATCCTTTTGGCCATATCACATCACATAGCATACCCTGCAAAAACAAGTTAGACGTCCTCTAATTGTTGTTGCATGTTTTACGTGGCTGCTATGGGTTTCTAGCAAGAACGTTTCTTACCTACGCAAAACCACAACGGTGATATGCCGATTTCTATTTACCCTTCATAAGGACCCTTTTCATCGAATCCGATCCGACTAAAGTGGGAGAGACAGACACCCGCTAGCCACCTTATGCATCAAGTGCATGTCAGTCGGTGGAACCTGTCTCACGTAAGCGTACGTGTAAGGTCGGTCCGGGCCGCTTCATCCCACAATGCCGCCGAATCAAGATAAGACTAGTAACGGCAAGAAAATTGACAAAATCATCGCCCACAACTACTTTGTGTTCTACTCGTGCATAGAATCTACGCATAGACCTAGCTCATGATGCCACTGTTGGGGAACGTAGCAATAATTCAAAATTTTCCTACGTGTCACCAAGATCAATCTAGGAGATGCTAGCAACGAGAGAGAGGGAGTGCATCTTCATACCCTTGAAGATCGCTAAGCGGAAGCGTTACAAGAACGCGGTTGATGGAGTCGTACTCGCGACGATTCAAATCGCGGAAGATCCGATCTAGCGCCGAACGGACGGCGCCTCCGCGTTTAACACACGTACAGCCCGGGGACGTCTCCTCCTTCTTGATCCAGCAAGGGGAGAGGAGAAGTTGAGGGAGAACTCCAGCAGCACGACGGCGTGGTGGCAATGGAGCTCGTGGTTCTCCGGCAGAGCTTCGCTAAGCACTACGGAGGAGAAGGAGGAGGTGTATGAGGAGGGAGGGCTGCGCCAGGGAAGAGGTGCGGCAACCCTCCCACCCCTCCACTATATATAGGGGCAAGGGGAGAGGGGGAGGCGCCCTAGGGTTTCCCCTAGGGGGCGGCGGCCAAGCAGATTGGATCTCCCTAGGGAAAATCCTAGGGAGACTTGCCCCCCAAGCCAAGCAGGTGGAGGCTTGCCTCCCAAGCCAGGTGGAGGCGCCCCACCTCCCCAAGTAACGTGGGAAAGGGTGTGGGGGGGGTGCACCACCCCTTAGTGCGCTGGTTTGCCCCTTCCCCTTTGGCCCATGAGGCCCTCCAACACTTGCCGGGGCTCCCGAAACACCTTTCGGTCATGCTGGCCATAGCCTGGTACCCCCGGAACACTTTCGGACTCCAATACCCTTCGTCCAATATATCGATCTTCACCGCCGGACCATTCCGGAACTCCTCGTGATGTCCGGGATCTCATCCGGGACTCCGAACAACCTTCGGTAACCACATACTATTTCCCATAACAACTCTAGCGTCACCGAACCCTAAGTGTGTAGACCCTACGGGTTCGGGAACCATGCAGACATGACCGAGACACCTCTCTGGCCAATAACCAATAGCGGAATCTGGATACCCGTATTGGCTCCCACATGTTCCACGATGATCTCATCGGATGAACCACGATGTCGGGGATTCAATCAATCCCGTATACAATTCCCTTTGTCTATCGGCATGTTGCTTGCCCGAGATTCGATCGTCGGTATCCCAATACCTCGTTCAATCTGGTTACCGGCAAGTCTCTTTACTCGTTCCGTAACGCATGATCCCGTGGCTAACTCCTTAGTCACATTGAGCTCATTATGATGATGCATTATCGAGTGGGCCCAGAGATACCTCTCCGTCATACGGAGTGACAAATCCCAGTCTCGATTCGTGCCAACCCAACAGACACTTTCGGAGATACCTGTAGTGCACCTTTATAGCCACCCAGTTACGTTGTGATGTTTGGTACACCCAAAGCATTCCTACGGTATCCGGGAGTTGCACAATCTCATGGTCTAAGGAAACAATACTTGACATTAGAAAAGCTCTTAGCAAACGAACTACACGATCTTGTGCTATGCTTAGGATTGGGTCTTGTCCATCACATCATTCTCCTAATGATGTGATCCCGTTATCAATGACATCCAATGTCCATGGTCAGAAAACCATAACCATCTATTGATCAACGAGCTAGTCAACTAGAGGCTTACTAGGGACATGTTGTGGTCTATGTATTCACACATGTATTACGGTTTCCAGTTAATACAATTATAGCATGAACAATAGACAATTATCATGAACAAGGAAATACAATAATAACCATTTTATCATTGCCTCTAGGGCATATTTCCAATAAGGAAGACCGGTGGAAAACGAAAACGTCAAAAAAACCCAAAAAAAACCTTTTAAAAAGCCAAAAACCCATGCAAAAAATAAAAAAATAAAGCTAACGATCCAACCTGTTTGGTGGCCTCCGGAAGAACCAATAATAAGCATGTGAACATAGGCAAAAACAACTAACCAGAAAACCCACCAATACATGAAAGAGTTTAGTTGCTAAATTATTAAATGAAGAGTTTAGCACGAGCAAGTTAAGCACCGAAGTACGTATTGAGGACGTTAACTGCGAAACTTTTGAATGTGCTTAGCATCTCGTCTAAGGACATGTACAATGGTGGCATATGGACACAGATGCTTCATGACAAAAAGTAGTTTGAGGCATCTATATTAATTTTTTCTTCCCAATGCAAGCTACCAGTAGTGGGCCTCATCAAAGAATAGAAAATAAAAGACTCCCACTAGACATGCATCTCTACTCTCAACTTCAACCTTTTCAGCTTTATGCATCGGACCACACTTTTTCTCTCAAGCACCTGCCTCCTGCAGAGGATCCCGTTGCTTCATCCAAACCTACTTTTTTTGATATCCGATCCTACACGGCCTACGGGACATCACCCCGAGGCTATGCATTGTACATGCCCTAAGAGCATCTCCAGCCGTTGGCCCCCCCAGGAGGCATAAAAATCGCTGTCTGGGGGCGAGCCGGCGGTAGAATCGGCGGTTGGGCATCTAGCCGTCGCCCCCAGTCGTCGATATCGATAAGAAACGGCCCATATTCAGCGTGGTTCGGCATGGTTCGGCGTTGAATTCTCAACATAAATATTTTTTATCACATAGTTCATCACAGAAAATCAAATAATTCAACAAATAATTCACGGAAAAATCGCCCAGCCGGTGGTGGAGAGGCTGCCTCGGCGAAACCTCTGCTCTTTTTCCGGCGGGGATGGGCTATCTAGCGGTGGCGGGCGGTGGGCGGCGCCGGGATCAGCCGGTTGGCGGCCGAGCGCGCGGGGGTGGGAGGCGAATCTGGAAGAAAGACTTACTTTTCGCCTGACAGTGTGGGCCAGACGTGCTTTTCCCTTGCGCCGGAGCCCCGAGCACCCCAGTGCGCCGGGTTCGGCCTGCGATCGCCGGGCCAAAAACGGGCCGAGCCGGCGGATTTCGACGTCCTGGGGCGCGACTGGGGCATTTTTTCGGCGCCGGCATTAAAAAAGTCGTCCGAGGGGCCTGTTGGAGGCGCGGCTGGAGATGCTCTAAGCACTTTGCATTGGGAGACCGTGATAATCTTTATTGTCGAGGATTATGCGCCACGGTGACTTTCTAGAGAAAAGATTCCTGTATGGTCCTACGCTTTTGAGAATCCCATGTGCGCAGAGTCTCAGTCCTCACTACTCATCTCCGGATCAGATCTGGAGAGCACAAGAACCACTGACGACGAGAGACGAGAGGAAAGGCAACCCCCCAGATCTGGAGCTGCCCGTACCCTGAGAGCTCCTCGCCGGTGGTAGGGTAGAATATCTTCCTTGGGCTGCAGCGACGACGAGCCCGCCCCGGAGGTTGGGGCGGCGGGGGCTCAGACGAGCTCTAACTGGCGAGCGGCGGCGGTGAAAGAGGATTTGCATCCGAGTATCCGACAGTTGGGATCCCATTGTTCAGGTTCATGATTCAGGTTCAAATCCACTCCCTTTTCTTTTTCAAGCACAGCTACCATGAGATTCAATGATCTGATTTGACTGATTTCAACATGGCAGATGCAGTCAACGGACGCACGTCAAGAGTAAGGGCTGCAACCAGAAAGGGAAATCAGTCCTGGGTGTGGCTAGCAACTTCAGAATGAAAAAGATGATTTAAGTTCTTTCCTCTATAGTTAGAAGAAGAAAAAAAAAAGGAAAATCAGTCCTGGTTGTGCTGCTGCTGGTTGCATGGAGGCAGCAGTGGTGAGCGTGTCGCGGGGCGCCATAGGCTTCGTCATTGCGAAGCTTGGCGATCTTCTCGCCGGCAAGTACAAGCTGCTCAAGGGAGCCAAAGGAGAGATCATGTTCCTTAAAGCTGAGCTCGAGAGCATGCGAGCATTCCTGGAGAGGATGTCGGAGGCGGAGGAGGAGCCCGACAAGCAATCCAAGTTATGGGCGAAGGAGGTGTGTGATTTGTCCTATGACATCGAGGATAGCGTTGACGAGTTCATAGTCCTGGTGGAATGTGAGTCGGACTGCGAGCCGCATGGATTTAAGGGATTCATTCATAGGAGCATGAACTTGTTGACGACGATGAACATTCGGCATAGGATCGCCAAGGAGTTCAGAGGCCTCAAGAGCCGTGTCGTGGAGGTGAGCGAGCGACGCATGAGGTACAAGATTGATGATGTTGTCTCCAAGCAAAACAAGACAACCATAGACCTTCGCCTCCTGGCACTCTACGCAGACACTGCGGGCCTTGTGGGTATCGACGGGCCGAAGAATGAATTAATTCGGCTGATGGCAGGTGAAGAGGGTGGTTCTGCACAACCGACGAAGGTCCTCTCTATAGTGGGGTTTGGAGGGCTTGGTAAGACTACACTTGCGAACCAGATTTACCAGAAGCTAAAGTGGCAGTTCCAGTGTCAAGCTTTCGTTTCTGTGTCCCAGAAGCCAAGCATAAGAATTGTTTTGAGACGAATGCTCTCTCAAGTTGGCTATGTAGCGCGTGAGGGAGCCGACATGGAAATATGGGCTGAGGATGAACTGATCAGTGAACTCAGAAAATTCCTTATGGATAAGAGGTACGCCTGTTTGGAATTGACTGGCCAAAGTAATTTGTATTGTTTGGTATTGTATAATTGTTATTTTTTTATATTGCTAGTACTCTTTTGGTGGAAGTTATGTACACTTCTGTAGATGTTCTATGCTCGTGGTTCACTAGAGAAACTAGTTAAACACTAATTTGAAATGCTAGAAGCTGATAATTGATTTCCATCTATTCTGAAAATAAAGTTCCTCAAATAAACTTGGTTCTCACAAATGCGGGTATAAGATTCAACTTTAGCCACAGTTACTTCATTGCGTAGACAAGTACATTGCATTTTCAACTTTCAACTTATAAAGGTTCTTTTTTCGTGTTTTGTCTGTTTGAGATGCAGTTGCAGAGACTGCGTATGCTTTCATGTATATTTTGCTGTTGCCTATAGTTTAGCCTGGTACTTATTCTAGTTTATATCTAATAATTTTGCAGGTACTTCATTGTAATTGATGACATTTGGGATGAAACTACATGGAATGTTATTAGATGCGCTCTTCCAGAAAATTTGTACGGTAGCATGATAATAACAACTACCCGAATTAATTCTGTGGCTAGAGCTTGCTGCTGCAATCAACATGACTATATTTATAAGATGAAGACGCTAAGCAACGAAGACTCAAGAAAGCTATTTTTCAGAAGAGTATTTGGTTCAGAGGACGCTTGCCCTCTGTATTTGGAAGAAGTTTCAACTCAGATTTTAAAAAGATGTGGTGGCTTGCCTCTTGCAATTGTGACTATATCTAGCCTTTTGGCTAGTGAGCGAAACAAATTCAAGGAGCATTGGGTGCACATAATGAATTCCCTGGGACCCAATTTCGAGGTGAATCCAACATTGGAAGGAATGAGGCAAATACTGAGCCTTAGTTACATAAATCTTCCTCATTATTTGAAGACATGCATGCTGTATTTGGGTATGTATCCAGAGGACTATATAATCTGGAAAAATGATTTGGTCAGGCAATGGGTAGCCCAAGGCTTTGTAAGTAAAGCACATGGGAAATATCCAGAGGACGTTGCAGAGGGCTATTTTAACGAGCTTGTTAACAGAGGCATCATTCAGCCAGTTAATACCGATCATAATAATGAAGTGTTATCTTGCAGACTGCATGATATGATGCTTGACCTTATTATACACAAGTGCAGAGATGAAAATTTTATCACTGCACCAGATGACATCCAAGACATGATTGGTTTGTCTGACAAGGTCCGCCGACTCTCCCTCTATCTGGACGGTATAATAGATGGCACGATATTGGAAACCACCCAGCTCTCACAAGTAAGAGCACTTGCAAGATTTGGCAACTCTGCATATGCACCTCCTCTCTTGAAGTTCAAGCATCTCCGAGTTTTAAGTCTTGAATTTCGGTGGGAGATACCTGACCTCACTGGAATATCTCATTTGTTCCAACTGAGGTATCTGAAAATTAAAACAGATGGTAAAATTCAAGTTCCGTCAGGTGTTGTTCATTTGGGCCGGTTGCAGCACCTGATCGTCCCTCGTAGGACAATTTTGCCCAATGGAATTGGCAACATGAAATCTTTATGTACGCTGCAAGAGTTTGATGTGGGCTTGAATTCTATAGACAACATCAGAGACCTCGGAGATCTCATCAATTTGAGGGATCTTCGAATATGTGGTCATCTTTCCAAAATGGATGAATTGCATGACATGGAGAGAAGACAGCGTTTGGATGTTTTGACACGTTCCCTTGAAAAACTTTGCGACCTCAGATATCTGCACATGGATTATAACATCAAAGTTAGTTATGTGTTGAGTTCGCTATTTCTTCGGAGGCTTCATATGCTGTGTCCGTTTCCGAAGGTTCCTAATGCGATTGGAGAGCTCCATAACCTCTTTGACCTTGATCTCACAATTGAGGTGTTGGAAGATGATATTGCAATCCTTGCGCAGTTGCAATCTCTTAACCGCCTTAAATTGCACATCGAAGGGAAACCTGAAACTGAAGAGAAGGTAGTCATTTGTAGAAAGGGATTCCCTGTTCTCAAGCATTTCTGGCTATTCTGCGTCAGGATGTCACAACTGACTTTTGAGGCAGGGACAATGCCCAGTCTCGAAAAGCTCGAGGTAAGAATCAATTCGCCGTACGGTGCTGCACCTATGGGCATCGAGCACCTATTAGGCCTCAAGGAAATCTTTGTATTTGTTGGGGGATGTGGTGGCGAGGGATCCTGCAGTATAAGAGCTGCACTGACACTGTTAAGGAAGGCCATTGATATGCGCTCAAGTCGTCCTGCAGCTAACATTAAGTGTGTTGACAATTTGCTGCTCCCTGAGCACCTCCTTGATGACGGCTTCAGCTGGAGGAAGTACGGCCAGAAAGATATCCTTGACGCCAAGCACCCGAGGTTACCAAAGGCTTCTTCTGAACTCACCTGAAACTAACATTTTTGTTTCCTGGTTGCACGTGGTGCATGAGGGAGGCTGACCTCTGTTCTTATTAAATTGACCTTTTGCAGAGCTTACTACCGTTGCACATACCGAAAGTCGCAGGGATGCTCAGCAACCAAGGAGGTGCAGCGCACAGACGATGACCCGGAGCTCTTCCTAGTCCTGTATAAAGGAAAGCACACGTGTATCATGGAAACAAGCTTCACAGGAGCCGCTCGAGATCGAGATCGACTCGTTTTTTGACTCAACTCGAGATCGACTCGAAATGACACAAGCTGAGTTTGAACACTTTATGTAGCTCGACCGAGAAACGAGCCGATCTTGAGCCAATGTTGGCTCGCTCGATATTACCTCGATAGCTTGACATAATATCATTATGTTAAATGATCATGCCATATATTAAATGGAAATAAGATAATTTATTACCATATATGTTGTCCATAATTTTTTCTCCATTTTATTTACCAACGAACATGGAAACTTAATTAAGTGCAGAGAAGATTTAGGCCTAATTATGGCACGTGGTCGACTATGTGTTAAATATCCTATATTTTTGGCAAAGGTTCCCAACATATTCACCTTAATTTTTTTGTTTTTTCATAGATTTATAATTTTTACCATCTCATTTAGCTCGAAACTAGCTCGAGATCGACTCGAGATCATAACAAGTTGAGCACGAGTCATGTTCTACAGCTCAATCACGAGCTTCACTTAGTTTGAGCTCGCTCAAATTTTCATATGAGTTGAGCTGAGCCAACTCCAACTCGCTCGAGCTCGACTCGTTTGCATCCCTAGCCACAGCCCATAACCCAGCACAAAGAAAGCTAAAAAGCAGAGTAAAGCCAGTCATTATGCTGGTAGCATAGTTCTGTATCTCGATTCATCAGCGGTGCTTCCTTGCATTTCTCTCTTTTGCACTTTGAGGGCATGTACAATGGTTGATAAGATAGTCTTATCTTAAGTCTTGCATGTGATCTAGAGATGACAAAAAAAATTGTCTATAATGGGTCATTTCTTAGCCTTATCTTCAATAACTAGCAATTCCTAAAAATGTGGTGAGACATATTATGCTAAGAGATCACCTCTTGCACTAGTAGAAAAAGGGGCTTTCGTTCAGGCGTGGCCAGCCCATTAGTCTCGGTTCTTATACGAACCGGGACCAACGGGTGCATTCGTCCCGGTTCGTGAGCCCAGGTGGCCGGCCGGGGCCTCGCGGGCTTTGGTCCCAGTTCGTCTGGACCCATTTGTCCCAGTTCTAGTCACGAACCGGGACCAATGGGCCTCGTTCCTGGCCCATAACCATTGGTCCCGGTTCCAGCCACGAACCGGGACAAATGATTTGCCTATATGTAGCCCATCGCCGGCGAGCAGAGCACTCCACACTGCTCTGTTTTTTGCTGGCCGGCGAGGGGAGGGCATTTGGGTGCTCTAGCTCACCTCCTATGCACATGAGGTGTTCGATGAAATGTCCGAGCCACACTACTTAATATTTCTTCTCTCGAAACTCGACCTCTGAGCTCCATTTTCCCCGAGATTTTTCTAGGTTTAGCGGTCCGTCACGTCCCGTCCCCGTCTTCACCGCCGTCGATCGCCCGCGCCGATTGCTACCTCTTGAGCACTGCGTTGGTTTTCCCTTGAAGAGGAAAAGGTGATGCAGCAAAGTAGCGTAAGTATTTCCCTCAGTTTTTGAGAACCAAGGTATCAATCCAGTAGGAGGCTACGCGCGAGTCCCTCGCACCTACACAAAACAAATAAATCATCGCAACCAACGCGATAAGGGGTTGTCAATCCTTACACGGTCACTTACGAGAGTGAGATCTGATAGATATGATAGGATAATATTTTTGGTATTTTTGTTATAGAGATGCAAAGTAAAATAAAAGCAAAGTAAAAAGCAACGGAAATAACTAAGTGTTGGAAGATTAATATGATGAAGATAGACCCGGGGGCTATAGGTTTCACTAGTGGCTTCTCTCGTGAGCATAAGTATTTTACGGTGGGTGAACAAATTACTGTTGAGCAATTGACAGAATTGAGCATAGTTATGAGAATATCTAGGTATGATCATGTATATAGGCATCACGTCCGAGACAAGTAGACCGACTCCTGCCTGCATCTACTACTATTACTCCACACATCGACCGCTATCCAACATGCATCTAGAGTATTAAGTTCATAAGAACAGAGTAACGCCTTAAGCAAGATGACATGATGTAGAGGGATAAATTCATGCAATATGATAAAAACTTCATCTTGTTATCCTCGATGGCAACAATATAATACGTGCCTTGCTGCCCCTACTGTCACTGGGAAAGGACACCGCAAGATTGACCCAAAGCTAAGCACTTCTCCCATTGCAAGAGAGATCAATCTAGTAGGCCAAACCAAACTGATAATTCGAAGAGACTTGCAAAGATAACCAATCATACATAAAAGAATTCAGAGAAGATTCAAATATTGTTCATAGATAAACTTGATCATAAACCCACAATTCATCGGTCTCAACAAACACACCGCAAAAGAAGATTACATCGAATAGATCTCCACGAGAGAGGGGGAGAACATTGTATTGAGATCTAAAAAGAGAGAAGAAGCCATCTAGCTAATAACTATGGACCCGAAGGTCTGAGGTAAACTACTCACACTTCATCGGAGAGGCTATGGTGTTGATGTAGAAGCCCTCCGTGATCGATGCCCCCTCCGGCGGAGCTCCGGAACATGCCCCAAGATGGGATCTCGTGGGTACAGAAGGTTGCGGCGGTGGAATTAGGTTTTTGGCTCCGTATCTGATCGTTTGGGGGTACGTAGATATATATAGAAGGAAGGAGTACGTCGGTGGAGCAACAGGGGGCCCACGAGGGTGGAGGGCGCGCCCCCCTACCTCGTGGCCTCCTAATTTGTTTCTTGACGTAGGGTCCAAGTCTCCCGGATCATGTTTGTTGTAAAAATCACGTTCCCGAAGGTTCCATTCCGTTTGGACTTCGTTTGATATTCCTTTTCTGCGAAACTCTGAAATAGGCAAAAAACAACAATTCTGGGCTGGGCCTCCGGTTAATAGGTTAGTCCCAAAAATAATATAAAAGTGAATAATAAAGCCCAATAATGTCCAAAACAGAATATAATATAGCATGGAGCAATAAAAAATTATAGATACGTTGGAGACGTATCAAGCATCCCCAAGCTTAATTCCTGCTCGTCCTCAAGTAGGTAAATGATAAAAACAGAATTTTTGATGCGAAGTGCTACTTGGCATAATTTCAATGTAATTCTTCTTAATTGTGGCATGAATATTCAGATCCGAAAGATTCAAGACAAAAGTTCATATTGACATAAAAATAATAATACTTCAAGCATACTAACTAAGCAATTATGTCTTCTCAAAATAACATGGCCAAAGAAAGTTATCCCTACAAAATCACAAAGTCTGGCTATGCTCTATCTTCACCACACAAAATATTTAAATCATGCACAACCCCGATGACAAGCCAAGCAATTGTTTCATACTTTTGACATTCTCAAACTTTTTCAATCTTCACGCAATACATGAGTGTGAGCCATGGACATAGCACTATATGTGGAATAGAATGGTGGTTGTGGAGGATACAAAAAGGGAGAAGATAGTCTCACATCAACTAGGCGTATCAACGGGCTATGGAGATGCCCATCAATAAATATCAATGTGAGTGAGTAGGGATTGCCATGCAACGGATGCACTAGAGCTATAAGTATATGAAAGCTCAACAAAAGAAACTAAGTGGGTGTGCATCCAACTCGCTTGCTCACGAAGACCTAGGGCATTTTGAGGAAGCCCATCATTGGAATATACAAGCCAAGTTCTATAATGAAATTTCCCACTAGTATATGGAAGTGACAAAACAAGAGACTCTCTATCATGAAGATCATGGTGCTACTTTGAAGCACAAGTGTGGTAAAAGGATAGTAACATTGTCCCTTCTCTCTTTTTCTCTCATTCAATTTTTTATTTGGGCCTTTTCTCTTTTTTTAGTCCGGAGTCTCATCCCGACTTGTGGGGGAATCATAGTCTCCATCATCCTTTCCTCACTTGGGATAATGCTCTAAAAATGATGATCATCACACTTTTATTTTCTTACAACTCAACAATTACAACTCAATACTTAGAACAAGATATGACTCTATATGAATGCCTCCGGCGGTGTACCGGGATATGCAATGAATCAAGAGTGACATGTATGAAAGAATTATGAACGGTGGCTTTGCCAAAAATACAATGTCAACTACATGATCATGCAAAGCAATATGACAATGATGGAGCGTGTCATCATAAACGGAACGGTGGAAAGTTGCATGGCAATATAACTCGGAATGGCTATGGAAATGCCATGATAGGTAGGTATGGTGGCTGTTTTGAGGAAGGTATAGGTGGGTGTATGATACCGACGAAAAGTGCGCGGTATTAGAGAGGCTAGCAGTGGTGGAAGGAGGAAAAGTGCATATAATCCATGGACTCAACATTAGTCATAAAGAACTCATATACTTATTGCAAAAATCTACAAGTTATCAAAGCAAAGTATTACGTGCATGCTCCTAGGGGGATATATTGGTAGGAAAAGACCATCGCTCGTCCCCAACTGCCACTCATAAGGAAGACAATAAATAAATAAATTATGCTCCGACTTCATCACATAACGGTTCACCATACATGCATGCTACGGGAATCACAAACTTTAACACAAGTATTTCTCAAATTCACAACTACGCAACTAGCATGACTCTAATATTACTACCTCCATATCTCAAAACAATTATCAAGTATCAAACTTTTCATTGTATTCAACACACTCATAAGAATTTTTACTATTCTTGAATACCTAGCATATTAGGATTATTTAAGCAAATTACCATGTTATTTAAGACTCTCGGAATAATCTAAGCGAAGCATGAGAGATCAATAGTTTCTATAAAACAAATCCACCACCGTGCTCTAAAAGATATAAGTGAAGCACTAGAGCAAAAACTATATAACTCAAAAGATATAAGTGAAGCACATCGAGTATTCTAATAATTTCCGAATCATGTGTGACTCTCTCAAAAGGTGTGTACAGCAAGGATTATTGTGGTAAACTAAAAAACAAAGACTCAAATCATACAAGACGCTCCAAGCAAAACACATATCATGTGGTGAATAAAAATATAGCTCCAAGTAAAGTTACCGATGGAAGTAGACGAAAGAGGGGATGCCTTCCAGGGCATACCCAAGCTTTGGCTTTTTGGTGTCCTTCGATTATCTTGGGGGTGCCATGGGCATCCCCAAGGTTAGGCTCTTGCCACTCCTTGTTCCATAATCCATCAAATCTTTCACCCAAAACTTGAAAACTTCACAACACAAAACTCAGCAGAAAATCTCGTGAGCTCCGTTAGCGAACGAAAACAAAAGACCACTTCAAGGTACTGTAATGAACTCATTCTTTATTTATATTGGTGTTAAACCTACTGTATTCCAACTTCTCTATGGTTTATAAACTATTTTACTAGCCATAGATTCATCAAAATAAGCAAACAACACACGAAAAACAGAATCTGTCAAAAACAGAACAGTCTGTAGTAATCTGTAACTAACGCAAACTTATGGAACTCCAAAAAATCAGCCAAAATAGGACGACCTAGAAAATTTGTGTATTGATCAGCAGCAATTGGAATCAGTATTTTATCACGTTATGGTGATTTTTAACAATTATTTTCGTGAACAGAAAGTTTCTGAAATTTTCTGCAAGATCAAATAACTATCATCCAAGAATATCCTATAGGTTTGACTTGGCACAAACACTAATTAAAACATAAAAACACATCTAACCAGAGGCTAGAACAAATATTTATTCCTAAACAGAAGCAAAAAGCAAAAAACTAAAAATAAAATTGGGTTGCCTCCCAACAAGCGCTATCGTTTAACGCCCCTAGCTAGGCAAAGATGGCAATACCTAGATCTATTCTTGCTTCTATGCCTAGCTAGGGGCGTTAAACGATAGCGCTTGTTGGGAGGCAACCCAATTTTATTTTTAGTTTTTTTATTTTTTCTTCTGTTTAGGAATAAATCTTTGTTCTAGCCTCTGGTTAGATGTGTTTTTATGTTTTAATTAGTGTTTGTGCCAAGTTAAACCTATAGGATCTTCTTGGATGATAGTTATTTGATCTTGCAGAAAATTTCAGAAACTTTCTGTTCACGAAAATAATTGTTAAAAATCACTAGAACGTGATACAATATTGATTCCAATTGCTGCTGATCAATAAACAAATTTTCTAGGTCGTCCTATTTTGGCTTATTTTTTGGAGTTCCAGAAGTTCGCGTTAGTTACAGATTACTATAGACTGTTCTGTTTTTGACAGATTCTGTTTTTCGTGTGTTGTTTGCTTATTTTGATGAATCTATGGCTACTAAAATAGTTTATAAACCATAGAGAAGTTAGAATATAGTAGGTTTAACACCAATATAAATAAATAATGAGTTCATTACAGTACCTTGAAGTGGTCTTTTGTTTTCTTTCGCTAACGGAGCTCACGAGATTTTCTGCTGAGTTTTGTGTTGTGAAGTTTTCAAGTTTTGGGTGAAAGATTTGATGGATTATGGAACAAGGAGTGGCAAGAGTCTAAGCTTGGGGATGCCCATGGCACCCCCAAGATAATCTAGGGACACCTAAAAGCCAAAGCTTGGGGATGCCCCGGAAGGCATCCCCTCTTTCGTCTACTTCCATCGGTAACTTTACTTGGAGCTATATTTTTATTCACCACATGATATGTGTTTTGCTTGGAGCGTCTTGTATGATTTGAGTCTTTGCTTTTTAGTTTATCACAATCATCTTTGCTGTACACACCTTTTGAGAGAGACACACATGATTCGGAAATCATTAGAATACTCTATGTGCTTCACTTATATCTTTTGAGTTATATAGTTTTTGCTCTAGTATTTCACTTATATCTTTTAGAGAACGGTGGTGGATTTGTTTTATAGAAACTATTGATCTCTTATGCTTCACTTGGATTATTTTGAGAGTCTCAAATAGCATGGTAATTTGCTTAAATAATCTTAATATGCTAGGTATTCAAGATTAGTAAAAACTTTCTTATAAGTGTTTTGAATACTAAGAGAAGTTTGATACTTGATGATTGTTTTGAGGCATGGAGGTAGTGATATTAAAGTCGTGCTAGTTGAGTAGTTGTGAATTTGAGAAATACTTGTGTTGAAGTTTGCAAGTCCCGTAGCATGCACGTATGGTAAACGTTATGTAACAAATTTGAAACATGAGGTGTTCTTTGATTGTCCTCCTTATGAGTGGCGGTCGGGGACGAGCGATGGTCTTTTCCTACTAGGAGCATGCGCGTAGTGCTTGGTTTTTGATTTGTAGATTTTTGCAATAAGTATGTAAGTTCTTTATGACTAATGTTGAGTCCATGGATTATACGCACTCTCACCTTTCCATCATTGCTAGCCTCTTCGGTACCGTGCATTGCCCTTTCTCACATTGAGAGTTGGTGCAAACTTCGCCGGTGCATCCAAACCCCGTGATATGATACGCTCTTTCACACATAAACCTCCTTATATCTTCCTCAAAACAGCCACCATACCTACCTATTATGGCATTTTCACAGCCATTCCGAGATATATTGCCATGCAAATTTCCACCGTTCCGTTTATCATGACACGCTCATCATTGTCATATTGCTTTGCATGATCATGTAGTTGACATAGTATTTGTGGCAAAGCCACCGTTCATAATTCTTTCATACATGTCACTCTTGGTTCATTGCATATCCCGGTACACCGCCAGAGGCATTCATATAGATTCATACTTTGTTCTAGTATCGAGTTATAATCATTGAGTTGTAAATAAATAGAAGTGTGATGATCATCATTTTCTAGAGCATTGTCCCAAGTGAGGAATAAAAAAAAGAGAGAAAGGCCATAAAGAAAAGAGAAGGCCCAAAAAAATGAGAGAAAAAGAGAGAAGGGACAATGTTACTATCCTTTTACCACACTTGTGCTTCAAAGTAGCACCATAATCTTCATGATAGAGAGTCTCTTGTTTTGTCACTTTCATATACTAGTGGGAATTTTTCATTATAGAACTTGGCTTGTATATTCCAACAATGGGCCTCCTCAAGTGCCCTAGGTCTTCGTGAGCAAGCAAGTTGGATGCACACCCACTTAGTTTCTTTTGTTGAGCTTTCATATATTTATAGCTCTAGTGCATCCGTTGCATGGCAATCCCTACTCCTTGCATTAACATCAGTCGATGGGCATCTCCATCACTCATTGATTAGCCTCGTTGATGTGAGACTTTCTCCTTTTTTGTCTTCTCCACATAACCCCCATCATCATATTCTATTCCACCCATAGTGCTATATCCATGGCTCGCGCTCATGTATTGCGTGAAGGTTGAAAAAGTTTGAGATTAATAAAGTATGAAACAATTGCTTGGCTTGTCATCGGGGTTGTGCATGATGAGAGCATTCTTGTGTGAAGAAAATGGAGCATGACTAAACTATATGATTTTGTAGGGATGAACTTTCTTTGGCCATGTTATTTTGAGAGGACATAATTGCTTAGTTAGTATGCTTGAAGTATTAATATTTTTATGTCAATATTGAACTTATATCTTGAATCTTTCGGATCTGAATATTCATACCACAATTAAGAAGAATTACATTGAAATTATGCCAAGTAGAATTCCACATCAAAAATTCTGTTTTTATCATTTACCTACTTGAGGACGAGCAGGAATTAAGCTTGGGGATGCTTGATACGTCTCCAACGTATCTATATTTTATTGCTCCACGCTATATTATATTCTGTTTTGGACAATATTGGGCTTTATTATACACTTTTATATTATTTTTGGGACTAACCTATTAACCGGAGGCCCAGCCTAGAATTGCTGTTTTTTTGCCTATTTCAGAGTTTCGCGAAAAAAGAATATCAAACGGAGTCCAAACGGAATGAAACCTTCGGGAACGTGATTTTCGGAACGAACATGATCCAGAGGACTTGGACCCTACGTCAAGAAAGCTATCAGGAAGTCACGAGGTAGGGGGCGCGCCTACCCCCCCAGACGCGCCCTCCACCCTCGTTTGCCCCACGTTGCTCCATCGACGTACTCCTTCCTCCTATATATACCTACGTACCCCCAAACGATCAGGGACGGAGCCACAAACCTAATTCCTACGCCGCAACCTTCTATACCCGTGAGATCCCATCTTGGGGCCTGTTCCGGAGCTCCGCCGGAGGGGGCATCGATCACGGAGGGCTTCTACATCAACACCATAGCCTCTCCGATGAAGTGTGAGTAGTTTACCTCAGACCTTCGGGTCCATAGTTATTAGCTAGATGGCTTCTTCTCTCTTTTTGGATCTCAATACAATGTTCTCCCCCTCTCTCGTGGAGATCTATTCGATGTAATCTTCTTTTGCGGTGTGTTTGTTGAGACCGATGAATTGTGGGTTTATGATCAAGTTTATCTATGAACAATATTTGAATCTTCTGAATTCTTTTATGTATGATTGGTTATCTTTGCAAGTCTCTTCGGATTATCAGTTTGGTTTGGCCTACTAGATTGATCTTTCTTGCAATGGGAGAAGTGCTTGGCTTTGGGTTCAATCTTGCGGTGTCCTTTCCCAGTGACAGTAGGGGCAGCAAGGCACGTATTGTATTGTTGCCATCAAGGATAACAAGATGGGGTTTATATCATATTGCATGAGTTTATCCCTCTACATCATGTCATCTTGCTTAAAGCGTTACTCTGTTCTTATGAACTTAATACTCTAGATGCATGCTAGATAGCGGTCGATGTGTGGAGTGATAGTAGTAGATGCAGGCAGGAGTCGGTCTACTTGTCTCGGACGTGATGCCTATATACATGATCATACCTAGATATTCTCATAACTATGCTCAATTCTGTCAATTGCTCAACAGTAATTTGTTCACCCACCGTAAATACTTATGCTCTTGAGAGAAGCCACTAGTGATGGCCCCCGGGTCTATTTTCCATCATATTAATCTTCCAACACTTAGCTATTTCCGTTGCCTTTTATTTTGCTTTTATTTTACTTTGCATCTTTATCACAAAAATACCAAAAATATTATCTTATCATATCTACCAGATCTCACTCTCGTAAGTGACCGTGTAGGGATTGACAACCCCTTATCGCGTTGGTTGCGAGGATTTATTTGTTTGTGTAGGTGCGAGGGACTCGTGCGTGGCCTCCTACTGGATTGATACCTTGGTTCTCAAAAACCGAGGGAAATACTTACGCTACTTTGCTGCATCACCCTTTCCTCTTCAAGGGAAAACCAACGCAGTGCTCAAGAGGTAGCAGACACATGCACCGATGGTCTGGAAAGACGGGATGAAGAAGCAGGCTATGACGATGATCAAACAATGGAGAAGGAAGGACACCGTGATGACGGCTCGGGTGACCGAATGGAGGGGGAAGGACACCGTGATGACGGCTCCGGTGACCAAATGGAGGGGGAAGGACACCGTGATGACGGCTCCGGTGACCAAACGGAGTCCGGTCAGGTATATATATATATTAATTAATTAAGCATGTGCCGAATATAGCTAATTGATGCATTAATTGTTTTTGGTATGTACACATATTAACTCTCTTCTTTTTCTTCTTTTCTAGCCCTCCGGATCGAGCAACACTTCGGTAACGAGACGAGGCCCGAAGAGAAAGTTGCGCGCGGATGAAAGGTACACAATCATCGAAATTGATCGCGCTGGCCAACCGATTGAACCCCTCCGGACCAAGCAAAAATTTAATGCTCAGTGCGGGGTTCTAGTTAGGGACATGATCCCGATCAACATCGAGCAATGGTTGAAGCCTAAGGACAAAGACTCTCAGGTGTCTTATGTCAGCGATAGGCAGAAAGCTGATTTTTGGACCGCGCTGCAGGAAAATTTCACCTTCCCGCCAGAGGAGGATCCGAAGAATGCAGTTAAAAAGCCAATGATCAAGGCTTATGCTCTTAAGAAGATGGCTGAGCTATTCAGGAGGTGGAAGAATGAGCTGAAATCATCGTTTGTCGACCAAGACAAGACTCCAGAATTCATCGGCCGATTTGAGAAGATCAACGATCAGTGGCCCGCATTTGTCACCAAAAAGAAATCTGAGAGAGCAGCGAAGATGTCAGCGACAAACAAGAAAAATGCTGCAAAGAAGAAGCATCACCATCGCACGGGGTCAGGTGGCTACCTGAAAGCCCGGCCGTTGTGGGACAAGGCTGAGAATGACCTCATTGATAAAGGGATCGAACCAGAGACGCGACGCTGGCCAGACCGTTGCAGGACTTGGTTCTTCGGGGTTGGGGGAAAATTGGACCCTGTAACAGGGAAGTGCGTTTGGACCAACGAGCAGCTGAACACACCCATCGAGAAGCTTCAGGAGTATATCGAAAAGGCGCAGCAAGGGACGTTCGTTCCGGACAGAGAGAACGACGAGCTCACAGAGGCCCTCGGGAATCCTGAGCACCCCGGACGGACACGAGGCACGCCAGGCTCCCTTTCGTGGAAGGCTGGATTTCCCGACGCAGGCGGTTACAAACGCCGGGAGAGGAAGAAGAAAAAGGAGTTGACCCAACTACAGGCGCTGCACGCAAGGGTACAAGCGCTAGAGGAACGAGAGGCAGTTCGCAGCACGCGACCTGCCGAAGCTACACCCGAAGCTACCCCGCCATCTCAGCGGAGAAGCAGTGTGGCTTCCACGGAGTTGCTTCAGGAGCCTGTCTTCACGGCTCCTGCTAGCTACCCCGTAGATGCTATCACGGAGTCTCAGCATTGCCACCTTATGACGCAATGGATGGAATTGAAAGTCAAGGCGGCTGTTGGCTCTGTTGCACCTCCTGAACCTGGCGCAACTTTTCACTGCCGGCCGATTCCAGAAGGATATGCTAGGGTGATGGTGGATGAAATCACAGAAGGATTTGAGGACCTCCAGCTTGACCACCCTACGGGTGACGGGGAGACTCGGCTGGGTTCTTGTCTGAAGACTCCATGCCTATGGCGGAAGGAGCTCATCAACCTTCCGAACTGGACGCCTCCGCCTCCTCCTCCTCCTCCGGCGAGTCAGGGCACTCCGCCTCCTCCACCGCCTCCTCCTCCGGCGAGTGACGATCAGGGCACTCAGCCTCCTTCTCCGGCGCGTGGCGGCACTCCGCCTCCTGCTCCACCTGCGCTGGCGCGCCCGAGCAGCCACCAGCCTCCTCCTTCTCCGCCTCGCCAGCAAGGGCGGAAGAGACCCGCCGCCGCCCCGGCTGCTCCGGCGCGTCGTAGTCCTTCTCCTCCGCCTCGTAAGCAAGCATGAAAGAAGACAGCCGCAGCCGCTCCGTCTGCTCCGGCGTCTAGCAGTACAGCCAGAGGCGGGAGGCAATACAGATACGGTCCACCTCTCAAGCCTCTAGAGAAGTTACCGTACGAGATGACCGTGGAAGAAAACAAGCAGATCGTGCAAAAAGAAGTGAAGGACTTCTTTGAAGGGGCGAAAGCAGAGAGACATCCACCTCCGGAGGAGAAGGTAGATCTGGTGAAAGCAAAGCGCACTATCGATGCCCTGAGGAAACCACCAAAGTCTCCGCCGAAAACCAACTATGAGCGCGTTACTGAAAAGGTATATCTCGAAGCGGAGCGGTCGGGAAGTACTGTCAGTGATCAAAGGTTAAAAGAACGACGAGCAGCTGGGAAAAAAATTGCCCAGCTCGGCGAACAAGCGAACCAATCGTGCCCCCCGCTCAATGTGTCTAGCGACATCGTCGCTAATGCTCTGGGGATGGTGTCCGGTTATAACAATCTTGGAGATTACCTGCCCGACGGTGTACATTATGATTTCTTGGAGGTGGACGAACACAGATACGAGTACGGGAAGCCTCTCGTTAAAGATGAAAAATATCTAACAACGATGATGCGAAGATTCCATGATTGGTACATGAAAACCTGCAGAGAGTCTGGGGAGACGAATACTTTGTATCTGAGAGTTAAAGAGGAGCACAACCTCGTTGGAATTGATCTGTTGTGTGTTCCATTTGAGGAGTTCTTCCAGTTCTTCAATCAAAAGGCCCTCGATAAATTAACGGTCACTTGCTACTGTCTGTAAGTACTACTTCTGTCATTAAGTCTCTATATATAGCTCAGCTCTTTCATTGCATGTATTTATAATTATCCTCACTGTATTATGCAGATTGAAGATCATCGAGTGCAGAAAAGCAGAAATGTATGATATTGGGTTCATTAACACAAATCTCATAGATGAATTTCAGGTTAAAAAGAGCGCCAAAGATGCCGAGGCCAACTTGCTCAAATCATTGATAATAAATCAAAACAAAGATTTAATACTCTTTCCTTACAACTTCGAGTGAGTGTTACTGTCGTGTGCATATTCGGTTTCCCTTATTACTCGAGCGAGGTTATAGTAATGTAATTGATGAGTTATGCATGCGTGCGCAGCTTCCACTATATTCTCCTGGAGATTAAGCTTGAGCGGGGACTAGTAACCGTTTTAGACTCGAGACGAAAAGATCCCGGGACCTATGCGGACATGAATAAAATTCTTAACAAGTAAGTTCAATCGATCATTATCGCACCATATCGGCAACTTTTTGTTCATTTCCTGATATCCCAAGTACTAATTATTTTCTTTGTCTTGCAGGGTTTGGAAACAGTTCACCGCAGAAGCTTCGGGACTGCCGAAGAAGCTGCGATATACATACCCGAAAGTAAGTACTACTAGCTAGCTAGTTGCGCGCATCTCGTGTTGATTCTAGCTACTTTCATCAATGCCATTTATAATGCTTCATTATCAGTTTGATTGACCTCTATTTCTCGTAAAGTGCTTGTGTCAGGAACAAGGGAATGATTACTGTGGATACTACGTGTGCGAGTTCATCTACAACGCGACTTGCAAAGATAAGCGGGGCTACTCTAAAAGACAATATGAAGTGCGTAAGCAATAATATTCACAATTTCATTTTATTACACCATCATTTCTGTTGAGTTTCATTCATATATATGTATTAACCCCTTCTTCAAATTAGACGTGGCAGATGCGGAATGAACTCCTACCACAAGATCGCATGAAAGCAATTCAAGAGGAATTGGCGGGATTCTTTCTTGACCACGTCATCAATAAAGCCGGAGAATATCATGTGGAAATTGAGTTCAAATGCTAGGGGTCTTACAATATTGTATATGTATGTAGCCAGTAGTGTCGGATAGATAATACGAAAACTTGTTGTTCGACCGATCTCTCGGAGAAGGAGAGGTCGATCACTTCTCTCGGTATGCATGACGAACTTCTGTACTTAATGGTTTCCTTCATTTTCTTACTAGCTAGCGTGTCGATGGCCTCTCTATACGTATAGTACGTAGCGTCGACCAAGCACGGAGATAAGAGAGGACACTTCTCTCTATTAATTAATTAGCTACCTAACACAATATATGAAACACCTTAATTAACCATACAAAACCCCCAAATCCACCCCTCCCTTTCAGAAAAAAAAAAACAAAAACCCTAGCCCTTGAACAGCTGACGCGTGGATGCCTATTGGTCCCGGTTGGTGCCACCAACCGGGACTAAGGGGCCTCCTGCCTGGGCTCGCAGCACCGGCCACGTGGAGGCCCATCTGTCCCGGTTCGTGTAAGAACCAGGACTAAAGGCCTAGGCATTAGTAACGACCCTTTAGTCCCGGTTCCCCAACCGGGACAGATGGGCCTTATGAACCGAGATAAATGGCCCTTTTTCTACTAGTGAGAGAAGACAAGCCTTTTCTTATGAGTTCTCTCTTCTCCATCTCATCATCTATCCTACATGGCACTCCTAAGAGAGCACCATTGTACATGCCCTGATGTGTTTACTAGACACTGCTTTTGTTCGGAACTTCACTACCTGAGCCTGTAAGCTTAATTAGGGGCTGAACATATATAGTTGCCTGCTTCGCAGGGTCGCTCTCTTCAGATAATTTCCAGTACAGTAGTGCGATGGACTGATCGTGTCACCTTATTTGAGCAGAGCCACTATGGTTATTGAAGATTCAGATCTCAGTATCTGATAATCTCCTAGCTTGTTCCAAGCTTGGGGAAGAAATTCTAGTATTTTCCATAGTTTTGCGTATATTTTCCTTCCTGTAGTTACATCGTATCTTTTATGGCGACTTTTCCCCCACAAGTGTGCAATCTATACTATCATCCCTTATAGGTAAATGACATGACTTGTATACCTTAGAGTGAGAGTTGTTTCTTTATTAATGAGAATTTCGTTTACTGTGTTTTGATTTTTTTTTTCTATTCAATATTAATATTATTATGGATGTGAAAATTTTTACCCTAAAAGGAAAGTCATGACTTGACTAGCAATCATTAAGCACCTACTTGGACTTAGTTGAGAGTTGAAAGAATATATAGTAGTTGGCTAAAAAGCAAAACCAGTCATTATGCTGGTATCTCAGGTTTGTCGGTGTTGCTTCCTTGCATTTTCGCTATTTCACAGCGACAGTGTCGAAAAACGTCGTATATTATTTATGATACAAAGGTAGTATATGTAGTTTAGAAGTTCACCGCCTGTACCTTAAAGCTTAATTCGGATCTGAACATATTCGGTTAATTTCCAGCACAGCAATCTGAACATATTTCACTTCATTTCATACAAATTTTATACATGTAGAAAGCCGCACACAATGGGGGCTGGATTGCTAGTTATAATCACAGGTCGATTTACACAAGTCGGCTCCCAGGACTCACGACAAGAGTTTGACATTAACCACTGAAATAAAGCAGACAATATTCAGTTCCAGAAACTAGTACGTTGACGGTGACGTAGCCTTGTAATGTGTCCGCCAGCTCGATCGAAGCCATCAAGCAGCTGCTGAATGAAGTCAGCTCGATCACTGCGTCCACACGTCCGCGCTGTACCTGGAGCTGGCCTTCCTGGCGCGCTTCGATCCCATCATCGTCATCATGGCGCCGCACGCCCCCGCCGGTCCGGCTCCGGCCTGCTGCAGAGCGGCCGCCATCTTTGCGCCGGCGTCGACGACGTAATAATCCATCCGTCTCTTCCTTGGAGAAGCCTTCAGCGGAAGAGACGAGGAGGAGGAGGCGCTGGCGGTGGTGCTCGTGGGCCTCTTCTTGGGCGGCAACAGCGACTCCTGGATCTGGATGCTGGTGGGGAGGCTGCACCCGGCGGCTAGCTGGAGCTGCAAGCCCGTCGTCGTCATCGTTGGAGATGGAGATGCAACTGCGGCCCTCTTCTTCGGGGGCAACAGCGATGGATCGATGACGGTGCGGAAGCTGTGCTGGTGCTGGAATCCCGTCGTGGTCGTCATCGGAGAAAGATGGCGCTGCCTCAAGAATTCCTTCCACGATCTCTTCTCCGTGTATGGGAAAACAGTAGGTACATCATCGGAGGCCGGGGAAGGTATATAAAGGCCGGTCAACGCGTGATCCAGTTCCATGCGGTACCGGAGCAGAGTCGAAGACGGTCCACGCCAGTTTCGATCCGAGTCCCCGTCCGGAATCGGACAGGAAATGTTTTTTTTTTACAGGATTTCAATAATTTCAAAAACTAATTTCAAATCTTTCCAAAAAACATATTTCAACTATGTCAGACAACTAATTTCATCCATTTCTATAAGCTGTTTCAGTTCTTTCAGAAAACATATCTCAATAATTTCAAAAGGCCAATTTCACTCTTTTCAATAAACTGATTTTGGTTCTTTCAAAAAATAGATTTCAATAAACTAACTTCCCACATTTAAAAAAATTAATTTAACTCTTCCAATCAATTGATCTCAATAATTTTGAAAAACTGGTTTCAACTCTTTAAAAAAACGTATTTCAATTAATTAAAAATCTACTTTCACTCATTTCAGGAAACTAATTTCACGTATTCAAATAAACTAATTTCACGTCAATTTTGGTAATTAAAAACCCAATTTGTCCTTAAGAAAACCGTTTCAGTTATTTGTAAGAACAAATTTCTTTTTGTTCAATAAACTTATTTCACTTTTTAAGGATTAACTCGGTGTGGCACCATGAACTATACCTTGTTGCCGACTTGGCCGAGTAGATACCACTTAGAGCATCTCTAGCAGACCCCGTAAAAGGGCAGAACCCGTATAATTTCGGTGAGTATACGGGTTCAGCCCGTTTTTCTTGCCAGAATAGACTCCGTATCCCGGGCCCGGCCCATAAAAAGTTTACCGTGGCCCGGAAAAAGACCCTGGTCACCGTTATTTATGCGGTTTCACCGCTCGGATACGGGTCAAACCCTATCCGCCTCCATCGCCGCTCTGCCGCGATTCCCCTCCCCCTCCGCCCCAATTTCTCGCCGTCGGCGAGCCTAAAAAAAGCCCTAGCGACCCTTCCCGACCCATGGACGGCTACGGAAGTGCCGGGGATGACACAGAGCGCCGTCCTCGCCGTCGCCGCCGCATCTCCGACGCCGCGCGCAAGCGTGGCCGCAGAAGTGGCTCAACTATGGGAGCCGGCTGTCGCCAGCGTTCGAACGCCACAAGCTCGGCGAGTACGAGTGCGAGCTCGCGGTCCGCCGCCGCGCCTCCTCTGGCTCATCTGCCATGGGGAGCTCGTCCGCGGGCGCCTCGAGCTCGCGGCTCACTCTGGTCAAGAGAGAGCCGGAGGAGCTCGGGCCGCTCGCCGTCAAGCTCGAGGCCGACGCGGACCCTGTTAGAAATATGCCCTAGAGGCAATAATAAATTGGTTATTATTATATTTCCTTGTTCATGATAATCATTTATTATCCATGCTAAAATTGTATTGATAGGAAACTCAGATACATGTGTGGATACATAGACAACACCATGTCCCTAGTAAACCTCTAGTTGACTAGCTCGTTGATCAATAGATGGTTACGGTTTCCTGACCATGGACATTGGATGTCGTTGATAACGGGATCACATCATTAGAAGAATGATGTGATGGACAAGACCCAGTCCTAAGCCTAGCACAAGATCGTGTAGTTTGTTTGCTAAGAGCTTTTCTAATGTCAAGTATCATTTCCTTAGACCATGAGATTGTGCAACTCCCGGATACCGTAGGAATGCTTTGGGTGTACCAAACGTCACAACGTAACTGGGTAGCTATAAAGGTGCACTACAGGTATCTCCGAAAGTGTCTGTTGGATTGGCACGAATCGAGACTGGGATTTGTCACTCCGTGTAAACAGAGAGGTATCTCTGGGCCCACTCGGTAGGACATCATCATAATGTGCACAATGTGACCAAGGAGTTGATCATGGGATGATGTGTTACGGAACGAGTAAAGAGACTTGCCGGTAACGAGATTGAACAAGGTATCGGGATACCGACGATCGAATCTCGGGCAAGTACTATACCGGTTGACAAAGCGAATTGTATACGGGATTGATTGAATCCCCGACATCGTGGTTCATCCGATGAGATCATCGTGGAACATGTGGGAGCCAACATGGGTATCCAGATCCCGCTGTTGGTTATTGGCCGGAGAACGTCTCGGTCATGTCTGCATGGTTCCCGAACCCGTAGGGTCTACACACTTAAGGTTCGATGACGCTAGGGTTATAGGGAATAGATATACGTGGTTACCGAATGTTGTTCGGAGTCCCGGATGAGATCCCAAACGTCACGAGGAGTTCCGGAATGGTCCGGAGGTAAAGATTTATATATGGGAAGTCCCGTTTTGGCCACCGGAAGTGTTTCGGGCTTCACCGGTAATGTACCGGGACCACTGGAGGGTTCCGGGGGTCCACCGGGAGGGGCCACCGACCCCGGAGGCCTGCGTGGGCCAAGTGTGGGAAGGGACCAGCCCCTAGGTGGGCTGGTGCGCCTCCCACAAGAGGCCCAAGGCGCAGGGAAGGGGGAAACCCTAGGCTCAGATGGGCCTAAGGCCCACCTAGGGTGTGCCCCCCTTCTCTCCCCCTCTGGCCGCTCCCCCTAGATGCATCTAGGGCTGGCCGCACCCCTTGGGGGGGAACCCTAGATGGGGGCGCAGCCCCTCCCCCTCCCCTATATATAGTGGGGGTTTTGGGCTGCCACAGACATGAGTCTCCCTCTCTCTTAGCGCAGCCCTACCCCTCTCCCTCCTCGTCTCTCGCAGTGCTTGGCGAAGCCCTGCTGGAGTGCCACGCTCCTCCATCACCAGCATGGCGTTGTGCTGCTGCTGGACGGAGTCTTCCCCAACCTCTCCCTCTCTCCTTGCTGGATCAAGGCGTGGGAGACGTCACCGGGCTGCACGTGTGTTGAACGCGGAGGCGCCGTGGTTCGGCGCTTAGATCGGAATCAACCGCGATCTGAATCGCTACGAGTACGACTCCTTCATCCGCGTTCTTGCAACGCTTCCACTTAGCGATCTACAATGGTATGTAGATGCACTCCCCTTCCCTCGGTGCTAGATTGTCGGGGATCGTAGCAGAAATCAAAAATTTTCTATGCATCACCAAGATCCATCTATGGAGTTTACTAGCAACGAGAAGGAAGGAGTGCATCTACATACTCTTGTAGATCGCGAGAGGAAGCGTTCAAGTGAACGGGGTTGATGGAGTCGTACTCGTCGTGATCCAAATCACCAATGACCGAGCGCCGAACGGACGGCACCTCCGCGTTCAACACACGTACGGAGCAGCGACGTCTCCTCCTTCTTGATCCAGCAAGGGGGAAGGAGAGGTTGATGGAGATCCAGCAGCACGACGGCGTGGTGGTGGAAGTAGCGGAGATCCCGGCAGGGCATCGCCAAGCGCAAGCAGGAGGGAGAGGTGTCACGGGAGGGGAGGGAGGCGCCAGGGGCTAGGGTACTGCTGCCCTTCCTTCCCCCCACTATTTATAGGGGTCCTGGGGGGGCGCCAGCCCCCTGGAGATCCCATCTGAGGGGGGCGGCGGCCAAGGGGGTGGCTTGCCCCCCAAGCCAAGTGGGGCGCCCCCCCACCCCTAGGGTTTCCAACCCTAGGCGCAGGGGAGGCCCATGGGGGGCGCACCAGCCCACCAGTGGCTGGTTCCCCTCCCCACTTCAGCCCATGGGGCCCTCCGGGATAGGTGGCCCCACCCGGTGGACCCCCGGGACCCTTCCGATGGTCCCGGTACAATACCGATAACCCCCGAAACTTTCCCGGTGGCCGAAACTGGACTTCCTATATATAATTCTTCACCTCCGGACCATTCCGGAACTCCTCGTGACGTCCGGGATCTCATCCGGGACTCCAAACAACTTTCGGGTTTCCGCATACTAATATCTCTACAACCCTAGCGTCACCGAACCTTAAGTGTGTAGACCCTACGGGTTCGGGAGACATGCAGACATGACCGAGACGACTCTCCGGTCAATAACCAACAGCGGGATCTGGATACCCATGTTGGCTCCCACATGTTCCTCGATGATCTCATCGGATGAACCACGATGTCGAGGATTCAATCAATCCCGTATACAATTCCCTTTTTCAATCGGTACGTTACTTGCCCGAGATTCGATCATCGGTATCCCAATACCTTGTTCAATCTCGTTACCGGCAAGTCACTTTACTCGTACCGTCACGCATGATCCCGTGGCTAACTCCTTAGTCACATTGAGCTCATTATGATTATGCATTACCGAGTGGGCCCAGAGATACCTCTCCGTCATACGGAGTGACAAATCCCAGTCTCGATCCGTGCCAACCCAACAGACACTTTCGGAGATACCCGTAGTGCACCTTTATAGTCACCCAGTTACGGTGTGACGTTTGGTACACCCAAAGCACTCCTATGGCATCCGGGAGTTGCACGATCTCATGGTATAAGGAAATGATACTTGACATTGGAAAAGCTCTAGCAAACGAACTACACGAACTTTGTGCTATGCTTAGGATTGGGTCTTGTCCATCACATCATTCTCCTAATGATGTGATCCCGTTATCAATGACATCCAATGTCCATAGTCAGGAAACCATGACTATCTGTTGATCAACGAGCTAGTCAACTAGAGGCTCACTAGGGACATGTTGTGGTCTATGTATTCACACATGTATTACGATTTCCGGATAACACAATTATAGCATGAACAATAGACAATTATCATGAACAAGGAAATATAATAATAACCATTTTATTATTGCCTCTAGGGCATATTTCCAACAGTCTCCCACTTGCACTAGAGTCAATAATCTAGTTACATTGTGATGAATCGAACACCCATAGAGTTCTAGTGTTGATCATGTTTTGCTCTAGGGAGAGGTTTAGTCAACGGATCTGCTACATTCAGGTCCGTATGTACTTTACAAATATCTATGTCTCCATTTTGAACACTTCCACGAATGGAGTTGAAGCGACGCTTGATATGGTCTTCCTGTGAAACCTGGGCTCCTTGGCAAGGGCAATAGTGTTGGAAATATGCCCTAGAGGCAATATTAATGGTTATTATTATATTTCTTTGTTCATGGTAATCGTCTATTGTTCATGCTATAATTGTGTTATCCGGAAATCGTAATACATGTGTGAATACATAGACCACAACGTGTCCCTAGTAAGCCTCTAGTTGACTAGCTCGTTGATCAATAGATAGTCATGGTTTCCTGACTATGGACATTGGATGTCGTTGATAACGGGATCACATCATTAGGTGAATGATGTGATGGACAAGACCCAATCCTAAGCATAGCATAAAGATCGTGTAGTTTCGTTTGCTAGAGCTTTTCCAATGTCAAGTATTTTTTCCTTAGACCATGAGATCGTGCAACTCCCGGATATCGTAAGAGTGCTTTGGGTGTGCCAAACGTCACAACATAACTGGGTGACTATAAAGGTGCACTACGGGTATCTGCGAAAGTGTCTGTTGGGTTGGCACGGATCGAGACTGGGATTTGTCACTCCGTGTGACGGAGAGGTATCTCTGGGCCCACTCGGTAATGCATCATCATAATGAGCTCAATGTGACTAAGGCGTTAGTCACGGGATCATGCATTGCGGTACGAGTAAAGAGACTTGCCGGTAACGAGATTGAACAAGGTATTGGGATACCGACGATCGAATCTCGGGCAAGTAACTTACCGATTGACAAAGGGAATTGCATACGGGATTGACTGAATCCTCGACATCGTGGTTCATCCAATGAGATCATCGTGGAACATGTGGGAGCCAACATGGGTATCCAGATCCCGCTGTTGGTTATTGACCGGAGAGGCGTCTCGGTCATGTCTGCATGTCTCCCGAACCCGTAGGGTCTACACACTTAAGGTTCGGTGACGCTAGGGTTGTAGAGATATATGTATGCAGAAACCCGAAAGTTGTTCGGAGTCCCGGATGAGATCCCGGACGTCACGGGGAGTTCCGGAATGGTCCGGAGGTGAAGATTTATATATGGGAAGTCCAGTTTCGGCCACCGGGAAAGTTTCGGGGGTTACCGGTATTGTACCGGGACCACCGGAAGGGTCCTGGGGGTCCACCGGGTGGGGCCACCTATCCCGGAGGGCCCCATGGGCTGAAAGTGGAAGGGAACCAGCCCTTAGTGGGCTGGGGCGCCCCCCTTGGGCCTCCCCCTGCGCCTAGGGTTGGAAACCCCAGGGGTGGGGGGCGCCCCCCCTTGGCTTGTGGGGGAAGCCACCCCCTTCCCCCCTTTGGCCACCGCCCCCCTTGGGATCCCATCTCCAGGGCCGGCGCCCCCCCAGGGGGCCTATATAAAGGGGGGGAGGGAGGGCAGCAACTTGACAGCCTTGGGCGCCTCCCTCCTCCCCTGCAACACCTCTCCCTCTCGCAGAAGCTCGGCGAAGCCCTGCCGAGACCCGCTACATCCACCACCACGCCGTCGTGCTGCTGGATCTCCATCAACCTCTCCTTCCCCCTTGCTGGATCAAGAAGGAGGAGACGTCGCTGCACCGTACGTGTGTTGAACGCGGAGGTGCCGTCCGTTCGGCACTCGGTCATCGGTGATTTAAATCACGGCGAGTACGACTCCGTCATCCACGTTCATTGGAACGCTTCCGCTCGCGATCTACAAGGGTATGTAGATGCACTCCTTTCCCCTCGTTTCTAGTATACTCCATAGATGCATCTTGGTGAGAGTAGGAAAATTTTAAAATTATGCTACGATTCCCAACAGTGGCATCATGAGCCAGGCTATGCGTAGTTACTATGCACGAGTAGAACACAAAGCAGTTGTGGGCGTTGAGTTTGCCAATTCTTCTTGCTGCTACTAGTCTTGTCTTGTTTCGGCGGCATTGTAGGATGAAGCGGCCCGGACCGACCTTACACGTACGCTTACGTGAGACAGGTTCCACCGACTGACATGCACTAGTTGCATAAGGTGGCTAGCGGGTGTCTGTCTCTCCTACTTTAGTCGGAACGGACTCGATGAAAAGGGTCCTTATGAAGGGTAAATAGAAATTGGCAAATCACGTTGTGGTCATACGTAGGTAAGAAACGTTCTTGATAGAAACCTACAAACCACGTAAAAACTTGCAACAACAACTAGAGGACGTCTAACTTGTTTTTGCAGCAAGTGCTATGTGATGTGATATGGCCAGAAGATGTGATGAATGATATATGTGATGTATGAGATTGATCATATTCTTGTAATAGGAATCACGACTTGCATGTCGATGAGTATGACAACCGGTAGGAGCCATAGGAGTTGTCTTTTTTTTGTATGACCTGCGTGTCATTGAATAACGCCATGTAAATTACTTTACTTTGTTTGCTAAACGCGTTAGCCATAGAAGTAGAAGTAATCGTTGGCGTGACAACTTCATGAAGACACGATGATGGAGATCATGATGATGGAGATCATGGTGTCATGCCGGTGACGAAGATGATCATGGTGCCCCGAAGATGGAGATCAAAGGAGCATAATGATATTGGCCATATCATGTCACTATTTGATTGCATGTGATGTTTTATCATGTTTTGCATCTTATTTGCTTAGCACGACGGTAGTAAGTAAGATAATCCCTTATAATAATTTCAAGAAAGTGTTCACCCTAACTGTGCACCGTTGCGAAGGTCCGTTGTCTCGAAGCACCACGTGATGATCGGGTGTGATAGATTCTAACGTTCGAATACAACGGGTGTTGACGAGCCTAGCATGTACAGACATGGCCTCAGAACACACGCAATACACTTAGGTTGACTTGACGAGCCTAGCATGTAGAGACATGGCCTCGGAACACGGAGGACCGAAAGGTCGAACATGTGTCGTATAGAAGATACGATCAACATGAAGATGTTCACCGATCTTGACTAGTCCGTCTCACGTGATGATCGGACACGGCCTAGTTAACTCGGCTCATGTTTCACTTAGATGACGAGAGGGATGTCTATCTGAGTGGGAGTTCATTGAGTAATTTGATTAGATGAACTTAATTATCATGAACTTAGTCTAAAATCTTTACACTATGTCTTGTAGATCAAATGGCCAACGTTGTCCTCAATTTCAACGCGTTCCTAAAGAAAACCAAGCTGAAAGATGATGGCAGCAACTATACGGACTGGGTCCGGAACCTGAGGATCATCCTCATAGTAGCCAAGAAAGATTATGTCTTAGAAGCACCGCTAGGTGAAGCACCAATCCCAGAAAACCAAGACGTTATGAACGCTTGGCAGCAGCGTGCTGATGATTACTCCCTCGTTCAGTGCGGCATGCTTTACAGCTTAGAACCGGGTCTCCAAAAGCGTTTTGAGAAACATGGAGCATATGAGATGTTCGAGGAGCTGAAAATGGTTTTCCAAGCTCATGCCCGGGTCGAGAGATATGATGTCTCCGACAAGTTCTTCAGCTGTAAAATGGAGGAGAACAGTTCTATTAGTGAGCACATACTCAGAATGTCTGGGTTACACAACCGCTTATCCCAACTGGGAGTTAATCTCCCGGATGACGCGGTCATTGACAGAATCCTTCAGTCGCTTCCACCAAGCTTCAAGAGCTTTGTGATGAACTTCAATATGCAGGGGATGGAAAAGACCATTCCTGAGGTATATTCGATGCTGAAATCAGCGGAGGTGGAAATCAGAAAAGAACATCAAGTGTTGATGGTGAATAAAACCACTAAGTTCAAGAAGGGAAAGGGTAAGAAGAACTTCAAGAAGGACGGCAAGGGAGTTGCCGCGCCCGGTAAGCCAGTTACTGGGAAGAAGTCAAAGAATGGACCCAAGCCTGAGACTGAGTGCTTTTATTGCAAGGGAAGTGGTCACTGGAAGGGGAACTGCCCCAAATACTTAGCGGACAAGAAGGCCGGCAACACCAAAGGTATATGTGATATACATGTAATTGATGTGTACCTTACCAGTACTCGTAGTAGCTCCTGGGTATTTGATACCGGTGCGGTTGCTCATATTTATAACTCAAAACAGGAACTACGGAATAAACGGAGACTGGCGAAGGACGAGGTGACGATGCGCGTCGGGAATGGTTCCAAGGTCGATGTGATCGCCGTCGGCACGCTACCTCTGCATCTACCTACGGGATTAGTTTTAAACCTCAATAATTGTTATTTAGTACCAGCTTTGAGCATGAACATTGTATCTGGATCTCGTTCAATTCGAGATGGCTACTCATTTAAATCTGAGAATAATGGTTGTTCTATTTATTTGAGAGATATGTTTTATGGTCATGCCCCGCTGGTTAATGGTTTATTCTTGATGAATCTCGAACGTGATGTTACACATATTCATAGTGTGAATACCAAAAGATGTAAAGTTGATAACGATAGTCCCACATACTTGTGGCACTGCCGCCTTGGTCACATTGGTGTCAAGCGTATGAAGAAGCTCCATGCAGATGGACTTTTGGAGTCTCTTGATTACGAATCATTTGACACGTGCGAACCATGCCTCATGGGTAAGATGACCAAGACTCCGTTCTCTGGAACAATGGAGCGAGCGACCAACTTATTGGAAATCATACATACCGATGTGTGCGGTCTAATGAGTGTTGAGGCTCGCGGAGGATATCGTTATGTTCTCACTCTCACTGATGATTTAAGTAGATATGGGTATGTCTACCTAATGAAACACAAGTCTGAAACCTTTGAAAAGTTCAAGGAATTTCAGAGTGAGGTTGAGAATCAACGTGACAGAAAAATAAAATTCTTACGATCAGATCGTGGTGGAGAATATTTAAGTCACGAGTTTGGTGCACACTTAAGGAAATGTGGAATAGTTTCACAACTCACGCCGCCTGGAACACCTCAGAGAAACGGTGTGTCCGAACGTCGTAATCGCACTGTATTGGATATGGTGCGATCTATGATGTCTCTTACCGATTTACCGCTCTCGTTTTGGGGCTATGCTTTAGAGACTGCCGCATTCACTTTAAATAGGGCTCCGTCGAAATCCATTGAGACGACACCGTATGAATTATGGTTTGGGAAGAAACCTAAGCTGTCATTTCTAAAAGTTTGGGGATGCGATGCTTATGTCAAGAAACTTCAACCTGAAAAGCTCGAACCCAAGTCGGAAAAATGCGTCTTCATAGGATACCTAAGGAAACTATTGGGTATACCTTCTACCTCAGATCCGAAGGCAAGATCTTCGTTGCCAAGAACGGGTCCTTTCTAGAGAAGGAGTTTCTCTCGAAAGAACTGAGTGGGAGGAAAGTGGAACTTGATGAGGTGATAGTCACCCCTTCCGCACCGGAAAGTAGCGCAGCGCGGGAAAATGTTCCTGTGGTGCCTACACCGACTGGGGAGGAAGTTAATGATGATGATCATGAAGCTTCAGATCAAGTTACTACTGAACTTCGTAGGTCCACAAGGACACGTTCCGCACCAGAGTGGTACGGCAACCCTGTCCTGGAAATCATGTTGTTAGACAACGGTGAACCTTCGAACTATGAAGAAGCGATGGCGGGCCCGGATTCCGACAAATGGCTAGAAGCCATGAAATCCGAGATAGGATCCATGTATGAAAACGAAGTATGGACTTTGACTGACTTGCCCGATGATCGGCGAGCCATAGAAAATAAATGGATCTTTAAGAAGAAGGTGACCATCTATAAGGCTCGACTTGTCGCTAAGGGTTATCGACAAGTTCAAGGAGTTGACTACGATGAGACTTTCTCACCCGTAGCGAAGCTGAAGTCCGTCCGAATCATGTTAGCAATTGCCGCATACTATGATTATGAGATATGGCAGATGGACGTCAAAACGGCATTCCTTAACGGCTTCCTTAAGGAAGAGTTGTATATGATGCAGCCGGAAGGTTTTGTCGATCCTAAGAATGCTAACAAAGTATGCAAGCTCCAACGCTCAATCTATGGGCTGGTGCAAGCATCTCGGAGTTGGAACATTCGCTTTGATGAGATGATCAAAGCGTTTGGGTTTACACAGACTTATGGAGAAGCCTGTGTTTACAAGAAAGTGAGTGGGAGCTCTGTAGCATTTCTCTTATTATATGTGGATGACATATTGTTGATGGGAAATGATATAGAATTCTTGGAAAGTATAAAGGCCTATTTGAATAAGTGTTTGTCAATGAAGGACCTTGGAGAAGCTGCTTATATACTAGGCATCAAGATCTGTAGAGATAGATCAAGACGCCTCATTGGTCTTTCACAGAGTACATACCTTGACAAGATATTGAAGAAGTTCAATATGGATCAGTCCAAGAAGGGGTTCTTGTCTGTATTGCAAGGTGTGCAATTGAGCACGGCTCAATGCCCGACCATGGCAGAAGATAGAGAAAAGATGAGTGTCATCCCCTATGCCTCGGCCATAGGGTCTATTATGTATGCCATGCTGTGTACCAGACCTGATGTAAACCTTGCCGTAAGTTTGGTAGGAAGGTACCAAAGTAATCCCGGCATGGAACACTGGACAGCGGTCAAGAATATCCTGAAGTACCTGAAAAGGACTAAGGATATGTTTCTCGTATATGGAGGTGACGAAGAGCTCGTCGTAAAGGGTTACGTCGACGCTAGCTTCGACACAGATCTGGATGACTCGAAGTCACAAACCGGATACGTGTATATTTTGAATGGAGGAGCAGTAAGCTGGTGCAATTGCAAGCAAAGCGTCGTGGCGGGATCTACATGTGAAGCGGAGTACATGGCAGCCTCGGAGGCAGCACAGGAAGCAGTCTGGATGAAGGAGTTCATTACCGACCTAGGGGTGATTCCCAACGCGTCGGGCCCGATGACTCTCTTCTGTGACAATACTGGAGCTATTGCCCTTGCGAAGGAGCCCAGATTTCACAGGAAGACCAGGCATATCAACCGTCGCTTCAACTCCATTTGTGAAAGTGTTCAAAATGGAGACATAGATATTTGTAAAGTACATACGGACCTGAATGTAGCAGATCCGTTGACTAAACCTCTCCCTAGAGCAAAACATGATCAACACCAGGACGCAATGGGTGTTCGATTCATCACAATGTAACTAGATTATTGACTCTAGTGCAAGTGGGAGACTGTTGGAAATATGCCCTAGAGGCAATAATAAATGGTTATTATTATATTTCTTTGTTCATGGTAATCGTCTATTGTTCATGCTATAATTGTGTTATCCGGAAATCGTAATACATGTGTGAATACATAGACCACAACGTGTCCCTAGTAAGCCTCTAGTTGACTAGCTCGTTGATCAATAGATAGTCATGGTTTCCTGACTATGGACATTGGATGTCGTTGATAACGGGATCACATCATTAGGTGAATGATGTGATGGACAAGACCCAATCCTAAGCATAGCATAAAGATCGTGTAGTTTCGTTTGCTAGAGCTTTTCCAATGTCAAGTATTTTTTTCCTTAGACCATGAGATCGTGCAACTCCCGGATATCGTAAGAGTGCTTTGGGTGTGCCAAACGTCACAACGTAACTGGGTGACTATAAAGGTGCACTACGGGTATCTCTGAAACTGTCTGTTGGGTTGGCACGGATCGAGACTGGGATTTGTCACTCCGTGTGACGGAGAGGTATCTCTGGGCCCACTCGGTAATGCATCATCATAATGAGCTCAATGTGACTAAGGCGTTAGTCACGGGATCATGCATTGCGGTACGAGTAAAGAGACTTGCCGGTAACGAGATTGAACAAGGTATTGGGATACCGACGATCGAATCTCAGGCAAGTAACTTACCGATTGACAAAGGGAATTGCATACGGGATTGACTGAATCCTCGACATCGTGGTTCATCCGATGAGATCATCGTGGAACATGTGGGAGCCAACATGGGTATCCAGATCCCGCTGTTGGTTATTGACCGGAGAGGCGTCTCGGTCATGTCTGCATGTCTCCCGAACCCGTAGGGTCTACACACTTCAGGTTCGGTGACGCTAGGGTTGTAGAGATATATGTATGCGGAAACCCGAAAGTTGTTCGGAGTCCCGGATGAGATCCCGGACGTCACGAGGAGTTCCGGAATGGTCCGGAGGTGAAGATTTATATATGGGAAGTCCAGTTTCGGCCACCGGGAAAGTTTTGGGGGTTGCCGGTATTGTACCGGGACCACCGGAAGGGTCCCGGGAGTCCACCGGGTGGGGCCACCTATCCCGGAGGGCCCCATGGGCTGAAAGTGGAAGGGAACCAGCCCTTAGTGGGCTGGGGCGCCCCCCTTGGGCCTCCCCCTGCGCCTAGGGTTGGAAACCCTAGGGGTGAGGGGCGCCCCCCCTTGGCTTGTGGGGGAAGCCACCCCCTTCCCCCCTTTGGCCGCCGCCCCCCCTTGGGATCCCATCTCCAGGGCCGGCGCCCCCCCAGGGGGCCTATATAAAGGGGGGGAGGGAGGGCAGCAACTTGACAGCCTTGGGCGCCTCCCTCCTCCCCTGCAACACCTCTCCCTCTCGCAGAAGCTCGACGAAGCCCTGCCGAGACCCGCTACATCCACCACCACGCCGTCGTGCTGCTGGATCTCCATCAACCTCTCCTTCCCCCTTGCTGGATCAAGAAGGAGGAGACGTCGCTGCACCGTACGTGTGTTGAACGCGGAGGTGCCGTCCGTTCGGCACTCGGTCATCGGTGATTTGAATCACGGCGAGTACGACTCCGTCATCCACGTTCATTGGAACGCTTCCACTCGCGATCTACAAGGGTATGTAGATGCACTCCTTTCCCCTCGTTGCTAGTATACTCCATAGATGCATCTTGGTGAGCGTAGGAAAATTTTAAAATTATGCTACGATTCCCAACAGTGGCTTAGAGTCATCCAGATCTGTGTCGAAGCTAGCATCGACGTAACCCTTTACGACGAGCTCTTCGTCACCTCCATAAACGAGAAACATATCCTTAGTCCTTTTCAGGTACTTCAGGATATTCTTGACCGCTGTCCAGTGTTCCATGCCGGGATTAGTTTGGTACCTTCCTACCAAACTTACGGCAAGGTTTACATCAGGTCTGGTACACAGCATGGCATACCTAATAGACCCTATGGCCGAGGCATAGGGGATGACACTCATCTTTTCTCTATCTTCAGCCGTGGTCGGGCATTGAGCCGCGCTCAATTGCACACCCTGCAATATAGGCAAGAACCCCTTCTTGGACTGATCCATATTGAACTTCTTCAATATCTTGTCAAGGTACGTACTCTGTGAAAGACCAATGAGGCGTCTTGATCTATCTCTATAGATCTTGATGCCTAATATGTAAGCAGCTTCTCCAAGGTCCTTCATTGAAAAACACTTATTCAAGTAGGCCTTTATACTTTCCATGAATTCTATATCATTTCCCATCAATAGTATGTCATCCACATATAATATGAGAAATGCTACAGAGCTCCCACTCACTTTCTTGTAAACACAGGCTTCTCCATAAGTCTGTGTAAACCCAAACGCTTTGATCATCTCATCAAATTGAATGTTCCAACTCCGAGATGCTTGGACCAGCCCATAGATGGAGCGCTGGAGCTTGCATACCTTGTTAGCATTCTTAGGATCGACAAAACCTTCCGGCTGCATCATATACAATTCTTCCTTAAGAAAGACGTTAAGGAATGCCGTTTTGACGTCCATTTGCCATATCTCATAATCATAGAATGCGGCAATTGCTAACATGATTCGGACGGACTTCAGCTTCGCTACGGGTGAGAAAGTCTCATCGTAGTCAACCCCTTGAACTTGTCGATAACCCTTAGCGACAAGTCGAGCCTTATAGATGGTCACATTATCATCCGCGTCTGTCTTCTTCTTAAAGATCCATTTATTTTCTATGGCTCGCCGATCATCGGGCAAGTCAGTCAAAGTCCATACTTCGTTTTCATACATGGATCCTATCTCGGATTGCATGGCTTCAAGCCATTTGTTGGAATCCGGGCCCGCCATCGCTTCTTCATAGTTCGAAGGTTCACCGTTGTCTAACAACATGATTTCCAGGACAGGGTTGCCGTACCACTCTGGTGCGGAACGTGTCCTTGTGGACCTACGAAGTTCAGCAGTAACTTGATCCGAAGCTTCATGATCATCATCATTAACTTCCTCCCCAGTCGGTGTAGGCACCACAGGAACATCTTCCCGCGCTGCGCTACTTTCCGGTTCGGAAGGTGTGACTATCACCTCATCAAGTTCCACTTTCCTCCCACTTATTTCTTTCGAGAGAAACTCTTTCTCCAAAAAGGACCCGTTCTTGGCAACAAAGATTTTGCCTTCGGATCTGAGGTAGAAGATATACCCAATGGTTTCCTTAGGGTATCCTATGAAGACGCATTTTTCCGCCTTGGGTTCGAGCTTTTCAGGTTGTAGTTTCTTGACATAAGCATCGCATCCCCAAACTTTTAGAAACGACAGCTTAGGTTTCTTCCCAAACCATAATTCATACGGTGTCATCTCAACGGATTTCGACGGAGCCCTATTTAAAGTGAATGCGGCAGTCTCTAAAGCATAGCCCCAAAATGAGAGCTGTAGATCGGTAAAAGACATCATAGATCGCACCATATCCAATAGAGTGCGATTACGACGTTCGGACACACCATTTCGCTGAGGTGTTCCAGGCAGCGTGAGTTGTGAAACGATTCCACATTTCCTTAAGTGCGTACCAAATTCGTGACTTAAATATTCTCCTCCACGATCTGATCGTAAGAACTTTATTTTCCTGTCACGTTGATTCTCAACCTCACTCTGAAATTCCTTGAACTTTTCAAAGGTCTCAGACTTGTGTTTCATTAGGTAGACATACCCATATCTACTTAAGTCATCAGTGAGAGTGAGAACATAACGATAGCCACCGCAAGCCTCAACACTCATTGGACCGCACACATCAGTATGTATGATTTCCAATAAGTTGGTTGCTCGCTCCATTGTTCCGGAGAACGGAGTCTTGGTCATCTTACCCATGAGGCATGGTTCGCACGTGTCAAATGATTTGTAATCAAGAGACTCCAAAAGTCCATCTGCATGGAGCTTCTTCATGCGCTTGACACCAATGTGACCAAGGCGGCAGTGCCACAAGTATGTGGGACTATCGTTATCAACTTTACATCTTTTGGTATTCACACTATGAATATGTGTAACATCACGTTCGAGATTCATTAAGAATAAACCATTGACCAGCGGGGCATGACCATAAAACATATCTCTCATATAAATAGAACAACCATTATTCTCGGATTTAAATGAGTAGCCATCTCGCATTAAACGAGATCCAGATACAATGTTCATGCTCAAAGCTGGCACTAAATAACAATTATTGAGGTTTAAAACTAATCCCGTAGGTAAATGCAGAGGTAGCGTGCCGACGGCGATCACATCGACCTTGGAACCATTCCCGACGCGCATCGTCACCTCGTCCTTCGCCAGTCTCCGCTTATTCCGCAGCTCCTGTTTTGAGTTAGAAATATGAGCAACCGCACCGGTATCAAATACCCAGGAGCTACTACGAGTACTGGTAAGGTACACATCAATTACATGTATATCACATATACCTTTGGTGTTGCCGGCCTTCTTGTCCGCTAAGTATTTGGGGCAGTTCCGCTTCCAGTGACCACTTCCCTTGCAATAAAAGCACTCAGTCTCAGGCTTGGGTCCATTCTTTGGCTTCTTCCCGGCAACTGGCTTACCGGGCGCGGCAACTCCCTTGCCATCTTTCTTGAAGTTCTTCTTACCCTTGCCTTTCTTGAACTTAGTGGTTTTATTGACCATCAACACTTGATGTTCCTTTTTGATCTCCACCTCCGCTGATTTCAGCATTGAATTACCTCAGGGATGGTCTTTTCCATCCCCTGCATATTGAAGTTCATCACAAAGCTCTTGTAGCTTGGTGGAAGCGACTGAAGGATTCTGTCAATGACCGCGTCATCCGGGAGATTAACTCCCAGCTGAGTCAAGCGGTTGTGCAACCCAGACATTTTGAGTATGTGCTCACAGACAGAACTGTTTTCCTCCATCTTACAACTGAAGAACTTGTCGGAGACTTCATATCCCTCGACCCGGGCATGAGCTTGGAAAACCATTTTCAGCTCTTCGAACATCTCATATGCTCCGTGTTGCTCAAAACGCTTTTGGAGCCCCGGTTCTAAGCTGTAAAGCATGCCGCACTGAACGAGGGAGTAATCATCAGCACGTGATTGCCAAGCGTTCATAACGTCTTGGTTCTCTGGGATGGGTGCTTCACCTAGCGGTGCTTCTAGGACATAATCTTTCTTGGCAGCTATGAGGATGATCCTCAGGTTCCGGACCCAGTACGTATAGTTGCTGCCATCATCTTTCAGCTTGGTTTTCTCTAGGAACGCGTTGAAGTTGAGGGCAACGTGGGCCATTTGATCTACAAGACATATTGTAAAGATTTTAGACTAAGTTCATGATAATTAAGTTCATCTAATCAAATTATTCAATGAACTCCCACTCAGATAGACATCCCTTTAGTCATCTAAGTGAAACATGATCCGAGTTAACTAGGCCGTGTCCGATCATCACGTGAGACGGACTAGTCAAGATCGGTGAACATCTTCATGTTGATCGTATCTTCTATACGACTCATGCTCGACCTTTCGGTCTTCCGTGTTCTGAGGCCATGTCTGTACATGCTAGGCTCGTCAAGTCAACCTAAGTTTATTGCGTGTGTTCCGAGGCCATGTCTGTACATGCTAGGCTCGTCAACACCCGTTGTATGCGAACGTTAGAATCTATCACACCCGATCATCACGTGGTGCTTCGAAACAACGAACCTTCGCAACGGTGCACAGTTAGGGGGAACACTTTCTTGAAATTATTATAAGGGATCATCTTACTTACTACCGTCGTTCTAAGCAAATAAGATGTAAAACATGATAAACATCACATGCAATCAAATAGTGACATGATATGGCCAATATCATTTTGCTCCTTTGATCTCCATCTTCGGGGCACCATGATCATCTTCGTCACCGACATGACACCATGATCTCCATCATCATGATCTCCATCATCGTGTCTTCATGAAGTTGTCACGCCAACGATTACTTCTACTTCTATGGCTAACGTGTTTAGCAATAAAGTAAAGTAATTTACATGGCGTTATTCAATGACACGCAGGTCATACAAAAATAAAGACAACTCCTATGGCTCCTGCCGGTTGTCATACTCATCGACATGCAAGTCGTGATTCCTATTACAAGAACATGATCAATCTCATACATCACATATATCTCATTCATCACATCCTTTTGGCCATATCACGTCACAAGGCATATGCTGCAAAAACAAGTTAGACGTCCTCTAATTGTTGTTGCAAGTTTTTACGTGGCTTCTATAGGTTTCTAGCAAGAACGTTTCTTACCTACGTAAAACCACAACGTGATATGCCAATTTCTATTTACCCTTCATAAGGACCCTTTTCATCGAATCCGTTCCGAATAAAGTGGGAGAGACAGACACCCGCTAGCCACCTTATGCAACTAGTGCATGTCAGTCGGTGGAACCTGTCTCACGTAAGCGTACGTGTAAGGTCGGTCCGGGCCGCTTCATCCCACAATATCGCCAAAACAAGATAAGACTAGTAGTGGCAAGAAAAATTGACAACATCTACGCCCACAACTGCTTTGTGTTCTACTCGTGCATAGAAACTACGCATAGGCCTGGCTCATGATGCCACTGTCGGGGATCGTAGCAGAAATCAAAAAATTTCTACGCATCACCAAGATCCATCTATGGAGTTTACTAGCAACGAGAAGGAAGGAGTGCATCTACATACCCTTGTAGATCGCGAGCGGAAGCGTTCAAGTGAATGGGGTTGATGGAGTCGTACTCGTCGTGATCCAAATCACCGATGACCGAGCGCTGAACGGACGGCACCTCCGCGTTCAACACACGTACGGAGCAGCGACGTCTCCTCCTTCTTGATCCAGCAAGGGAGAAGGAGAGGTTGATGGAAATCCAGCAGCACGACGGCGTGGTGGTGGAAGTAGCGGAGATCCCGGCAGGGCTTCGCCAAGCGCAAGCGGGAGGGAGAGGTGTCACGGGAGGGGAGGGAGGCGCCAGGGGCTAGGGTACTGCTGCCCTCCCTTCCCCCCACTATTTATAGGGGTCCTGGGGGGCGCCGGCCCCCTGGAGATCCCATCTGAGGGGGGGCGGCGGCCAAGGGGGGTGGCTTGCCCCCCAAGCCAAGTGGGGCGCCCCCCACCCCAGGGTTTCCAACCCTAGGCGCAGGGGAGGCCCATGGGGGCGCACCAGCCCACCAGTGGCTGGTTCCCCTCCCCACTTCAGCCCATGGGGCTCTCCGGGATAGGTGGCCCCACCCGGTGGACCCCCGGGACCCTTCCGGTGGTCCCGGTACAATACCGATAACCCCCAAAACTTTCCCGGTGGCCGAAACTGGACTTCCTATATATAATTCTTCACCTCCGGACCATTCCGGAACTCCTCGTGACGTCCGGGATCTCATCCGGGACTTCGAACAACTTTCGGGTTTCCGCATACTAATATCTCTACAACCCTAGCGTCACCGAACCTTAAGTGTGTAGACCCTACGGGTTCGGGAGACATGCAGACATGACCGAGACGACTCTCCGGTCAATAACCAACAGCGGGATCTGGATACCCATGTTGGCTCCCACATGTTCCTCGATGATCTCATCGGATGAACCACGATGTCGAGGATTCAATCAATCCCGTATACAATTCCCTTTGTCAATCGGTACGTTACTTGCCCGAGATTCGATCGTCGGTATCCCAATACCTTGTTCAATCTCGTTACCGGCAAGTCACTTTACTCGTACCGTAACACATGATCCCGTGGCTAACTCCTTAGTCACATTGAGCTCATTATGATGATGCATTACCGAGTGGGCCCAGAGATACCTCTCCGTCATACGGAGTGACAAATCCCAGTCTCGATCCGTGCCAACCCAACAGACACTTTCGGAGATACCCGTAGTGCACCTTTATAGTCACCCAGTTACGTTGTGACGTTTGGTACACCCAAAGCACTCCTACGGCATCCGGGAGTTGCACGATCTCATGGTCTAAGGAAATGATACTTGACATTGGAAAAGCTCTAGCAAACGAACTACACGACCTTTGTGCTATGCTTAGGATTGGGTCTTGTCCATCACATCATTCTCCTAATGATGTGATCCCGTTATCAATGACATCCCATGTCCATAGTCAGGAAACCATGACTATCTGTTGATCAACGAGCTAGTCAACTAGAGGCTCACTAGGGACATGTTGTGGTCTATGTATTCACACATGTATTACGATTTCCGGATAACACAATTATAGCATGAACAATAGACAATTATCATGAACAAGGAAATATAATAATAACCATTTTATTATTGCCTCTAGGGCATATTTCCAATATAGATTACTCCATAGATTGATCTTGGTGATGTGTAGAAAATTTTGAATTTCTGCTACGCGGTCCAACAGTGGCATCATGAGCTAGGTCTATGCGTAGTTTCTATGCACGAGTAGAACACAAAGTAGTTGTGGGCGTCGATTTTGTCAATTTACTTGCCGTTACTAGTCTTATCTTGATTCGGCGGCATCGTGGGATGAAGCGGCCCGGACCGACCTTACACGTACACTTACGTGAGACAGGTTCCACCGACTGACATGCACTAGTTGCATAAGGTGGCTAGCGGGTGTCTGTCTAACCCACTTTAGTCGGATCGGATTCGATGAAAAGGGTCCTTATGAAGGGTAAATAGAAATTGGCATATCACGTTGTGGTTTTGCGTAGGTAAGAAACGTTCTTGCTAGAAACCCATAGCAGCCACGTAAAACATGCAACAACAATTAGAGGACGTCTAACTTGTTTTTGCAGCATATGCCTTGTGACGTGATATGGCCAAAAGGATGTGATGAATGAGATATATGTGATGTATGAGATTGATCATGTTCTTGTAATAGGAATCACGACTTGCATGTCGATGAGTATGACAACCGGCAGGAGCCATAGGAGTTGTCTTAATTTATTGTATGACCTGCGTGTCAATGAAAAACGCCATGTAATTACTTTACTTTATTGCTAACCGTTAGCCATAGTAGTAGAAGTAATTGTTGGCCAGACAACTTCATGAAAACATGATGATGGAGATCATGGTGTCATGCCGGTGACGAAGGTGATCATGCCGCGCCTCGAAGATGGAGATCAAAAGGCGCAAGATGATATTGGCCATATCATGTCACTTTATGATTTGCATGTGATGTTTGTCATGTTTACATCTTATTTGCTTAGAACGACGGTAGCATAAATAAGATGATCCCTCACTAAAATTTCAAGAGACGTGTTCCCCCTAACTGTGCACCGTTGCGAAGGTTCGTTGTTTCGAAGCACCACATGATGATCGGGTGTGATAGATTCTAACGTTCGAATACAACGGGTGTTGACGAGCCTAGCATGTACAGACATGGCCTCGGAACACATGCGAAACACTTAGGTTGACTTGACGAGCCTAGCATGTACAGACATGGCCTCGGAACACAAGAGATCGAAAGGTCGAACATGAGTCGTATAGTAGATGCGATCAACATGGAGATGTTCACCGATGATGACTAGTCCGTCTCACGTGATGATCGGACATGGCCTAGTTTGACTCGGATCATGTATCACTTAGATGACTAGAGGGATGTCTATCTGAGTGGGAGTTCATTAAATAATCAGATGAACTTAATTATCATGAACATAGTCAAAAGGTCTTTGCAAATTATGTCATAGCTTACGCTTTAGTTCTACTGTTTAAGATATGTTCCTAGAGAAAATTTAGTTGAAAGTTGATAGTAGCAATTATGCGGACTGGGTCCGTAAACTGAGGATTGTCCTCATTGCTGCATAGAAGGCTTATGTCCTTAATGCACCGCTCGGTGTGCTGAACCTCGAGCGTCGTCTGTAGATGTTACGAAACATCTGACATACACGTTTTGATGACTACGTGATAGTTCAGTGTGTGATGCTAACGGTTTAAAATTGTGGCGACAAGACGGTTTTGAAACGTCGCAGAACATATGAGATGTTCCAAAGACTGAAATTGGGATTTCAGACTAATGCCCACGTCAAGAGGTATGAGACCTCTGACAAGTTTCTTAAGCCTGCAAACTAAGGGAGAAAAGCTCAATCGTTGAGCATGTGCTCAGATTGTCTGAGTACTACAATCACTTGAATCGAGTGGGAGTTAATCTTCCAGATGAGATAGTGATGGTTCTCCATAGTCACTGCCACCAAGCTATTAGAGCTTCGTGATGAACTATAACATATCAGGGATAGACATGATGATCCTTGAGCAACTCGCGATGTTTGACACCGCGAAAGTAGAAATCAAGAAGGAGCATCAATTGTTGATGGTTAGTAAAACCACTAGTTTCTAGAAGGGCAAGGGCAAGGGCAAATGGGATACTTCATGAAACAGCAAATCATTTGCTGCTCTAGTGAAGAATCCCAAGGTTGAACCCAAACCCGAGACTAAGTGCTTCTGTAATGAGGGGAACGGTCACTGAAGTAGAACTACCCTAGATACTTGGTAGATGAGAAGGCAGGCAAGGTCGACAGAAGTATATTGGATATACATTATATGAATGTGTACTTTACTAGTACTCCTAGCAGCACCAGGGTATTAGATACCGGTTCGGTTGCTAAGTGTTAGTAACTCGAAATAAAAGCTGCGGAATAAACGGAGACTAGCTAAAGGTGAGATGACGATATGTGTTGGAAGTGTTTCCAAGGTTGATGTGATCAAGCATCGCATGCTCCCTCTACCATCGAGATTGGTGTTAAACCTAAATAATTGTTATTTGGTGTTTGCGTTGAGCATAAACATGATTGGATTATGTTTATCGCAATATGGTTATTCATTTAAGGAGAATAATGGTTACTCTGTTTATTTGAATAATACCTTCAATGGTCTTGCACCTAAAATGAATCTCGATCGCAGTGATACACATGTTCGTGCCAAAAGATATAAAATAGTAATGATAGTACCACATACTTGTGGCACTACCATTTGAGTCATATTGGTATAGAACGCATGAAGAAGCTCCATGTAGATGGATCTTTGGACTCACTCGTTTTTGAAAAGATTGAGACATGCGAACCATGTCTATTGGTATATATGCATGAAGAAACTCCATGCAGATGGATCGTTTGGACTCACTTGATTTTGAATCACTTGAGACATGCAAATCATGCCACATGGGCAAGATGACTGAAAGGCCTCGTTTTCAGTAAGATGGAACAAGAGAGCAACTTGTTGGAAGTAATACATTTGATGTGTGCAGTCCAATGAGTGTTGAGGCACGCAGTGGATATCGATATGTTCTTACTTCACAGATGATTTGAGTAGATGCTGAGAATATTTACTTGATGAAACACAAGTCTGAATTATTGAAAGGTTCAGGTAATTTTAGAGTGAAGTTGAAGATCGTCGTGACAAGAGGATAAAATGTCTATGATATGATCATAGAGATATCTGAGTTACGAGTTTGGCACACAATTAAGACATTGTGAAAAGTGTTTCACAATTAATACCGCCTGGAACACCACAATGTGATGGTGTGTCCGAACATCATAACTGCACCCTATTGGATATGGTGCATACCATGATGTCTCTTTACCACTATCGTTTATGGGTTAGGCATTAGAGACAACCGCATTCACTTTAAATAGGGCACCACGCAATTCCGTTGAGACAACACCATTTAGAGAAACCTAAGTTGTCGTTTCTTAAAAGTTTGGGGCTGCGATGCTTATGTGAAAAAGTTTTAGGCTGATAAGCTTGAACCCAAAGCGGATAAATGCATCTTCATAGAATACCCAAAACAGTTGGGTATACCTCCTGTTTCAGATCTGGAAGTAAACAGGTCCTTTCTCAAGAAAAAGTTTCTCTCGAAAGAATTGAGTGGGAGGATGGTGGAGACTTGATGAGGTTATTGAACCATAACTTCAACTAGTGTGTAGCAGGGCACAGGAAGTTGTTCCTGTGGCACCTACACCAATTGAAGTGGAAGCTTATGATAGTGATCATGAAACTTCGGATCAAGTCACTACCAAACCTCGTAGGTCGATAAGGATGCGTACTACTTCAGAGTGGTACGTAATCCTGTCTTGGAAGTCATGTTGCTAGACAACAATGAACCTATGAGCTATGGAGAAGCGATGGTGGGCCCGGATTCCGACGAATGGCTCGAGGCCATGAAATCCGAGAGAGGATCCATGTATAAAACAAGGTATAGACTTTGAAAGAACTACTTGATGGCCGTAAGGCTGTTGGGTACACATGTATTTTAAAAGGGAAGACAGACAATGATGGTAAGTATCACCATTAAGAAAGCTCGACTTGTCGTTAAGATGTTTTCCGGCAAGTTCAAGGAGTTGACTGCGATGAGACTTTCTCACTCGTAGCGATGCTAAGACTCTGTTAGAATTATATTAGCAGTTACTGCATTATTTATGAAATCTTGCAGATAGGATGTCAAAACATTGTTTCCTCGACGATTTTCTTGAGGAAAGGTTGTATGTGATACAACCAGAAGGTTTTGTCAATCCTGAAAGATGCTAACAAGTATGCAAATCTCCAGCAATCCTTCTAAGGATTGGAGTAAGCATCTCGGAGTTGGAATGAACGCTTTGATGAGATGATCAAAGATTTTGGGTTTATACAAGGTTCATGAGAAACTTGTATTTCCAAAGAAGTGAGTGGGAGCACTATAGAATTTTTGATGAGTATATGTTGTTAACATATTGTTGATCAGAAATGATGTAGAATTTCTGGAAAGCATCCGGGGTTATTTGAAAAGTGTTTTTCAATGGAAAACCTGGATTAAGCTACTTGAACATTGAGCATCAAGATCTATAAGGATAGATCAAAAACGCTCAATATTACTTTCAAATGAATACATACCGTGACAAGATTTTGAAGGAGTTTAAAATAGATCAGCAAAGAAGGAGTTCTTGGCTGTGTTACAAGGTGTGAGTATTGAGTAAGACTCAAGACCTGACCACGGCAGAAGAGAGAGAAAGGACGAAGGTCGTCCCCTATGCTTTAGACGTAGGCTCTACATATGCTATGCTGTGTACCGCACCTGAAGTGTGCCTTGCCATGAGTTAGTCAAGGGGTACAATAGTGATCCGGGAATGGATCACATGACAGCGGTCGAACTTATCCTTAGTATCTAGTGGACTAAGGAATTTTCTCGATTTTGGAGGTGAAAAGGAGTTCGTCGTAAAGGGTTACGTCGATGCAAACTTTGACACTAATCCGGATGACTCTGAGTAGTAAACCGGATTCGTATAGTAGAGCAGTTATTTGGAATAGCTCCAAGTAGCGCGTGGTAGCTGCATCTACTAGATGACATAGATATTCGTAAAGCACACACGGATCTGAAAGGTTCAGACCCGTTGACTAATAACCTCTCTCACAAGCGAGATATGAACAAACCCCATGGGTGTTGGATTCATTACAATCACATGGTGATGTGAACTAGATTATTGACTCTAGTAAACTCTTGGGTATTAATCACATGGCGATGTGAACTAGATTATTGACTCTAGTGCAATTGGGAGACTGTTAGAAATATGCCCTAGAGGCAATAATAAATTGGTTATTATTATATTTCCTTGTTCATGATAATCGTTTATTATCCATGCTAAAATTGTATTGATAGGAAACTCAGATACATGTGTGGATACATAGACAACACCATGTCCCTAGTAAGCCTCTAGTTGACTAGCTCGTTGATCAATAGATGGTTACGGTTTCCTGACCATGGACATTGGATGTCGTTGATAACGGGATCACATCATTAGGAGAATGATGTGATGGACAAGACCCAATCCTAAGCCTAGCACAAGATCGTGTAGTTCGTTTGCTAAGAGCTTTTCTAATGTCAAGTATCATTTCCTTAGACCATGAGATTGTGCAACTCCCGGATACCGTAGGAATGCTTTGGGTGTACCAAACATCACAACGTAACTGGGTGGCTATAAAGGTGCACTACAGGTATCTCCGAAAGTGTCTGTTGGGTTGGCACGAATCGAGACTGGGATTTGTCACTCCGTGTAAACGGAGAGGTATCTCTGGGCCCACTCAGTAGGACATCATCATAATGTGCACAATGTGACCAAGGAGTTGATCATGGGATGATGTGTTACGGAACGAGTAAAGAGACTTGCCGGTAACGAGATTGAACAAGGTATCGGGATACCGACGATCGAATCTCGGGCAAGTACTATACCGGTTGACAAAGGGAATTGTATATGGGATTGATTGAATCCCGAACATCGTGGTTCATCCGATGAGATCATCGTGGAACATGTGGGAGCCAACATGGGTATCCAGATCCCGCTGTTGGTTATTGGCCGGAGAACGTCTCGGTCATGTCTGCATGGTTCCCGAACCCGTAGGGTCTACACACTTAAGGTTCGATGACGCTAGGGTTATAGGGAATAGATATACGTGGTTACCGAATGTTGTTCGGAGTCCCGGATGAGATCCCGGACGTCACGAGGAGTTCCGGAATGGTCCGGAGGTAAAGATTTATATATGGGAAGTCCCGTTTTGGCCACCAGAAGAGTTTCGGGCGTCACCGGTAATGTACCGGGACCACCAGAGGGTTCCGGGGGTCCACCGGGAGGGGCCACCAACCCCGGAGGCCTGCGTGGGCCAAGTGTGAGAAGGGACCAGCCCCTAGGTGGGGTGGTGCGCCTCCCACAAGAGGCCCAAGGCGCAGGGAAGGGGGAAGGGGGAAACCCTAGGCTCAGATGGGCCTAAGGCCCACCTAGGGTGCGCCCCCCTTCTCTCCCCTCTGGCCGCCCCCCCCCCCCCCCCCCCCTAGATGCATCTAGGGCTGGCTGCACCCCTTGGGGGGAATCCTAGATGGGGGCGCAGCCCCTCCCCCTCCCCTATATATAGTGGGGGTTTTGGGGCTGCCACGGACATGAGTCTCCCTCTCTCTTGGCGCAGCCCTACCCCTCTCCCTCCTCGTCTCTCGCAGTGCTTGGCGAAGCCCTGCTGGAGTGCCAAGCTCCTCCATCACCACCATGCCGTTGTGCTGCTGCTGGACGGAGTCTTCCCCAACCTCTCCCTCTCTCCTTGCTGGATCAAGGCGTGGGAGACGTCACCGGGCTGCACGTGTGTTGAACGCGGAGGCGCCGTGGTTCGGCGCTTAGATCGGAATCAACCGCAATCTGAATCGCTACGAGTACGACTCCTTCATCCACGTTCTTGCAACGCTTCCGCTTAGCGATCTACAATGGTATGTAGATGCACTCCCCTTCCCTCGGTGCTAGATTACTCCATAGATTGATCTTGGTGATGCGTGGAAAATTTTGAATTTCTGCTACGCGGTCCAACAGACCCGCCGCGTCGAGACGTCATCAGCCTCGAAGACTACCTCCCCCAGGGCAGGAGGACCACCTCGAGTGCGCCATCATGGAGCGCCCGGCGAGAAAGGAGGAGGAGGCCGACGCGTGCTGCCACTGTGAGCTCGAGATCGAGGAGATCTTCCTCGAGCAGGGCGTCACAGGCGCACACATCCAAGGAGGCATACATGCGCGTCATGAAGGCCGAGCAGGCCAAGGTCTGGATCGACCTCGACTCCGACGAGGACTGAGCTCCTCCGGCTCCTCCGCCGCGTTGTCGCCACCGCACCCGTCGATTTTGGTAGCCTAGGCTCGGGTACGCTGTACGGCCCGCAGACCCCCCCCCCCCCTATGTAGTACTATGATGTAGTATGATGAACAACTATCTATGATGTAGTATGATGATCAACTATATACCATGAATGGCATTGCAAATTTCTCGCGCGAATGTTTTTTTCTTCTTCAAATTTTACAGTTTCATATACGGGGTCTGATCTGCAGCGCACGAATTCGCCCCGCAAATTTGATCTGCAGCGGACTGTAAACGCGTTTTCTGGGTCCGAATTTTACGGGGTCTGCTAGAGATGCTCTTAACATGCAGCTCCAAGAACCAGCATCCTCAACATTCATTGTTAATCTGGACATGCAAGAGAATGTTCCAAAGTTGTTACTCGAATAAATGTTCCATGGAAAATCTCTAGTAAACTTGATCGGCCTCGTCCCATCTAACCATCACGCATCCCATAATGGTGTCTTGTCCCCATTGTCGATGGTGAATCAGGTATAGATGTAGAAGAGGTTCGTATCCACGGCATCACAAAGTTTGCCCATGCCAAACTACAACTTGCTTGGGTAGGTCCATTCAAGCCATGGCCAACGTAACCGCATTGCCCTCGCAATTTTTTTAGATGGATCACACCGCCGAGACCCCCAAGGTGGGTGGGGCGGCAGATAGTTTCCCAATTAACCTTGCATTTCTCTCTCGAGTTCCTAACAAGCGGCGATTCAGGCCCTGAACCGACTCGGGATGCCCCTTCTCTGTAGGAGATCGAAGATGTAATCTTGTATAACTAAATCAAAAGCCTTGCGAATGTCCAGCACGAAAAGCAAGATTTGCTAATGTTCGAGGGATGAGGAGGCGCGAGATGGCCCGCCGCCGCACGAGGCCTCGCTCTGGCGACGTCGGCCAATGGCGGGGGATGGAGAGGAGAGCTAGGCACCAGCAACAGAAGAGTCGCTTGTACTCTAGTAATAGCTACTATCTATCATTCATGTTGAGATGATCTAAATCATTTTATGTAATTTTCTAATGTGAATAGAATATCTGGTTAACTGACTTCATCACCACCAAATGATAATATCGTATTCAATGAAAATTCTTGATGTGCTCTACATATTTTATATCACATGAATTTTATACAGTTGCCATGAACTCTTGCTGACAGTATGAAGAAGGATTGGCTTAGATTAGGTGAGGCGTGATTTGCACGTGCACAAGACAAGCGAGTCGCCCTACTGGCACTCATCAAGCCATTAGCAAAACTTTGTGTCGCGTGCCTTGGGTGCACATGCATAACAAGACTCTTGTTTCTTTCTTAATATAGTTGGTTATTTAATTTCTTATTTTTATAATATGTGTCTTGATGTATACAGGACCCATGCATGCCTGGATCTTGGGAGTGCATGCACATCGCCTGTTTCTTTCTTTAACTGTACACATTTCACTCTCGACCAATTACTTACCATTCCCATCGGTGTAAGCCAGGCTTGAATTCTCAATCTTACAGACTTCACATTGTCATTGCTTTTGACCGTTGTGAGCCACACATATATAAACTCAAGCTAGATACGCGCATGCCAAAACCCTTCTCGCAGGAGATGGCCTCCAATGGCGGCGCACCAAACCCATGGCAACACCAGCCTCCGCAGCCATCGCGTGAGGGATACACATGCCCTTTTTGCCGTAGGAGGTGGGTCACACACCAAGCCCTTGGTGGCCACATGTCCTTGCAGAGCTGCCGCAACAATCGCCACCGGAACATGCCAGTAAGCTTGCCCCAACAAGCCTCTTCCGTGCCCGACTCTACTCTTTTGGGGTCGTGGCTACTTGTTCTTGCACCCAACCTTGCCTTCTGGGAGGAATACCGCGGTGGAGGTCCCCGTCCGGTGGAGATAGACTTCATGGGTCCACTACGGGCGCCAAAAGATGCCGTAGAGCCGCGGCTGAGTGACAGAGCTGGCGAGGCGGTCGACCTAACCTTGAGGCTTTGATTCATGGAGGGTGCCTGATCACAAGAAAAATAAATACATTCGACGATAGATGAAGATCGTGTAATATAAGATTCGTCCAAGCGTGTCATTTGTTTCAGCTACCTCTTATCGTGTTCTTTGCTATTTAGAACTTCGGGTTGATTTCAAGATGACATTATGAATATGGTGCATGTTCAAGATTCAGTTGCCTTTACTTTTTTCTAATTTAAATAGGTGTGTACATGTGTGTTGCAACGGGATCTGAGAATTTTCATGTTTACAATATAGTAGTTGAGTCGTTTAACTTAACATCTACCATTGTGATTTCTACGTAGTAGGTCCATGCGTGGAACCCAATCTCATTGGCCATGCATGGGACCATAATGGATATCAACGCAACAGCCACTGCAACCTTGTGGGCATTATAATATTATTATTTATACAAAGAGCGTTATAATCTAAAAGAAAATCCATTTTAGAAAGATTATCCTTCAAAAAAAAATCACAGCAGATTATGAAAAGTGCACAAAAACTGGCAAGCAAGTAAACAGTAAGGTGTCCTTACGGAGCAATAAAAACATAAGTAAACAATTTACACTGAGTGACCAGCGAAGTCTTGCGGAGCGGCAGTCGCACGGTTCACTGGCACCTCCCACATAGCCATGTGCACAGTTAAGGCCCACCCCACCACCCACGTCTTCTTTTACCTTATCCCCTTACGCGTCTTCCACCTCCCGCAAGCACCATTCCCTCTCTCCTCTTTGCCTCCACCCCTCCTCCCCACACAAGAGGGGCCATGCCATTGTTGCCACATGCATCTTGTCCCTGATCGACAGCGAGGCCGTTGGCGTCGCGCTCCTTCCCCAATAGCGCCGACGGATGCCTTGCGCTGCAATAAGCTTTTTTCTTGGAGAACGAGAGCATCGTCCAAAGCTTGTAGTCCCATCTAATTCAAGCAAAAGCCTTGCAAATGTCCAGCATGAAAAGCAAAGTTACCTTTTTATTTCCGTGGAGGCAACAGGCAAAGTTTCTGACGTACATGATGTTAACGTGGATAGTTCTCTTCTTTATGAATGCACTTTGGGCATTGGAAGCGATGTTGTTCATGAAAGGAGCTAGCAGACTGGAACACACTTTGGCAATGATTTTCACAGTGGTGTGTATGAGGCTTATAGGGTGGTAGTCCAAAATCTCCTCATCTCAGCCCCATCTTTCATGGGTAGAAGATGGTTGAGCCAACATAAACTCTTTGAATGCAAGTCGCCAAAAAGGCGAATGACGGCTGGTTCCTCGCCGCTAGGTAGTGAAACCGGTAGAAAGCTCTTTTGTGGTGTTATGGCTGAATGGGAAAAACATATCTACAACAATTTCACTAATTGGCATGAATCCAACACAATTATATTTCTCTACTAAAAGAGCACATGTACATGCTCTTTCACTCTCCAAAAATGAATCTGTGTAGAGAAATAGCTGCGTCCGTGCGTCAGCCAGTAGTTCAGAGGAACTCTTGCCGGCCGACAGCAGCTCCTCCTGAGATGCGTAAAGAAGAGGCGGCAGCAGCTGGGCGTGCCGCACCAGCAGATGGCGCTCTTAGCGACGTCGAGCGGAGGTGTGGCTTGGTCGAAATCGACAAATAACCAGGTAGCCTTAGAGGCAGTTTGGTCCTTTCCGGTGTCTGTAAATGGAAGGGGAAAAAGAGAACAAGGACATCAGTAAAAGAGGGCAAATGGCATGTTAATCAAGGTGTTCACCAGCTGGGTCTGGGTGGTAATTTTGCGAAGTCTGTCTTAATAGTGGCAATGTTGCAAAGCCAGATGTTCAGCGTCAAATATCCAAATTTCTCAAGTGAGAGGGGACTGCTAACTAGACCTCGGAGTACGTGCTGAAGAAAGCTGGCACCATTTTGGATGTTAATTTTTTTTTTCTTAATTTGAGCCTTTTTGCTATTTCAGGCAAAGAATCTGTAAGGAAGTTAGTTAAAAAAATTCCAACCAAATTGTGTTTGTGTTTTAGTTCCTATGAAATTAACCTGAAATTTGGTTCAAAAAATTGACAAGTTTTATCTTTCAACAACAACCAAAAAGATTCCCCGCAAAAAAAACAAAACAAAAAGATGACAGCGTATCCAACAAAGAGCATTTGAAATCTATGGCTAGGTACACTTACATGATCAACGTAACCCATTTCACTTGTTTCAACTCGAAACAGCATGTTCCCTGAGCAGTTTTGGTCCATGACACGACTTAAAAGCAGCAAACAGCAAAGATTGCATCAGTCAGCAGAACCAAATGATCATTTAGTACTTCAGACACAATTGCACGGCGGTGTCACAATTTTCATAGCATCAAATATTTGATCAGACGCCTCCCAAATCAGGAAAACATTCCTTACATGAACTGGAACACCAAAACAGAGTGCACTTCATTGAAACAACTACGAAGGCACGAAGCAGAGTCTGGGATCATAAAGCCTCTTAGCATATACAAGTCGTGAAACGCAGACAGTGAAGGCCACGAAGGTCCACGCTGAACCTTGCCACTTCAATCATACACCGCGTACTGGTTTCAGACATATGGGCTCATGCACCTTTACTTTAGGATTAGGATCATCGATGGAGAACGTAAGCAAGTTACCCTTTCCATCATCAGCTATCTCATCCTTGGGAAGAATTAAGTTGTATCCCTTCGGTAGCCCATCAGACAATGATGAGCTTCGTATCTTGTAAACTGATATCTGATAATAGTCGGTCAAAAAGGAACCATAGGACATCCTACACTTGAACTTGGAGTTTGTAGCTTTAGGTTGGATGCAGACGACAGAGATGGCATGCCCGAATGGCTCTAGTGCCACGTTGAGCAGGAAAATTTCCCTGTCTTTGATACGAAGAAAATGTAGACCTGGTTCTAGGGTGAACTTAACATCTTCAGAGTATTTGATGGTTGTACACGGCCACTTGTGCTGGGAGGCGGAATGTTCAAGGAGGGCGTCTGTTGGCCCTGCAAAGCTGCAGCCGGACGCCGGGCAGAAACATGGGGCGCTCGGGCATGCCTTCTCGTGCTCTTCTTTCTGGTAGTAGGTGAGCTTCTCTGCGCATCCATATTTTGCATTGGAGCAAGGGATCATGACTGATTCCATGAGACGCTCCATCCCTAAACAGCGCTTGAAGGTAGTTTCAGCAGAGCATAAGTGACAATTGTTGCGCACGAGCTTGGGACGGCAAGAAGAGCATATGAAATGCCCCACGGAACACTGGAACAGGAAGGATCAGCAGGGTCGTCACGTGAGAATAACTTTTAACATAAATTAAAGTTGACGCACTACACAGCAACATAAGAAGTTAGCACCACACAAAATTGTGCAACCATTCATGTAGGGGTTAGTTTTGGTATATGCAACATGCTGGTCTGTAAATCTGTAACCGACATACAACTCCAAAGGGGGGCAGACCAAACATAATGCTAGTAAAGAGGTATGCAGCATCTGCCCCTCCCATATTAGTAAAGAGGGGACAGCTGTGGACTAGAAAATAGTGTACATAGTTGCTAACAGTTTCAGTCTCAGATCAAAATGTTAAGTGTCCTAATATATTCTCTATGAAAACGAAATTTCAGCGGCCATAGCTACTCCGATCAATGTTGTCTAAATAAATTGTTTTTTTAGCAAGCAGCATTGTGTGTGAGCCCCTGATTAATACTCCCTCTGTAAACTAAAATAAGAGCGTTTAGATCACTAAAGTAGTTATCTAAACTATCTTATGTTAGTTTACGGAGGGAGTATATCCTACTAGGGAACAGCTGTAAACTAGAAAATGGTGTAGATTGTTGCTAGAAGTTTTGGTCTCAACCAAAATATTAGCGTCCTAATTCTCTACGAAAACAAAAATTTCAGCGACCGTAGCTACTCTGATCCATGTTGTCTCAATAAACTGTTTTTTAGCAAGTAACATTGTGTTGTGTGTGCGGGGTGTGCCCTGATGAATATCCTACTAGGGAACAGCTGTAGACTAGAAAATAGTGTAGATTGTTGCTAGCACTTTTGGTCTCAACCCAAATATCGGTGTCATTATTCTATTAAAAAAACAGAGACCATAGCTACTCCATTCCATGCTGTCAAAAGAAACCTTTCTTAGCAAGTAAAGCATTACTCATGGGAGGTCTGAGAGTACATCCAACTATACATAAGCAATTTTTCTTCTTAATTTTATCTGAGCTTTAGGCTCTACTAGTGTCAAGTAAATATATGCACATGTACCTGGTATATCGGAGGTCTGAGGGGATGAAAGCAGACGGGGCAGTCGAGGGCGTCCATCCCCATGGTGACACTCTGCCTCTTGCCGCTGCTCTCCCCCTCTCCCGGGGCTTCCACTCGTCTCTTGCTAGAGGTACCACAATCCATCACCAACAAAAATCAAGTCACCAGTATTGCCTTGCTTGATATTATTACAACTGCACGCGCAACAGAGCTCCACGCCTAGCGATCAAACACAGCGTATACTGATAATAAGAGTCACTGAAGTGGCAATGGCCTCATGTGTTTCTCCTGAATTAGCAATGGAAAAGCAACAATACTTTCACACACAGGGTGAAATCCGTTCAGTGCGTCTGCCAGTTCTCTTTGTCCGTGGAGAGGTGTACATGAGCTGAATCGCGTTGCTTTCTTGATCAATTCAGCGGAGAGCAGAGGACGATGCGTATTGCGAGCAGTACAGCCTAGTAGCGAAGAAGTAGTAAAAAAGGGGAGAAATTTATTCTTCCCGTGGGATGGGATGGGATGTAGCGCGGTACCTGAGATGCTTGACGTCGACCCGACCCGAGGTTTACCCGCTACTGGAACTAGTCGCCGTGGCCGGCCTCGGGGTCGTGGTCTACTGGTGGCGGCGGTGAGGTGGCCGCCTCGCCGGCGACACTCTCTCCGGAGGGGAAGAAGGGATGGGAAGGCCGCTGCTTCCCTGCCGACTGGGCCCTAGCGCGCTCTGGTCCGAGCCCGAGGAGAGCAGGGGGGAGGAGGAGGTGACGGCGAGACGACGGCGGCGGAGGGGTGGAGCGACGGCGCTGCGGTGTGTGTGAGAGGAAGAAGGGTGGGCTGGGTATGGGCTGGGCCAGCGGGTGTTGGGTGTGCAAATTCTCTGCAGATGGGCCTGGCTATTGGACGTTCGACACAACCTACCTACTACCACTCAAAAAAAAACTATTACTCAAAAAAAAAATACTACTACCACGAATAGAAGAGGTGAGTCCGCCGCTAGCCGTAGAAAGAAACCCTACACGCCACCACATCAACCGTCCCTGGCCTTGCCTTCGAACCTCGCTCCGGTGCCGCGAAGCTAAGGTGAGGGGATTCGCATCTCCCCTATGTTGCATAGCGAGATCTTTTTGTTAGATTTTGATGTCGCGGTGAAGCCGTTCCGACGACCGATGGCAAGGTTGCCTCAAATAGAAATCGGCTGGCTCCAATCTTGCCTTTGGGGAGTGTTTAGCGCAATGTTGCCGAGGAGTTTGGGAGTTTTTGCTTCACTTTTTCTGGACGATGGGTTGGTTCCTTGTGTTGTCTGCCATTGTGGTTCCATGGGCATTATCGGCCGACAACATCGTCTCCTTCGGGAGCCTTTTTATCAAGCTAAGATGTTAGCTAGACATGGGAAAATATATGATTTTTGATTTTTTTTTTACTTGATTTTGGAGAGCGTGGAATTATATATTCTCTGGAGATTCAACTAAGATGAACTAACTTATATGACATGGCAACACTCGCGACAAGATAAACAAGACAAAAGCACAAGAAAGTAATCAGGTTGGGAACGAAATACCCAAAGGACGCAATGATATGTCCCGAAGTTTGAGCCTTCAGGGGAAGGGGCCACTAGGTACACCGACGACACCACATGTCTCGCCTTCTTCTCGCCGAGCCTCGTCAAACCAAACCCTAGTTCAATCACTAAGAATCAAGCATTGAGATGGCTTCTGAACTTTCACAAACTTTCGGATTAAATCTTTCAGACGACTCCAACAGTCTAGGGTTCCCTACGAACTCAAGAGCGACAAGATGTACAAGGCAATTGATGGGGAATCACCTTTCTAGCTTATTGTAATCTTTTACTAGGCTGTGACATGCGCTTTGCCGCGTCATTTTTTAGTTCGTGAGTTAACATTCCTCTTTTCATGCCACCACAAAAGAACAGTTTAATATTTATCTGAACACATCTCCCTGAGCATACAAAGTGCAACCATCAAAATATTACTTCCTCCGTCTCAGCGTTTTTGACACTAGTATAATGTCAAAAACTCTCTTATATTATGGGACGAAGGGGTATGTTATTCTCCTTAATCATAAAGTACCTCTGAAACGGAACATGTCACTCCAGAACTTTGAGAAGGATCGTCAGAGAACGGTTCTCTTTTGAGCATATGCATCAAAGTTTCAGTGGTTTTCTTTTCTCAAGAGAAGCATTTGTGGCAAACATTTGACACCTATGCTTTAGTGACTACCAATCATCAGAAGGAAAGATCTCTTGGGAAACACGTCACGGAGAAAAGGAAAATCCTGAAAACAAAAACTTGCAAAAAGAATTGCATAGTGCCCTAGCTAGATTTGCATGATTCATGTGCATAAAAGTTATTACTGTGGGTGCAAATTGTACCTGGCAAGCAAGATAACCAGCAGAAAAAAAACACTAACACCAGTAGCAAAAACAACAGAACAAATGACCTGCTATTGGCATGACTAAGAATATTTGCAATTTGCACACTATTTGCTGCTGGGGTTGCATGAATAAATTATGCAACCACTGCAATTTACTGATGTTGTTATATGAAAAGATATGACTGCTAGTAACATGCATCACCCAAGAAAAATACATAGAAAGGAACAGATTATATTACGAACGCACAAGATTACTGAAACCTGATGTAACCATAAGAAATCGCAATGTGGTTAATGCGAAATTGTAGATTCAGAAAGGTGCAATTTCATCAAATTTAGGTATTTAATAACATAGACAACACTAGATATAGACAACACTGGATACAGATCTTTCCAGTTTTCCTAGTGAAAATAGTGGTCACTTTTCTCATCCCTTTTAACAACATGTAATGGAATGTGATAGAACACATGTGCATAGAAACCACATGTATAACAAGCCATCAAGCCTTTTGCGAAGGTACTCATATTAAACAGCCACAAAGTTGAACAACAGCAACAATTGTTCGATACTGAGATAAGGTTAAGCCGCACATGAAAATAACCATAGAGGATAAACAAAAGGCGCAGCAGTCCAGGCTAACAGCAACCATCAACATTCTCGCCACATTCGCACTTGGTTCCAGCGTGCAGATTTCACCAATCCCACTGGTTCTTTCCTTCCACTGTGCAAATTTCAGCCGAACTTCTCCACCTTCGACACAAGAGTGATTCTCAAAATTGACTACGCGCATCCCAAACACGATGCTCCTACTCTTTCATAGAGACAAGGACATTAGCAACAAAGTAGTGGCTTTTTCCCGGGTGTTGGAGAAAGCATAGATGATCCTTCCATTTACAGTAGCAAGGACAAATTGTACAACAAGACGATCCACTAGGGCAGGTTCCTTGAATCCTCAACATGACAGAAACAACCATATACATTGAAGCCTCCTCTTTTGATCAGATTCAAATCATCACCCTTTCCGGCAGCAGCAGTAGTAGCAACTAGTCCTAGAATCACATTAGTCTGCATTTCTCCTTGTTGTGCTTGCTTGTTGTACAGTTTTTGGTGGCTGTGATGTGAGTTTACCTGGGCTGGCTGGGGAGACGATGCTGCTACTCCTGTAGCTCGTCCATGGCCTGGAGCAAGAAGGGCTGGAACCTGGTCATGTTCACCTTGACGTCCTGCTTCATGATGGTGTCGGCGAGCGCCTGCCACCCCTGCTTGTGGAGGGCCTTGGGGTCCTTGAACACCACGTGATCCTTGGGGTACTTGTCCTTGAGGCTCGTCTCCTCCTCGTCGATGTAGTACTCCACGTACCGGAGCTGCATGTCCCGCGCCGGCTGCCCGTAGAAGTTGGTCGCCATCCAGTCCATGTTCCCCCACGGCACGATCTGCAGCACCACCCCGTTGGTCGGCAGGAAGATCTGGTTGGTCAGCCCGGCACCGTGCACGGCCAGAAGCACGTCGGCGGAGTTCACCAGGGCCGCGAACGCCGGCACGTCGTCGCCGGCCTCGGCCACGGTCACGTTGAACCCGAGCTCCGACGCGGCGGCGGCCACCTCGTCCTGGTTCAGCAGCTTGCGCGTGCCGGCGCGCGAGATGATCAGCATCCGGGGCTGCATTCCGGGCTCCGCCCCGAGCACCGCCGGCTGGTCGCGGCGGAGCCCGTACGCGGCTCGGAGGAAGCGCGTGTAGTCCACCATGGTGTAGTTGCGCGGGTTGCGGGTTGGGTGAGGGGTGATGATGAGGTCGCGGTCGCGGTACAGGCCGAGGTACCCCCGCGGGAAGCAGTGCACGTCGGCGTCGGCGTCGAAGTTGATCACGTCGTAGTTGGAGAGCTTGCGCAGCAGCGGCGTGTACTTTTGCACCCACCACGGCTTGTAGTTGGTGATCAGCAGCTGCACCTCGCCTTTCAGGTGCGCCGTGGTCAGGAACAACGGGATCAGCGCGTCTGTGTTGTCGTGGAAGAAGTTGTCCGTGTACCCTGCGACGGAGAACACGACCGCGGGGACGCGATGCTGCCTCGTGCACTGTGGGGCAGCCTCAGGGGAGGAGACAGACTTGACAGTCACCTCCACCACGGCAGGCAGGAGGAAGTCGTCGTTCCGGGCGTACGGCCGTAGCCGCTTCTCGCCCTTCTCGTCGAAGCCGCCGCCGCCGGACGGGTTGACGAGGTACATGGTCTTCTGGCTGGGGCTGACACGGATGTCGCCGGACAGCTCGCAGACCGCCGGCCGCGCGTAGGGGAACCCCTCGTCCACGCCATTTTCGTCGCAGCTCATCGGACCGGCGGCGACATTGCTGCTGCTGTTGCTCTTCCTTTCTCCCTGAGCTGAATCCACCATCAAGAGTCGCATTAGAACGCAGCAGATCTAGCAAGCACATTTCTTTATCTACACAGAGATCTAGCACATTTTCTTTTTTTATAAGAAGATCTAGCACATTTCTAAAAACTACTACTAATCTGGAGAAAAAATTAACTGAAGTGGGCATTATGGTGGGGGCAACCAATTTTTGCCAAGATTGCGGAGTACAGAGCATTGAATGGATAAAAAGATGTAGCACATTTTCTTTTTCTATACAAAGATCTAGCACATTTCTAACAAAACTACTAATCCGGGGAAAAAAATTACTAATTGAAGTGGGAATAGTGGTGGGAGCAACCAATTTTTGCCCAGATTGCAGAGCACAGAGCATTGATCTCTGAAAGAGGCTGCCTGCCTGCCTGCCTGCCTGGGAGTGATAATTTTGCTCTGTTTTCCTTCCATTTGTTAATTAAGGTGCCAAGAAAAAGAAAAAAGAGGGCTCAAGAAGAGATTCCCTTACATGGCATTGGCGCCGAGGTGTTGGCCGGCGCCGGCGCCTTCTCGGCGTGTTCCTTCCTTGAGACCGCCTCCGGCACCCCGGGCTCTCGAGAGCCCGCCGTCCCCGGGCCCTTCTCCGTCAGATCGACGCGGTCCACGGCGCCGCCGTTGTTGCCGCCAGTAAATGCGGGATCTTCGGGCGGACGCGGGGCGGCCACCGCCCCCGGCGCCGAGGAGGACGACGGCGGGGCGTTCTGGAGCAGGGCCGAGGTGGTGGCTGGCGGCGGAATCAGCAGCAGAGCAGTAATTGTTAGATCGAATCGAATGTGGTACAGTACCAGTAGAGCTGAGTAATTAGTGGATCGGGACGGAGGGCGCGCACCGAAGACGGGGGAGTAGACGGCGTAGAGCTTGGCGAGGGAGACGTAGGTGAGGAGCGCGAGGCAGCAGCCGGCGAGCAGGCCGGCGGCGAGCTTCCGGGGCTCGATCTTGGCGCCGGAGGCGAGGAAGGCCCTGATGAGCCGCGGCGGCGCCGGCCTCCGCTCCCCCGGGCCCGCGCCCGGCAGCTTGGACGGCCGCGCGTACGCCGTCGTCGACGCCATCCCGGGCACGCGCTCGCAGCGTCAGGCTGGCAGGGATCTGTCGGCGCTCGAAGGAGGAGAGAGAGAGCGAGGCTGGCTGGCTGGATGTACTCCGTGGAGAGAGAGAGGTAGAAGAAGAGGAGGTAGGTTGGTGGAAGTGGAAGTGGGGGTGGCGGGGAGCGCGTGGGGGACGGGATGGGGATGGGATTACGGGGAAAGCTCCGGGAGGGGCCGGTGACGGTGACCGACCGTGCGGGTGGGACGCCGCGCTGTGGCGGTGTGGCGGTGGCCTTTTCCCACTGACATGACACGCGCTGGCGCTGCCGGCGTTTGACTCCTCACGTGGCCCGCAGCACCGACAGGAATTCTCCCGTGCCCCAACGAGAGAGAGAAAACAGCGAGCGGGCCGGTGCGGTGCGCCGCCGCGTCACGAGCAGAGCAATTTTGAATGGGAGTGCCTAGAACTCATTTAGATGAGATATAATTTGGTCTCATTCATCTTGAAAACAAAAACAGATACAACCCACGTCAGCACATACACATCTTATAGCATCACATCCAATGGCTATAAAAGATGAATGAGACCAAACTATATCTCATCTAGATGAGTTCTAGCAAAACTGATTTTGAATATATGGTCTGCAAATCACATTTTGTATAATGAGAGGCGGATCGAGTTCCGACGCATATTATTCACTCTTGTGTAAGCAGAATTAGAGGCATGCCAACAACGTTATATGATGGAGCACCATGCCGCGGCAGATGGAATGATTAGTCGAAGCTAGTACACCATACAACCCCGGACAGCAGGGATTGGATTAATGTTGAGCACCATGCTTTAATCTTGTACTGTAATTTCAGCAGTAATAATAACGAAATTACATCGAACATATTAACAATGTCGATGCGAGATGAATCTGGCTCTGCATCTTGTACTACCTGCTGAGTATACCTGCATAACAATGATAACGAAATTACATCGAACATCGAAATTACATCTTGTACTACCCTGCATATCTGCTGCATCTGCGCCGCGAGATGAATCTGGCTCGAACGTTTTACCTCGCTGGCGATTTTTCACAGTCCTCCAAAACATCTAGCCGCTCGTTCCTTCCAACGTTGCTATTTGGTGCTATAACCGATGACAGGTGGGGTTCTTTTCCTGGCAGGCCCAGTTTTGCAGTGTGTGTGTCGCATGGGTTGTGGTAAAAAAAAGAGGGTTAACTGAGCGATCGTGGGCGAGGTGGGGTTGGTCCATTCCCGCGGGCGGACCTGTGAATTCTTGCGCGCCAACTGTCACCGCTACTGGCGCTTACCCAACTGTGTCTCTTGCTCTTCTGAAGCGTTGGGCCCACTCGTCGGTCTGCTGGTAGGTTGCGTGCGAGGTAACGTGAGGTCCTTCGCGTCACCGTGCCTCACTGCAGATGGCCCTCCCCTTGGGACCAACCCCCTTGGGACCAACCACGGCGTTGTACCGCTACCGGGGAGGCGTGCAAGGGGCTGAGAGCCGCCGCCTTCACAAGCCAGTCCTCGAGCCATGGATGGGCTCGTTGTTGGGCCCTCGCCGCCGGCCTCCCGTGAGCCGCCTATTCTTCCCCGAAGACGCCTCCCCGCATGTCTCCTCGACCGCTGGGCAGTGTCGCTGACGGATCGGGGGACGTCGGTCGCGGACAAATGATAATTATGAGATACATATACTTAACCATAAATGACTATCGGATAAATATAACGTGTGTGTGTGTGGGTGGGGGTGGGGGGGGGGGGGGGGGGGGGGGAATACCCCATAACAGTTTTGAATATATGGTGTACAAAACACATTTTCTATAATTAATTTAAGTATGTATATATACTAGACCCTTATTTAAGATGGGCCTAGGCTGCCGCACCTTTTGCCATGGCCTACAGCCGGCCCTGACTACTTGTCTTTCCCCTCTCTATCGTTTTCCTTCTCCAAATCAATCATTACAATATGCTAATTTAGGTTATCGAAACAAAAGATGAGACAGGCAATTAGGATCCCGAAGAAACCTGACATGATTAGATCTTGGAGATCCGTACACTAGTAGAAAAGAGGCTTCCATACGCCCCCATTAGTCCCCAAAATAATCGAACGACGACCAAAGGGGTCTTTAGTCGCGGTTCGGGAGGAGACCCGCGACCAACTATCTGGGCCCAGCGCGCTCGGTCGACAGCTGGCGGACGGGAGGGGCTTTAGTTCCGGTTGGCTTGGCCAACCGGGACTAAAGGTCCTCAGGCTGGCCCGAAGGCCTTTAGTCGCGGTTGGCCAGGCCAACCGGGACTAAAGGCCCATCCCTATATATAGGACTCAGCTCACTTCACTTCACTCAGCTCACTTCACAATATTCAGAAGGGGGGTGGTGGGTTTGCTTTTGGTTCCTCCTATGCACACAAGGTGTTCGATGAAATGCCCGAGAGCATGAAACAAACATGATATGAAGTGTCCGAGCCACACTTGAGCTTTCTCATTTATTTCTCCTCCGCGATCGCGGTTAGCAACTTGAACCTTTCATGTGTCATTGATAAAATATGCATGTGTGTAGTTCATTATTTAATTTGTATTATTTCTAGCTAGTTAGTTTAACAAATGCATGATGGTTAATTATATACTTTATATAATAATAATGCAGATGAATCGGCAATGGATGTACGGTCCCCGACTCTCCGGCGAGTTCACTACGGGTTTGAAAGATTTCCTCGTAGTGGCAAATGCGAACAAGCAGCGAGGTTTTATTATCTGTCCATGTGCTGTCTGTAAGAATCAGAAGGGTTATTCCTCCTCAAGAGACGTTCACATGCACCTGCTTCGGCACGGTTTCATGTGAAGCTATAATTGTTGGACCAAGCATGGAGAAAGAGGGGTTAGAATGAAAGAAGATGAAGAAGGGGATGATATCGATGACAACTATCATGATCATTTCGGTGATACTTTCATGGAGGATGATGCTGAAGGTGGGGAAGGGTTAGGTGAAGGTGAAGAAGAGGCACATGATGAGCCCGCTGATGATCTTGGTCGGACCATTGCTGATGCACGGAGACACTGCGAAACTGACAAGGAGAGGGAGAATTTGGATTGCATGTTAGAGGATCACAAAAAGTCGATGTACCCAGGATGCGATAATAGTCTGAAAAAGCTGGGCTGCACACTGAATTTGCTAAAATGGAAGGCACAGGAAGGTGTAGCTGACTCAGCATTTGAAAATTTGCTGAAAATGTTGAAGAATATGTTTCCGAAGAATAACGAGTTGCCCGCCAGTACGTACGAAGCAAAGAAGGTTGTCTGCCCTCTAGGTTTAGAGGTTATGAAGATACATGCATGCATTAACGACTGCATCCTCTACCGCGGTGAATACGAGAATTTAAATGAATGCCCTGTATGCACTGCATTGCGTTATAAGATCAGAGGCGATGACCCTGGTGACGATGTTGAGGGCGAGAAACCCAGGAAGAGGGTTCCCGCCAAGGTGATGTGGTATGCTCCTATAATACCACGGTTGAAACGTCTGTTCAGGAACAAAAAGCATGCCAAGTCATTGCGATGGCACAAAGAGGACCGTAAGTCCGACGGGGAGTTGAGAAACCCTGCTGATGGAACGCAATGGAGAAAGATCGACAGAGTGTTCAAAGATTTTGCAACTGACGCAAGGAACATAAGATTTGGTCTAAGTACTGATGGCATGAATCCTTTTGGCGAGCAGAGCTCCAGCCATAGCACCTGGCCCGTGACTCTATGCATCTACAACCTTCCTCCTTGGTTGTGCATGAAGCGGAAGTTAATTATGATGCCAGTGCTCATCCAAGGTCCAAAGCAACCCGGCAACGACATCGATGTGTACCTAAGGCCATTAGTTGATGAACTTTTACAGTTGTGGGGCAGACCTGGTGTACGTGTCTGGGATGAGCACAAAGAAGAGGAATTTGACCTACGAGCGTTGCTTTTTGTAACCATCAACGATTGGCCTGCTCTCAGTAACCTTTCGGGACAGACAAATAAGGGATACAATGCATGCACGCACTGCTTACATGAGACTGAAAGTGTACGTTTGGGTAATTGTAAGAAGAACGTGTACCTGGGTCATCGTCAATTTCTTCCCCGAAATCATAACGTAAGAAAGAAAGGCAAGCATTTCAACGGCAAGGCAGATCACCGGCCGAAGCCTGCGGAACGTACTGGTGCTGAGATATTTGATATGGTCAAGGATTTGAAAGTCATCTTTGGAAAGGGTCCTGGCGGACAATCAGTTCCGCGGGGAGTTGACGGGCACGCACCCATGTGGAAGAAGAAATCTATATTTTGGGAGCTAGAATATTGGAAAGTCCTAGATGTCCGCTCTACAATCGACGTGGTGCATGTTACGAAGAATATTTGCGTGAACCTGCTAAGCTTCTTGGGCGTGTATGGGAAGACAAATGATACAAAGGAAGCACGGCAGGACTAGCAACTTTTGAAAGACCCAGATGACCGGCATCCGGAATGGTTTCAAGGTCGTGCCAGCTACGCTCTTACCAAAGAAGAGAAGGTCATTTTTTTTTGAATGCCTGAGCAGTATGAAGGTCCCGTCTGGCTTCTCGTCGAATATAAAGGGAATAATAAACATGGCGGACAAAAAGTTCCTAAACCTAAAGTCTCACGACTGCCACGTGATTATGACGCAATTGCTTCCGATTGCTTTGAGGGGGCTCCTACCGGAAAATGTTCGAGTAGCCATTGTGAAGCTATGTGCATTCCTCAATGCAATCTCTCAGAAGGTAATCAATCCAGAAGATCTACCACGGTTACAGAACGATGTGGTCCAATGCCTTGTCAGTTTCGAGTTGGTGTTCCCACCATCATTCTTCGATATTATGACGCACCTCCTGCTCCACCTAGTCGAAGAGATTTCCATTCTCGGTCCTGTATTTCTACACAATATGTTCCCCTTTGAGAGGTTCATGGGAGTATTAAAGAAATATGTTCGTAACCGTGCTAGGCCAGAAGGAAGCATCGTCAAGGGCTATGGAAATGAGGAGCTAATTGAGTTCTGTATTGACTATGTTCCTGACCTTAAGCCGATTGGTATTCCTCAATCGCGGCACGAGGGGAGACTAAGTGGAAAAGGCACGATCGGAAGGAAATCAACGATATGTATGGACGGTCATTCTATGACTGAAGCACACCACACAGTTCTGCAAAATTCCAGCTTGGTGGCTCCGTACTTCGAGCAACACAAGAATATTTTACGCTCGGACAACCCGGGGAAGCCTGAATCCTGGATTAGAAAGGCCCACATGGAGACTTTCGGCAGTTGGTTGCGAAAACATTTAATGAAGGACAATGATGTTGGAGATCAGCTGTACATGTTGGCCAAGAAACCATCTTCGACTATAACGACTTTCCAAGGGTACGAGATAAATGGGAATACATTTTACACCATCGCCCAAGATAAAAAGAGCACCAATCAAAACAGTGGTGTCCGCTTTGATGCAGCAACCGAGAATGGGCAAAAGGTCACATATTATGGTTACATAGAGGAGATATGGGAACTTGACTATGGACCCTCCTTTAAGGTCCCTTTGTTCCGGTGCAAATGGTTCAAGCTAACAGGAGGTGGGGTAAAGGTGGACGAGCAATACGGAATGACAATGGTGGATTTCAACAATCTTGGTTACCTTGAAGAACCATTCGTCCTTGCCAAAGATGTCGCTCAGGTTTTTTATTTGAAGGACATGAGTAGCAAACCGAGGAAACGGAAAGATAAGAAAATGATCAGTACATCATGCGATGATCCAAAGCGCCACATTGTTCTTTCAGGTAAAAGAAACATCGTGGGAGTGGAGGACAAGACAGACATGTCAGAAGATTATAATATGTTTGGTGAAATTCCGCCCTTCAAAGTGAACACTGACCCAAGTATTAAGTTAAATGATGAGGATGCTCCATGGATACGGTGTTGGGAATCGTAGCATAATTTAAAATTTTCCTACGCTCACCAAGATGCATCTATGGAGTCTACTAGCAACGAAGGGAAAGGAGTGGATCTACATACCCTTGTAGATCGCGAGCGGAAGCGTTCCAATGAACGTGGATGACGGAGTCGTACTCGCCGTGATCCAAATCACCGATGACCGAGTGCCGAACGTACGGCACCTCTGCGTTCAACACACGTACGGTGCAGCGACGTCTCCTCCTTCTTGATCCAGCAAGGGGGAAGGAGAGGTTGATGGAGATCCAACAGCACGACGGCGTGGTGGTGGATGTAGCGGCTCTCCGGCAGGGCTTCGCAAGCTTCTGCGAGAGAGAGAGAGGTGTTGCAGGGGAGGAGGGAGGCGCCCAAGGCTTAGATGTTGCTGCCCTCCCTTCCCCCCACTATATATAGGGCCAAGGGAGAGAGGGGGGCGCAGCCTTGCCCCTTCCTCCAAGGAAGGGTGCGGCCAGGGGGGAGTCCTTCCCCCCCAAGGCACCTCGGAGGTGCCTTCCCCTTTTAGGACTCTCCCTTTTTTCTTATCTCTTGCGCATGGGCCTCTTGGGGCTGGTGCCCTTGGCCCATATAGGCCAAGGCGCACCCCTTACAGCCCATGTGGCCCCCCGGGGCTGGTGGACCCCCTTGGTGGACCCCCGGACCCCTTTCGGCACTCCCGGTACAATACCGATAAAGTGCGAAACTTTTCCGGCGACCAAAATAAGACTTCCCATATATAAATCTTTACCTCCGGACCATTCCGGAACCTCTTGTGACGTCCGGGATCTCATCCGGGACTCCGAACAACTTTCGGGTTTCCGCATACATATATCTCTACAACCCTAGCGTCACCGGACCTTAAGTGTGTAGACCCTACGGGTTCGGGAGACATGCAGACATGACCGAGACGCCTCTCCGGTCAATAACCAACAGCGGGATCTGGATACCCATGTTGGCTCCCACATGTTCCACGATGATATCATCGGATGAACCACGGTGTCGAGGATTCAATCAATCCGTATGCAATTCCCTTTGTCAAACGGTATGTTACTTGCCCGAGATTCGATCGTCGGTATCCCAATACCTTGTTCAATCTCGTTACCGGCAAGTCTCTTTACTCGTACCGCAATGCATGATCCCGTGACTAACGCCTTAGTCACATTGAGCTCATTATGATGATGCATTACCGAGTGGGCCCAGAGATACCTCTCCGTTTACACGGAGTGACAAATCCCAGTCTCGATCCGTGCCAACCCAACAGACACTTTCGGAGATACCCGTAATGCACCTTTATAGTCACCCAGTTACGTTGTGACGTTTGGCACACCCAAAGCACTCCTACGGTATCCGGGAGTTGCACGATCTCATGGTCTAAGGAAAAGATACTTGACATTGGAAAAGCTCTAGCAAACGAAACTACACGATCTTTTATGCTATGCTTAAGTTGGGTCTTGTCCATCACATCATTCTCCTAATGATGTGATCCCGTTATCAATGACATCCAATGTCCATAGTCAGGAAACCATGACTATCTGTTGATCAACGAGCTAGTCAACTAGAGGCTTACTAGGGACAGGTTGTGGTCTATGTATTCACACATGTATTACGATTTCCGGACAATACAATTATAGCATGAATAATAGACAATTACCATGAACAAAGAAATATAATAATAACCATTTATTATTGCCTCTAGGGCATATTTCCAACAGTCTCCCACTTGCACTAGAGTCAATAATCTAGTTCACATCACCATGTGATTAACACTCACTGGTCACATCACCATGTGACCAACATCTAAAGAGTTTACTAGAGTCATCAATCTAGTTCACATCATTATGTGATTATCACTCAATGTGTTCTGGTTTGGTCATGTTATGCTTGTGAGAGAGGTTATTAGTCAACGGGTCTGAACCTTTCAGAACCGTGTGCTTTACGAATATCTATGTCATCTTGTGGATGCTACCACGCGCTATTTGGAGCCATTTCAAATAATTGCTCTACTATACGAATCCGGTTTACTACTCAGAGTTATCCGGATTAGTGTCAAAGTTCGCATTGACGTAACCCTTTACGACGAACTCCTTTCCACCTCCATAATCGAGAAAAATTCCTTAATCCACTAGGTACTAAGGATAAGTTCGACCGCTGTCATGAGATCCTTTCCCGGATCACCATTGTACCCTCTTGACCAACTCATGGCAAGGCACACTACATGTGCGGTACACAGCATAGCATACTATAGAGCCTATGTCTAAAGCATAGGGGACGACCTTCGTCCTTTCTCTATCTTCCGCTGTGGTCAGGTCTTGAGTCTCACTCAATACTCACACCTTGTAACACAGCCAAGAACTCCTTCTTTGCTGATCTATTTTGAACTCTTTCAAAATCATGTCAAGGTGTGCTGTCTTTTGAAAGTATCATCAGGCGTCTTGATCTATCTCTATGGATCTTGATGCCCAATATGTAAGCAGCTTTATCCAGGTCTTCCTTTGAAAAACTCCTTTCAAACAACCCTTTATGCTTGCCAGAAATTTTACATCATTTTGGATCAACAATATGTCATTCACATATACTTATCAGAAATGTTGTAGCGCTCCCACTCACTTTATTGTAAATACAAGTTTCCAACAAACTTTGTATAAACCCAAAAACTTTGATCACTCCATCAAAGCGTATATTCTGACTCCGAGATGCTTGCTCTAATCCATGGAAGGATCGCTGGAGCTAGCATACCTTTTAGCATCCTTAGGATCGACAAAACCTTTCTGATTGTATCACATACAACCTTTCCTTACGAAAACTGGTAAGGAAACTTGTTTTGACATCCATCTGCCAGATTTCATAAATGCAGCTAATGCTAACATGATTCCGACGGACCTAAGCATCGCTACGGATGAGAAAAACTCATCGTAGTCAACTCCTTGAACTTGTGAAAATACTCTTTGCCACAAGTCGAGCTTCATAGACGGTAACATTACCGTCCATGTCCGTCTTCTTCTTAAAGATCCATTTATCTCAATGGCTTGCCGATCATCGGGCAAGTTCACCAAAGTCCATGCTTTGTTCTGATACATGGATTCTATCTCGGATTTCATGGCCTCGAGCCATTCGTCGGAATATGGGCCCACCATCGCTTCTCCATAGCTCGTAGGTTCATTGTTGCCTAGCAACATCACTTCCAAGACAGGATCACGCATTACTCTGAAGTAGTGCGCATCCTCGTCGTCCTACGAGGTTTGGTAGTGACTTGATCCGAAGTTTCATGATCACTATCATAAGCTTCCACTTCAATTGGTGTAGGTGCCACAGGAACAACTTCCTGTGCCCTGCTACACACTAGTTGAAGCGACGGTTCAATAACCTTATCAAGTCTCCACCATCCTCCCACTCAATTCTTTCGAGAGAAACTTTTCCTCGAGAAAGGACTCGTTTCTAGAAGCAATTACTTTTGCTTCCAGATCTGAAATAGGAGGTATACCCAACTGTTTTTGGGTATTCTATGAAGATGCATTTATCCGCTTTGGGTTCGAGCTTATCACCTGAAACTTTTTCACATAAGCATCGCAGCCCCAAACTTTTAAGAAACGACAACTTAGGTTTCTATAAACGGTGTCGTCTCAACGGAATTGCGTGGTGCCCCTTTTAAAGTGAATGCGGTTGTCTCTAATGCGTAACCCATAAACGATAGTGGTAATTTGATAAGAAACATCATGGTATGCACCATATCCAATAGGGTGCAGTTATTATGTTCGGACACACCATCACACTATGGTGTTCCAGGCGGTATTAATTGTGAAACACTTTCCACAATGTCTCAATTGTGTGCCAAACTCGTATCTCAGATACTCATCTCTATGATCATATCACAGACATTTTATCCTCTTGTTACGACGATCTTCAACTTCACTCTGAAATTACTTGAACATTTCAATAATTCAGACTTGTGTTTCATCAAGTAAATACACTCAGCATCTACTCAAATCATCTGTGAAGTAAGAACACAATGATATCCACTGCATGCCTCAGCACTCATTGGACTGCATACATCAAAATGTATTACTTCCAATAAGTTGCTCTCTTGTTCCATCTTACTGAAAACGAGGCCTTTCAGTCATCTTGCCCATGTGATATGATTTGCATGTCTCAAGTGATTCAAAATCAAGTGAGTCCAAACGATCCATCTGCATGGAGTTTCTTCATGCATATATACCAATAGACATGGTTCGCATGTCTCATTCATTTCAAAAACGAGTGAGTCCAAAGATCCATCTACATGGAGCTTCTTCATGCGTTCTATACCAATATGACTCAAGTGGCAGTGCCACAAGTATGTGGTACTATCATTACTATCTTATATCTTTTTGGCATGAACATGTGTATCACTACGATCGAGATTCATTTTAGGTGCAAGACCATTGAAGGTATTATTCAAATAAACAGAGTAACCATTATTCTTCTTAAATGAATAACCGTTTTGCGGTAAACATAATCCAATCATGTTCAACGCAAACACCAAATCTCGATAGTAGAGGGAGCATGCGATGCTTGATCACATCAACCTTGGAAACACTTCCAATACATATCGTCATCTCACCTTTAGCTAGTCTCCATTTATTCCGCAGCTTTTATTTCGAGTTACTAACACTTAGCAACCGAACCAGTATCTAATACCCTGGTGCTGCTAGGAGTACTAGTAAAGTACACATTCATATAACGTATATCCAATATACTTCTGTCGACCTTGCCTGCCTTCTCATCTACCAAATATCTAGGGTATTACTGCTTCAGTGACCGTTCCTCTCATAGAAGCACTTAGTCTCGGGTTTGGGTTCAACCTTGGGATTCTACACTAGAGCAGCAAATGACTTGCTGTTTCATGAAGTATCCCTTTTGCCCTTGCCCTTCTTAAACTAGTGGTTTTACTAACCATCAACAATTGATGCTCCTTCTTGATTTCTACTCTCGCGGTGTCAAACATCGCGAATAGCTCAAGGATCATCATAACTATCCTTGATATGTTATAGTTCATCACGAAGCTCTACTAGCTTGGTGGCAATGACTATGGGGAACTATCACTATCTCATCTGGGAGATTAACTCCCACTCGATTCAAGCGATTGTGGCACTCAGACAATCTGAGCACATGCTCAACGATTGAGCTTTTCTCCCTTAGTTTGCAGGCTTAAGAACTTGTCAGAGGTCTCATACCTCTTGACGTGGGCACTAGTCTGAAATCCCAATTTCAGTCTTCGGAACATCTCACATGTTCTGCGACGTTTCAAGAACGTCTTTGGTGCCACAATTCTAAACCGCACTGAACTATCACGTAGTAATCAAAACGTGTATGTCAGATGTTTCGTAACATCTACAGACGACGCTGAGGTTCAGCACACCGAGCGGTGCATTAAGGACATAAGCCTTCTGTGCAGCAATGAGGACAATCCTCAGTTTACGGACCCAGTCCGCATAATTGCTACTACCAACTTTCAACTAAATTTTCTCTAGGAACATATCTTAACCAGTAGAACTAAAGCGCAAGCTATGACATAATTTGCAAATACCTATTTGACTATGTTCATGATAATGAAGTTCATCTGATTATGAACTCCCACTCAGATAGACATCCCTCTAGTCATCTAAGTGAAACATGATCCGAGTTCAACTAGGCCGTGTCCGATCATCACGTGAGACGGACTAGTCAAGATCGGTGAACATCTCCATGTTGATCGTATCTTCTATACGACTCATGCTCGACCTTTCGGTCCTCCGTGTTCCGAGGCATGTCTGTACATGCTAGGCTCGTCAAGTCAACCTAAGTGTATTGCGTGTGTTCCGAGGCCATGTCTGTACATGCTAGGCTCGTCAACACCCGTTGTATTCGAACGTAAGAATCTATCACACCCGATCATCACGTGGTGCTTCGAAACGACGAACCTTCGCAACGGTGCACAGTTAGGGTGAACACTTTCTTGAAATTATTATAAGGGATCATCCTACTTGCTACCGTCGTTCTAAGCAAATAAGATGCAAAAACATGATAAACATCACATGCAATCAAATAGTGACATGATATGGCCAATATCATTATGCTCCTTTGATCTCCATCTTCGGGGCACCATGATCATCTTCGTCACCGGCATGACACCATGATCTCCATCATCATGATCTCCATCATTGTGTCTTCATGAAGTCGTCACGCCAACGATTACTTCTACTTCTATGGCTAACGCGTTTAGCAACAGAGTAAAGTAATTTACATGGCGTTATTCAATGACACGCAGGTCATACAAAATAATAAAGACAACTCCTATGGCTCCTGCCGGTTGTCATACTCATCGACATGCAAGTCGTGATTCCTATTACAAGAATATGATCAATCTCATACATCATATATATCATTCATCACATCTTCTGGACATATCACATCACATAGCACTTGCTGCAAAAACAAGTTAGACGTCCTCTAATTGTTGTTGCAAGTTTTTACGTGGTTTGTAGGTTTCTAGCAAGAACGTTTCTTACCTACGTATGACCACAACGTGATTTGCCAATTTCTATTTACCCTTCATAAGGACCCTTTTCATCGAATCTGTTCCGACTAAAGTAGGAGAGACAGACACCCGCTAGCCACCTTATGCAACTAGTGCATGTCAGTCGGTGGAACCTGTCTCACGTAAGAGTACGTGTAAGGTCGGTCCGGGCCGCTTCATCCTACAATGCCGTCGAAACAAGAAAAGACTAGTAGCGGCAAGAAGAATTGGCAAACTCAACGCCCACAACTGCTTTGTGTTCTACTCGTGCATAGTAACTACGCATAGACCTGGCTCATGATGCCACTGTTGGGAATCGTAGCATAATTTAAAATTTTCCTACGCTCACCAAGATGCATCTATGGAGTCTACTAGCAACGAAGGGAAAGGAGTGGATCTACATACCCTTGTAGATCGCGAGCGGAAGCGTTCCAATGAACGTGGATGACGGAGTCGTACTCGCCGTGATCCAAATCACCGATGACCGAGTGCCGAACGTACGGCACCTCTGCGTTCAACACACGTACGGTGCAGCGACGTCTCCTCCTTCTTGATCCAGCAAGGGGGAAGGAGAGGTTGATGGAGATCCAACAGCACGACGGCGTGGTGGTGGATGTAGCGGCTCTCCGGCAGGGCTTCGCAAGCTTCTGCGAGAGAGAGAGAGGTGTTGCAGGGGAGGAGGGAGGCGCCCAAGGCTTAGATGTTGCTGCCCTCCCTTCCCCCCACTATATATAGGGCCAAGGGAGAGAGGGGGGCGCAGCCTTGCCCCTTCCTCCAAGGAAGGGTGCGGCCAGGGGGGAGTCCTTCCCCCCCAAGGCACCTCGGAGGTGCCTTCCCCTTTTAGGACTCTCCCTTTTTTCTTATCTCTTGCGCATGGGCCTCTTGGGGCTGGTGCCCTTGGCCCATATAGGCCAAGGCGCACCCCTTACAGCCCATGTGGCCCCCCGGGGCTGGTGGACCCCCTTGGTGGACCCCCGGACCCCTTTCGGCACTCCCGGTACAATACCGATAAAGTGCGAAACTTTTCCGGCGACCAAAATAAGACTTCCCATATATAAATCTTTACCTCCGGACCATTCCGGAACCTCTCGTGACGTCCGGGATCTCATCCGGGACTCCGAACAACTTTCGGGTTTCCGCATACATATATCTCTACAACCCTAGCGTCACCGGACCTTAAGTGTGTAGACCCTACGGGTTCGGGAGACATGCAGACATGACCGAGACGCCTCTCCGGTCAATAACCAACAGCGGGATCTGGATACCCATGTTGGCTCCCACATGTTCCACGATGATATCATCGGATGAACCACGGTGTCGAGGATTCAATCAATCCGTATGCAATTCCCTTTGTCAAACGGTATGTTACTTGCCCGAGATTCGATCGTCGGTATCCCAATACCTTGTTCAATCTCGTTACCGGCAAGTCTCTTTACTCGTACCGCAATGCATGATCCCGTGACTAACGCCTTAGTCACATTGAGCTCATTATGATGATGCATTACCGAGTGGGCCCAGAGATACCTCTCCGTTTACACGGAGTGACAAATCCCAGTCTCGATCCGTGCCAACCCAACAGACACTTTCGGAGATACCCGTAATGCACCTTTATAGTCACCCAGTTACGTTGTGACGTTTGGCACACCCAAAGCACTCCTACGGTATCCGGGAGTTGCACGATCTCATGGTCTAAGGAAAAGATACTTCACATTGGAAAAGCTCTAGCAAACGAAACTACACGATCTTTTATGCTATGCTTAAGTTGGGTCTTGTCCATCACATCATTCTCCTAATGATGTGATCCCGTTATCAATGACATCCAATGTCCATAGTCAGGAAACCATGACTATCTGTTGATCAACGAGCTAGTCAACTAGAGGCTTACTAGGGACAGGTTGTGGTCTATGTATTCACACATGTATTACGATTTCCGGACAATACAATTATAGCATGAATAATAGACAATTACCATGAACAAAGAAATATAATAATAACCATTTATTATTGCCTCTAGGGCATATTTCCAACATACGGCACAATCGTAAGCAAGCAGGGACACAAGGGAAGAATTGATGTGTAATAATTTATTGTACCAAACTTTGTTGAATGGATCATGTGAATTAAAACGTACGATGGCGAATCCGGATGATTTGTATTTGGTCGATGAACTAAATGATGTATCAAACCTTTTGTCAAACCTTCAAGGGATCGAGGATGTAGAACAAAACAATCGGTATCGCCATCATACAGCCCTGCCGTGGCTACTGAATGCATATATGCATACCAAATGGACGACAGGACGTATGATGGCGAATCCGGATGATTTGTATTTGGTCGATGAACTGAATGATGTATCAAACCTTTTGTCAAACCTTCAAGGGATCGAGGATGTAGAACAAAACAATCGGTCTGAAATTTTAAAATGAATTAGTTTTATTTTTCTGGATTTTTTGATATATTATTTGTATTTTTAAGATTTTAAAATGAATTAGTTTTATTTTTTTTGAATTTTTTGATATATTATTTGTATTTTTAAGATCTTCAAATGAATTAGTTTTAGTTTTTTTGCATTTTTTGATATATTATTTGTATTTTTAAGATTTTCAAATGAATTAGTTTTATTTTTTTGAATTTTTTGATATATTATTTCTATTTTTAAGATTTTAAAATGAATTAGTTTTATTTTTTTTGAATTTTTTGATATATTATTTCTATTTTTAAGATTTTAAAATGAATTAGTTTTATTTTTTTGAATTTTTTGATATATTATTTCTATTTTTAAGATTTTAAAATGAATTAGTTTTATTTTTTTGATTTTTTGATATATTATTTCTATTTTTAAGATTTTAAAATGAAAAGTATATGAAAAAGGACCTTTAGTCGCGGTTCGTGACATGAACCGCGACTAAAGGCTCTTTCCGCGCGGGAACGAAAGCGGCGCGAAAGAACCTTTAGTCCCGGTACCTTTAGTCGCGGTTGGTATCCCCAACCGGGACTAAAGGGGGGCATTGGTCCCGGTTGGTGCCACGAACCGGGACCAATGCTCTGTCTATATATACAGCACTTAGTAAATTTTCCCCCACCTCCCATTCTCCTCTCGACGCCGACGCCCTGCCCCGACGCCGATCGACGCCGACGCCGCCAGGCTACTGCTGCGCCGCCCTTCCCCGAGCCTGCACGCTCCCCCAGTGAGCTCCGCCGCCCCCAGTGAGCTCTGCCCCCACTTCCCCTGCCCTACGCCGCCGCCCTTGCCCTGCACTGCCGCCGCCGCCCCTGCCCTGCCCTGCGCGCCGCCGCCACCTCTGCCCCTGCCCCTGCGCGCTGCCGCCGCCGCCCCCCAGTGAGCTCCGCTCCCCTTCCCCCTGCGCCGCCGCGTGCTGCCGCCCCTTCCCTGCGCTGCCACCGCCGCCGCAACTGCCCTGCGAGTTGCCGCCGCCACGCCCCTAATTAAAAGAAAAGGAAAAAGAAAATGGCATAACTAATTAAAAGAAAATGAAAAAGAAAAGGAAGAAGAAAAGGAAAAACAAAATAAGAAAAGGAAGAAGAAAAGGAAGAAGAAAAGGAAAAAGAAAAGGAAGAAGAAAAGGAAAAAGAAAAGGAAAAAGAAAAGGAAGAAGAAAAGGAAGAAGAAAAGGAAAAAGAAAAGGAAGAAGAAAAGGAAAAAGAAAAGGAAAAAGAAAAGGAAGAAGAAAAGGAAAAAGAAAAGGAAGAAGAAAAGGAAAAACAAAATAAGAAAAGGAAAAAGAAAAGGAAAAAAGAAAAGGAAGAAGAAAAGGAAGAAGAAAAGGAAAAACAAAAGGAAGAAGAAAAGGAAGAAGAAAAGGAAAAAGAAAAGGAAGAAGAAAAGGAAAAAGAAAAGGAAGAAGAAAAGGAAAAACAAAATAAGAAAAGGAAAAAGAAAAGGAAGAAGAAAAGGAAAAAAGAAAAGGAAAAAGAAAAGGAAAAAAGAAAAGGAAAAAGAAAAGGAAGAAGAAAAGGAAAAAGAAAAGGAAGAAGAAAAGGAAAAAGAAAAGGAAGAAGAAAAGGAAATTTATTTGGGAATAATTGTATAAATTTGACCAAAAAAACATCAATTTTATTTTTTAATAGCTCTTAATCATTCAACCGTCGCTGCTCCTCCTCTATGTCCCCTTAATCTTATTTTTTAGTTCCTTTATACTTAATTAATTTTTACTACATGCAGGAGTGACATATGGCGGACGATAGAGCCGAGCCGCTTAGGGATCCGGAGGCTGAACGTTATTTAATGGGCATCATAAACAACGAGATTCCTTATGTGCCGGGTTCAGCAGATGAGCAAGAAGAGGATGTAGTCTCTTCTTTTCTGAACCTTGACGGTGGAACAGACATTGTCGATGATCAAGAAGGTGAAGGAACGGACATTGTCGACGGAGGTCAACCGTCAACAAACGACGATCTCGAATTGCAAGTAGCAACCACCTCCGGCGAGGTATATATATACATTGAGCCTCTCGTGATACAAACTTACTGAAATGTGAATACATATGTATTAACGCGCGCGACTCTCTTTCTTTTTTTAGCCCTCGGCCGGATCGAGTACGACAAAGCGTGGCAAATCCAAGGCGATGAAAACAGGAGAAACATATACCATTGATTTTGTCAGTGAAACCGGCAAGCCCCTACAGCACACCTTAAAGTTTATCAACCAATGCGGAGTCGTTGTTAGAGACAACGTCCCGATCACCGTCCAGGAATGGAAGGAGCCAAAGAAGGCACGTCTTGGTTTCAGTTTTGTCGACAAGAGAACGAAAAAGGATTGCTGGAGAAAGCTTATGGAACATTTCATTCTACCTCCGGAATACAACAAAGTCGATGAATTCGGTAACGAGGTTCCGGGTGGACGTGAGAGGAGGAGGCTAGTTAAAGAGTTCGCTCTTCAGAAGATGGCCGAAGCATTCCGGAACTTCAAGAAAAATTTAACCCGTGACTATGTCAACAAGGGCAAGACTCCGGATTTCAATGGACAACATGAGAAACTGAAAGATGATTGGCCAGAATTTGTGAGGCAAAAGAAATCGGAGCATTTCAAGGAAATATCGAAAAAAATAAGGATAATGCGAGTAAGAAAAAGTACCATCATATTATGGGGCCAGGAGGATACCGCCTTTCGGAGCCTAAGTGGCAGAAGATGGAGGAGGACCTGAGGGTGCGAGGAATCCCTCTAAGTACAGAGGGATGGGACCCAAGGGCCAAAAGCTGGTGGTACGGGCATGGGGGATCGCTAGACCCGGAGACAGGGGTGTGTGTTCACCGGAAGAAAAAGTTTGCTCCCACCCAAGCCCTTATTGACGCAATGACCCAAGCTCAAGAGGGCTTGATCAAGTTCAATAGAGAGAAAGACGCACTGACAACAGCCCTCGGGAATGATGAACACGGAGGATATGTACGAGGCAAAGGCAGAATTCCGTGGAAAGTAGGGTTTTCCCAGGACAATGACCCGTACTGTTACAGAAGCCGTAAGAGAAAGACGGACCGGGATGCAGATCTTTTGGCGAAGTTTGCATCGGAACTCCATGAGTTGAAGCAGACCGTGCATGAACTAGTAAAAGAAAAATCGGCTGCAGGGCCGCATGAAGATCATGAAGCGGATCGCGGAAGCCAGCAGCGGAGAAGCAGCGTGGCTTCCACGGATGCCCCGCCTGGTGCTAATGCACCGACGATCGAGATTCGTGCACCGGAGCCTCACTACCCCGTGGATGATGTAAAGGAGATGAAAGAATGTGATCTGCATTATCCCGTGGGGAACGTTTCCACGAAGGTAGCTACCGGCAGTACTTTACCCTGTACACCTGGAGCACTCCACCACAACAACCCCATTGCATATGGCTATGCTCGTGTCACGGTGGAAGACATAGTCCAAGAGTTTGAGGACCTGGAGATTGACAAAGCTACACCCGAAGGGGAGAGAAGACTTGGAGATGTCAAGCGCCAGATCATTCTATGGAAAAAGAAGTACATAGTGTTTCCAGGCGAGGCGCCAAGGCTAACAAGTCCACCCCCTCCGATGGTGGTGGCGGTGGTGGTGGTCGTGGTGGTTCACCTACACCTCCTTCACGCCATTCGACGCCGTCCCCCGATCCACAACCTCCGGCGGGTAAGCAGCCGCCGCCCCCCAATCCTCCTCCGGCGGGTACGACGCCCCCCAATCCTCCTCCGGCGGGTACGACGCCCCCAATCCACCTCCGGCGAAGAAGCAGAAGCAGGCGGACAGCAAGGAAACCCGCTCCTGGACTATTAACCCGGACCCTTATGTACCTAAGACCACAAGGGTACCGGAGCCATCACTGAAGCCTCTCCTCCCAAGGCCTTGGGAACTTAGTGAAGCTGAAACCAAATTGGCCGTGTCTGCTCATTATGAGAAATGGAAGGCGGATATGAAGGCGATAAAAGAGCCTGAGCCCAAGCAAGTATTTACTGAGAAGCAAAAGAAGTGGGCTAAGGATTTTTTGACGACACCGTCCCAAGCCGAGCTAAATATGCCTGACGACTATGGACATGAACTTCGTAGGCAAGCAAAAATATTGAAGGAGGAGAAAGAAGAAAGTAAAAAAAGCGGGAAACAAGTTGACCAGCTCGGGATGCAGAATAAACAATCGATCCCCCCGCTCATAGTGAAAGCCGGTCCGAAAGAGGACCCCGAGATCATAGCAGCTGCGGCAGCACTTGGATTGACTGTAGCGAGTGCCATGAAACAAGCGTCCGAGATGGGTTTGACTCTTCGTGCCTTGTTAGGCCTTGAGGATGCGCCAGTATGTGAGATAGCATTATAATATGTGCGGAATGGGCCTCTTGTCGAGCCTGCGCGGGAAAAGAGTCTACCACCATAAATGCGAAATCTGCTACGTTGGTACAAGCATTTCATAACATGGGCCGACAAAGAATATGTTTATGCGGATGTTACAGAGGAGCATCACACCAAACGGTACTCTGTACAAGTTCATATGAGTGAATTGTTCCAGCTGTTCAATCTGCGCGACCTCGACAAATCTATCCTGAGTTGCTACGTTCTGTAAGTGATTTATTTCTATCTCATCTCGTTCTTCATTGCCTGCACTATATATATATATACATATATATATATATACATATATATATATATATATATATATATATATATATTGTCCTAACTATATTGTTGCGTACGCTATTATGCAGATTGAAGATTTGGGAATGCAAAATAAGAAACATCCATGATGTTGGGTTCATTGACCCACATATCATTAATGGACATGTGTTACAAAATCACCCCGAAGACGTGGAGAAAGACTTGTACAAGTTTCTTAGAAAGCATCAACTCAAAGTAATATTCTATCTCCTTACCATTTTGGGTGAGTGTTTCTGTCTTGTGCCCATTCTCTTTTGTTTACTCCATGCATGGTATGTCTAATCGATGAGTTATGCATGACTGTGCATGTAACGTGTCCGCAGGTTCCACTGGATTCTGCTAAATATTGAACTTCACACCTCCAGAGTTCTAATCATGGACTCTATGGATTCGGATTCAAAGCTTTGGGCCGACATGAGAAAAATGCTGCAAAAGTAATTATTTTCAATCATTTGAGCTCTATATCAATCGGTCTCTTTCGTTCATTTCCTAACATCAAGTAACTAATAACTCCCTTGTTCATTTAATTTTCTTTGCCCTGTAGGGTTTGGAGACGGTTCTCAGAAGAAATTGTCGGTGAATTCAAACATGAGCTAGATTTTAGAAGGTTAGTTAATGTGGATAAGCAGCCACCGGGGACCAATCTATGTGGATACTATGTTTGTGAGAACATCCGGAGACAAACCTCTGAGCGGAAGGCATCGGATAGCGTGCGGAAGGCGACGGATAACTTGCGGAGGAGGCTTAGTCCAGAAGCTCGCTTCCGACCAATTCAAGATGAATTAGCAGGATTTTTCATGAGGGAAGTCATCAATCCTAAAGGAGAACACTATACCGAGGACGAAGACATTTATATGCATACCCGAGATTGAAACTTGTTCGAAGTTGTATATGGTCATCCATCCTAATTGTGTATGGAAACTTGTTCGAAGTTGTATATGGTCACCCGAGATTGAATATATATTATATATTCCTCTTGAATTCTTCTTGTTTGAAATTTCGTATGCATGTATATAGTAGCGTAGAATATGTGTACTGAAACTTCATCAAAATTAAAATAAAACACAAAACAAAATATAAAAGAAATAAAACACTACAAATTAAAAAGAAACCAGGTTTAGGGGGGGCTAAAACCCTAAACCTGCGGAGGAGGCCTTTAGTCCCGGTTAGCCACGAGAACCGGGACTAAAGGTCCTCCGCCCCGACGGACTCCTGGCGCCCACGTGGACGGGCCTTTAGTCGCGGTTCGTAAGAGGCGCGACTAAAGGGGGGGCTTTTAGTCGCGCATATTTAGTCCCGGTTGCACAGCCGGGATTAATGGCCTTTGCGAATCGGGACTAAAGGCATATTTTCTACTAGTGGTATGCTGTAGGTGTGAACTCGACGTGGCCCGCCGTGGTTGTGCTAGTCATGGTTTCTTTAGAGCACGGCTAATAATATAGCCAATTGCCGGTTGTCTGATGTTGTAATGTTTTTAAAGCTATTATTAATAATCACTCATATAATAAAGTTTACTATATAGGGCTCCGTTCGGATTGCGGGTATTGAAAACAGAGGATTGAAAGAATCTACATGAATAGCAAATGACTGTAGTTGTGAAGCGAAGGAACAAGAAAACAGAGGAAATCTTAGGAGCGAAGCGTTTGGAGGAGTAGCAGTGTGCCAAAGGAAACATTGGTCTAATCTAGTACTCCCATTGTCCCAAAATAAAGTTAGTACAAAGTTGAGTCACTTATTTTGGGATGGAGGGAGTAGCAAGTAGTACTTTTAAGATTTTTTTTCTTTCTCTTTCTCAGCCCATGCACTTGTTAAATTTTTTAATCTGCCTGCTTGGCTCTTCCTTTGAATCACCTCGGGCTTTAGCAAAAAATTGGCTTTGGGTGGATGTTTGGATTCCTGTGAAATCTGTAGGAATAGAGAAACTTTCCTGAGTTTTACTATTCACAATTCCCTTGCTCCGAACACATCAAGGGTGAAAATTCCGGTAGAAATCTTTCCTTCAAAGGTTTCTTTGAAATTCCTGTGAACCGAATAGGCCCTAAGACTAGTATTTGTTTTCACTTCTCTATTTCTCCTTCATATTTATTACTCCCTCCATCCCATAATGTAAGTTTTTTTGACACTACACTAGTATCAAAAAACGTCTTACATTATGGGACGGAGGGAGTATATTTTGTTAGAAGCATCTATAGAGGATGACTCCTGCAAGAGAGCCCACCCCATTTTTTTTCATGTTCCTCTTCTCCACATAGGCAAAAATGACACGTAAACAACTATAAGTCTTCTGTTATACTTGTTGTTAGGGCAGCCACAATGTGATTGAGGCCAAATATGCCACGTTATCATGGACGGTAGTGAACTAGTGATGCCAATTTTGATAGATGTCCGCAACAGTGCCATCGCTAAATTCGTTGCTAGGTGGATCCAAGCTTACACAAGATAGCATAAAAAAAACTCTTCTTTCCCAATTATATTCAGGTCTCTTTTCTCACCCATCAATGAACCTCGCATTATTTATCTCGTTGAGATAATTCGGCATCGGAGCAGCTACATGCTCTGGTTTCCTTGAGTATAGCTTTTGGCAATTGGCTCACAATGTGTTATAAGTAGTTCCATAGCCTAAAAGCAAATTTGGCACGAGTATTTGGAATACATTATGGATGCCGTTATAGGACCTGCGAGCATAATTGGGGAGGTGGCGTGCACCTGCACGCTCCGTGGGCCGCATGCCATGTCGTGTTCATTTTTGTATTTATTATTTCAAAATAAAAATAATTAAAACAAAAGTATAAGTAATAGAAAAAATTTGTATATTTGTGAAGTAAATGTGAAACGTACTATACCAATATAATATTATCCTGAAAAAAGTCTCAAAAAATACAGTGCAAAATAAAATGATCTGTTAGAAGAAATTTTTATTTCAAATAAAAATGCTCTCAAATTTATAAAAACACACTAACCTTCTAAAATTTCATGCATCATGAACAATGTTTGCATTTTTATGAAAACCCCATGTTTTTATCAAATGTTTGTGGATTAGTAAAAAAATGTTCAGAAATTTAAAGAAACATTCACGAATTTTAAATGTACTTAATTTTCATAGAAAGATCATTAATTTTTCTAGAAAATGCTCACGAGTTTAAAAATAATCATATAAAACAAAACAATTGGCAAAGCAATAGAAGGAAAAAAACCAGCATAGTGGGCCAGCCCACGAGCGACGCTGTTGGTTAGATGTGGGCTCATGTTGTCGTTCCAATACCGCTGGCCCAGCCCATCCCTTCTTCCTCTCACACCGCACCTCCGTCGCTCCAATCTTCCGCCGCCGTCGCCTCCTCTCCCAACTCATCTCTCCGGTGCTCTCGTCGGGCTCAGAGCACAGTCGGCAAGGGAGCAGCGGCCCTCTTCAACCCTTCTTCCTCCCCCTCGGACAGGAGGAGCAACGGCGACCTCGGGTTCCTCTCGGCAGGTATTCAAGGTACGGGCGCATCCCATAGGAACAAATTTCTTCCCTTTTCACTGCCTCTTCTTGAGACCACTTGCAGTTGCATGTAGCTGTCCCTCTACTGAAATTGAATTAATCACGAAAGAAATCAACACAAACCATCCTAGTTGTTTCTGAACCAACCAAGATAGAAATTTTAAAGACATGAGAAAAATTACAGCAATTCATGATCAGATTTAGCACGTCTTTAATGCGTGCTCCGGAGTGTCGATTTTCCATTACTATTATAAACTTCAGTGGCTCTTATTACCAGCGTATGTTGTTGAACAGGGAAGCAGATTTTTGAGGTTGTTTGTGTTGACCAATAGGTGTGAAGCTCTGCTGCACGTTTAATTGTAATATCAAGCGAGTTTTGGTGGCGATGGACGGGGGCACCTCTAGCAAGAGACGAGTAGGAGCCCCAGGAGAGGGACAGAGCAGCTGCAAGAGGCAGAATGCAACCATGGGGATGGACACCCTCGACTGCCCCGTCTGCTTTCATCCCCTCAGACCTCCCATATACCAGGTACATACATGTGCATATATTTAGTTATCTGTCTCTCAAAGTTCAGATCAAATTAAAAACTAACCATTGGATCTAGTGCTACTTGCTAAAAAAACAATTTCTTGTGACAGCATGGAACTGAGTAGATATGGTCGCTGAAATTTTGTATCCGTAGAGAATTAGGACACTAATAATTTTGGTTGAGATCAAAACTGCTAGCAATAATCTACACCGTTTTCTAGTCTACAGCTGTTCCCTAGTAGGAGATTAATCAAGGGCGCACCCCGGACACACAATGCTACTTGCTAAAAAACAGTTTATTGAGACAATATGGATCAGAGTAGCTATGGTCGCTGAAATTCGTTTTGTAGAGAATGTATTAGGACAGTAATATTTTGATCGATACTGAAACTGTTAGCAACTATGTACACCGTTTTCTAGTCTACAGCTGTTCCCTAGTAGGCTATGGATCAAGGGTGGATGATATATATACCTCTCTAATAGCATTATGTTTGGTTTGCCCCCCTTTGGAGTTGTATATCGGTCATACTATAAGTTCACAACTTCAAATTTACAGACTTACGAATAGTTCAGAAATTTTGTGCGGTGCTGACTTATCATATTGCTATTGTAGTATTAGTACTTCAACAGTTCAACTCTGATTTGTGTTAAAAAGTTTTTCTCACATGAGGACCCGGTTAATTCTTCCTTCTCCACAGTGTTCTGTGGGGCATTTCGTATGCTCATCTTGCCGCCCGAAGCTCGTGCGCAACAAGTGTCACTTGTGCTCTGCCGAAACTACCTTCAAGCGCTGTCTAGGGATGGAACGTCTCATGGAATCAGTCACGGTCGCTTGCTCCAATGCCAATTATGGATGCGCCCAGAAGCTCACTTACTACCAGAGGGAAGAGCATGAGGACGCGTGCCCGAGCGCCCCATGTTTCTGCCCGGCGTCCAGCTGCAGCTTTGCAGGGCCAATAGACGCCCTCCTTGAACATTCCGCCTCCCAGCACAAGTGGCCGTGTACAACCATCAAATACTCCGAAGATGTTAAGTTCTGCCTAGAACCAGGTCTACATTTTCTTCGTATCAAAGACAGGGAAATTTTCCTGCTCAACGTGGCACTAGAGCCATTCGGGCATGCCATCTCTGTCGTCTGCATCCAACCTAAAGCTACAAACTCCAAGTTCAAGTGTAGGATGTCCTATGGTTCCTTTTTGACAGACTATTATCAGATATCAGTTTACAAGATACGAAGCTCATCGTTGTCTGATGGGCTACCGAAGGGATACAACTTAATTCTGCCCAAGGATGAGATAGCTAATAATGGAAAGGTTACCTTGCTTACGTTCTCCATTGATGATCCTAATCCTAAAGTAAAGGTGCGTGAGCCCATATGTCTGAAACCAGTACGCGGTGTATGATTGAAGTGGTGAGGTTCAGCGTGGACGTTCGCGGCCTTCACTATGTGGTTTTCATGACTTGTACTCCCTCCGTTCATAAATATAAGTCTATTTAGAGATTCCAAATGGGACTACATACAGAGCAAAATGAGTTAATTTCCACTCTAAAATATGTCTATATAGATCTGTATGTAGTTCTTATTGAAATCTCTAAAATGACTTATATTTAGGAACGAAGGAAGTATATGCTAAGAAGCTTTATGATCTCAGACTCTGCTTCGTAGTTGTTTCGATGAAGTGCACTCTGTTTAGGTTTTCCAATTCATGTAAGGAATGTTTTAGTGATTTGGGAGGTGCCGGATCAAATGTTTGAAGCTATGAAAATTGTGACACAGCCGTGAAATTGTGTCTGAAGTACTAAATGATCATTTGGTTCTGCTGACTGATGCAATCTTTGTTGTTTGCTGCTTTTAAGTCGTGTCATGGACCAAAACTGCTCAGGGTTTCAAATGCTCTTTGTAACAAGTGAAATGGGTTACGTTGATCATGTAAATGTACCTAGCCATAGATTTCAAATGCTCTTTGTTGGATACGCTGTCATCCTTTTGGTTGGTGTTGAAAGATAAAACTTGTCAATTTTTTGAACCAAATTTTAGGTTGGGTTCATAGAAACATAAAACTTAAACACAATTTGATTGGAATATTTTTAATAACTTCCTAACAGATTCTTTGTCTGAAATAGCAAAAAGGCTCAAATTAAGAAAAAATAATAATATCCAAAATGGTGCCTGCTTTCTTCAGCACGTACTCTGAGGTCTGGTCAGCAGTCCCCTCTCACTTGAGAAATTTGGATATTTGACGCTGAACCTCTGGCTTTCCAACATTGCCACTATTAAGATAGACTTCGCAAAATTACCAACCAGACCCAGATGGTGAACGCCTTGATTAACATGCCATTTGCCCTCTTTTACCGATTTGCTTGTCTTTTTTTTCCCATTCCATTTACAGACACCGGAAAGGACCAAACTGCCTCTAAGGCTACCTAGTTATTTGTCTACTTCGACCTAGCCGCACATCCACTCGACGTCGCTAAGAGCACCACCTGCTGGTGCGGCACGCCCGGCCCCATTTCTTTACGCGTTTGGGAGCTATTTATCCCAAACCACCACACTTGGGGCTAGGGTAACAACTTGATACCACATTTAAGCCAGGTCACAAAAAACCATCAAAAATGCGCCTAATACGTAACACAGAGCACTAATAGTTTGATTTGCCCACGAAAACATCGAAACCGACAAGTTGGCCCCGCTTGTCGGGCTGACGTGGCCTGCCAATGTGGATTATTCGCTGAGGTGGCCCAAGGACCCACCTGTCAGGTGCATCTATTCTTCCCCTCTCTTCCCTAAAAGAACTCCACCACAGCCATATCCCGTGCCGCCGCCGGACCTCAACCCCGGCGAGCCACCCGACCACCGGCGAGCTGCCCCACCGCCACATCCACATACCATCCGCGCCGAACCGCCCTGCTGGAGCTCGATCTACCTCCATGAAGGCGGATGCAACATCAGGCACCAGTGGCAGCTCGGATCCGGCGAGGATCCGCCCCGCCGCCCAAACTGCTACCTGGCGCCGGCGCCGAGTCGAAGAGGAGGACGACTACATGAGAACTCTCCTTGTGTGTTCTTGCTTCCACCGCCACTTGCTGCTAGCTCGAGTACGAGCGTGGCCTGGGACTCCTGGTGGGCACGGCGAGCACGGGCGTGGCCATGGTGCTCCATGACGGCGCGCGCGGCCAAGGTTTCCCGGTGGGCGCCGCGAGTACGGGCATGTCCATCACGCTCCACGACGGTGCACGCGGACATGGCCTCCTGACGAGCGCCGCAAGCACGTGCGTGGCCATGGCGCTCCACAACGGCGGGCGCGGCCAAGGCGCTCAACCATGGCGCGCGCAAGTTCCCTACCAAAGCTCGATGGATTCAGGCACGCTGAGGGCTGGGGCAGCGCGGCAACGACGGGGCAGCGCAGCGACGACGGGGTAGTGCAGCGAGGTCGAGTTCATCCATGGCGGATGGCATGGCAGCAGGTTCTTGTTTGAGAGAGAGACACGAGGGATGAAGGAAAAGAAAGGGGCGGCGAGAGGAGCTCCAGCGGCAGCCAGGTCTGGGATTACCGCCGACCAGCTAGGACGGCAAGCGGCGCCGGCGGCGTGCAGTGCGTAGATAAGCGCACATTACCTGTTTGATGAAATGCCCAGGAAGAAAATGCCTAGGAGAAAAAGAAAAAAAAAGGAAAAGAGATAAACGCTTGAGTCATTGACAGGTGGGACCCTCGTCCAACTCAGCAAATTGTCCACATAAGCACCCCATGTCAGCCCGATAGGTGGGCCCCACCTGTCGGTTTCGCTGTTTTCGCGACTAAATTCCAGCATCAGTGCTCCGCGTTACGTATTAGGCGCATTTCTGGTGTTTTTTGTGACCTGGCTTAAATGTGGTATCAAGTTGTTACCCTAACCCCAAGTATGATGGTTTTGGGTAAATAACTCCGCGTTTGAGGAGGAACTGCTGTCGGTCGACAGGAGTTCCTCTGAACTACTGGCTGACGCACGGACGCTATGGTGCTATGCAGTAGCTCTTTCTCTACAGCGATTCATTTTTGGAGAGTGAAAGAACATGTACCGGTTCCATAGCACCACAAAAGAGCTTTCTACCGGTTCCACTACCTAGCGGCGAGGAACCAGCCGTCATTCGCCTTTTTGGTGACTTGCATTCAAGGAGCTTCTGTTGGCTCAACCATGCAAACATTGCTCTTCTGCCCAAGAAAGATGGGGCTGAGGTAAGGACATTTTGGACTACCACCATATAAGCCTCATACACACCACTAAAAATCATTGCCAAAGTGCGTTCCAGTCTGCTAGCTCCTTTCATGAACAACATAGCTTCCACTGCCCAAAGTGTATTCATAAAGAAGAGAAGTATCCACGTTAACATCATGTACGTCAGAAACTTTGCCTGTTGCCTCCACAGAAATAAAAAGGTAACCTTGCTTTTCATGTTCAACATTTGCAAGGCTTTTGATTCAATTAGATGGGACTACAAGCTTTGGACGATGCTCTCGTTCTCCAAGGAAAAAAGCTCATCACATCGCAAGGCATCCGGCGGCACTGTGGGGGAAGGAATGCGACGCCAACGGCCTCGCTGTCAACCAGGGACAAGATGCGTGCGGCAACAATGGCATGCCCCCTCTTGTGTGGGGAGGAGGGGTGGAAGCAAAGAGGAGAGAGGGAATGGTGCTTGCGGGAGGTGGAAGACGCGTAAGGGGATAAGGTAAAAGAAGACGTGGGTGGTGGGGTGGGCCTTAAGCCGGTCACCCGGCGTAAATTGTTTACTTATGTTTTATTGCTCCGTAAGAATGCATGGGCACCTTACTGTTTGCTTGCTTGCACTTTTCATAATCAGCTGTGATGTTTTTTTTTCTGAAGGGTAATCTTTATAAAATGGATTTTCTTTTAGATTACAACGTTCTCTGTATAAATAATTATATTATAATGCTCACAAGGTTACAGTCGTTGTTGCGTTGATATCCATTACGGTCCCATGCATGGCCAATGAGATTGGGTTCCACGCATGGGCCTACTAAATATGTACGTAGAATCACAATGGTAGATGTTAGGTCAATCGACTCAACTACTATATTGTAAAACACACAGGTACACACCTATTTAAATTAGAAAAAAAGTAAAGGCAACTGAATCTTGAACATGAACCATATTCATCATGTCATCTTGAAATCAATCGGAAGTTCTAAATAGCGAAGAACACGGTAAGAGGTAGCTGAAACAAATGACATGCTTGGACGAATCTTATATTACACAATGTTCATCTATCGCTGAATGTATTTATTTTGCTTGTGATCAGGCACCCTCCACGAATCAAAGCCTCAAGGTTAGGTCGACCGCCTCGCCGGCTTTGTCACTCAGTGGCGGCTCTGCGGCGTCTTCGGGCGCCCGTAGTAGACCCATGAAGTCTATCTCCACCGGACGGGGACCTCCACGGCGGTATTCCTCCCAGAAGGCAAGGTTGGGTGCAAGCACAAGTAGCCACGGCCCCAAAAGAGTAGAGTCAGGCACGGAGGAGGCTGGTTGGGGCATGCTTACCGGCATGTTCCGGTGACGATTGTTGCGGCAGCTCTGCGAGGACATGTGGCCACCAAGGGCTTGGTGTGTGACCCACCTCCTACGGCAAAAAGGGCATGTGTAGCCCTCACACGATGGCCGCGGCAGCTGTTGTTGCCATGGGTTTGGTGCGCCACCGTTGGAGGCCATCTCCTGTGAGAAGGGTTTTGGCATGTGCATATCTAGCTTGAGTTTATATACATGTGGCTCACAACGGTCAAAAGCTATGACAGTGTGAAATCTGTACAATTGAGAATTCAGGCCTGGCTTACACCGATGAGAACGGTAAGTAATTGGTCGAGAGTGAAATGTGTGCGGTTAAAGAAAGAAACAAGCGATGTGCATACACTCCCAAGATCCAGGCATGCATGGGTCCCACACTGTATACATCAAGACACATATTATGAAAATAAGAATTTAAATAACCAACTATATTAAGAAAGAAACAAGAGTTATGTTGTGCATGTGCACCCAAGGCACGTGACACAAAGTTTTGCTAATGGCTTGACGAGTGCCAGTAGGGCGACTCGCTTGTCTTGTGCACGTGCTGTATAAAAGTCATGTGATATAAAATATCTAGTGCACATCAAGAATTTTTGTTGAATACAATATTATACTCCCTCCATTCCATAATGTAGTGCCTATAGATTTTTGCAAAAGTCAAACATTACAAACTTTGACCGTATTTATAGAGAAAAGTAGGTACATCTAGAATATCAAATGCACATCATTGGATACATCATGAGTTATATTTTCAGAATGTACATGTTTGGTATTGTAGGTGTAGACAATTTTCTCTATACACTTGGTCAAAGTTAGCAAAGTTTGACTTTCACAAAAATCTATAGGCACTAATTGTGGAATGGAGGGAGTATAAACATTAGAAAATTACATAAAATGATTTGGATCATCTATGATAGATAGTAGCTATTACTAGAGTACAAGCGACTCTTCTGTTGCTGGTGCCTAGCTCTCCTCCCCATCCCCCCTCCCCCGCCCCTCCCGCCATCGGCTAACCTTGCCGGAGCGAGGCCCCGTGCGGCAGTGGGCCATCTCGCGCCTCCTCATCCCTCGAACATTCGCAAATCTTGCTTTTCATGCTGGACATTCCCAAGGCTTTTGATTTAGTTATATAGGATTACATCTTCGATCTCCTGCAGAGAAGGGCATCCCGAGTCGGTTTAGGGCCCGAATCGCCGGCTTGTTAGGACCTCGAGAGAGAAATGCAAGGTTAATCGGGAAACTGTCTGCCGCGCCGACCCACCTTGGGGGTCTCGGTGTGATCCATCTAAAAATATGTGAGGGCGATGCAGTTACGTTGGCCATGGCTTGAATGGACTGACCCAAGCAAGTTGTGGTTTGGCATGGGCAAACTTTGTGATGCCGTGGACACGAAGCTCTTCTACACCTATACCTGATTCATCATCGACAATGGGGACAAGGCACCATTGTGGGATGCGTGATGGTTGGATGGGACAAGGACGAAAGACATTGCTCCCTTTGTTTACCAGGTCGATCGAGTTAACTAGAGATTCGAGTACCAGCTTTGGAACATTCTCTTGCATGTCCAGATTAACGATGAATGTTGAGGATGCCGGTTCTTGGTAGTGCATGGCAAGTGGTATCTACTCGGCCAAGTCGGCGACAAGGTACAATTCCATGGTGCCTCACTGACTTAGTCCTTAAAAGTGAAATAAGTTTATTGAACAAAGTGAATTTCGTTCTTACAAATAACTGAATTTGTTTTCTGAAAGACAAAACGGTTTTTGGAATTACCAAATTTGATTTATTGAAATGCGTGAAATTAGTTTATGGGAATACTTGAAATTAGTTTTCTGAAATGAGTGAACGTAGTTTCTTAATTAATTGAAATATGTTTTTTGAAAGAGTTTAAACCAGTTTTTTAAATTATTGAGATCAATTTATTGAAAGAGTGAAATTAATTTTTAAAAATGTGTGAAGTTAGTTTATTGAAATCTATTTTCCGAAAGAACCGAAATCAGTTTATTGCAAAGAGTGAAATTATCCTTTTGAAATCATTGAGATATGTTTTCTGAAAGAATTGAAACAACTTATAGAAATGGATGAAATAATTGAAATCAGTTTTGGAAAGATTTGAACTTAGTTTTTTAAAATCATTGAAATGCTGTCTTAAAGAAAAAAAGATTTCCGGTCCGATTCCGGACGTGGACTCGGAACGAAACTGCTATGGACGCGTCTTCGACTCTACATGGAACTGGAGGATTCGATCTTTATATACCTTATACGCCCGCCCTCCCATGGTCTACCTATTTTCTCATACCCGAAGAAGAGACCGTGGAAAGAATTCTTGAGGCAGCGCCATCTTTCTCCGATGATGACGACGATGGGCGTTCAGCTCCAGCCAGCCGGGCACAGCTTCCGCACCATCATTGATCCATCTCTGTTGCCGCCGAAGAAGAGGGCCGCAGCGGCGTCTCAGCTCCAGCTAGCCGCCGGGTGCAGCCTCCCCACCACCGTCCAGATCCACGAATCGCTGTTGCCACCCAAGAAGAGGCCGACGAGCACCACCACCAGCGCCTCCTCCTCCTCCTCATCTCTTGTGCTGAAGGCTTCTGCAAGGAAGAGACGGATGGATTACTATGTCGTCGACGCCGGCGGGAAGATGGCGGCCGCTCTGCAGCATGCCGGACCGGCGGGGGCGTGCGGCGCCATGATGGCCTCGAATCGCGCCCGGAAGGCCAGCTCCAGATACAGCGCGGACGTGTGGACGCAGTGATCCAGCAGACTTCTTGAGCGGTGCGTGGTTACTTGAAGGCTGGCGGACAGACACGTAGGCTCTGGTGATCGATTACTTGAAGAATCTTCAGATCAAGTGTGTAGTTAGCAATATTGGATTGGACCAGAGTGTCAGGCTCGGCCAAGTTCCAGAGAGGGCGTGTGATCTTATTGCATCAAGACATTGTAAATTCTCATGACGTTGGATGAATCATCAGAGGTTGTAAAGGCTGCGATTGATTTCCCTTGTTTCGAGTTGTACTCTTCTCTACTCTTGGGTAATTAATTTGTGATTATTCCCGACCAATGCAACCAGTACGTACTACATACTTATGAAGAAATGAAAAAGGAAGTCCGCTTCGGTACAACCCCTCCAAAACGTATAAAGGGCAATATAGTTTTTTCACTCATCGTATTCATTTTTGTATGCATGTTCCATTGCATGCCCGTATAGGCTGTACGTACAAGGAGCCCAATTCCGTGCCAACACCCACAGGGTCAGCCCATTAAGAGCATCTTCAGCCGCGCCCCCAACAAGATCCCCCGGGTGACTTTTCGGCCGCCGGCGCCAAAAAATCGGCCCAGTCGCACCCCCAAGGGCCCAATTTTCGCCGGCTCAGGCCGAAATTGGTGCCGGCGGACCCAACCCGAACCCGGCGTGCTGGGGGGCGCTCGGGGGCGCCGGGCAAATCGTTTTTGGCGCGAAAGAGCCGCGGGCCCTCCTTGCCAGCGACTTGTCTCGCTTCTCGCCGCTTCATCGTCCTCATCACCTCGTTTCCCGCGGCGAATCAATGCCAAAGCTGCGGCGCGCTGCGCCGGTCAGCCTCCGCCATTGATGCCTCACGGGCGGCGCAGTGAAAGCGTGACGACGCGCGTCCCGCGCATGCCACGCGTGCTCGCGGCGCCTCCGCCTATATAAGCCGACCCCAGCGCGCCGGTGGCACGCACAGAGTCTCCACCGCCGACGCGCCCACTCTCCCCTTCCTCCCTCTCCCTCGCCGTCCCAGTTCAAAGAAATGGCCGAACGATTCCCAGGCGACGGCGCGGCGGCGAACGGCTTTGGCCGCCGCCACCTTCACGAGGACGATGCTCGGCTCCTCTTCGAGGCCGAGTACCCGGTCCCGCCGGACATGCGGGTGCCCGGGGCGTGGAGAATCAGCGCCGGCGGGGTCCCGGTGCCACCACCACCCACCGGGGCGGCGCGGCGTGCGGAGATCGCGCGTATCCGCGCCTCCCTGCCACGGGCGGCGAGGGAGGGGCCGCGCTACGTCCCCGACAACCCGCTCTGGGAGCCGTACTTCCGCCGCCGTCACGCCGAGCAGCTCGAGGCCACCAACGGCGTCGTGCCCTCCGGCAGGCTCAACTCCGAGGGGCGGCGCCGATGGTGTGGCGTGCCCAGCTGCACGCTGGAGGCCGTCCTCGAGTACATCGAGGGCGGCAACACGCCGAGGCTGGAGTACCCCGAGCCCCCGTCCTTCTCTCGCCGCCGTGGGAGCTCGTGGACGCCGAGGCGCATGGACCCCGGGGCGTCCTCCTCCTCGTCCGGTCGGTCGACCGGCTCTCCCTGCCTCCGCTCCGTCAAGCCGGAGCCCCAGGACACGCCTGTCAGCCGGCGCACCCACAGCTCCGGTGTCCGCATCGCCGACTCCACCCCCGCCTCTGGCCGCCTCGTCCTCGTCGCGCCCAAACCGGAGCCCAGCCTCCCCCCGGAGTACGAGGAGCTAGCCCGGCGCGGTTTCTCCGACGAGGACGCCCTACGGTGGGCGCGCAACGACTACCTCCGCGACGAGATGGTCCGGCAGCGCCGGGCCCTGGAGGAGATCACCGCCCGCATGCGTGGGCGCGAGGACGAGCACGACGTCGTGATCCTCGACAGCGACGACGACGAGGACGCCGCCGGACCGTCCAACCCGCCGCGCCAACCGGAGGAGGGTTGCAGCAGGGACGGCGGCGGCGGCGGAGGCGACGACGATGGCGGCGGCGGCGACTACACGCTGTTCTACAGCCTCCTCGGCATGTAGAACGGCGACGAGCGGCGAGGCGAGGGAGACGGCGGGCCTAGTAGTGTTTTTTTTTTCTTTTTTGTAAAATATTTTAAATACGTATGAACTCTCGCCGTGTTTGGTTGAATTTGGTTTGAACTTGCCGAAATATGCATGAACTCGCCGAAAATGGTTGAATTTGTGCCATGTTTGTGCCGCACTTTAATTTTCACAAAAATCCGTGGGCGCCGCGACTGGGTGGCATCATGCCCCCAGCGCGCGTTTTGCGCAGGTGCGCCCCAGGGGGCGATTTTTAGCGCGCCAAAAAACGTCGTACATTATGGGATGGAGGGAATATTTTTTAATATTCAAAAATAGATGCAGGTATCACGCCCCCAGCGCGCGTTTTGCGCCGGTGCGCCCCGGGGGCGACTTTTAGCGCGCCAAAAAACGTCTTACATTATGGGACGGAGGGAATTTGTGCCATGTTTGTACCGCACTTTAATTTTCACAAAAATCCATGGGCGCCGCGACTGGGTGGCATCACGCCCCAGCGCGCGTTTTGCGCCGGTACGCCCCAGGGGCGATTTTTAGCACGCCAAAAAACGTCTTACATTATGGGACGGAGAGAGTATTTTTTAATATTCAAAAATAGATGCAGGTAGTGAGACTCGAACTAATTACCACGTTGTATTCATACAATGCCACTAACCAACTGTGAGAGCTGATGCTGCTGAACAGAGTGCAACTTTTGTTATTCTTATCCTAAACAACTCGTGAACAACCTATGTACCCACGCGTTCTAAAATGTTTCTCGGTCGCAGCCGTGCCGTCAGACGTGACGTAAACAAAGAAGCCAACGCCTTGTTTTTTTTCTGGTTTTGTCTAATTTTTCTACTGTTTTTTTCTTGATCTCCTTCTATTTTTTCATTTTCATTTTCTTTTCCTTTCTAAAATTCACGAATTTTTCTAAAATCCGGAAATTATCATAAATTCGTGAACTGTGTTTCAAGTCCGTGTCTAATTTCTTAAACTTGTGAACTTTTTCTCAAATCACTGATTTTTTTTTCAAATACATGAACGATTTTCAGATCAATGAACCTGTCTCAATTTTTACAAACTTTTTCTAAAACCAGTGATTTTTTTCAAAACCTCGTGCGAACAATCTATGTTCGAGCGAGAGGAAAGACGAACGAGAAGAAAATAGCCATTTCCTCCCAGCTACCTGCAAAATTTGGGTATATTTTAATAAAGTCCACGAGTACATCGTATACAACATAGGGGTTTGGGTTAAGTTGGAAGAGTCCGTCCCATAGCACTTTTTTATTACATATTCATCAAATGGACCCAAATTTTGTCCACTGAATACTATCATCATGGCAAGCGTCCATGCCATATTTCATCTATTTTCTAGATTTCATGCAATTTCTACAGTTTTCTTTGTGTGAAAAATCCCTACAATACTGACCGGACATGACGCAACGTGTGTTTTGTGTACGAATTCGTCCAAATTTTGTGTGGAGTACTAGGATGACCATCCCCAGCAACCTAAAAATTTTGGGTATATTTTATGAAAGTCCACAAGTGCGTCATGTACAACATAGAGGTTTCGGTTAAGTCGGAAGAGTCCGTCCCATAGCACTTTTTAACACATTCAACAACGTAGAGAGTAATAAAGAAATTGAATAAAGCCGACGTGTCGTACAAACCCGGTAACATGAAAGAAGAAGAAGAAGAGAATGTGTTGATAGATTTCCTAAAAAGGATTTCCCTTACGATGACATGCGATGATAGATTTCCTAAAAAAGATTTACCCTTATGATGACATGCACACACCTGATGGCACAAAGGGTGGCGAGAACTATGATTTGAAAAGAATTCCCTAACTGTTGATACCAGGCCGGTTTCCAGTCTGGAACCTTTTAGAAGGTTACTGGTTTTTTTTAAATCGCAATGTTACAAAATGTGAAGCCTATTTATTTATTTATTCATATTTTTCAAAGAAGTTTTTTAAAATATCAAAAAATGGTCGCATTTTTAGAAAAAAACAGATTTTAAAAATTGTTTGTGTTTTCAAATATTATTCAGAATTTCAAAAAATCTCAGTTTCCAAAATTTATTCAGAGTTTAAAATCTGTTCTACTTTTCAGAAAATTTGTATGCATGTTAAAAAATTAATTTTGAATTTCTTTTGCGTTCAAAATGTCACCGCTGTTAATAGTCTTAATAAACCGCGCTGCTCCTTTGTCATTATAGTTCGGTCAGTCTAGTGGTTGGATCCTTTCCCTGAGAGTGCAAGGTCCTGTGTTCAATACCTGTTGCATGCACATTTTTTAGGATTTTCGAGTGTTTCAGATAGACGACTTGCTGTTGGGTTGTCCCAGGATACTGCTAGCCACTGTTTATTTTCGCGGGCTGTCTAAAAAAAATTGTCGCTACCGTATTTTGAAAAAAAAAGACCATCATACCCTTTATTATGAAGGGGTATGCAGAGATCTCCTCTGTTGATGTGTTTATGGGGGGTTGTACCGAAGCGGAACTAATGGAGAAGAGTCAGGATTCAGTAATGGATAGTAGTAATGTGTCGGATCCGACTTCACCATATCGTCGTGTGCTTTTTCATTAATCGTTATCACCATCTGAGTATTTGCAATCCAAGTTATATTCGGTACAATTCGAATCTACGAGTATATCTCTTATTTTTTTTGATTCAAGGGGTTCCACACTAACCCAATTGATTTGAGTCTGATAAAACACAAAATGAGTTCCGAATAATCTCATCGAGGGGCACAGCCACCAGCATGATCTCAAGTACCATAGTAAAAGCTACACATATGAGCTTGCGAAACTTAGACCACCACCACCAGCAAAACACCAGGTTTACCAAAATGAGCACTCAGAATCCATCAAGATGGTTCTACTTTAAGATTCTTCGTCACCTTCAAGAGGAGATCCATGGTCAAGACAGCACACTCACACACCAAAATGGAACCAATGTACCTGACCTGACCACAATTGGGTTTGCCTCTATAAATAAACTTAGTACTCCCTCCATAAACAAATATAAGACGTTTTAGGTCACTATCTTATATTTGTTTACAGAGGAATACACATTATACTGTAGCTTTGTACTCCCTCCGACCCAAAATAAGTGTCTTGGCTTTAGTTCGGAGCAAGGTTTACGAGTCGACAAGTCGACGAGTCGTTCCGAGGTTGAGACTCATAGGCTAATCGTGACTAGTCTAGACTAGTGCTGGACTAGTCGACATGGTACTGTAGTACTCAACTACTAATAACTAGTAGTAGTATGTAGTATTGTTTTTTGAGCGGTGTATGTAGTATACCGAAAAAGGCTTTCGCCCCGCTTTATATATAAAGCATCAAACCACAAGCATTCAGACAAACACACGCTACGCCACCGCAACACACGCACACACCCAGGACAGGATACATGGGCGCTGAGCGCAGCAACACCACTCCTAGCACTACCGCCCCAAAGAGATGAAGCTACATATGACGAACCATACGCTCCAAGGCGGCGCCTTCAGGAAGGGTACGACGCCGGAGCGCCGCCACCACCTGATCCAAGGATCAGAGTTTCCCCCGGAGCCGCATGATGGGCAATGAGAGCCGCGACGACGCCTTCAAGAAGGGAACGATCTTCGCCGCCGCCGGTCCGTCCGAAGATAGACCAGGTTTTCACCTCGGCCAATATTCACCACCACCGAACGCCACACCCCGGCAACCACGCCGCCCACACGACAATGGTGACCGGGCAGCACCAAGGCACGGGCTCTGCCCAAGAGCCCCGCGCAACCACCACCAGGGCCGCCGCCCCAGCATCCAAGACCTCGACACCACCTCACCCGAGACCCGCCGCACCCCAACGAAAGGGACGAGCAGAAAGGTCCCACCTTTCGCACCCCTGGGCAACCCCCAGCGTCGAGACCCAAAGGGTCGGCCAGAACTGGCATCCACCGACCCATCCTGCTGCCCCAAGCGCGAGACGAGCTCGGTCCTGCAGCACCGAGAGGGGGACGAGGTCAGTCCTGCTGCACCGTGCGCGAGATGAGCTCGGTCCTGCTGCATCGTGCGCGAGACGAGCTCGGTCCTGCGGCATCGGGCGCGAGACGAGCGGTGGACCGCAGCTGGGAGAGGACCAGCCCATTGATGGAGGTAGCGCCAGGGTGACGAGGAGATGGGGTGAAGGTCGAGACGGCCCGAACGCAGACAAACCGACGCCAGAGAAGCCGGCCGTTGCCGTGGGCAAATCCATCGAGCCACCGTGAAGCCGCCACGACACCGGTAGGCCACCACCGAGACCTACCCCTACCGCCGCCCACGGCCGGAGCAGCGGCCACGCCCAACCGCTGCCCTACCCGCGTCGCCCGGCGAGCTCCAAGCGCCGGAGCCACCGGGCATGCACCACCGGAGCCAGGCGCCGCCGGCTAGGCCCCAAAGCCAGATCCGGCCGGATCTGGCAAGAGACCGGTCGTTCGCCACCTCCCGAGCCGGGAGCACCGCAGCCGTCCCGCGCGCAGAACGAGGGACGCCGGAGTGCCGCCACCAGCAGGCCACCCCGCCGCCCTGCGAAACCGCCACCGCGCCGCTGGATCCCGCGGACGTCCAGCGCCGCCGCTCGAAGGAGCCGCCCCGCGCCGGCGCCCCCAAGCGGACGGGGAAGGAGGGCCCCGCCGCCGCCGCGCCCCCCGAGCTTTGCCCGACGGAGCTCGCCGGCGACGGCGGGGGGAAGGGGAGGGAGGCGGGGCCGAGGGCCGTGGCCGCGCCGCGGGAGGGGAGGGGAAGGAGGGGGGAGGGGGGAGCGGGGCGGGCCGGGAGGCGCGCGCCCGGCGGCTGGCGGCGGCGAGGAGGCTAGGTCGGGGCAGCGGCGGCGAGGGAAGGAACCCTAGCGGAGCGGGTCCGGTGTATGCAGTATATACTAACAGTACAGTATGCAATAACACCAGAAGTGCTAGGCGACGCTCACCAAGCCCAGCCCAGCGCCACGCAGCAGCCCCCCAGCTGGCCCATTTGGGCCCAAGTGGCCAGCCTACTTAGCCCCCAGTCACTGGAACCCTAGCTCCCGATCGATCCCATTGCAGCCGCCAGCATCATACAAGGGAGCACGCGCGCGCAACCCACGCCTCCAGCCGCTGCCGCCAATCACCGCCATGCCTCCTCCTCTCCTCTATCTCTCTTCCTTCTCTCTTGTCTCAGGGCCGCGCACTCCGACGTGTCACAGCTATGGCCTCCGCCCAAGCACGAGCTTCGGCCGGGCTGGATGACTTATCCCCTCAAAATTTTGAGTCGCTCGACTCAAATAGCTCGACTAGTCCAGACTAGTCTGTCGACTGCTCGACTCGACCAAGTAGTCTACACGAGATTTGCAGTCGACACTCAAGTTGCGGCTCGTAGACTAGTCTGTCGACTAGTCCCTCAACTCGTAATCAGTGGTTCGGAGGGAGTATAATATAAGATGTTATTTTGGGACAGAGGGAGTAATAAAGCACAGGCAAAATCAATGTATTCTATGACAAAGGAGGATCATATAGAAGCTACGCCATTGATGCTATAATCGAACAGGAGCGCCTAGCGAAATGAAAGCACAACTGAAATCAGGACGGCACAACAGCACAGCTGAAATCAGGATGGCACAACAGCACGAGCACGCAGCAGTAGACAATTGCTCTGCTTAAACAAAGTCACACCACCAGTCCATCACATTGTTGTAGTGGAAATTAACTGAATAGAATCAGACCTGAATTAAGTTTACGGGTACAGGTGGTGAACTTCTAACAACTACTCCCTCCGTCTCAAAATAAGTGTCTCAAGCTTAGTAAGCTTGAGACACTTATTTTGAGACGGAGGGAGTAGTGAAATTACTAAAATGCAAAGAAGCAACACTCACAAACCGAGATACAGAAGTATGCTTACCAGCGTAATGACTGGCCTCACTCTACTTTTTAGCTTTTTCGTGTGCCTTGTTTATGGGTGGGAATGCCGTTAAGTGGGCTGGGGCACCTGGATGGCCTGCTCCTGTCCAGGTTGTGGCAGCGGGATCATGCACTGTGTACACGTGTGCTTTCCTTTATACACGACATGGAAGAGCTCATGGCAATCGTCTGTGCGCGATCAAGATTCACTTGTTGAAAGGGCTGCGCTCTAGGATAGGCGACCTCGCTGCGCTTCCGCCGCTGGCCACTCCGGCCACGGCGGCCACCATGCCGCTGGCCACCTCGGCCTCAGCGGCCAACCCACCGACCCCCGCGCCGCCCTCGGCAGGGGCGGACCTACGTAATGCCAACCGGTGTCACAGGACACCGGGTAATTGTTCTGATTACGTTATATATATAGCCCGTTTAGGCCCTGTGACACCGGTAAAAATTGTTGTTGGACACCGGCGAGAAGCCACTAGACTAAGCGCTCGCGCAGCCCATCTAATGGCCCATGCAGTCATGCATCCCAAGAGCTGATCAATCTGGATTAGGGGTCCTCGGACAGCCGGACTATATGCCTTGGCCGGACTGTTGGACTATGAAAGCGATCGCCGGGTGATGGGAAATCAGCTATTGTTGCAGCAAATTCTTTGGTCCGGGATGGTACGCTCCAGCTACCAGCGCCTTCGCCCGTTGCCCAGAGCCCTAGCAGCAAACAGGAATCAAAGAGAACCAAGATGAGTTCAGCGACGGATGAGGATGTGGAGAATAACATGGGCAGTCATGGCAAGACTGTCACATATTTGGCGGGCTCCTTCGAAGAGCGCTGTCGGGCCCAATGAATATATTCTGCTGGAATTGTCGTGGTTCGGGTAAAGCTGCGACAGTTCGAGAGCTTCACGAATTTGCGAGGCAATTTACCCCTACCCTCTTATGCATTGTTGAAACTCAAATGGATAGTACTAGGGTAGAAGCTTTGTCGGGAACGCTTGGATTTGATAGTTCTTATGCTGTTAGTAGTGATGGTAGAAGTGGTGGCATTGGCTTGTTTTGGAACAACTCAATAAATGTTGAAATTTTTGGTTATTCTGGTTATCATCTCGACGTTTCCATTGAGGAACAAGGTACGGCCAAGTGGAGAATGACGTGCGTGTACGGAGAGGTGCAAACGCACTTGAGGCATCAAACATGGACGACTTTAAAAAACATTAGCACTTTGAGCGACCTCCCTTGGCTATGCATTGGTGATTTTAACGAGGTTTTACGTCCGGAAGAACATCAAGGCATTGGACAGTGGAGTAATGCTCAGATACAAGCTTTTCGAGAGGTGCTTGATGTTTGCATGTTACTAGATCTGGGCTACATAGGTAACCAGTGGACTTTTGAGAAGAAAGTGGCAGGAGGCAGTTTTACAAGGTGCAGACTTGACCGCGCTCTGGCTACCGCTGCATGGCTTGCGAGATACCCAGTGGCTTCTGTTACACATCTTACGGGGGTCACGTCGGATCACTCTCCCCTCTTGCTTCGTCTAGAGTGTTGGGGAACGTAGTAATTTCAAAAAATTTCCTACGCACACGCAAGATCATGGTGATGTTGGAAATATGCCCTAGAGGCAATAATAAATGGTTATTATTGTATTTCTTTGTTCATGATAATTGTCTATTGTTCATGCTATAATTGTGTTATCCGGAAATCGTAATACATGTGTGAATACATAGACCACAACGTGTCCCTAGTAAGCCTCTAGTTGACTAGCTCGTTGATCAACAGATAGTCATGGTTTCCTGGCTATGGACATTGGATGTCATTGATAACGGGATCACATCATTGGAAGAATGATGTGATGGACAAGACCCAATCCTAAGCATAGCTCAAAGATCGTGTAGTTCGTTTGCTAGAGCTTTTCCAATGTCAAGTATCTTCTCCTTAGACCATGCGATCGTGCAACTCCCGGATACCGTAGGAGTACTTTGGGTGTGCCAAACGTCACAAGTAACTGGGTGACTATAAAGGTACACTACGGGTATCTCCGAAAGTGTCTGTTGGGTTGGCACGGATCGAGACTAGGATTTGTCACTCCGTATGACGGAGAGGTATCTCTGGGCCCACTCGGTAATGCATCATCATAATGAGCTCAATGTGACTAAGGCGTTAGTCACAGGATCATGCATTGCAGTACGAGTAAAGAGACTTGCCGGTAACGAGATTGAACAAGGTATTGGGATACCGACGATCGAATCTCGGGCAAGTAACATACCGATTGACAAAGGGAATTGTATACGGGATTGATTGAATCCTCGACATCGTGGTTCATCCGATGAGATCATCGTGGAATATGTGGGAGCCAACATGGGTATCCAGATCCCGCTGTTGGTTATTGACCGGAGAGGCGTCTCGGTCATGTCTGCATGTCTCCCGAACCTGTAGGGTCTACACACTTAAGGATCGGTGACGCTAGGGTTGTAGAGATATGAGTATGCGGAAACCCGAAAGTTGTTCGGGGTCCCGGATGAGATCCCGGACGTCATGAGGAGTTCCGAAATGGTCCGGAGGTGAAGAATTATATATAGGAAGTCAAGTTTCGGCCACCGGGAAAGTTTCGGGGGTCACCGGTATTGTACCGGGACCACTGGAAGGGTCCCGGGGGTCCATCGGGTGGGGCCACCTATCCCGGAGGGCCCCATGGGCTGAAGTGGGAAGGCAACCAGCCCTTAGTGGGCTGGGGCGCCCCCATGGGCCTCCCCCCTGCGCCTAGGGTTGGAAACCCTAGGGTGGGGGGGCGCCCCACTTGCCTTGGGGGGCAAGTCTCCCCCCTGGCCGCCGCCCCCCCATCCAGATAGGCTCCTGGCCGGCGCCCCCCCCCTCCCAGAGGGCCTATATAAAGGGGGGGAGGGAGGGCAGCAACACAACAGCCTTGGGCGCCTCCCTCCTCCCCTGCAACACCTCTCCCTCTCGCAGAAGCTCGGCGAAGCCCTGCCGAGACCCCGCTACATCCACCACCACGCCGTCGTGCTGCTGGATCTCCATCAACCTCTCCTTCCCCCTTGCTGGATCAAGAAGGAGGAGAACGTCGCTGCTCCATACGTGTGTTGAACGCGGAGGTGCTGTCCGTTCGGCACTCGGTCATCGGTGATTTGGATCACGACGAGTACGACTCCATCAACCCCATTCACTTGAACGCTTCCGCTCGCGATCTACAAGGGTATGTAGATGCACTCCTTCCTTCTCGTTGCTAGTAAACTCCATAGATGGATCTTGGTGAAGCGTAGAAAATATTTGATTTCTGCTACGATCCCCGACAGTGGCATCATGAGCCAGGCCTATGCGTAGTTTCTATGCACGAGTAGAACACAAAGCAGTTGTGGGCGTAGATGTTGTCAATTTTTCTTGCCACTACTAGTCTTATCTTGTTTTGGCGATATTGTGGGATGAAGCGGCCCGGACCGACCTTACACGTACGCTTACGTGAGACAGGTTCCACCGACTGACATGCACTAGTTGCATAAGGTGGCTAGCGGGTGTCTGTCTCTCCCACTTTAGTCAGAACGGATTCGATGAAAAGGGTCCTTATGAAGGGTAAATAGAAATTGGCATATCACGTTGTGGTTTTACGTAGGTAAGAAACGTTCTTGCTAGAAACCTATAGAAGCCACGTAAAAACTTGCAACAACAATTAGAGGACGTCTAACTTGTTTTTGCAGCATATGCCTTGTGACGTGATATGGCCAAAAGGATGTGATGAATGAGATATATGTGATGTATGAGATTGATCATGTTCTTGTAATAGGAATCACGACTTGCATGTCGATGAGTATGACAACCGGCAGGAGCCATAGGAGTTGTCTTTATTTTTGTATGACCTGCGTGTCATTGAATAACGCCATGTAAATTACTTTACTTTATTGCTAAACACGTTAGCCATAGAAGTAGAAGTAATCGTTGGCGTGACAACTTCATGAAGACACGATGATGGAGATCATGGTGTCATGTCGGTGACGAAGATGATCATGGTGCCCCGAAGATGGAGATCAAAGGAGCAAAATGATATTGGCCATATCATGTCACTATTTGATTGCATGTGATGTTTATCATGTTTTACATCTTATTTGCTTAGAACGACGGTAGTAAGTAAGATGATCCCTTATAATAATTTCAAGAAAGTGTTCACCCTAACTGTGCACCGTTGCGAAGGTTCGTTGTTTCGAAGCACCACGTGATGATCGGGTGTGATAGATTCTAACGTTCGCATACAACGGGTGTTGACGAGCCTAGCATGTACAGACATGGCCTCGGAACACACGCAATACACTTAGGTTGACTTGACGAGCCTAGCATGTACAGACATGGCCTCGGAACACGGAGGACCGAAAGGTCGAGCATGAGTCGTATAGAAGATACGATCAACATGGAGATGTTCACCGATCTTGACTAGTCCGTCTCACGTGCTGATCGGACACGGCCTAGTTAACTCGGATCATGTTTCACTTAGATGACTAGAGGGATGTCTATCTGAGTGGGAGTTCATTGAATAATTTGATTATATGAACTTAATTATCATGAACTTAGTCTAAAATCTTTACAATATGTCTTGTAGATCAAATGGCCCACGTTGTCCTCAACTTCAACGCGTTCCTAGAGAAAACCAAGCTGAAAGATGATGGCAGCAACTATACGGACTGGGTCCGGAACCTGAGGATCATCCTCATAGCAGCCAAGAAAGATTATGTCCTAGAAGCACCGCTAGGTGAAGCACCAATCCCAGAGAACCAAGACATTATGAACGCTTGGCAATCTCGTGCTGATGATTACTCCCTCATTCAGTGCGGCATGCTTTACAGCTTAGAACCGGGGCTCCAAAAGCGTTTTGAGAAGCATGGAGCATATGAGATGTTCGAAGAGCTGAAAATGGTTTTCCAAGCTCATGCCCGGGTCGAGAGATATGAAGTCTCTGACAAGTTCTTCAGCTGCAAAATGGAGGAGAATAGTTCTGTTAGTGAGCACATACTCAGAATGTCTGGGTTACACAACCGCTTGTCTCAGCTGGGAGTTATTCTCCCGGATGACGCGGTCATTGACAGAATCCTTCAGTCGCTTCCACCAAGCTACAAGAGCTTTGTGATGAACTTCAATATGCAGGGGATGGAAAAGACCATTCCTGAGGTATATTCGATGCTGAAATCAGCGGAGGTGGAGATCAGAAAAGAACATCAAGTGTTGATGGTGAATAAAACCACTAAGTTCAAGAAAGGCAAGGGTGAGAAGAACTTCAAGAAGGACGGCAAGGGAGTTGCCGCGCCCGGTAAGCCAGTTGCCGGGAAGAAGTCAAAGAATGGACCCAAGCCTGAGACTGAGTGCTTTTATTGCAAGGGAAGTGGTCACTGGAAGCGGAACTGCCCCAAATACTTAGCGGACAAGAAAGCCGGCAACACCAAAGGTATATGTGATATACATGTAATGTGTACCTTACCAGTACTCGTAGTAGCTCCTGGGTATTTGATACCGGTGCGGTTGCTCATATTTGTAACTCAAAACAGGAACTGCGGAATAAACGGAGACTGGCAAAGGACGAGGTGACGATGCGCGTCGGGAATGGTTCCAAGGTCGATGTGATCGCCGTCGGCACGCTACCTCTGCATCTACCTACGGGATTAGTTTTAAACCTCAATAATTGTAATTTAGTGCCAACTTTGAGCATGAACATTGTATCTGGATCTCGTTTAATTCGAGATGGCTACTCATTTAAATCCGAGAATAATGGTTGTTCTATTTATATGAGAGATATGTTTTATGGTCATGCCCCGCTGGTCAATGGTTTATTCTTGATGAATCTCGAACGTGATGTTACACATATTCATAGTGTGAATACCAAAAGATGTAAAGTTGATAACGATAGTCCCACATACTTGTGGCACTGCCGCCTTGGTCACATTGGTGTCAAGCGCATGAAGAAGCTCCATGCAGATGGACTTTTGGAGTCTCTTGATTACGAATCATTTGACACGTGCGAACCATGCCTCACGGGTAAGATGACCAAGCCTCCGTTCTCCGGAACAATGGAGCGAGCAACCAACTTATTGGAAATCATACATACCGATGTGTGCGGTCCAATGAGTGTTGAGGCTCGCGGAGGATATCGTTATGTTCTCACTCTCACTGATGACTTAAGTAGATATGGGTATGTCTACCTAATGAAACACAAGTATGAAACCTTTGAAAAGTTCAAGGAATTTCAGAGTGAGGTTGAGAATCAGCGTGACAGGAAAATAAAATTCTTGCGATCAGATCGTGGTGGAGAATATTTAAGTCACGAATTTGGAGCGCACTTAAGGAAATGTGGAATCGTTTCACAACTCACGCCGCCTGGAACACCTCAGCGAAACGGTGTGTCCGAACGTCGTAATCGCACTCTATTGGATATGGTGCGATCTATGATGTCTCTTACCGATTTACCGCTCTCATTTTGGGGCTATGCTTTAGAGACTGCCGCATTCACTTTAAATAGGGCTCCGTCGAAATCCGTTGAGACGACAACGTATGAATTATGGTTTGGGAAGAAACCTAAGCTGTCGTTTCTAAAAGTTTGGGGATGCGATGCTTATGTCAAGAAACTTCAACCTGAAAAGCTCGAACCCAAGTCGGAAAAATGCGTCTTCGTAGGATACCCTAAGGAAACCATTGGGTATACCTTCTACCTCAGATCCGAAGGCAAGATCTTTGTTGCCAAGAATGGGTCCTTTCTGGAGAAAGAGTTTCTCTCGAAAGAATTGAGTGGGAGGAAAGTGGAACTTGATGAAGTGATAGTCACCCCTTCCGAACCGGAAAGTAGCGCAGCGCGGGAAGATGTTCCTGTGGTGCCTACACCGACTGGGAAGGAAGTTAATGATGATGATCATGAAGCTTCGGATCAAGTTACTGCTGAACTTCGTAGGTCCACAAGGACTCGTTCCGCACCAGAGTGGTACGGCAACCCTGTCCTGGAAATCATGTTGTTAGACAACGGTGAACCTTCGAACTATGAAGAAGCGATGGCGGGCCCGGATTCCGACAAATGGCTAGAAGCCATGAAATCCGAGATAGGATCCATGTATGAAAACGAAGTATGGACTTTGACTGACTTGCCCGATGATCGGCGAGCCATAGAAAACAAATGGATCTTTAAGAAGAAGACAGACGCAGATGGTAATGTGACCATCTATAAGGCTCGACTTGTCGCTAAGGGTTATCGACAAGTTCAAGGGGTTGACTACGATGAGACTTTCTCACCCGTAGCGAAGCTGAAGTCCGTCCGAATCATGTTAGCAATTGCCGCATACTATGATTATGAGATATGGCAGATGGACGTCAAAACGACATTCCTTAACGGCTTCCTTAAGGAAGAACTGTATATGATGCAGCCGGAAGGTTTTGTCGATCCTAAGAATGCTAACAAAGTATGCAAGCTCCAGCGCTCAATCTATGGGCTGGTGCAAGCATCTCGGAGTTGGAACATTCGCTTTGATGAGATGATCAAAGCGTTTGGGTTTACACAGACTTATGGAGAAGCCTGTGTTTACAAGAAAGTGAGTGGGAGCTCTGTAGCATTTCTCTTATTGTATGTGGATGACATACTATTGATGGGAAATGATATAGAATTCTTGGAAAGTATAAAGGCCTATTTGAATAAGTGTTTTTCAATGAAGGACCTTGGAGAAGCTGCTTATATATTAGGCATCAAGATCTATAGAGATAGATCAAGACGCCTCATTGGTCTTTCACAGAGTACTTACCTTGACAAGATATTGAAGAAGTTCAATATGGATCAGTCCAAGAAGGGGTTCTTGCCTGTATTGCAAGGTGTGCAATTGAGCACGGCTCAATGCCCGACCACGGCAGAAGATAGAGAAAAGATGAGTGTCATCCCCTATGCCTCGGCCATAGGGTCTATTATGTATTCCATGCTGTGTACCAGACCTGATGTAAACCTTGCCGTAAGTTTGGTAGGAAGGTACCAAAGTAATCCCGGCATGGAACACTGGACAGCGGTAAGAATATCTTGAAGTACCTGAAGAGGACTAAGGATATGTTTCTCGTTTATGGAGGTGACGAAGAGCTCGTCGTAAAGGGTTACGTCGACGCTAGCTTCGACACAGATCTGGATGACTCGAAGTCACAAACCGGATACGTGTATATTTTGAATGGAGGAGCAGTAAGCTGGTGCAGTTGCAAGCAAAGCGTCGTGGCGGGATCTACATGTGAAGCGGAGTACATGGCAGCCTCGGAGGCAGCACAGGAAGCAGTCTGGATGAAGGAGTTCATTACCGACCTAGGGGTGATTCCCAATGCGTCGGGCCCGATGACTCTCTTTTGTGACAACACTGGAGCTATTGCCCTTGCGAAGGAGCCCAGGTTTCACAGGAAGACCAGGCATATCAAGCGTCGCTTCAACTCCATTCGTGAAAGTGTTCAAAATGGAGACATAGATATTTGTAATGTACATACGGACCTGAATGTAGCAGATCCGTTGACTAAACCTCTCCCTAGAGCAAAACATGCTCAACACCAGGACGTAATGGGTGTTCGATTCATCACAATGTAACTAGATTATTGACTCTAGTGCAAGTGGGAGACTGTTGGAAATATGCCCTAGAGGCAATAATAAATGGTTATTATTGTATTTCTTTGTTCATGATAATTGTCTATTGTTCATGCTATAATTGTGTTATCCGGAAATCGTAATACATGTGTGAATACATAGACCACAACGTGCCCCTAGTAAGCCTCTAGTTGACTAGCTCGTTGATCAACAGATAGTCATGGTTTCCTGGCTATGGACATTGGATGTCATTGATAATGGGATCACATCATTAGGAGAATGATGTGATGGACAAGACCCAATCCTAAGCATAGCTCAAAGATCGTGTAGTTCGTTTGCTAGAGCTTTTCCAATGTCAAGTATCTTCTCCTTAGACCATGAGATCGTGCAACTCCTGGATACCGTAGGAGTACTTTGGGTGTGCCAAACGTCACAACGTAACTGGGTGACTATAAAGGTACACTACGGGTATCTCCGAAAGTGTCTGTTGGGTTGGCACGGATCGAGACTGGGATTTGTCACTCCGTATGACGGAGAGGTATCTCTGGGCCCACTCGGTAATGCATCATCATAATGAGCTCAATGTGACTAAGGCGTTAGTCACGGGATCATGCATTGCGGTACGAGTAAAGAGACTTGCCGGTAACGAGATTGAACAAGGTATTGGGATACCGACGATCGAATCTCGGGAAAGTAACATACCGATTGACAAAGGGAATTGTATACGGGATTGATTGAATCCTCGACATCGTGGTTCATCCGATGAGATCATCATGGAACATGTGGGAGCCAACATGGGTATCCAGATCCCGCTGTTGGTTATTGACCGGAGAGGCGTCTCGGTCATGTCTGCATGTCTCCCGAACCTGTAGGGTCTACACACTTAAGGATCGGTGACGCTAGGGTCGTAGAGATATGAGTATGCGGAAACCCGAAAGTTGTTCAGGGTCCCGGATGAGATCCCGGACGTCACGAGGAGTTCCGGAATGGTCCGGTGGTGAAGAATTATATATAGGAAGTCAAGTTTCAGCCACCGGGAAAGTTTCGGGGGTCACCGGTATTGTACCGGGACCACCGGAAGGGTCCCGGGGGTCCACCGGGTGGGGCCACCTATCCCGGAGGGCCCCATGGGCTGAAGTGGGAAGGCAACCAGCCCTTAGTGGGCTGGGGCGCCCCCATGGGCCTCCCCCCTGCGCCTAGGGTTGGAAACCCTAGGGTGGGGGGGGGGGCGCCCCACTTGCCTTGGGGGGCAAGTCTCCCCCCTGGCCGCCGCCCCCCCATCCAGATGGGCTCCTGGCCGGCGCCCCCCCTCCCAGAGGGCCTATATAAAGGGGGGGAGGGAGGGCAGCAACACAACAGCCTTGGGCGCCTCCCTCCTCCCCTGCAACACCTCTCCCTCTCGCAGAAGCTCGGCGAAGCCCTGCCGAGACCCCGCTACATCCACCACCACGCCGTCGTGCTGCTGGATCTCCATCAACCTCTCCTTCCCCCTTGCTGGATCAAGAAGGAGGAGAACGTCGCTGCTCCGTACGTGTGTTGAACACGGAGGTGCCTTCCGTTCGGCACTCGGTCATCGGTGATTTGGATCACGGCGAGTACGACTCCATCAACCTTGTTAATTGGAACGCTTCCGCTCGCGATCTACAAGGGTATGTAGATGCACTCCTTTCCCCTCGTGGCTAGTATACTCCATAGATGGATCTTGGTGAGCGTAGGAAAATTTTAAAATTATGCTACGATCCCCAACAGGTGATGCATAGCAACGAGAGGGGAGAGTGTGTCCACGTACCCTCGTAGACCGAAAGCGGAAGCGTTAGCACAACGCGGTTGATGTAGTCGTACGTCTTCACGATTCGACCGATCAAGTACCGAACGCACGGCACCTCCGAGTTCAGCACACGTTCAACTCGATGACGTCCCTCGAACTCCGATCCAGCCGAGCTTAGAGGGAGAGTTCCGTCAGCACGACGGCGTGGTGACGATGATGATGTTCTACCGACGCAGGGCTTCGCCTAAGCACTGCTACGATATTATCGAGGTGGATTATGGTGGAGGGGGGCACCGCACACGGCTAAGAGATCCAAGGGATCAATTGTTGTGTCTCCAAGGGGTGCCCCCCTCCCCGTATATAAAGGACTGGAGGAGGGGGAGGGCCGGCCCTCTCTGTGGCGCGCCCTTGGAGGAGTCCTACTCCCACCGGGAGTAGGATTCCCCCCTTCCAAGTAGTAGGAGTAGGAGTCAAGGAAAGGGGAAAGACAAGAGAAGGAAGGAGGGGGCGCAGCCCCTCCCCCTAGTCCAATTCGGACTAGGCCTTGGGGGCGCGTGCAGCCTCTCCTCTCTCTTTCCCCTAAAGCCCAATAAGGCCCATATACTCCCCCGCGAATTCCCATAACTCTCCGGTACTCCGAAAAATACCCGAATCATTCGGAACCTTTCCGATGTCCGAATATAGTCGTCCAATATATCGATCTTTACGTCTCGACCATTTCGAGACTTCTCGTCATGTCCCCGATCTCATCCGGGACTCCGAACTACCTTCGGTATATCAAAACACATAAACTCATAATATAACCGTCATCGAACTTTAAGCGTGCGGACCCTACGGGTTCGAGAACTATGTAGACATGACTGAGACACGTCTCCGGTCAATAACCAATAGCGGAACCTGGATGCTCATATTGGCTCCCACATATTCTACGAAGATCTTTATCGGTCAAACCGCATAACAACATATGTTGTTCCCTATGTCATCGGTATGTTACTTGCCCAAGATTCGATCGTCGGTATCTCAATACCTAGTTCAATCTCGTTACCGGCAAGTCTCTTTACTCGTTCCGTAATACATCATCCCGCAACTAACTCATTAGTTACAATGCTTGCAAGGCTTATAGTGATGTGCATTACCGAGTGGGCCTAGAGATAGCTCTCCGACAATCGGAGTGACAAATCCTAATCTCGAAATACGCCAACCCAACAAGTACCTTCGTAGACACCTGTAGAGCACCTTTATAATCACCCAGTTACATTGTGACGTTTGGTAGCACACAAAGTGTTCCTCCGATAAACGGGAGTTGCATAATCTCATAGTCATAGGAACATGTATAAGTCATGAAGAAAGCAATAGCAACATACTAAACGATCAAGTGCTAAGCTAACGGAAGGGGTCAAGTCAATCACATCATTCTCTAATGATGTGATCCCGTTAATCAAATGACAACTCATGTCTATGGCTAGGAAACTTAACCATCTTTGATTCAACGAGCTAGTCAAGTAGAGGCATACTAGTGACACTCTGTTTGTCTATGTATTCACACATGTATTATGTTTCCGGTTAATACAATTCTAGCATGAATAATAAACATTTATCATGAAATAAGGAAATAAATAGTAACTTTATTATTGCCTCTAGGGCATATTTCCTTCAGTCTCCCACTTGCACTAGAGTCAATAATCTAGATCACATCGCCATGTGATTTAACATCAATAGTTCACATCACCATGTGATTAACACCCATAGTTCACATCGTCATGTGACCAACACTCAAAGGGTTTACTAGAGTCAGTAATCTAGTTCACATCTGCATGTGATTAACACCCAAAGAGTACTAAGGTGTGATCATGTTTTGCTTGTGAGAGAAGCTTAGTCAACGGGTCTGCCAAAATTCAGATCCGTATGTATTTTGTAAATTTCTATGTCTACAATGCTCTGCACGGAGCTACTTTAGCTAATTGCTCTCACTTTCAATATGTATCCAGGTTGAGACTTAGAGTCATCTGGATCAGTGTCAAAAACTTGTATCGACGTAACCCTTTACGACGGACCTTTTGTCACCTCCATAATCAAGAAACATATCCTTATTCCACAAAGGATAATTTTGACCGCTGTCGAGTGATCTACTCCTAGATCACTATTGTACTCCCTTGCCCAACTCAGTGGTAAGGTATACAATAGATCTGGTACACAGCATGGCATACTTTATAGAATCTGTGGCCGAGGCATAGGGAATGACTTTCATTCTCTTTCTATCTTCTGCCGTGGTCGGGCTTTGAGTCTTACTCAATTTCACACCTTGTAACACAGGCAAGAACTCTTTCTTTGACTGTTCCATTTTGAACTACTTCAAAATCTTGTCAAGGTATGTAGTCATTGAAAAAACTTATCAAGCGTCTTGATCTATCTCTATAGATCTTGATGCTGAATATGTAAGCAGCTTCACCGAGGTCTTTCTTCGAAAACTCCTTTCAAACACTCCTTTATGCTTTGCAGAATAATTCTACATTATTTCCGATCGACAATATGTCATTCACATATACTTATCAGAAATGTTGTAGTGCTCCCACTCACTTTCTTGTAAATACAGGCTTCACCGCAAGTCTGTATAAAACTATATGCTTTGATCAACTTATCAAAGCGTATATTCCAACTCCGAGATGCTTGCACCAGTCCATAGATAGATCGCTGGAGCTTGCACATTTTGTTAGCACCTTTAGGATTGACAAAACCTTATGGTTGCATCATATACAACTCTTCTTTAATAAATCTATTAAGGAATGCAGTTTTGTTTATCCATTTGCCAGATTTCATAAAATGCGGCAATTGCTAACATGATTCGGACAGACTTAAGCATAGATACGAGTGAGAAACTCTCATCGTAGTCAACACCTTGAACTTGTCGAAAACCTTTTTGCGACAATTCTAGCTTTGTAGATAGTAACACTACTATCAGTGTCCGTCTTCCTCTTGAAGATCCATTTAATCTCAATGGCTCACCAATCATCGGGCAAGTCAATCAAAGTCCATACTTTGTTCTCATACATGGATCCCATCTCAGATTTCATGGCCTCAAGCCGTTTTGCGGAATCTGGGCTCATCATCGCTTCCTCATAGTTCGTAGGTTCGTCATGGTCAAGTAACATGACCTCCAGAATAGGATTACCGTACCACTCTGGTGCGGATCTTACTCTGGTTGACCTACGAGGTTCAGTAGTAACTTGATCTGAAGTTTCATGATCATCATCATTAGCTTCCTCACTAATTGGTGTAGGAGTCACAGGAACAGATTTCTGTGATGAACTACTTTCCAATAAGGGAGTAGGTACAGTTACCTCATCAAGTTCTACTTTCCTCCCACACACTTCTTTCGAGAGAAGAAACTCCTTCTCTAGAAAGGATCCATTCTCAGCAACGAATGTCTTGCCTTTGGATCTGTGATAGAAGGTGTACCCAACTGTCTCCTTTGGGTATCCTATGAAGACACATTTCTCCGGTTTGGGTTTGAGCTTATCAGGATGAAACTTTTTCACATAAGCATCGCAACCCCAAACTTTAAGAAACGTCAACTTTGGTTTCTTGCCAAACCACAGTTCATAAGGAGTCATCTCAACGGATTTAGATGGTGCCCTATTTAACGTGAATGCAGCTGTCTCTAATGCATAACCCCAAAACGATAGTAGTAAATCGGTAAGAAACATCATAGATTGCACTATATCCAATAAAGTACGGTTATGACGTTCGGACACACCATTATGCTGTGGTGTTCCAGATTGCGTGAGTTGCGAAACTATTCCGCATTTTTTCAAATGAAGACCAAACTCTGCTGTGGTGTTCCAGATTGCGTGAGTTGCGAAACTATTCCGCATTGTTTCAAATGAAGACCAAACTCGTCACTCAAATATTCTCCTCCACAATCAGATCGTAGAAACTTTAATTTCTTGTTACGATGATTTTCCACTTCACTCTGAAATTATATGAACTCTTCAAATGTTTCAGACTTATGTTTCATCAAGTAGATATACCCATATCTGCTCAAATCATCTGTGAAGGTCAGAAAATAACGATACCCGCCGCGAGCCTCAATATTCATCGGACCACATACATCAGTATGTATGATTTCCAATAAGTCAGTTGCTCGCTCCATTGTTTCGGAGAACGGAGTCTTAGTCATCTTGCCCATAAGGCATGGTTCGCAAGCATCAAGTGATTCATAATCAAGTGATTCCAAAAGTCCATCAGCATGGAGTTTCTTCATGCGCTTTACACCAATATGACCTAAACGGCAGTGCCACAAATAAGTTGCACTATCATTATTAACTTTGCATCTTTTGGTTTCAATATTATGAATATGTGTATCACTACGATCGAGATCCAACGAACCATTTTCATTGGGTGTGTAACCATATAAGGTTTTATTCATGTAAACAGAACAACAATTATTCTCTAACTTAAATGAATAACCCTATTGCAATAAACATGATCAAATCATATTCATGCTCAACGCAAATACTAAATAACACTTATTTAGGTTCAACACTAATGCCGAAAGTATAGGGAATGTGCGATGATGATCATATCAATTTTGGAACCACTTTCAACACACATCGTCACTTCACCCTTAACTAGTCTCTGTTCATTCTGCAACTCCCGTTTCGAGTTACTAATCTTAGCAACTGAACCAGTATCAAATACCGAGGGGTTGCTATAAACACTAGTAAAGTACGCATCAATAACATGTATATCAAATATAGCTTTGTTCACTTTGCCATCCTTCTTATCCACCAAATACTTAGGGCAGTTTCACTTCCAGTGACCAGTCCCTTTGCAGTAGAAGCACTCAGTTTCAGGCTTAGGTCCAGACTTGGGCTTTTTCACTTGAGCAGCAACTTGCTTGCCGTTCTTCTTGAAGTTCCCCTTTCTTCCCTTTGTCCCTTTATTTGAAACTAGTGGTCTTGTTAACCATCAACACTTGATGCTCTTTCTTGATTTCTACCTTCGTCGATTTCAGCATCGCGAAGAGCTCGGGAATTACTTTGGTCATCCCTTGCATATTATAGTTCATCACGAAGTTCTAATAACTTGGTGATAGTGACTAGAGAATTCTGTCAATTACTATCTTATCTGGAAGATTAACTCCCACTTGATTCAAGCAATTGTAGTACCCAGACAATCTGAGCACATGCTCACTGGTTGAGCTATTCTCCTCCATCTTATAGGCAAAGTACTGTTAGTGATCTCATACCTCTTGACATGGGCATGAGTATGAAATACCAATTTCAACTCTTGGAACATCTCATATGCTCCATGGCGTTCAAAACGTTTTTGAAGTCCCGGCTCTAAGCCGCAAAGCATGGTGCACTAAACTATCAAGTTGTCATCATACCGAGCTTTGTCAAACGTTCATAACGTCCGCATCTGCTCCTGCAATAGGTCTGTCACCTAGCGGTGCATCAAGGACATAATTCTTCTGTGCAACAATGAGGATAAACCTCAGATCACGGATCCAATCCGCATCATTGCTACTAACATCTTTCAACTAGTTTTCTCTAGGATCATATAAAAAATAAACGGGGAGCAACATCGCGAGCTATTGATCTACAACATAGATATGCTAATACTACCAGGACTAAGTTCATGATAAATTAAAGTTCAGTTAATCAAATTATTAAAGAACTCCCACTTAGATAGACATTCTAATCCTCTAAGTGATCACGTGATCCATATCAACTAAACCATGTCCGATCATCACGTGAGATGGAGTAGTTTCAATGGTGAATATCACTATGTTGATCATATCTACTATACGATTCACGCTCGACCTTTCGGTCTCAGTGTTCTGAGGCCATATCTGTTATATGCTAGGCTTGTCAAGTTTAACCTGAGTATTCCACGTGTGCAACTGTTTTGCACCCGTTGTATTTGAACGTAGAGCCTATCACACCCGATCATCACGCGGTGTCTCAGCACGAAGAACTTTCGCAACGATGCATACTCAGGGAGAACACTTGTACCTTGATAATTTAGTGAGAGATCATCTTATAATGCTACCGTCAATCAAAGCAAGATAAGATGCATAAAAGATAAACATCACATGCAATCAATATAAGTGATATGATATGGCCATCATCATCTTGTGCTTGTGATCTCCATCTCCGAAGCACCGTCATGATCACCATCGTCACCGGCGCGACACCTTGATCTCCATCGTAGCATCGTTGTCGTCTCGCCAACTTATGCTTCTACGACTATCACTACCGCTTAGTGATAAAGTAAAGCATTACAGGGCGATTGCATTGCATACAATAAAGCGACAACCATATGGCTCCTGCCAGTTGCCGATAACTCGGTTACAAAACATGATCATCTCATACAATAAAATATAGCATCATGTCTTGACCATATCACGTCACAACATGCCCTGCAAAAACAAGTTAGACGTCCTCTACTTTGTTGTTGCAAGTTTTACGTGGCTGCTACGGGCTGAGCAAGAACCGTTCTTACCTACACATCAAAACCACAACGATAGTTTGTCAAGTTGGTGCTGTTTTAACCTTCGCAAGGACCGGGCGTAGCCACACTCGGTTCAACTAAAGTTGGAGAAACTGACACCCGCTAGTCACCTGTGTGCATATCACGGCGGTAAAACCAGTCTCGCGTAAGCGTACGCGTAAGCGTACGCGTAATGTCGGTCCAGGCCGCTTCATCCAACAATACCGTCGAACCAAAGTGTGACATGCTGGTAAGCAGTATGACTTATATTGCCCACAACTCACTTGTGTTCTACTCGTGCATATGACCTCTACGCATAAAACAAAGGCTCGGATGCCACTGTTGGGGAACGTAGTAATTTCAAAAAATTTCCTACGCACACGCAAGATCATGGTGATGCATAGCAACGAGAGGGGAGAGTGTGTCCACGTACCCTCGTAGACCGAAAGCGGAAGCGTTAGCACAATGCGGTTGATGTAGTCGTACGTCTTCACGATCCGACCGATCAAGTACCGAACGCACGGCACCTCCGAGTTTAGCACACGTTCAACTCGATGACGTCCCTCGAACTCTGATCCAGCCGAGCTTTGAGGGAGAGTTCCGTCAGCACGACGGCGTGGTGACGATGATGATGTTCTACCGACGCAGGGCTTCGCCTAAGCACTACTACGATATTATCGAGGTGGATTATGGTGGAGAGGGGCACCGCACACGGCTAAGAGATCCAAGGGATCAATTGTTGTGTCTCCAAGGGGTGCCTCCCTCCCCGTATATAAAGGACTGGAGGAGGGGGAGGGCCGGCCATCTCTATGGCGCGCCCTTGGAGGAGTCCTACTCCCACCGGGAGTAGGATTCCCCCCTTCCAAGTAGTAGGAGTAGGAGTCAAGGAAAGGGGAAAGAGAAGAAAAGGAAGGAGGGGGCGCAGCCCCTCCCCCTAGTCCAATTCGGACTAGGGCTTGGGGGCGCGCGCAGCCTCTCCTCTCTCTTTCCCCTAAAGCCCAATAAGGCCCATATACTCCCCGGCGAATTCCCATAACTCTCCGGTACTCCGAAAAATACCCGAATCATTCGGAACCTTTCCGATGTCCGAATATAGTCGTCCAATATATCGATCTTTACGTCTCGACCATTTCGAGACTTCTCGTCATGTCCCCGATCTCATCCGGGACTCCGAACTACCTTCGGTATATCAAAACACATAAACTCATAATATAACCGTCATCGAACTTTAAGCGTGCGGACCCTACGGGTTCGAGAACTATGTAGACATGACTGAGACACGTCTCCGGTCAATAACCAATAGCGGAACCTGGATGCTCATATTGGCTCCCACATATTCTACGAAGATCTTTATCGGTCAAACCGCATAACAACATATGTTGTTCCCTATGTCATCGGTATGTTACTTGCCCAAGATTCGATCGTCGGTATCTCAATACCTAGTTCAATCTCGTTACCGGCAAGTCTCTTTACTCGTTCCGTAATACATCATCCCGCAACTAACTCATTAGTTACAATGCTTGCAAGGCTTATAGTGATGTGCATTACCGAGTGGGCCCAGAGATACCTCTCCGACAATCGGAGTGACAAATCCTAATCTCGAAATACACCAACCCAACAAGTACCTTCGGAGACACCTGTAGAGCACCTTTATAATCACCCAGTTACATTGTGACGTTTGGTAGCACACAAAGTGTTCCTCCGATAAACGGGAGTTGCATAATCTCATAGTCATAGGAACATGTATAAGTCATGAAGAAAGCAATAGCAACATACTAAACGATCAAGTGCTAAGCTAACGGAAGGGGTCAAGTCAATCACATCATTCTCTAATGATGTGATCCCGTTAATCAAATGACAACTCATGTCTATGGCTAGGAAACTTAACCATCTTTGATTCAACGAGCTAGTCAAGTAGAGGCATACTAGTGACACTCTGTTTGTCTATGTATTCACACATGTATTATGTTTCCGGTTAATACAATTCTAGCATGAATAATAAACATTTATCATGAAATAAGGAAATAAATAATAACTTTATTATTGCCTCTAGGGCATATTTCCTTCAGTCTCCCACTTGCACTAGAGTCAATAATCTAGATCACATCGCCATGTGATTTAACATCAATAGTTCACATCACCATGTGATTAACACCCATAGTTCACATCGTCATGTGACCAACACTCAAAGGGTTTACTAGAGTCAGTAATCTAGTTCACATCTGTATGTGATTAACACCCAAAGAGTACTAAGGTGTGATCATGTTTTGCTTGTGAGAGAAGCTTAGTCAACGGGTCTGCCAAAATTCAGATCCGTATGTATTTTGTAAATTTCTATGTCTACAATGCTCTGCACGGAGCTACTTTAGCTAATTGCTCTCACTTTCAATATGTATCCAGGTTGAGACTTAGAGTCATCTGGATCAGTGTCAAAAACTTGTATCGACGTAACCCTTTACGACGGACCTTTTGTCACCTCCATAATCAAGAAACATATCCTTATTCCACAAAGGATAATTTTGACCGCTGTCCAGTGATCTACTCCTAGATCACTATTGTATTGCCTTGCCAAACTCAGTGGTAAGGTATACAATAGATCTGGTGGAGATCATGTGGCGACAGAGAGCTCGGATTGTGTGGCTTACGGAAGGGGACAAGAACATAATTTTTTTTCATCTACGAGCTAGTATCCGGAGAAAGAAGAATATGATCAAGGCATTACAAAACTCGTTGGGAGTGGAGATCTCTGATCCGGATGAGCTTAAAGCCCTAGCCAAGAGCTTCTATGAGAATCTGTACCAATCCGAGGGTGTGCAGAATATGGACGCGGTGCCGGAACACGTTCCCAGGAAAGTGACAGCCGCAATGAACACAAAACTTTGTGCGCCATATACGAGGGAGGAGGTCAAGGTTGCACTTTTCCAAATGTTCCCGACCAAAGCTCCGGGGCCCGATGGCTTTCCAGCCCATTTCTATCAGCACCACTGGGATGTTTGTGGAGATGAAGTAACAAAAATAGTTCTCAAGATTGTGAAAGGTGAAGAAAGTGCAGAATCTATTAATGATACACTTCTGGTCTTAATCCCAAAGGTAACAAACCCAACTGTTCTTGCTCAATTTCGGCCCATTAGTTTGTGTAATGTCTTGTACAAGATAGCCTCGAAGGTCATTGCAAACAGGTTGAAAGTGATCTTGCCTGATATAATCTCTGAGGAGCAGTCTGCTTTTGTCCCTGGAAGGTTGATCACGGACAATATTATCTGCGCCTATGAGTGTCTGCACTTTATGAAGCGATCTAGGGCAAAAACAAACAGCTTTTGTGCTTTGAAGTTGGACATGATGAAGGCTTATGACCAAGTGGAGTGGGACTATCTGAGAGGGATTATGACCAAGTTTGGTTTTGATCAACACTGGATAAATGTTGTGATGGGTATGGTATCCTCAGTTTCCTTTTCAGTGTGTTTCAATGGTGAAAAGCTGGAACTCTTTAAGCCAACTAGAGGTATCCGGCAGGGAGACCCAATTTCCCCCTACTTATTCTTGATTGCAGCAGAGGGCCTTTTGTGCCTCCTTAAATCAAGTTCTGAATCATCGGTGCCAGGTATAAAGGTAGCCCCTACAGCTCCAACTGTAAACCACCTTCTTTTTGCAGATGATAGCCTGTTGCTTTTCAAGGCAAGTGTGGAGGGATCAAATGCGGTGTCAAACCTACTTGATACATATTGTATGGCCTCGGGAGAAAGGATCAATAATGAGAAATCATCAATCTTTTTCAGCAAGGGTTGCCCTGTTCAGTTGAAAGAGTCGATAAAGCAGAACCTGCATGTCCAGAATGAGTCCTTGAGTGAACGGTACCTTGGCATGCCAACGGATGTTGGCCACTCGAAGAATGGCACCTTCAAGTATCTCAGGGACCGAGTGTGGGAAAAAATTAAAGGATGGATGGCAAAATTACTATCTTCTGGTGGCAAAGAGGTTCTGATCAAGTCCGTAGCTCAAGCAATCCCCGTCTACTCCATGGCATGCTTCCGACTTCCACGAGGTCTTTGTGAGAATATCACCTCCATCATCCGTCAATTTTGGTGGGGCTCGAAGCAAGGAAAGAGGAAGCCGTGTTGGGTTGCTTGGGATACTATAACGTTGCCAAAACATCTGGGAGGTTTGGATTTTGGTGACATGGAGATTTTCAATCTTGCTCTCCTGGCAAGACAGGCCTGGCGAACCTTTACGGATAGCACATCTCTTAGTGCTAGAATTCTCAAGGCAGTTTATTTTCCAGACTGTTCTCTTCTACAAGCTGAACTTGAATCGCATCCCTCCCAGATATGGCGGGCCATTCTAGACGGGCGTGAGGTTATGGCACATGGGCTTATTCGAAGGATAGGTGATGGTGAGACGACGAGCATTTGGAGTGATAATTGGATTCCCAGAGACAATTTCAAGTGCCCAGTAACATCGCTTGTTCCAAATGCTCCTGTTAAAGTGGCACAGCTTATTGATAACACAACTGCTAGTTGGAACGAGAATCTGGTCCGATCCGTTTTCACTCAGGGAGATGCGGAAGCCATCTTGCCGATTCCGCTATGCACACGTCAAGTCGACGACTTCTGGGCATGGCATGAAGAGACCAGAGGGGGTTTCAGTGTTCGGTCGGCCTACAGAATGATTCTGCATTTGAAACACGCCCACGAGGCTATGTTTGATGAGCACGGCGAGACCTCGTATGATCCCAGTGAAACCAAAAAGTGGTCTATGATATGGCACCTGCAGGTCCCCTCAAATCTGAAGTTTTTTGTTTGGCGACTCGCCCAAAAGTCCATGCCAGCTGGCACTGTTTAGAAGCATCGGCATATGGCAACGGAGGACGCTTGTCCCATCTGCGAGGCTGTCGATACCTGGAAACATGCTCTCATCTCTTGCCCGATGGCGGCTAGTGTTTGGGCACTGGCACCGGAAGAACTCGTAGCTCACATGATTGATCGGGGAGAGGATAATCCGAGGGAGGGGCTGTTTTCCATGCATGAATTGTTGCCAAGGGAACAGTTTGATCAACTGGTGGTCACTTTATGGGCGCTCTGGGGGGTACGGAGGAAGGCAATTCATGAAAACATCTTCCAAACACCTTCCGTCCCTGTAAATATTGTGACGATTTAATAAAGCTTTGCGAAGTTGTCTCGAAAAAAAATCTGATCGATTGATTAAAAAAGAAAATCTGATCGATTGACCGCTTTGTGTCATTGTGTGTATCTGCCCATAATTACCTTTTGGTTTCTCGCCTCCTCTGCACCGAATCCGCATGGCCTCATCCTCATCCTATAGGCCAACACGTGGCTCACCATAGCATGGCAGAGCGCCGACTTTTTACCTGGATCGCTGCAGAAAATATTAGGTTATATATATCTTTTTCAAGTCCAAGCCTCGACTACAGTTTTGCGGTACTTTTTCAAATTTAGGGAGTGGTTCGCATGTGTTTGAAAATTGGATTACCATGATATTCTAAAATTTTATCGACATTCACATCTACTTGAGAATTGGATTATTGTGATTTTTCAGGTTTTCGAGGTGATTTTCCACTTTACCAATAATCTTTGTTTCCTTAGTTTGGAATTTTCTGTGTGTGTAATCAACTAGTATTTAATTGTTGAGTGTTATTTTTATGCAAATCATGTAGTACAAGCATCATTTTAAATTGTCCGCGAAATTTTTATGATTGCGCCGCCTTCCTGTTGGAGAGCCTCGAGACTACAATGTGGTAACCACTATGAAATCCTCAAATTCAGGAAAAACTTTCAAATATCATCTATCCCCGATGAAAAACTACCCGTTATACCTGCTGAGAGAGGCTGCCCCAAATAAAATTCTCCCCCAAATAAAAGCAATGACTACATAGGACACCGGGACATTTTCATCCTGGGTCCGCCCCTGGCCCTCGGGGCTCCCTGGCGCGCGCTCTTCGTCCGCCCTAGGCCATGGTTCTCCTCTGGCTCGCGGTGTTCCGGTCGCCCCTGGCAACTTGGGGGTCACCGTCTACGGACCGGAGGCGCCGCCTGCGGCCCTGGATATCACCTTGGCGTCGGACGATGACGTTCGCCGCGGTGTCCAGCTGCGCAATGGCTTTCTCGCGGCCTCGACTCCGGCTCTGTTGCGGGGCACCTGTGGCAGCGGCGGCGACCCCTTCCTCCGGTCTCCTGGTGATGCCTTACTCCAGCTTGCCCTGCTGTTCTTCTCCTCGCCGGTGTGTTCCCTCCTGTCCTTCGCCTCCTCGCCAGCCTTGGTCTGGGTGGAGGTGGTGTTGCCGGCGCCGCCGCCGCCGGCGTCGGCCGTCGTCGCTCTGATTAATGGTTGGATTGGTTCGTCTTTCGCTCGCCCGCTTATTCACCAGGTCAACGACCATTTATTCTCGTTTTCCGTTGCTAATAGCACTATTTGCAAGTTCGTTTTGTCTCTAGAGGGTATCAATTACAGGGGGATTGTGGTTAGGTTCCATGCTTTGCCGATCCCTGCCGATTCACCTGCCCCGCGGCTCTTCGCGGCCATTTTTCAAACTCCCGCTGTGGCCTCTCCCTCTCAGCCAGGCTCCTTGTCCGCTTCCTCGAGCGTTGGCACATCTCTCCCTCACACACCTGTCACGCATGCTCGGTATGACACCGCCTCTTCTGCTCCTGTTCCTCTCACTCTGGACAACCGGCCACCTCTTGCTCGGCCCTCACCCTGCGAGCCTACTTCTCCCTCTCTTTCTTCTGCGGTTGCCAGTCAGCGGGCTGAGAGCATGGTTAATAGTATAGCCAGCTGCTGGCTGGCTATAAGCCAGTGTCATGTCATCTACAACCCATCCTATGTCAACATGTACAATAGTAGATCAAAAGAGTGTGCTACTTTTTTATTATGTGGCCCTTTTTTCATTCTCACAAAGTGCCTAGGAGCACGTGCTAGAGCTGGCTCTTCACGAAGAGCCCACTTACCTTCTATCTCCTCTTCTCTTTCCTCCAACTAAACAGAAATATAATAGTTTAATCCTTATAGCCCGCTGACTCAGATCTATTGTACTTGCTCTGATAGCCTTTCCGGCTCCTGTAGCAACCCCCGTGATAGCACTTTGGATCGATGCCACTTAATGCCTGACTCGTCTGGTAATGCTTCTACCCCATTCGCTGCCTTTGCAACCGGTCGTGCTGCCGTCTTGGACGTTCGCGCTGTCGGCCTCTTGCCCCTTCCCATTGGTCCGCCGGGCCTCAGCTAATCCAATTGGCCGGCTCCTCGGTAGCCATGCATGCTGCTGATTCGCTCTTTCCGGATCTCCTTACGCATGCAATCAGATATTTGTCCCTCCCGGCCTGCCCTCGTCCAGCGCGCATGCATGCTACGCTGCGCCCTGCTTCTTCAGCCGCTGACCTGCTGACCAACACCTCTCGCCCACGCATGTTTTCTCGGGGGAGGAGGCCGGTGTTGGATGTTTGCGCTCCGGGAATCCTGGACCGGCCGGAGGGTCCGCTCCCGTGGTCAACTGCTCCGGTGCGTCCCGCCTGTGGCCTGGGATCCGTTGGACACATGTTGCTCACGGATTGTGACAACGGGGTGCCGAGGCTGCCCCCGCCTCCTCTCCTCGTTTGCCTCGCCAGCTCGCCGGCAGCCCATCCCCTGGTGGGTTTGTTTCTTATGCCCACGCCCTTCGCTCTCCCCCTTTTAGCATGCAGGCTCCCTGGAGCCTTCGACGTAAACCCATCTCTTCCCCAAGACAGCTCAACGCAAGGATGCCCTGCAGTTCGCCAAGGCCTGTGGGGTCTCTGAGATTGACCTCAACAAGGCGGCCCCAGAATCTGATGTGTGATCTCGCTCTTATTAATCACCGCCTGCTGCGCTTTGGTTTGCCTTGCTCTTCACGCAACAGCAGCTCCGGACAACATTTTAGCTGCTGTTCCTTAGGCTTTCAGCGCTTAGTTCAGGCTTATCCCCTAGTTAATCTATGTACCTGTTCGTTCCAGTTCTGTTTCCCTTGCGTGTTTTTCCTTATGTATCCCACCTCATTGTTACCGACGATACCATTGCAATGTACTCCCTCCGTTTCTTTTTAGTCTACATATAAGATTTGATCAAAGTCAAACTTTATAAAGTTTGACTAACTTTATATAAAAAAATATCATCATCTACAATAATAAAGTCATATGTTATGAAAATTAATTTCATCATTCATCTAATAATGTTAATTTTATAGTGTGAATGTTGATATATTTTCCTACAAAGCTAGTCAAACTTTGTAAAGTTTGACTTTGATCAATTCTTATATGCGAACTAAAAAGAAATGGAGGGAGTATTTCAATTCCAAGTGTCGCCTTACCCTTGGCGCCTCATTTGTTCCCAATGATTAAAAACCTCCAAATCACTTCCTGGAACGTGCGAGGGCTAGGTAGGGCCAAAAAATGTACAGATGTTAAGGCAGCTATTTCTGCTTCAAACTGTTCGGTCTTCTGCTGTCAAGAAACTAAGCTTCAGGACCTATCTTCCTTCAAAGCGATCTCCTTTCTCCCCCCAAATCTCAGAAACTACCACTGCATCCCGTCTAATGGTGCCTCGGGTGGGATTCTTACCGCCTGGGATTGCAATCTTTGGAGTTGCTCTATCGTTACCAAAGGGCAGTTCACTTTATCCTGCTGGCTTGAATCTACGTCCGATGATCTAGCTTTCGTGATTTCAAACGTTTATGGTCCCTGTGATTCGGCCTCTAAACCGGTCTTTTTGCAAGAACTTATGGACCTCTCTGTATCTATGTCTTGCCCTTGGGTCATCGTCGGTGATTTTAACTTGACACTTCGCCCAGCCGACAAATCCTCGGATAACTTCAACATGCACGAAGCTCTTTTCTTTTCTTCGGCTATCCAATCCATGCAACTGCAGGACCTCCCCCTTCTGGAGAGGAGGTTTACTTGGTCCAATCAGCAGGACGTGCCGATTTTAGTACGTCTAGACAGGGCATTGGTTAATGTGGCTTGGACTCAAATGTTCCCAGACAGCTCTCTCTCGTCCTCTACTAGGTCGACCTCTGACCACGTTCCAATCTGCCTATCGGCTGCTACTCAAATCCCGAAGCCCTCTGTCTTTCGTTTAAACAACTCTTCTGAGCAACAATTTATTTAAGCTTCAGATTTCGTCCAATTGGGCAAGTGTTGGGCCGCGACATTGCCACTTGGGTTCGGTGGGCATGCTTTCTCTTCGGATCAAGAGAACCAGAGACATGGCGAAAAAATGGGCGGCTACCTCCAGATCTCCTACTGTTCTGGCTAAAAATTGTAATACTACCATCAATCTCCTTGACAAGTTGGAGGAATTTCGACCTCTATCCACTATTGAACTGAACCTTAGGACTGCGGTTAAACTTGCCCTTCATCGCCTGAATGCTACCATTGCTGCGTACTGGAGGCAACGGGCCAAGATTAGGGTCGACTGTGTTCTCGGCGATGAAAACTCGGCCTACCTTCATGTTTGTGCCTCTGTCAGGTATCGCAAAAACCAAATCAAATCTCGGACGGTTGCCGACTCTTCTTTTTCCGCTCATGCCGATAAAGAGCTGATCCTTCTCAATTTTTCAAAGGCTTGGTTGGTACGCCATCACCTTGCAACTTCACCTTTGACCTTACCAACCTATTAGCGAACTCTTCCCTCCCTCCGAGCCTTGCTTCGGACCTGATTAAGCCTTTCTCCCTTGACGAGATTAAGGGTGCCCTCTGGGCTATGGACGACAACGCTAGTCCGGGACCTGACGGATTTGGTCCCGCTTTCTTCAAATCTAACTGGGATTTAGTTAAAACGGATCTGTACAACCTCATGTCGGATTTTCACTCTGGTTCCGCTGACTTGAGGCGCATCAATAGGGCGTTCATCGTGCTGCTTCCCAAAAAACTGGGAGCCAACCATCCAGAGGATTACCGTCCAATCTCCCTCCAGAACTGTGCGGTCAAAATTGTTTCCTAATGTCTTGCTAACAGGATCCAACCCCTTATGCCACTTTTAATCCACTGCGGCCAGTCGGGCTTTATCCGTGGCCGCGGCATTGCAGACAATTTCCTTCTCGCTGCGGATATCGTTCAAACTTGTCATAAGCGAAAAATCCCGGGTATCGTTCTTAAATTAGACTTAAAAAAAGCCTTTGACTCGGTTTCCTGGGAAGCCTTATCTCTCATTGTGCGCGCCAAAGGGCTCCCTTCTATTTGGGAACGTTGGATCCATAATCTTAATTCCACTGGGAATTCCGCAGTCCTCCTAAATGGGAAGCCGGGGCCTTGGTTTCAGTGCCGGCGTGGCCTTCGCCAAGGGGATTCGATGTCTCCCTATCTATTCATTATTATAGCCGATGTCCTCCAACGCCTTATTATCAAAGCTTCCGATTACGGCTTCCTGTCTCACCCTATTGATCACACGTTGCCTTGCCCGGTGCTTCAGTATGCTGACGACACCCTGATTGTCCTTCCGGCCGAGGCTTCTCAGCTTCTGCACCTTAAGAACCTGTTGTCGCAGTTCTCTGAGGCCACGGGCCTTTCGATAAACTTCCACAAAAGTACGTTCGCCCCAATCCATGTTAGTCAGGAGGTTTCTGTAGGATTGGCGGCAATCCTGGGGTGCCCGGTGGCTTCCTTCCCTCAATCTTACCTAGGTCTGCCCTTATCTACGACTAAGCTTAATCTCTCGGATTTTTTCTTCATCATCGACAAGATTTACCGGCGGCTGGCTGGGTGGCGGGGGCTGCTTCTCTCCTTCGCTGGTAGGGCCATTTTGGTTAGGGCTACCTTACGCGCCCTTCCGATTTATGCTATGAGTACGTTGTTGCTTCCAGTTGGAACTCTGCAGGAGATTGACAAACAATGTCGGGCGTTCTTCTGGTCTGGGTTAGATAAGACTACGGGCGGTCAGTGCAAAGTGGCTTGGGATCTCGTGTGCGCCCCTTTCTCCCATGGGGGTTAAGGTTTCTCCTCTCTTAAACACATGAACCTCTGTTTGCTCCTTAAACATCTATCCAAACTTCACGACTCGGGTAATTCTCCCGCACATTCATACCTCATAAATAATTATGGCTGGTCCCCGGTTCGGGACTTAGGGTCGCCATCATTGTCCTCCACCCCGGTCTGGCAGGATATCTTCAAAGGTCTGGATTTCTTTCGATCCATTACCAACGTCATTATTGGCAATGGTTCCACTACCTCCTTTTGGGCGGATCTTGGATTCCAAACTCCGAGCGAACTCTGGCTCAACAATTCCCGGCCCTCTTCTCGCACTCTCTTAGTCAGTCGGCCTCTGTTGCCAGGGTTTTGGATTCCCCTAACCTAACCCTCACCCTAGCCCCCAGATTATCTCATGCGGCGAAAAGCGAACTTGCTCAATTACGTGGTATTATGGCTTCGATTAACTTGAATTCACAGGTCACCGACAGGCGAATTGGCAGGCACGATGGCAAGCCACTGACTGCCAAATCGGCTTATCAGGCGCTATGGGCAGCAAGGCCAACCGACCCACTTGCCATGGCTATATGGAAGAATTATGCACCCAACAAATGCCGAATCTTCATCTGGCTAGCCCACAAGGACAGGGTTTTCACAAATGATAGGCGTTTCCGACACTCTATCGCTACCTCGGATGCCTGCCCTTTCTGCGGAGTTCGCGAATCCATCGATCGTCTTCTCTTTCAGTGCTGCCATCTACAACCCCTTTGGGATGAGTTGCAATCACTATATGCTGGGGGCCTCCAGATTTGCTCTCTATCTGGCTTGGGGCTACATCTAATAAGGTTCGCTCAACTGTGATCATTGCTCTTCTTTGGAACATATGGAAACGCCGAAATGACAAGGTCTTTCGGAACATATCCCAAGGTTCACATCACACTACTCGGGCAGCTGCTGAGGACCTGTTGCTCTGGTCCAATCGATGTAATGGGGCAGAGAAGAAGCTTTTACTCCGGGACTGGGGCACCATGTTGTTACACCTTGCTGGGAGAATGTAGTCCTATTGTAATTTCTTTTGATCTCCTGTTCTTTCTCTCAAAACCCCCTTGTATCTCTCACATGCATCTCGCATGCTGTAATTGCTTCTGCTTTGGTAATATATGGTTCAGGCCGGCGTAAGCTCGCCGTTGACGCGTCAAATCGTCTGTGCGCTGCACATGCTTGGTCGCTCGGCATCCCTCCGATTTCCGGCGAGAGCATTGGTAGTAACTTCTGCAAGAGTTCAATTTAACAAGAACACGGTCAGCCTCCCATGCAGCACATGCAACCAGGAAAGAAAAATGTTAGTTTCAGATGAGTTCAGAAGAAGCCTTCGGTAACCTTGGGTGCTTGGCGTCAAGGATATCTTTTTGGCCCAACTTCCTCCAGCTGAAGCCGTCAGGTATGCGCCCAACGAACAGTGAATTGTCAACACACAAAATGTTAGCTGTAGGACGGCTTGAGCGCATATCAATGGCCTTCCTTATCGCTGACGCTGCAGCTCTTGTATGAGATCTCTTGGCATCATATCCCCTGCCTCAAAAGTCAGTTGTGATATCCTGATGCAGGACAGTCTGAAATACTTGATAACAGGGAATCCTATTCCGTAGATGATTACTTTCTCTTCAGCTTCAGGAGTCCCTTCGATGTGCAATTTGAGGTGGTTCAAAGATTGCAACTGTGCAAGAATTCCAATATCATGCTCCAGGATCTCAATTGTAAGATCAAGATCAATGAGGTTATAGAGCTCTCCAATCTACTTAGTTACCCTCGGAAACATGCACAACGTATGAAGCCTGCGAAGAAGGTAAGGAGAAGCAGACGAACTCCATGCATATATACTGTTGATGTTAGAATACGTGTGCAGATATCTGAGATTGCAAAGTTTTTCAAGGGAACATCTCAAAACATCCAAATGTTGTGTTTTTTTTCAGGCCACCAATGTTGGTAAAATTGTAACATATTCGAAGATCCCTCAAATTGGTCAGATATATAAGGGACAGAAGGGAAGATATATAAGAGCATCTCCAACATACGCGAAACGTGTGGCACGCTAGAAAGCGTTTGCAGCACGCTGTTCGCGAGTTTTTGCGCGGCAAGGAGCGCTTGCTCCAGCGGCCGCTACAAAGTTTAGCGCGCGCTGCAAAAAAAACTGTGCTATGCACTCAAAACAAATAAACCATAGGCATAGATAAAAAAGTGATACATAGATAAAAAAAGTGATAAATAGATAGTTCATCTAGCATAGATAGGTAAAGAAAAGACACTGGTACGAGGTAAAAACTACGATGCAACTAGAAATTACTCCGAGTCGTCCTCCTCCCCCTCGCTTGTGTCGTCCGATGTATCAAGAAACGCATCTTCCCGCCGCTTATCGTCGGTAGAGAAGAATGATGTCGCTCCCAGATCGCATTGCGATATCGCCAGTGCCTTCCGACGATGCATGCCTGCCTGTTCCGTGTGCCGCCTTGCCCTCCTCTCCGCCCAGAAGGCATGCTCGTTGACGACGTCCTCCGGGTGGTGCTGGCGCTACTCCGCCATGGCTCGTTCATCCGCCTCGGCGATGAGGAGGCGGCGCTGCCGCCGACGGTGTTCCTGACAGTCGACATTAGTTATTAGCCACGGCGGAGGGGCGATGGCCTCCGCCTGCTCGCACGTCTAGACGTCCTAGAAGTTCATCTGTGGGCGAGGCCTCCCGAGGTGCCATGCCGCCGCGTCGTACGCGTGGGCGGCCTCGTGCGCGGTCTCGAACATGTCGAGGCTGAGGCGGACGTCGCCGGACCGAATCTCAACGGAGAAGGCGCCGAAGGGGCGTTGGCGGACACCGCGGTAGCCCGAAGATCCCCGGTGGCGCGACGGCATGGTGGCGCGGTGCTGGCGCGTCGGCGGCGAGGCGAGGAAACGGGAAGAGAGCGTGAGGCGAGGAAGCGGCAGAGGAACGAGGTGGAGAGCATGTGGCAAGGTGGAGAGCGATGGGAGGCCGCGTGGCGGGCGCAACAATTTATAGGCGCGCCGCTTCCGGCGCGCCAAATCTAGCACACGACCGCCCGCTTTTTCCCTCAGGCGCGCAATCGTTTCCCGCGCGCCTGAGTTTCCCACATTCGCTGGAGCGCGCGAAACCATCCCCCCGCGCGGGGTTTTTGCAGCCGCTGTTGGAGATGCTCTAAGGCTTTACCATAAAAATCACTTATTGTACCACTAACACTCAGTAAGCAAAACCAAGAACTAAAGTAAATACAAAGCATATTTTCAAAAAAAGTGAATACAAAGCAAAAGAAAACAAGGAAGTGTATCTGACGAAGAATGAATTAAGAGCAATTATATTACCCTAAAGGAAGAAAGAAAACAAAAAAAATGAAATAAATGAGGACTAAAATGCTCATAATTTACAACTCACGCACATTTGCATAAACTTAAGTGTTTGTGTCTATTATACACGGTGTTCACATCGAAGATTAAACGTCTCCAGCCACGTCAAAAATGGAAGGCATCTAAACATTGATAGTGTAGTGATGATAAAGGATCCCCCCCCCCCCCCCCCCCCCCCCCCCCCCGGCTTTATATTATAAGGCAACGGTCAACAACCAACAACAAGGTTCATACAAAGAGGAGTTCAAGTAGTGAGAGGGCATAAAATAAATAGTATTTCTGGGGACTCAGCACAACATCCCCTAAAATAAAACTAGGTAGCTGACCCGGCTTGGGAGGCGGTAGAGGGGGCGGTGAGGGCGGTGAAGGCAGTGTAGGGGGCGACGGCGCAAGATGCGAGGCGATGGAGCAAAAATCCGAGGATATCTTGTCAATGGCCTCCCGAGTGTGCTGCTTGCTAAGCGCCCACCGTAGCTGCAGTAACTCACACAATTTATAAATAGCATAAATTGCCTGAATTAGGATCATCTGTTCAATCACAAGCTTATTACGCACAATCCCTAATGTATAGGATAGCACCCCAACTACCACCCAAAGGGTCAGAGGAATGGAAGGTTGGTGGGTTTGAACCTCCCGAAACAAGTATGGGAGATTCTCCCGAAACAAGTATGGGAGATTGTCATGGCACCACCTACCGTCCACCACCTCGTGAAGGCAGCTTCAAAGAAAGCCAGACGAAGGGCAAATGAAGATGTGATTTGAATCTGGAATCTCACAGAAAGGGCATAGTGACCATCACCAAAGCCATTATGCTTGAGAACACAGACCAATTGCCAAAGAAAGATATGAATTTTGAGGGGCAATTTGATCTCCCACAAAAGAATTAATTTCTCTGGTCCTGGAATAGCCACCAGGTCTATAGATGGACCGAGAGAAGAGATCATTGGGTTCCAGGTGCCAACCCATGGCATCCCCCGGCCTCCGTATCTGGATGATGCATGCAGTCACTTTATTAATAATTCACACAAAACCTTACAAAGTCATATAACAGTAAAACTAAAGCCACCGTCTAGGTAACATCTGTCGCTACTTCAATCCAGTTGATGTAGGGATGCTGATAGTCTGGGCCTAATACCAAACAGACCTCGCAGCTAAGTCTAACATCTAAGACCTGAGGTCTCAAACAGGACGACTGTCGGGTATGGGGCACCCACCAGTCCGGCGCACTCCTCAACCAGGAAGCCTGCCGGGTATGAGGCCGCCACAGCCACCTGCCACCAATCCATCTCCAGTGTTGTACTGCTGCATCTACCTTGCCCGGTCTAGCTGCTGTCGACGCCACCACGACGTCAGACAACTTTGTCCTCCTGTGCGAGTCCATCCCCACACATCGGAGACCAAATCTGCACCGCGCCACGCCGTCAAGATCCGTCGCCATCAATGTCTGGATGAAGCACCGCTCCACCAAAGATGCGGTCCGCTGGTCCCTCGAGCTCGTATACACCTCCAAGAATGACGCCCCCAAGGGGGAAACGACACAAGCGCGCCGTCATCTTCCGATCTACCGATCTAGGGTTTCCCCCGGAGGTAGCAGATAGTGGTCTAGAACTTCTCCACGGTGACGCCTTCAAGAAGGGAACGACACCGAAGAGCGTCGCCATCGCCGGCCTTGGCATCTAGCCAAGAGCAGGTTTTAACCCAGATCTGTTCGAAGAACTCCATCCAGCTTCCTGTGCACGGATCACTGCCTTCTCTGCCGGAGACTAGATCTGGGCCAGTGGTCCGAGATCTGCCGCCGCCCACTGCCACGGCCGGCTCCAGCGCTACCCTTGCAGCCGTGGTGGCACAGCCTCCGCCGGAGTTCCCCGGGCCACGCATCTGTGACCAGGGACACGCCAGCCACCGCCGCCGATCAGGCCAAGTCAAGCCGGCTGCAGCACCGACGCCATCGCGCCAAGCTACAACACCGTCGCTGGGCCGCACCACCGTCTTCCGGCCTCGAGGCCACCGGATCCACGTGAGGCCGCCACCAGGAGCCCCGCCGATCCCGCGTCCCCCACATGGAGCAGCCATCCCGCGCTGCTGAGATCCCGTGCAGAGGAAGGAGAGAAGAAGCCCCGCCGCCGCCAGCGCCATGCACGGGTTTCGCCCGGCGGACGCCGTCTGGTGGCGGCGACGAGTGGGCTGGGACAAGGAGATCTAGAGGACAGGCGGCGGATCTGGTCTCCCGTGACGCACGCATGGATCTAGAGGTACGTTTGTGTAGGGCCACTACATCGATAGTGTAATCCAACGTCCAGATGTACACACACGTCCACATGTCCACACACAACAGCACAGGCACGCACGCACATGGATAGATGCACATTCATGCGTTCTTTTTTTTACACAGTACAAAAGCAAACAGGTTTGCTAGAACTCATCTAGATGAGATTTAATTTGGTCTCATTCACCTTTTATAGCCATTGAATGTGGTGCTATAAGATGCGTGTGTGCTGATATGGGTTGTATCCGTTCTTGTTTTTCAGGTGAATGAGACCAAATTACGTCTCATCTAGATGAGTTCTAGGTACTCCCAAAGCAAATACCTACATACAAACACATACACCTATTCTGTGAACACAGGCACGCACACACACCTTACCCTTATGAGCATCTTTGAGATACCGAGTTGACATAACTTGAGATTGATGAAATCACCGTAGACACCTTCGTAATTGACGGCAACATCTCCGCCCATTAAACAAACATCGCCAAAGAGCCTGAAATAAATCCAAACATCGCCGGCGTGCCTAAAACGAATCTAGGAAAGTGATGTTCAAGTTTTGATCCATGAGACGAAAAGTGATCCGTTCATTGTATCCTCTTGGGTTTAGTCCAAAATTTGTGCGAGATAGTACTAAGAAACTCCAGCTTCAACCGGTGATACGTGGCATATCCTGAAACACAAAGTGCTACAAACAAACATTAGCACATACACTACTGGAATCTGGTTTTCCAACAAGTTCTGATATTTTGCCAAGCTCATCTTGTCAAGAACTCAGCAAAGTTTGTGTCTGCCGTGCTTGATTCAAAATTGGACTCGGCACTGATAAGAAACTCGGCAAACTTCACATTTTTCCTAGTACGAGCAAAAAAAGACTCAGCGAACTAAATAAACTCGGTAGAATCTCAAATTTGCCAAGTTTCCGACAAAAAGAAAACACGACAAAGACTGGCAGGTAGGCCCGTGGACAAGCAGGAGACAGAGCCATGATGGCCGTCTAAGTTTGATAAGTTTAATTTAAAGGAAACTCGGCAAAACTTTTTCTCTTGTACATTTTTATTATTTTGGAATTCTAGGTGTCACGCCTATGCCGGATATCCGTGAGAAAGAACTTGGGAAAATATGACTGGTGGGTCCATAATTCCTTGGGTGGGAGGCCCCCTCCCCAAGTCGGCCACCCGTCCCTCCCCCTATAAATATGTGTGGGCGACGCCCCCTTTGAGATAGATAAGTCTCTTGATTCAGGCACACCTTTTCTCTCTCTTGATCTAGTCTTGGTCTAGTTTGCTCTAGTTTCTCATAATAGAGAAGCCTTGTGTGGTTATCTTCTCCCTCCTCTAGATCTCTGGCGACGCAAAGCTCTAGATGCAAAAGCACTGCCATATCGTCAAGCCCGTAGCCGTGCAATCTATAGAGAGATCTAACTTTGTCCGTTGGACGGTTCGGGGACTTCAAGTTTGATCTACGTCAACTCTTCTTTTACCGCAATTTAAAGTTGGTAACGAACTGATCTAACTTTGTATGCATCTTCATAGTGATCATGCGATCTCAGGCCAATTATTTTTTTGTTTTCTACTACCAGGAACATCGGCAGTGATCATGTTCGTTTCGGTCTATCCGAGCCAGCTCGACGGAAAATATGATTGTACCTTATATTCATGGGGTCCATATCGGCTGCTTGAACCGGCAACATTATTAACGGGCCTACACTTGTCGGACAGAGCCCGAGCGGGCCACTAGCGGGTGAAAAAGCCTGCTCAGTTCATCCAGCCTTGGCCCTAGTTGTGTGAGTTCCAATCATAGTTAGAAGAGGCCCTGTGCGCACAGATCATGCTCCTATGTGTTTCGGTTTCACACATACTTTAGTTTTCAATAAAAAAAACCACAAGTACCCCATCACTCTATACACAAGGGAGCTCATGCGTTAGGGGTACCCTTGCCTCCCGTTGGAGCGCGCCGTCGCCGATCTGCCTCGCCTGCTATGGACTTAAAGCCATGGAGGCACGGTGGATCCCGGCCCTTGCCAATGGAGCGCTCCATTTCTAGGTGTTTTTTTAGTTTAGTTATGCTTTGCGTCCTGCTAGGGAAGACGAGGAGGCGGCGACTCCGTTTCTAGGTGTTTTTTAGTTTGGTTAGGGTTTGTGTCCTATACCGAGGAAGACGAGGAGGCGATGACTCCGTTTCTAAGTGCTTTTTTGAGTTTGGTTAGGGTTTTGTGTCCTATACCGAGGAGGATGAGGAGGCAACGACTCCTTTTCTATGTGTTTTTTTGAGTTTGGTTAGGGTTTTGTGTCCTACCGAGAAGACGAGGAGGTGACGACTTCGTTTCTAGGTGTTTTTTGAGTTTGGTTAGGGTTTGTGTCCTACCGTGGAAGATGAGGAGGCGGTGACTCCATTTCTAGGTTTTCTTTTGAGTTTGGTTAGGGTTGCGTCCTGCTCAGAAAGACAAGAAGGCAACGGATCCCTGGAGATGGAATAAGGTTCTTTCTGTCTAATCCCAGTCTCGGTGGTGCCTCTAGGGTCATCAGAGGGCATGTGGAGATGTGTCTCCAACGGACTTCATGGGATTCGGTTGATGTTTCTCTTCGGTGGATCCACTTGGATCTGGTTTTTGTTCGTGTGTTTATAGATTGAATCTTTCCGATATATGCTACTCTTTATTGGTGACCGTTGTTGCTGCATTGGCTCTCCGGGGCCTTAGCATGACGCCTTATCGATTGTTTACTACAACAAGATTTACCTTGCAATAGTAAGGGAGGCTTGCTCTAGTGCTTGGAGTTCCCACTAGATGGTTGGACGGTCTCGACAGTTGGTAATTAGATGAAAAGTTGTTCCGGCGAGAAAAAAGTGCACCGGTAATTTAGTTTTGACTAGGAAAAACAATGCAAGTTTTCCGACTGACACAGGCGATGTGTTGCAATACAAGTTGCACAATGTGCGTCGTACGAACTCAGTACTACTCCGCGTGTGCCGATGAAAGCAAATAATCATAGCTGCCAGCGTCCGGCGGCCTCCTCGGTACAAGTAACTGCGATTAACTGCAGTGAGCTGCATGCCATTACTCAAGTTTGTCAAACCCACGTCCGGAGAAGACTGAAGCGCTTAACGTCTCCTCCATCTTCCACAACCACATCCTTATATACTGTAGTACTCCAGAGACACAGTTCTACTCCACTCCCGTGTCCAGACCAGCATGGTCAAGGAGATCGAGAGGCCAGATGGAGCAGCAGCACGGCGGGAGCTCGTCGGATTCCAACGACGTCGACATCGACCCGGAGGCTCTCAGGTGCCCCAAATGCTTCCATCCCCTCACACCTCCAGTGTACCAGGTACAAGGCTAGAATCTACTTTGTTGAAGTGGATTGAACTTGCAAGATACACCATTTTAACTTGGTATAATCCTTTCGTCGAATATGTTCTGTACGGTGCACGGCTGGACATCAGGTTTGCTCGACCTGCCACGCCAACCTCGCGGAGAAGAGCAAGTGCGCCTCCTGCTTCATCACCGCCGGCTTCAACCGGTGCTTCATCCGCACGAGCTACAGCCGCTGCCACGAAGTCGAGCGCATGCTGTCATCCGTTCGTGTCGCTTGCCGCAACACCGTCTACGGGTGCACTGCCGGGAAGATGCTCTACCAGGAGAATGTGGAGAAGGCATGTATCATGTACTGCTTCTCATGCAGGCCTAGAAACCCTGTCGTGGAAGAAAAGATCCGACGAGACTTTAAATTTGTTGAACGTATCTCGGAAAGTTGGAGACCTCATAATCTGCGCCTTCTGCGCTGGTTAGCGAGTGGGCGCTTGCGCGCAGGCAACCAGGCCATGGGTAAATCTCGCGCACGTACGCTTCGCCGGCTTGCTTGGCCCCTTTGGCACACTGGCCCAATCTTGTGCTCGGGGATAGAGATTTGGTAGTGCAAAGCGTTAACTGCAAATTCACTGGCTCGCTCTGATTTCACAACCGCAAACCGTTTATCATTACAACAACAACAACAACAACAACAACAACAACAGCAACAGCAGCAGCAGCAACAACAACAACAACAACAACAACAACAACAACAACAACAACAACAATAACAACAACAACAACAACAACAACAACAACAAAGCCTTTAGTCCCAAACAAGTTGGGGTAGACTAGAGGTGAAATAAAGTTTACAAATAAATTTTTAGATTTAAAAAAATCATGAATTTGGAAATTTATTCATGAGGTTGAAAAATTCTTCACGAACTTGAACATACTTCATGAAATTTAAATAAGTTTGTGAATTAAAAAACAGTTCCTGAATTCGAGTAATCTTTGAGAATTTGGAAAAAATCATAATTTAAATTTATTTACAGAATTTGAATTTTTTTTGAAAAAGTTCATGAATTGTAGTAATGTTCACAAAATTTAAGAAGTTCATGAATTTTAGCAATGCTCATGAATTTGAATAAGTTAATAATATTATAAAGTACAAGAATATGAAAAAAATTAAAAAAAGGGAAAAACCTAAAAACTGAATCCTGAAAAAACCAATAGAAACCAGGACAAGACAAACCGTTGGGGGACGGTTCCCAAAACTAGTGCGGAGGGATTATCGGCCGGCCCACTTGAGACAAACCATTGGGAGACGGTTCCCAAAACCATGTTTACCCGTCCTCTTGGGTAAAATGCCTCATTTGGTAACCAAAACCTTGGTACCAATACAACTGCACCTGGCACGTGTAACGCTAAATTGGAACTAGGGGAAAGTTGGGTCAAATGGTCCATATATGAATGAAGGCTTTCCCAAAACTAAGTAGCAGCCCGTCTTGGAAGTTTTTGTGGAGTGATGGTCAAGCTGAAGTGGCCCTAGCAAACCAAGGTAGGAGCTCCTGTCGGCCAAATGTATCACTAGTGTAGATTGCATCATCGTCGATTTGTTTTTTCGTTGTCCAGTTTTGCCTAGAGGCGAACGAGTATCACACCAACATGAAAGGGCATGCAAGCGATTGGGACGACTTATTCATCACTCACTTTCATTAACAGCCAGCACCCTTTCAGGTCATACGGGGAGAGGAGGAGGAGGGTGCGCCGTTTGCGCTCCTTGCAGCAGGTGGCAGAATCTTGGGCTTCCAAGGGCGCTTTAGTTTGTACCTAAATGCGCTTGGAACCTACATTAAGATGGACACCTAACATATGTTAAGATGGACTTGCTTGGCACCTGGAAGATGGGCATCAAGGCCATCGTGTCAGGGCATCAAGATCATGACCATCGAGTGATGGGACGTAGAATTCAAAAACCAATAACACCTTGTCGGGGATGATTTATTTGGCGATCTGCAAAAGCAGCCCCCAATAACCAGATTTTTTTTTGTTTGGACAGCTCAAAGAACACCTTATTGGGGATCGTTTATTGGACAACTGGTGGAGCTGTGCCAAACATGAACAAACGAATCTTCACACATCTTAAACTAAAATCTTACGCACACATCTTTCCATAAAAATCGAGACAACATATAAATCATCATACTCCTTGCAGTCATAGCCTTAGTCTTCGTCATCGTCCTCCCTCTCTATTGTGATGGTGGCCACAACATCGGTTTCTTTACCAGGCACGATGCACAAGCACTGCTTTGGTACCCCATCGGGTCCCATTTCCCACTTTGACTCCTGATTATGTCCTGGTGCGCACGAGAAACCCACGGTGATTCGGACATTTCCTCCCGGAGTTTCTGGCTGCACACATACGAGTGAGACGCCATGGCCGTAGGACTCCAGCGCCTCCATCTTGAGCAGGAAGAGGCGGTTGTATTTGGTTTTGAGAACTCGGGAGCCCGGCTGCACCGGGACATCGAAAGGCTGGAATAACTCCATCGATGTTGCTGGCAAATTGTGCACGGTGGCAAGATGGTCAAGGAGCACAGCCGTTGGCGCGACGAACCCGCAGCCGGAGACGGGGCACAAGCACGGGCCGCAAGGGCACTGCCTCTCATGCTTTTCCTTCTGGTAGTAAGCGATCGTGGTGGAGCATCCTTGTTTGCAGGGAATGAAGATGTTGTCGACGACGCGCTCCATGATGTAGCTGCGCTGGACGCCGATCCCTTCTAATAACGGAAGCCTCTCCTGGCAATCCCCGCAGATGGAGTTTCCCTTGGAACACTGCAATGTACACAGAGGCGGAAAAGTGTTTAATCTTCTTGTTCATCGCATGCTGATACATACGTTGTACAACCAACCGCTAAGGTACCCCCAGTCAATTTAATCACGTAGCGCATACCTGGAAAATGGGAGGCCTGAGGGGCTTGGAGCAGACGGTGCAGTCGAATACCTCCATCACCGTGCTCACATTCTGCCTCTTCCAGCCGCTTTTTCTTCCCTCCTGCTCGCCGTCTCCTTTCCTCTTATTGGAGTTGCTTCTATCCTCCATCGGCTCCTTCTGTACTTCACCCAAAGAAGAGATACAGTACTGGCAACGTCAATCCCCAATATATAGAGAGAGTTACGTACAGTAGTAGCTGTAACTAGGGATGGTAATACTCCGGAAGTTGGATAGGCCTTTTGTTTCGACTTCCAATAGCCATTAACTCACCAACATTACCGAGGAAGCAGCTACATTTGTTCTCAGTTCTCGATCACTGTTCCTAGCAAACAAGAATTTAATTTTGAAAGCCAGCAAAGCATGCATGCACGCATGCAATTGATACGCGCTGCTGCTACCTCGTTGGATATGTGTACACGCCACCCCAAGGGACGAAGCTGCATAGTACTATGACGAATCGTAAGCTTTAAGGAGACGCTTTGAGGAAGGTTACAACATCGGAGGACCGCCAGACCCGCCGCCGCCCGATTTAAGAATCAGAGATTTCTCCGAAGCAACACGACATACAATGAGAATCTCAACGACGTCTTCAAGAAGGGGACGAACGTCGCCACCGCCAGTCTGCCCGAAGAAAGAATAGTTTTTCACCCCGGCAAACACTCATCGCCACTGCCATAGGTACGGACACTGCACCGCTGCCACCGAACGTCACATTCCGGCCACCATGCCGCCCACATGGCCATGGCCACCGGGGAGCACCCGAGTTATGGGCTCCGCCCATGAACACTGCGCTTCCACCACCTGAGCCGCCACCTGTTAGCTAATCTGGTTGTTGGGCTTAGCTAGTTTGTTTTCAGTCAAATAAACATGTTTGCATGAGTCGCGACTTGTGCGTGCCGGGCAAGTAGGATTGCATGGGCCGGTAGCTTCGCATGTGGCTTAGGAGACACGATCAACTCTCGTGGGATGGCGCGAAACTGGTGGATCGTTGCGCATAGATAGGATCGTCACCTGCCTCTTCTTTCTGTAACGAATAAATAGCAGTGAAAGAAAACGGGAGAAGTCGCAAGATTGCACGCGACGCAAAACCTTCGTCTCCTCTATGATCGTGAGTTGCGAGAGCCTAGGTTCCTAACAAGTGGTATTCAGAGCCTTAGTTAGCGATCCCGGCGATCATGTCCGATCACGGAGAACAGCCGGACGCGGCTGCGGCGGCAGCCGCCGCTGCCCTCAACGCAGGCGGGGGCGGGCTGGCACGCTCGGCGACTCCACCACGGGAGCACAGCTGCGGGCGAAGCCGCGTGAGGCGGGAGCGGCAGGTGGTGATCCACCAGGCGGCGGCCACGGAGCGCGCGCCGTTCGTGCCGGGCGCCGGCACTACGTTCCCGACCCTCACCTCGACCAACTACATCGAGTGGTCGCTGGTGATGAAGGTCCACCTGGAGTCCTGGGGGCTCTGGGACGCGATCCAGGGCAACGCGCAGCACGTGCGCGACGACAAGGCGGCGCTCGGCGTTCTCCTCCGAGCCATTCCGCCGGAGATGCTTGGCGTCCTCGTCGTCAAGGAGACGGCCAACGCGGCCCGGGACACCATCAAGGTCATGCGATGGGGGTGCACCGTGTGCGGGAGGCCACCGCGCAACGACTCCGCGCGGAGTTCGAGCATATCGCCTTTCACGACGGCGAAACACTCGACGCCTTCGGGATGCGGATCACCAGCCTCGCCAACCAGCTGCGCACACTCGGCGACAACGTCGAGGAGGTACGCATCGTGCAGAAGCTCTTGTGTGTTGTTCCCCCCGTTACTCGCAGATCGCAGTGGCGATCAAAACCCTCCTGGACCTGAGTACGATCTCGGTTGAGGAGCTGACCGGGTGGCTTAGGACCGCCGAGGAGCACTGCGCCGTGCCCGCGCCGAGCCAAGGCGGTGGGCAGCTGTACCTCACTGAGCAGCAGTGGGAGGCGCGCAAGCAGGCGCGCGAGAGCGGCCAAGGCTCCGGCGGCGGGCAGAACAACCGCCGCGGAAAGAATCAGGGACGGAGGAACGACGCATGTCCGCCTCAAAACGCCGGCGGCCGTGACATGAGCAAAGTCAAGTGCTACAACTGCAACAACTCGGGGCACTTTTCGCGTGACTGCACTGAGCCCCGGCGCGAGCGCAAGGAGCAGGTCAATCTCGCCGAGGGCGGGACCGAGGAGACCATGCTCCTCCTGGCTAGCCTGAGCGTGCTCACCGCGACCACAGAGGCGGCCGTGGAGCACGTGATGCTGAACGAGGAGCGCTCGCAGGCGCGCCCCGCCTCGGATGATGGAGGGTGCGACACCTCCTGGTTCCTGGACTCCGGCGCCAGCAACCACATGTCTGGGCGGCGGGAGATCTTCTCCGAGCTGGACACCGGCGTACGCGGCTCCGTCAGGCTTGGCGACAGGTCCGCGGTGCAGATAGAGGGGAGGGGAACGATCCTGTTCCAGTGTCTAAATGGTGAGCACTTGGTACTCTCTGAGGTGTACTTCATTCCCCGTCTATGCAGCAATATTATGAGCTTGGGCCAGTTGGACGAGAACGCCTACGAGACACACATCAGCCAGGGCGTCCTTCAGCTGCGAGACCCGGGCAGGCGCTTGCTCGCGCGCGTGCAATGCAACCATGGGTGCCTGTACGTGCTGAGCCTGAGCGTGGCTCGCCCGGTTTGCCTCACTATACACGGTGGCGAAGATGCGTGGCTCTGGCACGCGCGGTACGGCCTCGGTGTTGGAAATATGCCCTAGAGGCAATAATAAATTGGTTATTATTATATTTCCTTGTTCATGATAATCGTTTATTATCCATGCTAGAATTGTATTGATAGGAAACTCAGATACATGTGTGGATAAATAGACAACACCATGTCCCTAGTAAGCCTCTAGTTGACTAGCTCGTTGATCAATAGATGGTTACGGTTTCCTGACCATGGACATTGGATGTCGTTGATAACGGGATCACATCATTAGGAGAATGATGTGATAGGACAAGACCCAATCCTAAGCCTAGCACAAGATCGTTTAGTTCGTTTGCTAAGAGCTTTTCTAATGTCAAGTATCATTTCCTTAGACCATGAGATTGTGCAACTCCCGGATACCGTAGGAATGCTTTGGGTGCACCAAACGTCACAACGTAACTGGGTGGCTATAAAGGTGCACTACAGGTATCTCCGAAAGTGTCTGTTGGGTTGGCACGAATCGAGACTGGGATTTGTCACTCCGTGTAAACGGAGAGGTATCTCTGGGCCCACTCGGTAGGACATCATCATAATGTGCACAATGTGACCAAGGAGTTGATCACGGGATGATGTGAGTTACGGAACGAGTAAAGAGACTTGCCGGTAACGAGATTGAACAAGGTATAGGGATACCGACGATCGAATCTCGGGCAAGTAACATATCGATAGACAAAGGGAATTGTATACGGGATTGATTGAATCCTCGACATCGTGGTTCATCCGATGAGATCATCGAGGAGCATGTGGGAGCCAACATGGGTATCCAGATCCCGCTGTTGGTTATTGATCGGAGAGTCGTCTCGGTCATGTCTGCGTGTCTCCCGAACCCGTAGGGTCTACACACTTAAGGTTCGGCGACGCTAGGGTTATAGAGATATTAGTATGCGGTAACCCAAAAGTTGTTCGGAGTCCCGTATGAGATTCCAGACGTCACGAGGTGTTCCGGAATGGTCCGGAGGTAAAGATTTATATATGGGAAGTCTTATTTTGGTCGCCGGAAAAGTTTCGCACTTTATCGGTATTGTACCGGGAGTGCCGAAAGGGGTCCGGGGGTCCACCAAGGGGGTCCACTAGCCCCGGGGGGGGGCCACATGGGCTGTAGGGGGTGCGCCTTGGCCTATATGGGCCAAGGGCACCAGCCCCAAGAGGCCCATGCACCAAGAGATAAGAAAAAGGGAGAGTCCTAAAGGGGGAAGGCACCTCCGAGGTGCCTTGGGGGGGAAGGACTCCTCCCTGGCCGCACCCTTCCTTGGAGGAAGGGCCAAGGCTGCGCCCCCCCCTCTCCCTTGGCCCTATATATAGTGGGGGGGAAGGAGGGCAGCAGCAATCTAAGCCCTGGCGCCTCCCTCTCCCTCCCGTGACACATCTCCCTCCTCCCGCAGCGCTTGGCGAAGCCCTGTTGGAATCCCGCTACTTCCACCACCACGCCGTCGTGCTGTTGAATCTCCATTAACCTCTCCTCCCCCCTTGCTGGATCAAGAAGGAGGAGACATCGCTGCTCCGTACGTGTGTTGAACGCGGAGGTGCCGTCCGTTCGGCGCTAGGATCATCGGTGATTTGGATCACGACGAGTACGACTCCATCAACCCCGTTCTCTTGAACGCTTCCGCTCGCGATCTACAAGGGTATGTAGATGCACTCCTTCCCTCTCGTTGCTAGTAAACTCCATAGATTGATCTTGGTGATGCGTAGAAAATTTTGAATTTCTACTACGTTCCCCAACAGTGGTATCAGAGCCAGGTTTGTGCGTAGTTTCTATGCACGAGTAGAACACAAAGTAGTTGTGGGCGTTGATTTTGTCAATTTACTTGCCGTTACTAGTCTTATCTTGATTCGGCGGCATCGTGGGATGAAGCGGCCCGGACCGACCTTACACATACTCTTACGTGAGACAGGTTCCACCGACTGACATGCACTAGTTGCATAAGGTGGCTAGCGGGTGCCTGTCTCTCCCACTTTAGTCGGATCGGATTCGATGAAAAGGGTCCTTATGAAGGGTAAATAGAAATTGGCATATCACGTTGTGGCTTTTGCGTAGGTAAGAAACGTTCTTGCTAGAATCCCATAGCAGCCACGTAAAACTTGCAACAACAATTAGAGGACGTCTAACTTGTTTTTGCAGCATGTGCTATGTGATGTGATATGGCCAGAAGATGTGATGAATGATATATGTGATGTATGAGATTGATCATATTCTTGTAATAGGAATCACGACTTGCATGTCGATGAGTATGACAACCGGCAGGAGCCATAGGAGTTGTCTTTATTTTTTGTATGACCTGCGTGTCATTGAATAACGCCATGTAAATTACTTTACTTTATTGCTAAGCGTGTTAGCCATAGAAGTAGAAGTAATCGTTGGCGTGACAACTTCATGAAGACACAATGATGGAGATCATGATGATGGAGATCATGGTGTCATGCCGGTGACAAAGATGATCATGGTGCCCCGAAGATGGAGATCAAAGGAGCAAAATGATATTGGCCATATCATGTCACTATTTGATTGCATGTGATGTTTATCATGTTATGCATCTTATTTGCTTAGAACGACGGTAGTAAGTAAGATGATCCCTCACTAAAATTTCAAGAGACGTGTTCCCCCTAACTGTGCACCGTTGCGAAGGTTCGTTGTTTCGAAGCACCACGTGATGATCGGGTGTGATAGATTCTAACGTTCGAATACAACGGGTGTTGACGAGCCTAGCATGTACAGACATGGCCTCGGAACACATGCGAAACACTTAGGTTGACTGGACGAGCCTAGCATGTACAGACATGGCCTCGGAACACAAGAGATCGAAAGGTCGAACATGAGTCGTATAGTAGATGTGATCAACATGGAGATGTTCACCGATGATGACTAGTCCATCTCACGTGATGATCGGACACGGCCTAGTTTGACTCGGATCATGTATCACTTAGATGACTAGAGGGATGTCTATCTAAGTGGGAGTTCATTAATCAGATGAACTTAATTATCATAAACATAGGCAAAAGGTCTTTGCAAATTATGTCATACGCTTTAGTTCTACTGTTTAAGATATGTTCCTAGAGAAAATTTAGTTGAAAGTTGGTAGTAGCAATTATGCGGACTGGGTCCGTAAACCGAGGATTGTCCTCATTGCTGCACAGAAGGCTTATGTCCTTTATGCACCGCTCGGTGTGCTGAACCTCAGCGTCGTCTGTAGATGTTGCGAAACATCTGACATACACGTTTTGATGACTACGTGATAGTTCAGTGCGTAATGCTAACGGTTTAGAATTGTGGCACAAGAGACGTTTTTTAAACGTCGCAGAGCATATGAGATGTTCCGAAGACTGAAATTGGGATTTCAGACTAGTGCCCACGTCAAGAGGTATGAGACCTCTGACAAGTTTTTTAAGCCTGCAAACTAAGGGAGAAAAGCTCAATCATTGAGCATGTGCTCAGATTGTCTGAGTACTACAATCACTTGAATCGAGTGGGAGTTGATCTTCCAGATGAGATAGTGATGGTTCTCCTTAGTCACTGCCACCAAGCTATTAGAGCTTCGTGATGAACTATAACATATCAGGGATAGACATGATGATCCTTGAGCAACTCGCGATGTTTGACACCGCGAAAGTAGAAATCAAGAAGGAGCATCAATTGTTGATGGTTAGTAAAACCACTAGTTTCTAGAAGGGCAAGGGCAAAAGGGATACTTCATGAAACAGCAAGTCGTTTGCTGCTCTAGTGAAGAATCCCAAGGTTGAACCCAAACCCGAGACTAAGTGCTTCTGTAATGAGAGGAACGGTCACTGAAGTAGTACTACCCTAGATACTTGGTAGATGAGAAGGCAGGCAAGGTCGACAGAAGTATATTGGATATACATTATATGAATGTGTACTTTACTAGTACTCCTAGCAGCACCAGGGTATTAGATACCGGTTCGGTTGCTAAGTGTTAGTAACTCGAAATGAAAGTTGCGGAATAAACAGAGACTAGCTAAAGGTGAGATGACGATATGTGTTGGAAGTGTTTCCAAGGTTGATGTGATCAAGCATCGCATGCTCCCTCTACCATCGAGATTGGTGTTTGCGTTGAGCACAAACATGATTGGATTATGTTTATCGCAATACGGTTATTCATTTAAGGAGAATAATGGTTACTCTGTTTATTTGAATAATACCTTCAATGGTCTTGCACCTAAAATGAATCTCGATCGTAGTGATACACATGTTCATGCCAAAAGATATAAGATAGTAATGATAGTACCACATACTTGTGGCACTGCCACTTGAGTCATATTGGTATAGAACGCATGAAGAAGCTCCATGTAGATGGATCTTTGGACTCACTCGTTTTGAAAAGAATGAGACATGCGAACCATGTCTATTGGTATATATGCATGAAGAAACTCCATGCAGATGGATCGTTTGGACTCACTTGATTTTGAATCACTTGAGACATGCAAATCATACCACATGGGCAAGATGAAAGGCCTCGTTTTCAGTAAGATGGAACAAGAGAGCAACTTATTGGAAGTAATACATTTTGATGTATGCAGTCCAATGAGTGTTGAGGCATGCAGTGGATATCGTTATGTTCTTACTTCACAGATGATTTGAGTAGATGCTGAGTGTATTTACTTGATAAAACACAAGTCTGAATTATTGAAAGGTTCAAGTAATTTTAGAGTGAAGTTGAAGATCGTCGTGACAAGAGGATAAAATGTCTGTGATATGATCATAGAGATGAGTATCTGAGTTACGAGTTTGGCACACAATTAAGACATTGTGGAAAGTGTTTCACAATTAATACCGCCTGGAACACCATAGTGTGATGGTGTGTCCGAACATCATAACTGCACCCTATTGGATATGGTGCATACCATGATGTTTCTTATCGAATTACCACTATCGTTTATGGGTTAGGCATTAGAGACAACCGCATTCACTTTAAATAGGACACCACGCAATTCCGTTGAGACGACATCGTTTAGAGAAACCTAAGTTGTCGTTTCTTAAAAGTTTGGGGCTGCGATGCTTATGTGAAAAAGTTTTAAGCTGATAAGCTCGAACCCAAAGCGGATGAATGCATCTTCATAGAATACCCAAAACAGTTGGGTATACCTCCTATTTCAGATCTGGAAGCAAAAGTAATTGCTTTTAGAAACGAGTCCTTTCTCGAGGAAAAGTTTCTCTCGAAAGAATTGAGTTGGAGGATGGTGGAGACTTGATAAGGTTATTGAACCGTCACTTCAACTAGTGTGTAGCAAGGCACAGGAAGTTGTTCCTGTGGCACCTACACCAATTGAAGTGGAAGCTTATGATAGTGATCATGAAACTTCGGATCAAGTCACTACCAAACCTCGTAGGACGACGAGGATGCGTGCTACTTCAGAGTGGTACGTGATCCTGTCTTAGATATCATGTTGTTAGACAATACTGAACCTACGAGCTATGGAGAAGCGATGGTGGGCCCATATTCCGACAAATGGTTAGAAGCCATGAAATCCGAGATAGGATCCATGTATCAGAACAAAGCATGGACTTTGGTGAACTTGCCCGATGATCGGCAAGCCATTGAGATAAATGGATCTTTAAGAAGAAGACGGACATGGATGGTAATGTTACCGTCTATGAAGCTCGACTTGTGGCAAAGAGTATTTTCACAAGTTCAAGGAGTTGACTACGATGAGATTTTCTCATCCGTAGCGATGCTTAAATCCGTCGGAATCATGTTAGCATTAGCTGCATTTATGAAATCTGGCAGATGGATGTCAAAACAAGTTTCCTTACCAGTTTTCGTAAGGAAAGGTTGTATGTGATACAATTAGAAAGGTTTTGTTGATCCTAAGGATGCTAAAAGGTATGCTAGCTCCAGCGATCCTTCCATGGACTAGAGCAAGCATCTCGGAGTCAGAATATACGCTTTGATGGAGTGATCAAAGTTTTTGGGTTTATACAAAGTTTGTTAGAAACTTGTATTTACAATAAAGTGAGTGGGAGCGCTGCAACATTTATGATAAGTATATGTGAATGACATATTGTTGATCCGAAATGATGTAAAATTTCTGGAAAGCATAAAGGGTTGTTTGAAAGGAGTTTTTCAAAGGAAGACCTGGATAAAAACTGCTTACATATTGGGCATCAAGATCTATAGAGATAGATCAAGACGCCCGATGATACTTTCAAAGAATGCACACCTTGACATGATTTTGAAAGAGTTCAAAATAGATCAGCGAAGAAGGAGTTCTTGGCTGTGTTACAAGGTGTGAGTATTGAGTAAGACTCAAGACCTGACCACAGCAGAAGATAGAGAAAGGACGAAGGTCGTCCCCTATGCTTTAGACGTAGGCTCTATAGTATGCTATGCTGTGTACCGCACATGTAGTGTGCCTTGCCATGAGTTGGTCAAGAGGGTACAATAGTGATCCGGGAAAGGATCAAATGACAGCGGTCGAACTTATCCTTAGTATCTAGTGGACTAAGGAATTTTCTCGATTATGGAGGTGAAAAGGAGTTCGTCGTAAAGGGTTACGTCGATGCGAACTTTGACACTAATCCGGATGGCTCTGAGTAGTAAACCGGATTCGTATAGTAGAGCAATTATTTGAAATGGCTCCAAATAGCGCGTGGTAGCATCCACAAGATGACATAGATATTCGTAAAGCACACACGGATTTGAAAGGTTCAGACCCGTTGACGAATAACCTCTCTCACAAGCATAACATGATCAAACCAGAACTCATTGAGTGTTAATCACATAGTGATGTGAACTAGATTGTTGACTCTAGTAAACTCTTTGGATGTTGGTCACATGGTGATGTGACCTGTGAGTGTTAATCACATGGTGATGTGAACTAAATTATTGACTCTAGTGCTAGTGGGAGACTGTTGGAAATATGCCCTAGAGGCAATAATAAATTGGTTATTATTATATTTCCTTGTTCATGATAATCTTTTATTATCCATGCTAGAATTGTATTGATAGGAAACTCAGATACATGTGTGGATAAATAGACAACACCATGTCCCTAGTAAGCCTCTAGTTGACTAGCTCGTTGATCAATAGATGGTTACGGTTTCCTGACCATGGACATTGGATGTCGTTGATAACGGGATCACATCATTAGGAGAATGATGTGATAGGACAAGACCCAATCCTAAGCCTAGCACAAGATCGTGTAGTTCGTTTGCTAAGACCTTTTCTAATGTCAAGTATCATTTCCTTAGACCATGAGATTGTGCAACTCCCGGATACCGTAGGAATGCTTTGGGTGCACCAAACGTCACAACGTAACTGGGTGGCTATAAAGGTGCACTACAGGTATCTCCGAAAGTGTCTGTTGGGTTGGCACGAATCGAGACTGGGATTTGTCACTCCGTGTAAACGGAGAGGTATCTCTGGGCCCACTCGGTAGGACATCATCATAATGTGCACAATGTGACCAAGGAGTTGATCACGGGATGATGTGAGTTACGGAACGAGTAAAGAGACTTGCCGGTAACGAGATTGAACAAGGTATAGGGATACCGACGATCGAATCTCGGGCAAGTAACATATCGATAGACAAAGGGAATTGTATACGGGATTGATTGAATCCTCGACATCGTGGTTCATCCGGTGAGATCATCGAGGAGCATGTGGGAGCCAACATGGGTATCCAGATCCCGCTGTTGGTTATTGACCGGAGAGTCGTCTCGGTCATGTCTGCGTGTCTCCCGAACCCGTAGGGTCTACACACTTAAGGTTCGGTGACGCTAGGGTTATAGAGATATTAGTATGCGGTAACCCGAAAGTTGTTCGGAGTCCCGGATGAGATCCCGAACGTCACGAGGAGTTCTGGAATGGTCCGGAGGTAAAGATTTATATATGGGAAGTCTTATTTTGGTCGCCGGAAAAGTTTCGCACTTTATCGGTATTGTATCGGGAGTGCCGAAAGGGGTCCGGGGGTCCACCAAGGGGGTCCACTAGCCCCGGGGGGGCCACATGGGCTGTAGGGGGTGCGCCTTGGCCTATATGGGCCAAGGGCACCAGCCCCAAGAGGCCCATGCGCCAAGAGATAAGAAAAAGGGAGAGTCCTAAAGGGGGAAGGCACCTCCGAGGTGCCTTGGTGGGGAAGGACTCCTCCCTGGCCGCACCCTTCCTTGGAGGAAGGGCCAAGGCTGCGCCCCCCTCTCCCTTGGCCCTATATATAGTGGGGGGGGGGGGGGGAAGGAGGGCAGCAGCAATCTAAGCCCTGGCGCCTCCCTCTCCCTCCCGTGACACATCTCCCTCCTCCCGCAGCGCTTGGCGAAGCCCTGTTGGAATCCCGCTACTTCCACCACCACGCCGTCGTGCTGCTGGATCTCCATTAACCTCTCCTCCCCCTTGCTGGATCAAGAAGGAGGAGACGTCGCTGCTCCGTACGTGTGTTGAACGCGGAGGTGCCGTCCGTTCGGCGCTAGGATCATCGGTGATTTGGATCACGACGAGTACGACTCCATCAACCCCGTTCTCTTGAACACTTCCGCTCGCGATCTACAAGGGTATGTAGATGCACTCCTTCCCTCTCGTTGCTAGTAAACTCCATAGATTGATCTTGGTGATGCGTAGAAAATTTTGAATTTCTGCTACGTTCCCCAACAATCGGCTTCCCAGCGCTCCGGTCGCTCGCGCGCGAGGATATTGTTCACGGCCTGCCGCTCGTCGATCAAGTGGATCGGCTCTGCGAGGCATGCCTTGCCGGCAAGCACCGGTGAGCTCCTTTCCCTCCTCAGGCCCTAAACCGCGCCGAGGATGTTCTCGGGCTCGTGCACGCGGATCTGTGCGGGGCGATCACACCGGCCACGCCGGGAGGGAAACGTTATTTCCTCCTCCTCGTCGACGACAAGAGCCGGTACATGTGGTTGTGCCTGCTCACGACCAAGGACGAGGCAGAGAAGTCGCTCCGGCAGTTCCAGGCGGCGGCAGAATGTGAGTCTGGTCACCACCTGAAGACCCTGCGCACCGATCGCAGGGGTGATTTCAACTCCTCGAGCCTCGACAAATTCTTTGCCGAATTGGGTGTGCACCGACAACACACCACCCCCTACACGCCTCAACAGAAAAGGGATGGTGGAGCGGCGCAACCAGACGATCATCGGCATGGTGCGGTGTTGATACGTCTCCGTCGTATCTATAATTTTTGATTGTTCCATGCCAATATTATACAACTTTCATATACTTTTGGCAACTTTTTATACTATTTTTGGGACTAACATATTGATCCAGTGCCCAGTGTCAGTTCCTGTTTGTTGCATATTTATGTTTCGCAGAAACCCAATATCAAACGGAGTCCAAACGGGATAAAAACGGACGGAGAATTATTTTGGAATATTTATGATTTTTGGGAAGTAAAATCAACGCGAGATGGTGCCCGAGGGGGGCACGAGGCAGGGGGCGCGCCCTGGACCCTCGTGGGCACCCCGTAAGGCGGTTGACGCTCTTCTTTTGCCGCAAGAAAGCTAATTTTATGAGAAAAATCTGGGTGAAAGATTCAACCCAATCGGAGTTACGGATCTCCGGATATAAAAGAAACGGTGAAAGGGCAGCAGACGAGAGCGCAGAAACAGATAGAGACAGAGAGACAGATCCAATCTCGGAGGGGCTCTCGCCCTTCCCACACCATGGAGACCATGGACCAGAGGGGAAACCCTTCTACCATCTAGGGAGAAGGTCAAGGAAGAAGAAGAAGGAGGGGGCTCTCTCCCCCTCGCTTCCGGTGGCGCCGGAGTGCCACCGGGGGCCATCATCATCACTGCGATCTTCACCAACACCTCCGCCATCTTCACTAACATCTCCATCACCTTCCCCCCTCTATCTACAGCGGTCCACTCTCCCGCAACCCGCTGTACCCTCTACTTGAACATGGTGCTTTATGCTTCATATTATTATCCAATGATGTGTTGCCATCCTATGATGTCTGAGTAGATTTTTGTTGTCCTATTGATGGTTGATGAATTGCTATGATTGATTTAATTTGCTTGTGGTTATGTTGTTGTCCTTTGGTGCCCATCATATGAGCGCGCGCGTGGATCACACCATAGGGTTAGTTGTATGTTGATAGGACTATGTATTGGAGGGCAAGAGTGTCAGAAGCTTCAGCCTAGCATAGAAATTGATGCATACGGGATTGAAGGGGGACCAATATATCTTAATGCTATGGTTGGGTTTCACCTTAATGAACGTTAGTAGTTGCGGATGCTTGCTAATAGTTCCAATCATAAGTGCATAGAATTCCAAGTAAGGGATGACATGCTAGCAGTGGCCTCTCCCACATGAAACATGCTATCGGTCTAGGAAAGTAGTCAATTGCTTAGGGACAATTTCGCAACTCCTACCACCACGTTTCCACACTCGCTATATTTACTTTATTGCTTCTTTACCTAAACAGCCCCTAGCTTTTATTTACGTGCTCTTTACTATCTTGCAAACCTATCCAAAAACACCTACAATGTACTTCTAGTTTCATACTTGTTCTAGGTAAAGCGAACATCAAGCGTGCGTAGAGTTGTATCGGTGGTTGATAGAACTTGAGGGAATATTTGTTCTACCTTTAGCTCCTCGTTGGGTTTGACACTATTACTTATCGAAAGAGGCTACAATTGATCCCCTATACTTGTGGGTTATCAAGACCTTTTTCTGGCGCCGTTGCCGGGGTGTCATAGCGTGGGGTGAATATTCTCGTGTGTGCTTGTTTGCTTTATCACTAAGTAATTTTTATTTGCTGTTCTTAGTTGTTTTCTATCTTTAGTTATGGGTAGGAAACGCAAAATACCAAAAAAATTAGTTGTACCTACTGAACCAATGGTTGAAGAACCACTCAAAATATATCACACTCCTGAAGCTTTTTACTTGGATCATCTTCGATCCCTCTGTGCTCGGGCTGAAACCCCAACTAGCTTAGTTGAGGGCAAATCTTTAGATGAGCATGCTTGTTATGTGCGACACCGCATATCTGAAAAAGGGAAACTTTTACTGGGTCAAATTCATCGTTTGCAATGCTATGCTTGGAATTTATGTGAAATATATGATTTTACTTGTTGTTCTGAAAACCCTAAGAAACACCTTCCCTACCAATGTGAGTTTAGTGATAACGGGATCGTATCTTCGTATGCTAAGGGTGTTTATAATTACTATGATGTTCAACAAATTGAAGAATTTGTTGCTTTTAAGGGTGCTTATGAAATTGCTTCTTTGATTGAAAAGTATGGTGGTACTCTTTACAAATCTGAAAATTTTGCCATACTTAAATATTGTTATGATAATTATGCTTCTAATGCCTATGTTAACCCATATATTGAGGACTCCTCCGCTGTCCAAGAAGAGAATAATATTTTGCAGGAGTCTATGGAAGAAGAAATTGATGAAACTGTGAGCTCATTGGATGAAAAAGATGATGAGGAGAGCGAAGAACAAAAGGAGGAAGAGCGGATTAGCTACCCGTGCCCACCTTCTAATGAGAGTAACTCTTCAACTCATACATTGTTTAATTTCCCTTCGTGCTTACCGAAGGATGATTGCTATGATGATTGTTATGATCCCGTTGATTCTCTTGAAATACCCCTTTTTGATGATGCTTGCTATGCTTGTGGCCAAGATGCCAATATGAATTATGCTTATGGAGATGAACTTGCTATAGTTCCTTATGTTAAACATGAAATTGTTTCTACTGCACCCACGCATGATAGTCCTATTATTTTTTTGAATTCTCCCGACTACACTATATCGGAGAAGTTTGCACTTATTAAGGATTATATTGATGGGTTGCCTTTTACCGTTGCACATGATGATTTTGATGAATATAATATGCATGTGCTTGCTGCTCCTACTTGCAATTATTATGAGAGAGGAACTATATCTCCACCTCTCTATGTTTCCAATACGATAAAATTGTAAGAAACTGCTTATACTATGCATTGGCCTTTACTATGTGTGCATGAATTGTTCTTTTATGACATGCCGATGCATATGAAGAGAGTTAGACTTCGTCATTGCTTGATATGTTGCTTTGTGCTCACTACTAAATTACAAATCATCGCTAATTAAAATTGGCTTTGATATACCTTGGGATCCGGGTGGATTCACTACTTGGGCACTATATGCCTAGCTTAATGGCTTTAAAGAAAGCGCTGCCAGGGAGACAACCCGGAAGTTTTAGAGAGTCATTTATTTCTGTTGAGTGCTTTCATATAGTTTAAAAACAAAAAAAATAAAGAGGGGAACCCAAAACTTTTTCAAAATGGAAAGTGAAAGTGAGAGAGACAAGCATTGTTGAAGTGGGAGCTAGCCTTGTACTTTGTTCATGCTCACGGAAACTTTGTGAATCTTGATTACAGAAACTTTTCAACAAAAATAATTATCCCCTTGTACAATTCCATTGTATTATAAAAATAATGTGCTAAGGTTTGCCTTTAGGATGTTTACAATGCTTGTTGGTTTGTACGGTGCAGGACAGAAACTTTGGCTGTAGTGCTCGATTTTTCATTTTTTACTGGAACGTCAAATGGTTCTGATTCTTTTTGCAATGCCTTTCTATACAAATTTTATTTTCCTAATTTTCGCAGAATTTTTCAAGTATCAGAAGTATGGTGAATGTTCAGATTATTACAGACTGTTCTGTTTTAGACAGATTCTGTTTTCGATGCATAGTTTGCTTGTTTTGATGAAACTATTGATTTATATCAGTGGATTAAGCCTTGAAAAGTTATACTATAGTAGACACAATGCAAAAATATATATGAATTGGTTTGCAACAGTACTTAGAGTAGTGATTTGCTTTATTATACTTACAGATCTTACCGAGTTTTCTGCTGAAGTTTTGTGTGGATGAAGTGTTCGAAGATCGTGTATGTTTCGATATGAGGATAAGGAGGAGAGGCAAGGGATCAAGCTTGGGGATGCCCAAGGCACCCCAAGTAAATATCAAGGAGACTCAAGCGTCTAAGCTTGGGGATGCCCCGGAAGGCATCCCCTCTTTCTTCAACAAGTATCGGTATGTTTTCGGATTCGTTTCATTCATGTGATATGTGCAAATCTTGGAGCGTCTTTTGCATTTAGTTTTCATTTTTCTTTTACGCACCATGCTGGTATGAGATAGTCCTTGGTTGATTTATAGAATGCTCTTTGCACTTCACTTATATCTTTTGAGTATGGCTTTATAGAATGCTTCATGTGCTTCACTTATATCATTTGAAGTTTGGATTGCCTGTTTCTCTTCACATAAAAAACCGCCATTTGTAGAATGCTCTTTTGCTTCACTTATATTTGTTAGAGCATGGACATATCTTTTGTAGAAAGAATTAAACTCTCTTTCTTCACTTATATCCATTTAGAGAGTTGACAGGAATTGGTCATTCACATGGTTAGTCATAAAATCCTACATAAAACTTGTAGATCGCTGAATATGATATGTTTGATTCCTTGCAATAGTTTTGCGATATAAAGATGGTGATATTAGAGTCATGCTAGTGGGTAGTTGTGTATTGTAGAAATACTTGTGTTGAGGTTTGTGATTCCCGTAGCATGCACGTATGGTGAACCGTTATGTAACGAAGTCGGAGCATGATTTATTTATTGATTGTCTTCCTTATGAGTGGCGGTCGGGGACGAGCGATGGTCTTTTCCTACCAATCTATCCCCCTAGGGGCATGCGCAGTAGTACTTTGCTTCGAGGGCTAATAAACTTTTGCAATAACTATATGAGTTCTTTATAACTAATGTGAGTCCATGGATTATACACACTGTCACCCTTCCATCATTGCTAGCCTCTTCGGTACCGTGCATTGCCCTTTCTCACCTCGAGAGTTGGTGCAAACTTCGCCAGTGCATCCAAACCCCGTGATACGATACACTCTATCACACATAAGCCTCATTATATCTTCCTCAAAACAGCCACCATACCTACCTATCATGGCATTTCCATAGCCATTCCGAGATATATTGCCATGCAACTTCCATCATCATCATATACATGACTTGAGCATTTATTGTCATATTGCTTTGCATGATCGTAAGATAGCTAGCATGATGTTTTCATGGCTTGTCCGTTTTTGATGTCATTGCTACGCTAGATCATTGCACATCCCGGTACACCGCCGGAGGCATTCATATAGAGTCATATCTTTGTTCTAGTATCGAGTTGTAATATTGAGTTGTAAGTAAATAAAAGTGTGATGATCATCATTATTAGAGCATTGACCCAGTGAGGAAAGGATGATGGAGACTATGATTCCGTCACAAGTCGGGATGAGACTCCGGACGGAAAAAAAGGAGAAGGCCCAAAAAAAAGAAAAAAAGAAAAAAATGAGAGAAAAAGAGAGAAGGGGCAATGTTACTATCCTTTTACACACTTGTGCTTCAAAGTAGCACCATGTTCTTCATATAGAGAGTCTCTTGAGCTATCACTTTCATATACTAGTGGGAATTTTCATTAGAGAACTTGGCTTGTATATTCCAACGATGGGCTTCCACAAATGCCCTAGGTCTTCATGAGCAAGCAAGTTGGATGCACACCCACTTAGTTTCAATTTGAGCTTTCATATACTTATAGCTCTAGTGCATCCGTTGCATGGCAATCCCTACTCCTCACATTGACATCAATTGATGGGCATCTCCATAGCCCGTTGATTAGCCGCGTCGATGTGAGACTTCCTCCCTTTTTGTCTTCTCCACATAACCCCCATCATCATATTCTATTCCACCTATAGTGCTATATCCATGGCTTGCGCTCATGTATTGCGTGAGGGTTGAAAAAGCTGAAGCGCGTTAAAAAGTATGAACCAATTGCTCGGCTTGTCATCAGGGTTGTGCATGATTTGAATATTTTGTGTGGTGAAGATGGAGCATAGCCAGACTATATGATTTTGTAGGGATAACTTTCTTTGGCCATGTTATTTTGAAAAGACATGATTGCTTTATTAGTAGGCTTGAAGTATTTTTTTATGTCAAATGATAGACTATTGCTTTGAATCACTCGTGTCTTAATATTCATGCCATGATTAGATACATGATCAAGATTATGCTAGGTAGCATTCCACATCAAAAATTATCCTTTTTATCATTTACCTACTCGAGGATGAGCAGGAATTAAGCTTGGGGATGCTGATACGTCTCCGTCGTATCTATAATTTTTGATTGTTCCATGCCAATATTATACAACTTTCACATACTTTTGGCAACTTTTTATACTATTTTTGGGACTAACATATTGATCCAGTGCCCAGTGCCAGTTCCTGTTTGTTGCATATTTATGTTCCGCAGAAACCCAATATCAAACGGAGTCCAAACGGGATAAAACGGACGGAGAATTATTTTGGAATATTTATGATTTTTGGGAAGTAAAATCAACGCGAGACGGTGCCCGAGGGGGCCACGAGGCAGGGGGGCGCGCCCCAGGGGGGCAGGCGCGCCCTGGACCCTCGTGGGCACCCCGTAAGGCAGTTGATGCTCTTCTTTTGCCGCAAGAAAGCTAATTTTATGAGAAAAATCTGGGCGAAAGATTCAACCCAATCGGAGTTACGGATCTCCGTATATAAAAGAAACGGTGAAAGGGCAGCAGACGAGAGCGCAGAAATAGAGAGAGACAGAGAGACAGATCCAATCTCGGAGGGGCTCTCGCCCTTCCCATGCCATGGAGACCATGGACCAGAGGGGAAACCCTTCTCCCATCTAGGGAGAAGGTCAAGGAAGAAGAAGAACGAGGGGGGCTCTCTCCCCCTCGCTTCCGGTGGCGCCGGAGTGCCACCGGGGGCCATCATCATCACTGTGATCTTCACCAACACCTCCACCATCTTCACCAACATCTCCATCACCTTCCCCCCTCTATCTACAGCGGTCCACTCTCCCGCAATCCGATGTACCCTCTACTTGAACATAGTGCTTTATGCTTCATATTATTATCCAATGATGTGTTGCCATCCTATGATGTCTGAGTAGATTTTCGTTGTCCTATTGGTGGTTGATGAATTGCTATGATTGATTTAATTTGCTTGTGGTTATCTTGTTGTCCTTTGGTGCCCATCATATGAGCGCGCGCGTGGATCACACCATAGGTTTAGTTGTATGTTGATAGAACTATGTATTGGAGGGCAAGAGTGACAAAAGCTTCAGCCTAGCATGGAAATTGATGCATACGGGATTGAAGGGGGACCAATATATCTTAATGCTATGGTTGGGTTTTACCTTAATGAACGTTAGTAGTTGCGGATGCTTGCTAATAGTTCCAATCATAAGTGCATAGAATTGCAAGTAAGGGATGACATGCTAGCAGTGGCCTCTCCCACATGAAACTTGCTATCGGTCTAGTAAAGTAGTCAGTTGCTTAGGGACAATTTCGCAACTCCTACCACCACTTTTCTACACTCGCTATATTTAATTTATTGCTTTTTTACCTAAACAGCCCCTAGCTTTTATTTACGTGCTCTTTACTATCTTGCAAACCTATCCAAAAACACCTACAAAGTAGTTCTAGTTTCATACTTGTTCTAGGTAAAGCGAACGTCAAGCGTGCGTAGAGTTGTATCGGTGGTCGATAGAACTTGAGGGAATATTTGTTCTACCTTTAGCTCCTCGTTGGGTTCGACAATCTTACTTATTGAAAGAGGCTACAATTGATCCCCTATACTTGTGGATTATCAGGTGTCTGCTCAAGGCAAAGGGCATCCCAACACGGTTCTACGGCGAGGCCGTGACCACGGCGGTGTACCTGCTGAACCATGCAACAACGAAGAGTGTCTCCGGCATGACACCCTATGAAGCCTGGTGCGGCCGTCGGCCCAACGTGCAGCACCTTCAGATGTGTAGCTCACGTGCAGGTGACGCGCCCTAACTCGAAGAAGCTCGACGACCGCAGCGTGCCCATGGTGTTCCTCGGGTACAAGCCTGGATCGGCTGGCTACCGCGTCTTCCACCCACCGTCAGGCCGCACCCACGTCTCCCGCGACGTCGTGTTCGACGAAAACACATCATGGGATTGGAGTGTTGCTCCGCATGCACGGGATGAGGGGCTCGAGTCCTTCACGGTCGAGCTGGAGTTCGTGGCCACGTCGAGCGTGTGGGTGGAGCCAGCGTATTCTCCGATCGAGCACCACTCGGTGCCCGCGCCCGACGCCGAGCCGTCAATGCCACAGAGCGCGATCATCGCGCCGTCTCCTACCTCCCCGGCGTACGGAACACCGATCTCGACTCCAACCGGTGTTGAGTTTGTCTCACCGCCCACCGGCGTGTCCGAGCCGCCTCCCGGCGCAAGAGGCGACACGTCGGTACCGCACACTTGAGAATGTGTGGGACACGATAAAAGAGGTGGAGGCGGTCTACAGCGACAACGACCTGTATCTGATCGTGGGCGAGGAGCCAGCCTCATTCATTGAAGCTAAGAGGGAGCAGGGATGGCGTGCAGCTATGGACGAGGAGATGCAGAGCATCATGGACAACATGACCTGGGAGCTGAGCGAGCTTCTGGCTGGGCACCGCGCGATCGGCCTCAAATGGGTCTACAAGCTCAAGAAGGACCCCCGGGGCGCCGTTGTGAAGCACAAGGCGCGCTTGGTGGCGAAAGGCTACGTGCAGCGGGAGGGCATCGGCTTTGAAGAGGTCTTCGCACCAGTTGCACGCATGGACTCAGTGCGCGTACTCGTCGCGCTCGCCGCGCACCACGGGTGGCAAGTTCACCATATGGACGTCAAGTCTGCGTTTCTGAACGGTGATCGTTTGGAAGATGTCTACGTTCAACAGTCACCAGGGTATGCTGTGGCCGGCCATGAGAGCAAGGTGTTGCGCCTCCGCAAGGCGCTGTACGGGCTTCGTGAAGCGTCGAGGGCTTGGAACACAAAGCTCGACGAAAGTCTATGCGCACTGAACTTCGAGCGCTGCCCCTTGGATCATGCCGTGTATCGGCTTGGTATGGGCAGCTCCCTTCTGATCGTTGGGGTCTACGTGGATGACCTCATCATCATCGGAGCGGCCACGACGGAGATCAACTCCTTCAAGCAGCAAATGACCAAGCTGTTCCGCATGAGTGATCTGGGCAAGCTCAGCTATTATCTCAGGATTGAAGAGAGCCAGGAGCGCGATTGGATCGTACTCGGGTAGGCAGCCTATGCCAAGCGGCTACTGGAACGGGCGGGCATGGAGGACTGCAACCCCAACAACACATCGATGGAGGCTCGGCTCAAGCTGATCAAGGAAAGCACCGCCGCCCCGGTGGACAAGACGATGTACCGCAGCATCATCGGAGGACTGCGGTACCTGGTTCATACAAGGCGTGACATATCGTTTGCAGTTGGGTACTTGAGCAGGTTCATGGAGAAGCCTGCCTCCGACCACTACGCTGCAGTGAAGCACCTCTTGCGTTATGTGGCTGGGATGCTGGATCACGGCTGCGCATACGAGCGTGGCGATGGAGGACTGCAGCTAACCGGCTACAGTGATTTGGATCACGGCGGGGACACGGACCACAGGAAGAGCACAATAGGTGTGATCTTCTTCCTCGGCAAGAGCCCACTGAGCTGGCAGTCCCAGAAACAACGGGTGGTGGTGATCTCTTCGTGCGAGACCGAGTACATGGCCGCCACCACCGCTGCTTGCCAGGCCATCTGGCTGGCTCGGCTACTTGGCGAGTTGCTGAACAAGGAAGTTGTGCGGCCGAAGCTCCTCATCGACAACAATTCGGCGATCTCTCTGGCGAAGAATCCTGTCTTCCACGATCGCAGCAAGCACATTGAAATCAGGTACCACTTCATTCGCGAGTGTGTGGAACAGGGGCGTGTCTTCATCGACTATGTCAGGACCAGTGATCAACTTGCTGACACACTGATGAAAGCACTTGGGCGTCTCATCTTCCAAGAGCCGAGGAGGAGAATCTGCATGGTTGAAATAATTCGCCAACGCCAAGATTAGGGGGGTGATTCGTTCGCTAATCTACACTAGTAGAAAAAGGGTCATCTGTCCCGGTTGGTAAGGGCCTTTTGTCCCGGTTGTTGAACCGGGACTACAGGGTCGTTACTAATGCCCTAGCCCTTTAGTCCCGGTTCTTACACGAACCGGGACAGATGGGCCTCCACGTGGCCGCTGCGGCCAGCCCAGGCAGGAGGGCCTTTGGTCCCGGTTGGTGACACCAACCGGGACCAAAAGGCATCCACGCATCAGCATTTCAGTGGCTGGGGTTTTTGTTTTTTTGAAAGGGGGGAGGGTTTAGGGGGTAATTTAGGGTGTGTAAGCTAGCTAACAGAGAGAACTGTCCTCTCTTATTTCCGTGCTTGATTTACCAACGCTACTGCTATGCCTAAACATGGCTTAGATTAAACTGAAGACAACATGTGGTGCATGTCGAAAGTAATATTAATCCTAACTTGATCAAGTTTGGATTAGTACTACTTTCGACATGCACCACATGCTTGTTGCCTCCACTTCACTCCAATCAATGTTCATTTCACCCACTGATATATAATAACTCTTCATGCCCGCATCATGCATCATCATAATAACAAGTCCTACTAATCATCATCATACAACTTCTACTCGTTATTAATAACAAGTCATATGATCATCATCCTCATTGTCATCGAACCAACCCTACTTAATTGTTCTTAGCACATGATCATCAGTATTAGGTAGGACCTAAATACCCTCTTTAAGGTAAAATAGCATAAAACAATATAGACCCCGACTCTCCATTATGGAGAATGAAGATCATCCTGTCTCCAATTTTTGCGCTTCGCTTCCTTTTGCTTCCAAGAACCTCCTTGCGACTGTCCATACATTTTTCCATTCTTTGATTTTCATGTCTCCACTTCTTTTAGAAATCCGGTATGGATAGTTGAGATTCGTAGGATGACCTGGTTGTATGTTCAAAACATCAAGGCTACCATTCTGATACATCAAATGAGGCACACAATCCTCTGGGATTATCTGTTGAAAAACATAGTAATAACTTCATAGTTAGCAATGATGTACTAGTTTTAGAAGTATACAAAAGATGCATGGATGTCGTAATAGTAAGAAATCTTACCAGGGTATCTCCATAGTAGTTACCAGAGTTCAACACGTGCACTAGTGGCACGTATTGACCATAATGTGGAGGAGTTTTACAATAGATATTGTAATTTTCAAGATTAGTACAAAATCCGACCAGATGAGTTTTGTCCTTATAAGTTAACTCAGAGCCATCAGTGTAATAGGTTCTGTCTACCATGTTCTGCACATTGTTTGAACAATCAAAATAAGCTGTCAACTATTTTAAAATGAACAATATAAATTAGCTAATAACTATGTTTGAGAAACTCACATAGCGGTAGAATTGGAGGTGTATCAACAAGGACCCAAATGTCCATATTGTCTTGCTCGATGCAGGATCACCAAGATCCATGGTGACAAGCATACCCTCATCAAAACCATACATCTTGCAAAATGCTTCCCAATTTTTGCAACCAAAATGGGTTACGCTCTCAGAATTATACAGATTTACTTCAAAATCTATATCATGATGGGTCCTTAGGTGAATTTTCTTTATTTCCATACTTTCATGGTCTTCAAAACCCATCCTCTCCAAGACGTAGCGTCTTGCATGACATGGGATAAGCTAGTCGAATTATAAAAGATGAAAAGTACACATTGAAATAGTTGAAGTCGTGCTTAATTACGAAAAAATAACACTTGTCGTCGTTGCGTACCGTTTCAACATCGAAGGTCTCCTCCAGCTTAATATTGAAGCGTCGATCTTCGTCCAGGTGAGGCCTGTCGCACAGACCTCGGTCGTCGTGGCACCAGTTGCACTCCCCCGGGAGACTTTTGTCGTCCGAGTACGACATTTCCTATGTTCATAATTCAAATATTAAACGTCCACAATTAAATATATGTAGTAAAAAACCAATGTTAGATCATTATTATTCATCACGGGTTGACTATCGGTTTGTCGAGTCTTTTCTTGAAAACTCTCAACTCACGTGGTGTATACATTCGACCGTTGGTGATGGTCGCTCCTCCTTTCATCCCCGAGTGCATTACACCAAAATGTCTAGCACACGGGAATGAAGGAGAAGCGACCCCCACGACAATAGTCGGGATTCTTCGTATATATATATATATATATATATATATATATATATATATATATATATATATATATATATATATATATATATATATATATATGGTGGAACTCTCCCTCACTGATTCCTCTCAGACATTTGCGACCGTCGGTGATGGTAGCTCCTTCCTTTCGTTCCCGAGTACATTACACCAAATTGTCTAGCACACGGGAACGAAGGAGAAGCTACCCCCACGACAACAGTCGGGATTCTTCGTCCTCTCATATATGTCGGAGACTCAATAGACTTAAAGTCAACCCGAAATATCGTTTAATTATCTTTCTAAAACCGGTCCGTGGCTGGTCTCATCTCGAGGTCGGAGGGGGCCGGTGATGGGGACGACGGTGGGGATGATGGAGGGGGGCTCCTAGATTTCTGCGAAACCAAAAACCCTATAAGCTATCAACTAATCATATGCGTACGCCTTGCATAGTGCTCTCCAATTTTAGCATTCAAAGTAGGAGTAGTTTTCCAATTTGAGCATTCAATAAGCAAAACCAAATCACAAAATAAATTAGTATTCAAATTAGGATGCATTCAATTATAAGCAAAACTACATCATCTCCATGCGTCCGTACATCGTCGAATATGATCACTAATACACCTCGAATACTATCATACATATCGCCACTACAGCTAGAACCATAGCGCCCGACGGGTATCGGCGCGGGCGGTGGACACCCAAAGGGAAGGAACCATCACAGGATCATAGCTCCAGTGAGTTCCCTGAAGAACCTGCCAGGTATTGTCGAACCTGCCCTCCAACGCAACCATGTAGCGACGGACGTGCTGGTCCTCCTTGCTGACACGGTGACGTACCACCTCCGCGGTGTCCGGAAGCCTCGGCACCGTCAATGGCCCACGCGACCGCCACCAAACAAGGATCGGGTCAATGACGGGCTGGCTCCTCACCAACCTACGCCCCCCGGAAGGTAGCACCTCCCAAAGCCAGCCCGGCGGAGCCCAGTCCCGGACATGGCCCCTCTGATCAAGTCGTCCTCCTCCGCCAAGTCGACGACGAGGATGCGGGATTGGCATCGTCGACGTTGATGCGGGAATAATTGCTTTAACTAAAAAAATATACTAGTTCTAATAATTTTCTTGCTAAAAATAAACTACTTCTATATATAGTGAAATAAAGTAGTTTTATTAAATCAACTGGTTCAACTAGCTACTAAGCACTTACTATAAATAAAATACAGTAGTACTTACTAAAAACAAACTACTTCAATATATAGTAAAATAAAGTAGTTTTATTAAATAAACTAGTTGAACTACTAAGCACTTACTATAAATAAAATAAAGTTGTACTTACTAAAAATAAACTACTTCTATATATAGTAAAATAAAGTAGTTTTATTAAATCAACTAGTTCAACTACTAAGCGCTAACCTAAAATCAAGTAGTACTTACTAATTTTACTTTTTCCTCTACACTAACCTAAAATGCACTAACCTAAAATCGATATCTACTAACAACCTAAATAAAAAATTAGTACATATATGAAAAAAACATATATAAACAAAAAAAATGCTATGAACATTATATTCATACATACAAAGCCACATCCATTCATCATATAGCTACCACATACATATATACATTATATATATATGAAAAATGCAATGAACAAAAAAAAACAATACACATTATATGAAAAAAAGCACTGAACAGAGCCGTGGCGGCGGCCGCTCACATCGGGGGCGGCCGGTGAGGGCGACGGCGGGGGCGGCGAGGGCGACGAGGGCGTCGGCGACGGCCACGGTGGGCGGCGCGGGCCGGGGCAGGGGCGTGGCCGGCGACGACGGCGAAGTGGGGCCGGTCGTGGCGCAGGGGCGCGGCCGGGCGTGCTCGGGGGCGGCAGAGGGCGACGGCGTGGGTGGCGGACGGCGTCGGCATGGGCTCGGGGGCGGCGGACGGCTTCGGCGTGGGCTCGGGGGCACGGGCGACGGCGACGGCGGCGGGGCAGCCTTGCGGCGTTGAGGAGGTCGGTGTCGTCGGGGGGGGGGGGGGGCAACTGGCGATGAAATTCTGAATTTTCGCCAAGTGTTTCTTATATAGGAAAGGCTTTGGTCCCGGTTCGTCGCACCAACCGGGACCGACGCCACCTTTAGTCTCGGTTGGTGCCACCAACCGGGACCAACAACCTCTTTTCAGCAGCCCAAAGGGCGGGAAGCGGCGGCCTTTGGTCCCGGTTGGTGGCACCAACCGGGACTAATGGGGGGGGGGGGTATTGGTACCGGTTGGCACCACGAACCGGTACCAATGCACACCTTTAGTCTCGGTTGGTGCCACCAACCGGGACCAAAGGCCTTGTGCTGCTGCGCCTGCGTCGAAAGTTGAGTCCCACCTCGCTAGTTGAGAGGGGCGCGCAGTGGTTTATAAGCCTCACTGCCGCACCCCTCTCGAGCTCCTCTCCATTGCAGGCTTACGGGCCTAATGATGGGTTTCTAGTCGTATTCAGGCCGTGGTGGCTCAGTAGGTGGCATATTTTTTATTTTTGCCTGTTTTTTTGTTTTCTTTTTTGCTTTATTTATTTTGTTTTGTTTCTACTTACAACAAAAACTTATTTATTTTATTTTATTTTGTTTCTAATTACTTATTTATTTTACTTTATAATAATTCTTTTTGCTATTAAATTTTCTATAAAAAAAGTTCTTTATGAAAATTCTTTTTGCTTTTAATGATTTTGAACAGAAAATACTTCGATAATTTTAGTTGCATCAATTTTATATGATTTTAGTTTCAATAATACTAGAGGTTTCTTATAATGTTTTGAACAGAAAATACTTTGCTAATTTTAGTTTCATAAATTTTATTAAAGTTTATTTTATTTTGTTTCAACTTATATATTTTAATAAAGTTTATATTATTTTGTTTCTAATTACTTATTTATTTTATTTGTTATTTTTCATGCACCATTTTTCATGCATTTACTAATTATTTTGAGCTATAAGACCCTAAAATTGAAAAGCATTTCGAATGAACTCTGAAAAGGTTGAAAGTTGGCATGGTATCATCATTTCATCTACATAGCATGTGCAAGAAAGTTGAGAGGGTTACGGCAAAAACTAGATGCACTTCGTGTACAAAACGGACAATCTCTTTCAAAGTATCAGGATTTCATACGGAAACTCGTCTGTTACAAAGGGATTTTATTTTTTTAAACTTGTTTTGAACTCCTGACTTTTCTTGTGTTCAAAATGCACCATTCAAAGCCCCATCATCATTTTCAATCCTTTCTGACTTCATTTGTTATTTTTCATGCATTTACTAATTATTTTGAGCTATAAGACCCTAAAATTGAAAAGCATTTTAAATGAACTCTGAAAAGGTTGAAAGTTGGCATGGTATCATCATTTCATCCACATAGCATGTGCAAGAAAGTTGAGAGGGTTACGGCAAAAACTGGATGCACTTCGTGTACAAAATGGACAATCTCTTTCAAAGTATCAGGATTTCATACGGAAACTCCTCTGTTACAAAGGGAATTCATTTTTTAAAACTTATTTGATCTCCTGACTTTTTGTGTGTTCAAAATGCACCATTCAAAGCCCCATCATCATTTTTCAATCCTTTCTGACTTCATTTGTTATTTTTCATGCATTTACTAATTATTTTGAGCTATAAGACCCTAAAATTGAAAAGCATTTCAAATGAACTCTGAAAAGGTTGAAAGTTGGCATGGTATCATCATTTCATCCACATAGCATGAGCAAGAAAGTTGAGAGGGTTACGGCAAAAACTAGATGCACTTCGTGTACAAAACGGACAATCTCTTTCGAAGTATCAGGATTTCATACGGAAAGTCGTCTGTTACAAAGGGATTTCATTTTTTAAAACTTATTTGATCTCCTGACTTTTTGTGTGTTCAAAATGCACCATTCAAAGCCCCATCATCATTTTTCAATTCTTTCTGACTTCATTTGTTATTTTTCATGCATTTACTAATTATTTTGAGCTATAAGACCCTAAAATTGAAAAGCATTTCAAATGAACTCTGAAAAGGTTGAAAGTTGGCATGGTATCATCATTTCATCTACATAGCATGTGCAAGAAAGTTAAGAGGGTTACGGCAAAAACTAGATGCACTTCGTGTACAAAACGGACAATCTCTTTCAAAGTATCAGGATTTCATACGGAAACTCGTCTGTTACAAGGGGATTTCATTTTTTTAAACTTGTTTTGAACTCCTGACTTTTTGTGTGTTCAAAATGCACCATTCAAAGCCCCATCATAATTTTTCAATCCTTTCTGACTTCATTTGTTATTTTTCATGCATTTACTAATTATTTTGAGCTATAAGACCCTAAAATTGAAAAGCATTTCAAATGAACTCTGAAAAGGTTGAAAGTTGGCATGGTATCATCATTTCATCCACATAGCATGTGCAAGAAAGTTGAGAGGGTTACGGAAAAAACTGGATGCACTTCGTGTACAAAACGGACAATCTCTTTCAAAGTATCAGGATTTCATACGGAAACTCATCTGTTACAAAGGGATTTCAGTTTTTAAAACTTGTTTGAACTCCTGACTTTTTGTGTGTTCAAAATGCACCATTCAAAGCCACATCATCATTTTTCGATCCATTCTGACTTCATTTGTTATTTTTCATGCAGTTACTAATTATTTTGAGCTATAAGACCCTAAAATTGAAAAGCATTTCAAATGAACTTGAACTTGAAAAACCCTACAAATGAACTCTGAAAAGGTTGAAAGTTGGCATGGTATCATCATTTCACCAACATAGCATGTGCTAAAAAGTTGAGAGGTTTCCGGCAAAAGGTGGATGCACTTCGTGAACAAAATGGACAATCTCTTTCGAAGTATCAGGGTTTCGGACGAAAACTCATCTGTTACTAAGGGATTTCATTTTCTTGAAGTTATTTGAACTCCAGACTTTTTGTGTATTCAAAATGAACCATTCAAAGCAGAGACTGATTTTGAATGGTGCATATTCAACACACAAAAAGTCTGTAAAGATCGCCAATCCCAACATAAAAAATGAGCATAGATGCTCCTATAGAGAGAATTCAACCTAAATTCATAATAAATTTCTATGAATTTCAGAGAAATTCACTCTGAATTTAGGTCAACTTCCCTGTATAAGGGCATCTATTTTCATTTTGAGAGGAGCTCAACAAGGCAGAGAGGGACAGGCTTATAAACCGGTGTGAGCGCCCTTCGGTTGGCGAGGTGGGACTAAACTCTGACCGCAACGAGGACCAACCCTTTAGTCCTGGTTTGTGGCACAAACCGGGACTAATGGTCATGGGCCAGGGGCGAGGCGCATTGGTCCCGGTTCGTGCGTGGAACCGGGACCAAAAGGTCCAGACGAACCGGGACCAGTGGCCCACGTGGCCCGGCCGGCCCCCTGGGCTCACGAACCGGGACAGTTGCCTCCTTTGGTCCCGGTTCGTGAGGGAACCGGGATTAATGGTATTACGAGGGCCGAACCAATGCCCTATTTTCTACTAGTGCTGGTCGTTGGGCTTAGCTAGTTTGTTTTCAGTCAAATAAACATGTTTGCACGAGCCGCGACTTGTGCGTGCCGGGCAAGTAGGATTGCATGGGCCTGTAGATTGACGTTCTCACGTCGTGGTCGGTAGCTTTGCAGGTGGCTTAGGAGACATGCTCAACTCTCGTGGGATGGCATGAGACTGGTGGATCGTGGGGCATAGATAGGATCGTCACCTGCCTCTCCTTTCTGTAAGGAATAAACAACAGTGAAAGAAAACGGGAAAAGTCGCAAGATTGCACGCGACACAAAACCTTCGTCTCCTCTATGATCGTGAGTTGCGAGAGCCGAGATTCCTAACACCACCCCGATATCCAAGACAACCCACCCCCCTCACCATGGTCCATCGACACTGCTGCTGGTAAAGCGAGACCTTTGGGCAAGTATGGGGCTCACCCGACCGGAGGAGCGCAGAGGAAGGTGACCGGGCAAGCCCCAACACCCTCGCCATTTCTCGAACCGGGACCCGGCCCGTCGTCACCAACCATTGTGACAGCAAGACCCAGAGGCACCCGTGCCAACTCCTCGTAGTGCTCCTGCTCCGTGGCAACTAATGACGAGATGCGTTAAGCCGCCGTGCACCACCCTGCCGGGCGGGCCTCCAACCGCAGATCGAAGCGCCCCATGAATCAGGAGGAGGTGGTCGAGCACCACCACCGCACCGCCACCTGGACCAACCAAGATGGTCCCAGTCGAGGCAACCGCCCGCAACTAGCGCCACCGCGAGGCCAGATCTGGCTGAGCCCCGGCCAATATGGACACGACAGAGGTTGTCGCCCGTAGACCGTGCCGCCCTCGGCCCCACTACCTGCAGGGCTAGATCTGGCCGAGCCGCTGACGCATCTAGCCCCTTGGCATGCTTCGCCGCCTCGCAGCCTATCACGGCCCAGGCTAGCCCGCATCCCGCACCGCGCAGGCCAGCTGTTGCGACACTGGTTTGTGGTGAGATTGCTCAGTTTCTCAATAATGCTCCCTAAAATTTGATGCAAAATAAGTAAGTATGCATACTAGTTAGTGTCTTGCTAGGTCAATTAGCCCGGCTTGCGAGTCGTGAACTGAAAGAGGATTTTGTGCAACAAGTTGCATGTGCAACCCATATTCTCTCTCCTCTTTTTATTTTATTTCCTGATTGCTAAAAAATGGGAAATAATTCAGAGACGTTAGTAATGCTATGTAATGCGGACTTGTAAAGGTTCATCCAATAATATAACCATTTGTGACCTGAACAAAAGTGACAAGATTCAGATGAATAGTGCTTAGTTAAATAGCATGCACATGATATCAAATTGTCTTAGTTGTACAAGTCAGAAGGTGTTGTTGTTTGTTCATATGAGCTTTTGCAGATGCACATTATGTAGCATGACTTATGTCCATAAGTTTCTGCAGAGAGAATATGGGGTGCACGGGCAACTAGTTGTCAAACTGCTAACGCGCAGTTTGCTTGTCACGTACTAGGATTACCTATCCGAGTAAGTATCAAATCAAGCTAGGTTAGTAATAGTATGCGTTTGCCGTGTCAGATTCAAGTTTACTCCTTGTCGGTATATTGAGTATGAGTACGAGTGCTACTAGGCTATCTAGTGTCTTGACCAGGTAGTCTATATATACATAACCAAGGCTGCACTGTCTTGATCAAGCGACGATTTCGGAAAGGAAACAAAGAGAAGGAGAGCCTCGTACCTCCGGTGTTCCGTGTCTGTCTACCCCAACGCCGTCTACGGGTGCACTACTAGGAAGATGTACTACCAAGAGAAGGCGGAGCACGAGAAGACGTCTTCCAACAAGGCCAGCTCCATCAGTCAAGTCGGACGGATTGTGAAGATGGGACCTTGCGGTGGCGGACGGGGCATCGTCAGAGACATTGACCCCTGCAACTTTCGCCGCATACTTAAAGTGGTTGTCTGGCATGGCGGTGCGGTCAGCGGTCAGCGGCGTGCTAGGGCTTTACGACCTGGATGACCAGGAGGGGGAGGAGCTGGTCGGCCGAGAAGGCAAGCGCTCAGAGGTAGTACTCAGTAATTTTCCTATCATATTTTGTTGTCATTTTCAGACAAATTAACATGGGTGCGCGTTATGAAACGACTAATGGAGCTTCATGGGTTTGTTGTGGCATGTCTAGATATGTCTGGAGTCGGACGAGTACCTCATCGGCGCGAAAGGCTATGTAGGTGATTACAATGGCCGGTTCGTGGTGAGATCGCTCAGTTTCATTGGCAACTGCCGTACTTTTGGGACATATGGGACAGAGGAAGGGACACCATTCGAGCTCCCTGCAGTTGGCGGTGAATGTCGGGTGGTTGGTGCGACATATGCCAAGGGATGACTTATCATTGTGGGAGCCAATAAAACGTCGCCGGTGCCTGGAAACGGGATGAGGCGTAGACATGCACGCCGGCGAATCTTACCCAGGTTCGGGGCTCTCCGAGGAGATAACACCCCTAGTCCTGCTCTGCGGGGTCTCCGCATGATCACTAGATCGATGAAAGGTAGCTACAATCGCCCCTAGAGCTGGAAAGATTAAGGGAGAAGAAGGGCAAGGCTAGCCCTTGCTTCTCTCTATCTATGGTGTGGGTGCTATGCTTAGAGGGCAACTCTATGCTCAGAGGCCAACTATGCTTGGGTGCCAACCCTTTGCATGGGTGCTCCGGGGGGTTTATATAGGCCTACCCCCTGGGGGTACAATGGTAATCCGACTAGGATCTGGTCCCAGCCGTCAGTGTCTACGCTTGCCGGCTTCTCCGCCGGCCGCTGGGTCCCGCCGGCTGGTGGGTCCCGCCGGCTGCCGGCTACTTGGTCGACAGGCCGGCCCCACCGCCTAGGGTCTTATCGGCGGCTGCTTACTGTAGCCTCGCCTGCGATGGCGAGGGCTTTGTCGAGGTAAGCGTGGCTACAGTGGACCGCCTCGGGGGCTATCACTGTAGCCTTACCCCGTCTTGTCTCCTTAATGGGGCTCCTGCTTCGAGGAAGGGAACAGCCGGCTTCTGGAGGCCGGCTATGCTCTTGGCCGACTGGGAAAGGCCGGGCCGCCTTCGCGCCTCTCTCTAGCTGAAGGGGCCCGCAGTCCTTGGGCCGTACAGGAGGGGGTCGTGGATGACGTCGTGGTCAGCATGGCTACAGTGCCGAGCCGCACGGGAGACGTCCGTCCCGTACGGCCTCCTGTAGCCACACCCGCCTCGGGCTTCGGGGGTAGTGGGCCGCACTGTGGCCACACCCCGTCATGTCGCCGTTATGTAGGAGTGGTTGCGGTCTTGGCCGGTTTCTAGGAGTCAGCGTCCTTCTTGGCCGGCTTCTTGGAGTCGCCCACCCCGTTGTCGTCTCGGGGAGGAGTCGGTGAGGCTGGGTCGCCTCCCAGGAGTCGGCTTTAGAGGTAGCCGGCTAGGGAAGGCGGCCCAAATGCTTGGAATGCTTGAAGGCCCCAAAGGCCTGATAATTTTGCTGAAGCTCCAGGGGTAGTCGGTTAGGCTACCCGTGGCCATTTACTCCGACAGTGAAATTGGGGTTTGCACGGACGCTCGGAGTACGTCATTGACGCCTTTGGCACCTACGTTAGGATGGACGCCTAACCCACCCAGATCATGCATTGTACTAGGGATCCTGCTGCATGAACGAATGAAGATCTGCACCGAACAATGTAGCCACACATATGCACTAGTAGAAACAGAGGCTTCCATACGCCTCCATTAGTCCCTAAAATAATCGAACCGCGACCAAAGGGGTCTTTAGTCGCGGTTCGGGAGGAGACCCGCGACCAACTATCTGGGCCCAGCGCGCTCGGTCGACAGCTGGCGGACGGGAGGGGCTTTAGTCCCAGTTGGCCTGGCCAACCGGGACTAAAGGTCCTCAGGCTGGCCCGAAGGCCTTTAGTTGCGGTTGGCCAGGCCAACCGGGACTAAAGGCCCATCCCTATATATAGGACTCAGCTCACTTCACTTAGCCACAATTCAGAAGGGGGGTGGTGGGTTTGCTTTTGGTTCCTCCTATGCACACAAGGTGTTCGATGAAATGCCCGAGAGCATGAAACAAACATGATATGAAGTGTCCGAGCCACACTTGAGCTTTCTCATTTATTTTCCTCCGCGATCGCGGTTAGCAACTTGAACCTTTCATGTGTCATTGATAAAATATGCATGTGTGTAGTTCATTGTTTAATTTGTATTATTTCTAGCTAGTTAGTTTAACAAATGCATGATGGTTAATTATATACTTTATATAATAATAATGCAGATGAATCGGCAATGGATGTACGGTCCCCGACTCTCCGGCGAGTTCACTACGGGTTTGAAAGATTTCCTCGTAGTGGCAAATGCAAACAAGCAGCGAGGTTTTATTATCTGTCCATGTGCTGTCTGTAAGAATCAGAAGGGTTACTCCTCCTCAAGAGACGTTCACATGCACCTGCTTCGGCACGGTTTCATGCGAAGCTATAATTGTTGGACCAAGCATGGAGAAAGAGGGGTTAGAATGGAAGAAGATGAAGAAGGGGATGATATCGATGACAACTATCATGATCATTTCGGTGATACTTTCATGGAGGATGATGCTGAAGGTGGGGAAGGGTTAGGTGAAGGTGAAGAAGAGGCACATGATGAGCCCGCTGATGATCTTGGTCGGACCATTGCTGATGCACGGAGACGCTGCGAAACTGACAAGGAGAGGGAGAATTTGGATCACATGTTAGAGGATCACAAAAAGTCGTTGTACCCAGGATGCGATAATAGTCTGAAAAAGCTGGGCTGCACACTAGATTTGCTAAAATGGAAGGCACAGGAAGGTGTAGCTGACTCATCATTTGAAAATTTGCTGAAAATGTTGAAGAATATGTTTCCGAAGAATAACGAGTTGCCCGCCAGTACGTACGAAGCAAAGAAGGTTGTCTGCCCTCTAGGTTTGGAGGTTCTGAAGATACATGCATGCATTAACGACTGCATCCTCTACCGCGGTGAATACGAGAATTTGAATGAATGCCCTCTATGCACTGCATTGCGTTATAAGATCAGAGGCGATGACCCTGGTGACGATGTTGAGGGCGAGAAACCCAGGAAGAGGGTTCCCGCCAAGGTGATGTGGTATGCTCCTATAATACCACGGTTGAAACGTCTGTTCAGGAACAAAAAGCATGCCAAGTCGTTGCGATGGCACAAAGAGGACCGTAAGTCCGACAGGGAGTTGAGACACACCGTTGATGGAACGCAATGGAGAAAGATCGACAGAGTGTTCAAAGATTTTGCAGCTGACGCAAGGAACATAAGATTTGGTCTAAGTACTGATGGCATGAATCCTTTTGGCGAGCAGAGCTCCAGCCATAGCACCTGGCCCGTGACTCTATGCATCTACAACCTTCCTCCTTGGTTGTGCATGAAGCGAAAGTTCATTATGATGCCAGTGCTCATCCAAGTTCCAAAGCAACCCGGGAACGACATCGATGTGTACCTAAGGCCATTAGTTGATGAACTTTTACAGTTGTGGAGCAGGCCTGGTGTACGAGCGTTGCTTTTTGTAACCATCAACGATTGGCCTGCTCTCAGTAACCTTTCGGGACAGACAAATAAGGGATACAATGCATGCACGCACTGCTTACATGAGACTGAAAGTGTACGTTTGGGTAATTGTAAGAAGAACGTGTACCTGGGTCAACGTCGATTTCTTGCCCGAAATCATAACGTAAGAAAGAAAGGCAAGCATTTCAACGGCAAGGCAGATCACCGGCCGAAGCCTGCGGAACGTACTGGTGCTGAGATATTTGATATGGTCAAGGAATTGAAAGTCATCTTTGGAAAGGGTCCTGGCGGACAATCAGTTCCGCGGGGAGTTGACGGGCACGCACCCATGTGGAAGAAGAAATCTATATTTTGGGAGCTAGAATATTGGAAAGTCCTAGATGTCCGCTCTGCAATCGACGTGATGCATGTTACGAAGAATATTTGCGTGAACCTGCTAAGCTTCTTGGGCGTGTATGGGAAGAAAAATGATACAAAGGAAGCACGGCAGGACCAGCAACTTTTGAAAGACCCAGATGACCGGCATCCGGAATGGTTTCAAGGTCGTGCCAGCTACGCTCTTACCAAAGAAGAGAAGGTCATTTTTTTTGAATGCCTGAGCAGTATGAAGGTCCCGTCTGGCTTCTCGTCGAATATAAAGGGAATAATAAACATGGCGAACAAAAAGTTCCTAAACCTGAAGTCTCACAACTGCCACGTGATTATGACGCAATTGCTTCCGATTGCTTTGAGGGGGCTCCTACCGGAAAATGTTCGAGTAGCCATTGTGAAGCTATGTGCATTCCTCAATGCAATCTCTCAGAAGGTAATCAATCCAGAAGATCTACCACGGTTACAGAACGATGTGGTCCAATGCCTTGTCAGTTTCGAGTTGGTGTTCCCACCATCCTTCTTTGATATTATGACGCACCTCCTGCTCCACCTAGTCGAAGAGATTTCCATTCTCGGTCCTGTATTTCTACACAATATGTTCCCCTTTGAGAGGTTCATGGGAGTATTAAAGAAATATGTTCGTAACCGTGCTAGGCCAGAAGGAAGCATCGTCAAGGGCTATGAAAATGAGGAGGTAATTGAGTTCTCTATTGACTATGTTCCTGACCTTAAGCCGATTGGTATTCCTCAATCGCGGCACGAGGGGAGACTAAGTGGAAAAGGCACGATCGGAAGGAAATCAACGATAGGTATGGACGGTCATTCTATGACCGAAGCACACCACACAGTTCTGCAAAATTCCAGCTTGGTGGCTCCGTACTTCGAGCAACACAAGAATATTTTACGCTCGGACAACCCGGGGAAGCCTGAATCCTGGATTAGAAAGGCCCACATGGAGACTTTCGGCAGTTGGTTGCGAAAACATTTAATGAATGACAATGATGTTGGAGATCAGCTGTACATGTTGGCCAAGACACCATCTTCGACTATAACGACTTTCCAAGGGTACGAGATAAATGGGAATAGATTTTACACCATCGCCCAAGATAAAAAGAGCACCAACCAAAACAGTGGTGTCCGCTTTGATGCAGCAACCGAGAATGGGCAAAAGGTCACATATTATGGTTACATAGAGGAGATATGGGAACTTGACTATGGACCCTCCTTTAAGGTCCCTTTGTTCCGGTGCAAATGGTTCAAGCTAATAGGAGGTGGGGTAAAGGTGGACGAGCAATACGGAATGACAATGGTGGATTTCAACAATCTTGGTTACCTTGACGAACCATTCGTCCTTGCCAAAGATGTCGCTCAGGTTTTTTATTTGAAGGACATGAGTAGCAAACCGAGGAAACGGAAAGATAAGAAAACGATCAGTACATCATGCGATGATCCAAAGCGCCACATTGTTCTTTCAGGGAAAAGAAACATCGTGGGAGTGGAGGACAAGACAGACATGTCAGAAGATTATAATATGTTTGGTGAAATTCCGCCCTTCAAAATGAACACTGACCCAAGCATTAAGTTAAATGATGAGGATGCTCCATGGATACGGCACAATCGTAAGCAAGCAGGGACACAAGGGAAGAATTTGATGTGTAATAATTTATTGTACCAAACTTTGTTGAATGGATCATGTGAATTAAAACGTACGATGGCGAATCCGGATGATTTGTATTTGATATATTATTTGTATTTTTAAGATTTTAAAATGAATTAGTTTTATTTTATTGAATTTTTTGATATATTATTTCTATTTTTAAGATTTTAAAATGAATTAGTTTTATTTTTCTGAATTTTTTGATATATTATTTCTATTTTTAAGATTTTAAAATGAATTAGTTTTATTTTTCTGGATTTTTTGATATATTATTTCTATTTTTAAGATTTTAAAATGAATTAGTTTTATTTTTCTGGATTTTTTGATATATTATTTCTATTTTTAAGATATTAGTTTTATTTTTCTAATTTTTTTGATATATTACTTCTATTTTTAAGATTTTAAAATGAATTAGTTTTATTTTTCTGAATTTTTTGATATATTATTTGTATTTTCTGAAAGTATATGAAAAAGGATCTTTAGTCGCGGTTCGTGACACGAACCGCGACTAAAGGCTCTTTCCGCGCGGGAACGAAAGCGGCGCGAAAGAACCTTTAGTCCCGGTTGGGGAGACCAACCGCGACTAAAGGGTGTCCCTAACCGGGACTAAAGGGTACCTTTAGTCGCGGTTGGCGTCCCCAACCGGGACTAATGCTCTGTCTATATATACAGCACTTAGTAAATTTTCCCCCACCTCCCATTCTCCTCTCGACGCCGACGCCCTGCCCCGACGCCGATCGACGCCGACGCCACCAGGCTGCTGCCCCGACGCCGATCGACGCCGACGCCCTGCCCCGACGCTGACGCCCTGCCCCCAGTGAGCTCCGCCGCCCCCCACTTCCCCTGCCCTACGCCGCCGCCGCCGCCCCTGCCCTGCGCGCCGCCGCCGCCCCGGCCCTGCCCCTGCGCGCCGCCGCCGCCCCTGCCCTGCACTGCCGCCGCCGCCCCTGCCCTGCCCCTGCGCGCCGCCGCCGCCCCTGCCCCTGCGCGCCGCCGCCACCGCTGCCCCTACCCCTGCCCTGCCCGCCGCCGCCTGCCTGCCGTCCTCCGCCTACCGCCGCCGCCTGCCGTCTTCCGCCGCCCGCCGCCGCCTGCCGTCAACAAACGGAAAGAGAGAGCAGAAAGGAAAAAGAAAAGGAAAAAGAAAAGGAAAAAGAAAAGGAAAAAGAAAAGGAAAGAGAGAGCAGAGAGGAAAAAGAAAAGGAAAAAAGAAAAGGAAAAAGGAAAGGAAAGACAGAGTAGAGAGGAAAAAGAAAAGGAAAAAGAAAAGGAAAAAGAAAAGGAAAGAGAGAGCAGAGAGGAAAAAGAAAAGGAAAAAGAAATGGAAATTTATTTGGGAATAATTGTATAAAGGAAAAAGAAAAGGAAAAAGAAAAGGAAAGAGAGAGCAGAGAGGAAATAGAAAAGGAAAAAGAAAAGGAAATTTATTTGGGAATAATTGTATAAAGGAAAAAGAAAAGGAAAAGAGAAGGAAAAAGAAAAGGAAAAAGAAAAGGAAAGAGAGAGCAGAGAGGAAAAAGAAAAGGAAAAAGAAAAGGAAAAACATCAATTTTATTTTTTAATAGCTCTTAATCATTCAACCGTAGCTGCTCCTCCTCTATGTCCCCTTAATCTTATTTTTTAATTCCTTTATACTTAATTAATTTTTACTACATGCAGGAGTGACATATGGAGGACGATAGAGCCGAGCCGCTTAGGGATCCGGAGGCTGAACGTTATTTAATGGGCATCATAAACAACGAGATTCCTTATGTGCCGGGCTCGGAATATGAGCAAGAAGAGGATGTAGTCTCTTCTTTTCTGAACCTTGACGGTGGAACAGACATTGTCGATGATCAAGAAGGTGAAGGAACGGACATTGTCGACAGAGGTCAACCGTCAACAAACGACGATCTCGAATTGGAAGTAGCAACCACCTCCGGCGAGGTATATATATACATGCATTGAGCCTCTCGTGATACAAACTCACTGAAATGTGAATACATATGTATTAACGCGCGCGACTCTCTTTCTTTTTTTAGCCCTCGGCCGGATCGAGTACGACAAAGCGTGGCAAATCCAAGGCGATGAAAACAGGAGAAACATATGCCATTGATTTTGTCACTGAAACCGGCAAGCCCCTACAGCACACCTCAAAGTTTATCAACCAATGCGGAGTCGTTGTTAGAGACAACGTCCCGATCACCGTCCAGGAATGGAAGGAGCCAAAGAAGGCACGTCTTGGTTTCAGTTTTGTCGACAAGAGAACGAAAAAGGATTGCTGGAGAAAGGTTATGGAACATTTCATTCTACCTCCGGAATACAACAAAGTCGATGAATTCGGTAACGAGGTTCCGGGTGGATGTGAGAGGAGGAGGCTAGTTAAAGAGTTCGCTCTTCAGAAGATGGGCAAAGCATTCCGGAACTTCAAGAAAAATTTAACCCGTGACTATGTCAACAAGGGCAAGACTCCGGATTTCAATGGACAACATGAGAAACTGAAAGATGATTGGCCAGAATTTGTGAGGCAAAAGAAATCGGAGCATTTCAAGGAAATATAAAAAAAAAATAAGGATAATGCGAGTAAGAAAAAGTTCCATCATATTATGGGGCCAGGAGGATACCGCCTTTCGGAGCGTAAGTGGCAGAAGATGGAGGAGGACCTGAGGGTGCGAGGAATCCCTCTAGGTACAGAGGGATGGGACCCAAGGGCCAAAAGCTGGTGGTACGGGCATGGGGGATCGCTAGACCCGGAGACAGGGGTGTGTGTTCACCGGAAGAAAAAGTTTGCTCCCACCCAAGCCCTTATTGACGCAATGACCCAAGCTCAAGAGGGCTTGATCAAGTTCAACAGAGAGAAAGACGCACTGACAACAGCCCTCGGGAATGATGAACACGGAGGACGTGTACGAGGCAAAGGCAGAGTTCCATGGAAAGTAGGGTTTTCCCAGGACAATGACCCGTACTGTTACAGAAGCCGTAAGAGAATGACAGACCGGGATGCAGATCTTTTGGCGAAGTTTGCATCGGAACTCCATGAGTTGAAGCGGACCGTGCATGAAC